>NW_028327171.1:132261563-132886563 GCF_987537825.1 Furipterus horrens | reverse complement strand
ACCCTTACATTTATTTTAGTATTTATATATATTTTAAGGCTTTATAAACCCTTCCCACACACTTATAAACCATTCCCAGTCCCTTATTAACTTTTCCCACTCCCTTATTAACATTTTCCACACTTTTATAAACACTACTTACATTCTTAAACATATTCTACACTCTTAAACCTATGTAACTTTAACAACGTATGTATACGGTACCGCAAAATCCCGCAATATAGAGAAAAATCCACGATTAATAATTAAATATAATATTTTTTAAAATCCCATGATACAGTGAGGCCGCGATAAGTGAACCACAATATAGAAAGGGACTACTGTATTGGCTTATTTTTGCCAATTCCTGATTCATGTGGATGACTTTCAGGCTCCCATTTTCAACTATTCTGTAGAATTCATTCAAGAAAGCTCACTCTGCACATGGACACAACAAACGTGTGGGGCTAGAGGCTTCAGACAACAGGTCAGAAGATCAGAGCATTCTAAGTGGTTCTCTCTGATTCAAGGTGGGGGTAAAGCACAGATTTTTCAAGGGGAAAATAAAACATGAAGTTTGAAAAACTATAATGAATCATGTATTTTTTCAGATTTGGAAAATAAGCTGGTTTTCACATTACAAACTATAGAAAGTAAAGTTCAACGAAACCCCCTTGATGGTAGAGAATGAGCAGAAGAAAGATATTGGGTATATTCATGCGTTCAAGGAAGATTTCTGGAGATTTCTCATGGCATCTATCAATTAAACGTTTATGTTTAGCATAAAAGGGTAGAGATGATCTTTATCTACAAGGTACCAGGAAGCCAGTCTAGTAACCCTCAGCACCTGAACTCAAACAAGCCTAGATAAAAACTCATGGTAGTGCCCAAGTGAGCCTTCCCCTTTCTAGAATTGAGGCTGAGGCACAGGGCAGGCATTATGACACAGGAGAAAGGAGTTGCTGGGACATTAAATAACTGAAAATGTGGGTTTCTGGAGTGCTTGGTTATGAGGTGAGTGTGGGGGCGTGGTTGGTGGATTGAGGGAGGAGCTTTGGTTGAAGGAGGGAGGGTGTTTTTTTTAATTTAGCCTGGCAAATTGCCAGTTTATTTTTAATTTTTAAACATGTGTATTGATTTTAGAGAGAGAGGGAGGTAGAAAGAGAGAAAGAGAAACATCTATGTGAGAGAGAAACATCAATTGGTTGCCTCCCATTCGTGCCCCGACCAGGGATCAAACCTGCAACCTAGGTATGTGCCCTGACTGGGATCAAACCCACAACATTTTGGTGTACGGGACGGCACTCCAACCAACAGAGCCACACCAGCCAGGGCACAAACTCCTATCCAGTGGTGAGGAGCCTAATTTAAATCAGTTTGGGGAGAAGCCTGAAGATGGAACTGGAATTTTCCCAGTTCCCTTCCATTTTCCCATTCATCATCAAAGATAAAGCTCTCAGCAATCTGAACATGCAAGTGAGACCTGTGTGTGGAAAGGATTCATTCAAGTTGCTCCAAGTTGTTCAAAGTGTCGCTGCAGAGGTCATTCTCATCTAACCCCCAACAAGCAACAACCATCTACATGGGAGCTAATTCCTGAATCACAGAAAGACAACGGGGCAGACTCAGGACACTTGACGGCTGCTGCCCTACCTGGGCTGTCAAAGACAAGCAGGGCCACACAGGGCGGCACTCAGCAAATCGGGCCCGAGTAAAACAGCCCAGCAACTGATGACACACCTTGTTAACCACAGGGATAAGATAGTGGGAGAACAAGGATGGAAACCTGAAACTCACCACCTTGGTGTTTTTAAGCAACTCCGAAAACAGTTGTTTCCTTTGTTTACAAAAGAAACCACTCCCACACAGAGCCATCCCCAATTTACAGGGACTCCAGGAAATTCACCAGGCTTTTGATTGGAAGGGCAGGAGGGACAGCTAGATGATAAAACAATGTTTTCTCCAGGCAGGTGTCAGCACCTGATAAGAAGGACGCATTTAGGCATGGGACTTCAGACAATATTTCAAGTATACATTTTAATCTGGCTCCCCCGATGTAATGCAAAGCAAAGATGAGGTTAATCTCACTCTTTAATAGCCTGTGTCCATGTTTTATTGCTGCTTTCCCACATTTTCTCTCCACAGCAAGTACATCTGAAAGGTTTGGGAGGCCTTAAAAAGTCCAGCACTAAATCTGTGGAGTTATTTAATTCCCAAATCTTCCATGTTTGGAGATAACTTTCTTTATGAAAAGAAGTCCTAACCTGGCCTGATTCCTCTCTCAAACTTGCTAATGGAACAAAGAGGCCTCTCACTAGACTCATCCTTGTGGCTGCAGAAATGAGCATCTCGTGAAGGGCAGGTTTTGCTTTAGCCTCAGGATGGTTTTGGCTGACGCTCTCCTTGGCTTCCTTCCTTTCTTGGCATCTTATCTGCTAGGCTGTAGCTAAGTTAGATAGAAAATAGGGCCAGCACATGCCTAGGGAAAAGAGCTGTCTGGTGATCAGGTTTGCCCATGAATGGATGGGTTCCCTTTCTGAATGACAGTCTGCCCATCTCTGGGAGTGTTCAGAGGCGGGACTACCTGGTGTGGTTGTAGAAGGCACTCCTTGGAATAGAGACCAAATGGGTTAGAAGATCTCTTCCATCCCTGGATCTGAGTCTCTGTAACTACAGAAGGGGGCTTTCAAGGCACATACGAGAAGCTTTATTACTTTTCTTTCCTTCCGCCATCACATATGTCCTTCTTCTGCCCCACAATTAGAACATTTCACACTTTCAGCCCCTATTTCCCTTTACCTCACTTCTGTGGATTATGGTGGAGAAAGCCATTTGCTTGGTTAATCAAAGCTCTCCACTGACAAAAAAAGATATTTCAGCAGCTGAAATACATATGAGCCTATATTTTAAAATAGATAATGTTGTCTTGGCTGGTGTGGCTCAGTTCATTGGAGTATCATTCTGTAAACCTAAAGACTGAGGGTTCAATCCCTGCCCAGGATGAGTAGTGGGGTGGGGCACCATTTCTCCCACTTAACACCAACTTGGAAGTTGTTGACACTTGATAACATTGTCTCTTTGAGATTTGTAGCCCTTTGCTACAATTACATGCCCCTTGGGAAATAGCCTCCTTTTTTATCACTTGGGAATACATTAACTTTATCGCTTTCATTATTCCCTACTACCATTAAGGAAGGTTTTTTTCCCCCTTTCAAAAACAAAAATAGATATTTTTCTTTTAAGAGACAGGGGAGGAGACAGGGCAAGCACCCTTCAGTTCTCCATGGTCCCTACCATTCCCTATTGCCTTGTTCATTTACAATACCTTCAGATTTTTAGAGTTTGTCATTTGTGCCTTAGATCTACAAGTAGCTCAAAGGACAAAATGGTGGCTTTGGATTTCTAAAAATTGTTCATGATGAAACACTACTGCATGGGTCCCTCTACCTACACACACACACATACACACACACACACACTTATCCTTCTGCTAATTTAACATTCTTGGTAGAATGATGTCAGCAAAATCTCAAATCACCACATTTCTGCGAGCACTCTGACTCTGCCATGGATGTATAGTTTTCTTTATAAAGCAAACTGTCCACAGGGCTCTAGGGACTTCCTCTTGTGATATAGTTGCTTGAGGTCACTGCGAATAAATTAATAGTTTAAGGAAAACAATGACAAGTCTCTTCCATGGAGAACACAATTTTCTCACTCAATTATTTCCTAAAGTCATGCCCTTTTCCTCAGTTTGGCACCATAATTTCTGAAGTAACACCGTTGAATCTGTTTATTGTTGTTCATCAGATCCACCTGACACATGAGCACACCAAACTTTGGGAGAAATGCATCCTTTTGGCAGTGGAATTAGTCAAGTAATGATAATTGTATTGTTAATTAGGTGGATGCTTTGTTTAAATGACTTACTAGGCTGACTCTAAATTGGCTGTATGTGTTTATGTTTACCAGTCTAGTTTTTCTCTATGTATAGGAAATTTTGTTGACTGATACACTTATCACTAATAATCTCATTTTAATAAAGTCATCTTTTAGAAATTCAAGATACGGCAGTTTAGGTACCCAGAAAAATAGTAATGATTTTCCCAAATTGGTACATAACAAGACGGAAGGCTTAGGTTTATTTTCCAATCATTTTCACTTGTTGTTGGAGACAGGAGTTGAGGAAGGAGTAGTGGGGTTGGATTCAGTGGGGTGGGGCACCATTTCTCCACCTGATACCGGGCTGGAAATAGTTGACATTTTATAGCATTGTCTCTTTGAGATTTGTAGCCCTTTGCTATAACTCCATGCCCATTAGGAAACAGCCTCCTTTTTATCACTTGGGAATACATTAACTTGGTCCCTTTGAGTATCCCTTACTGCCATTAAAGAAGGTTTTTCCCCCTTCTTTCAGAAACAAAAATAGATATTTTTCTTTTAAGAGACAGGGGAGGGGACAGAGGGACTTGGTACAATCAGAAGGCCTTTAATGCCACTGCCACCTGCCACCTGCCATCTACCATCGGGAGGAAGTCTGCCCCTAAGCTTTCTCCTGGACTGGCTTCGAGCCTATCTGGGGACAGGGCACAACTTCTATCATACACACACACATGCACACACATGCACACACGCTCACACACAAATCAACCAGCTGCAGAGCGAGCAACAGGAGGTGGCAGATTGTTTGTCACTGTGTCACTGGATTTGTAAGAATCCCCTCCAAACTATGGCCAAGACTAGTTAGTCCCTGGGCTAAAGCCAGTGTGAGAACTTGGGGACCCTGCCAAAGCCTTGACAGCCTCTAAGCCTAGTGTTGTTGCCAAAGCCACACAGGAAAGCCATTAATTCATTACACAAATGTTCAGTAAAGGATTAGAGAGCCCATTATTTGTTCAGTGGGTTAGCTGCAAGTTGGAAATCTGAGCATTCAGGGTATTTGGGGAAGAGGAGGAGAAGAGGCATACATACACTCATTTTTAAGAAAGTGAATAATGCCACCAGAGATGCCACACAAAGTAGCATAGAAGTAAATGCAAATGACCTTTCAGAGGAGGGAGCTTTCAGAGGGTGAATCGCAGCAGTCAGAGAAAGAAGATAGGCCAGGTACAGATCCTCACTGTGTGGTCACAGCCAAGTTGCTCACCCTCTCTGGATTTCAGTTTCCCTACCCATGGCGTAGAGGTGGTACATGTCTTACAGAGTTGTCGAGGATGATGTCGGCTACACGTTACAAACACTCAATAAATGTTTGAATTTTTTGTTTTCTTTTCAACAACATCATGGAGTATTTGAGAAAGTTTAGGTAGGATTGGCCCAGGGGAAAATAAAGGAAGACTATTCCTTGGAAAGAGGAAAAGAGGACTATTATGGAAAATGCCATTATTACCTAGTGAATACTTTAGGAATAGAAAGGTATGAGAAGGGTAGCATTCTATTTTCTTTTTAACTTATTTATTTATTGACTTTTACTGAACATAAAAATAGTTGTTTAATATAGAAATTTTAGAAAGCACAGAAAAATGCAAGGAAGAAAGTAAAAATCAAAAATATATAATTCTGCACCCAATGAAAACTCCTATAGGCATTTTGGTTGTCCTTCCAATCTTTTCCTCACACATTTTTACGCAACAGATTATGCTATATGCACAGTTTTGAATTCTGCTTTTTGAACCTATTTCACAAACATTTTCCCATGTCATTAAAAATTCTTCTTCACAAACATCATTTGCAATGGCCACATGGAATTCCACATACAAATGTACCAAAATCTTCTCAACTATTCCATTAACATTTAGGGCTGTTCAGACATTTTACTATTATTAATAATGCTTCCATAAATACCTTTGTGGCATAAATTCACATTCCTTAGAATAAGTTCCCATAGGTGGAATTACTGTTCTAAGCTTCCTGCTGAATGCAGAGTGCTTTCCAGGGCGACTATCCGAATCCACATTCCCACCAGCCACAGGGAGAGACAGTTGGTCTTATCAAATCTCTTTGAAATTTTTTTTACTTAATTTGATAGTCACCAAACAGCATTCCATTGTTCTCTCAATTATCCGCTTCCTTTTAAAAGAGAGTCTTCTGATAAAGGAAAGAGCTTTCTTTTGTCTACAATCAAATATTTATTGTGCAAATCATTTTACTCTAGATTCATCCTCTCTTCCCTTTTGGGCGGGCTTGGGAGATTCAGTCTTTCAGATTTCAGCAATTGTTAAGAGAAGAATTTGAGGTACAATGCAGTCGACAGACTGGGTCAAAACTTTGATTCTGCCGCTACCAGGCTTTATGAAAAGCAAGTCATGGAACCGGTCTGAAAATCTGGTCCTTCAAAGGCTAGGATGCCTGTCCTACCTATTATATGCAAATGTGTAAATCCTGACGTTTTATTAATGATTAAATAAAAGTAAAAGTGCTTTTATGACGTTTTAAAAAAACTCTACATAATGTAATATTTACTATGATTGACTTTTATCTCATTATTGTGTCCTAAACTGGCAGCTTCTGAGAGTACCGCCTCCTGAACCCAAACCATTGTCAGCCTTCAGTAGATGAGGACCTTCACCGACAAACATTAAAGGGAACCCAGGCAAAAGACAGGGGGAAATGGTCTGTAGAGAAAAGGTTCCCAATCTTCGGACTACCTCTGGGACATCTCCATACTGAAAAGTTTTATCTGGAAGAAAACGGGGAGGGAGGTCGTAGCGTTTAGGAGCCAGTCTGGGCAAATCCTCTTCTTGGGGGCCGTCCCGGAGTGAGGGGTCTGGGGTCTGCCTCGCAGAAGAATCGCCGCTCGCACCCTAGTCCCTGCCGTCACTCCTGCGGCCACAGCTTCTGCAGCCGCACTGTTTCCCGGCCCCGCCCCTCACTCCCTCTCGGCCCCACCCAGGCTCCGCGCCGGCGGGAAGTGGTGAGAGGCTCGAAAGGACTGTCTGGGCGCGCGCTGCAAACCCCAGCCTGTCTGGGACTCCTTTAAGCGTCCAGCCCCGATCCCCACTCCACCCCGCCCAGCTCTTCAGTCTAATCCCTTAACTGTGCCAATGCTCGCCTTGCGCGTAGAGCCAGGGAAGAAGCCGGACGCCGAGTCCGAAGGTCCGAGTTCCAGGCCAGCTAGGAATCCCGGTCCAGCTCCGTCATTTCATCTCTGAGAGACTGCTTCGTGTTTCCTCCGCACGGGGGCCTTGTGATCTGTTTCAAAAAGTACTACTTCTCTTAAAATAAAGCACATACAAAGCACAGTCTCCCTCCAAATTTATGCCAAATCATCCTTTCTTCTAAAGTGCTTCCTGATTGTCTAAACCTGACCCTGGTACTGTTGTTGTGAGTGTAGATGTATTGTTATGTACAGCTGTGCTCTGAAAAAAGGATCTACCTACTCATTTTATTTTCTGAATGGGCTGCATCTGCTGAAAGAGGAGGGAATGGATTCAGATGCTGGACCCCACGACCAGCATTGCCGCCTGCTGGTTGGGTAACTGGCAAGTCACTTCTCTCTGGACCTCAGTGTCTCCATTTGTAGCGTTCCCGGGTCTGGAAGTTCATCCACGTAAGCAAAAATGGATGACCCACACAGGGACGGCTCGGTCGCCCGCGCTTTCCACATCCCTCCGGACCCATCCCGCTTTCCCAAGTTGGGGATGCCTCTGGGATGCTCTCCCCATCTGGAGACTCACGAGGTGACAGCGAGTAACTAGCAGCAGAGCAGGGGCTTCCAAAGCCTACCCTCGCGGGCGGGCCGAGTTCGTAACCCTCGCCCCACCCTTGCGCCTTCCCGGGCTTAGCGGCCCCTCTTCCCCCACCCCCACCCCGCCTTCCTCCTCACCGCCCCGCCCGCCCGCCCGCGCGGCGCATGCGCCGCCCGCAGAGCGTGTCTTTATAAAAGTCCAGCTTCGGCCAGAAACCAAAGGCTGTTGGCTGCGGCGGCAGGTAACAAACTGGTCACAAGAACTTGGGTGCTCCGGTAGCCAAGATGGCTGGAGAGCAAGCGGTCACCACAGACGGGTTCCATGTAAGTCCAATTTCAACCTGTTTTTTCTTAAATGTACAAGCACTTGAACTTAGAGCGCATCCCTTCTCGGAGCGGGCCGAAGCGTCCAGAACATTGGAGGTGCCGGTGTCTGGGAGAAGGGGCACGGAAAGGCGTTTTCGTGCGCATGGCTACATGGCGGTATGGGGTAGGATTGAAATCCTTTTCTCTATAAGCCAAGGAGAGAAGATTGAAACAGCTGTTTTGGTTGCTGCATGTGTGACTATCACTTGCGTCCTGCGGCGTGCGCCGGGCTTGCACGCTGTTTGCAAACAACATCGTGTGCACTAGTGCAAGAAGACATGCGCTCTAGATCAGGACTCTGACTACACAGGGGTTTCTTAGGTGCAAATTACGTGAGATCTGAATCTAGAGGTGGAGTGCCGCGCCGCCGGACTGAGTTCCCATAGGGAAGCTGCGCCCCTGATTAACTTCGGGCAAAGGCGCCTAGAAGCCACTCTTACCGTTGGGCGCGTGTTCGCTCAACTCTGCGCGGCCCGCGGATCTGGGCCAGTATCCCGGCATAGTGAGCGGAGGGAAGGAACGGCAGGCGAACGCACTGCACTGCTTGCCTCCGTGGTCTGAGTATTGGCCGCAGCTGGGGAGCGGTCGGTGCGCCCTGGTATTGAGAGAGAGACCTCGAGGGCGCCCGAAGCGCCTCTAGTGGGCCCTGCGATTCGGGAACTTGGAATAGCGCAGCGGCCAAAGGAGTATAAGCAGTCCCAGCGCAGCAGCACCCCACCCCGAGGTCTGCGCGGCGGAGACGAGAGGGTGGAGCAAGGGTCTGGGAGGACACCTGGGCTGCTGGCCGCCGCAGCTCAGACTGGCAGGTGCAAGTGGGAAGACCGTTTGGCTCTCACGGAGCCCAATTGCGCCTTTTAACCGTCGGTGGTTTCCTGGAGGCTTTTGAAAACCCCCTCACTAGGAAGGCTTTTTGTTTCCCATAGAGGCGCGCAATTCAAAGGCGCTAGCCGCGGAGCCGCCCAGTCTCTCCCTTGCACTCTGTCGGACTGAGCCTGGCGCGAGGCGGGGCAAAACCCCGGGACCCGCTGCCTTCGGGCGATGAGCGTGAGCGCCGAGATGGTGGGCGGCTGCGGGACGGTCGGAGCTGGACCACCTGGCCCCCAGCGCGCCCTCCGCCTGGAGGTGTCCAGCTGCAGACCTCCGACCTCATTAACTGAATCAGTAGCGGAGTGGAAAGTGACCTGGGAGGATGAGGAAATGAAACTCGGGGCTAGAACCACGGGTGCAGACCCTGTGACTTTCCCCTCCCAGGAAAATGCTGGGCTCTTTAACGTCCCAAACGCGCGAAGTGATAAATGTGGGTTTGGCGAAAGAGGCACGCCCCTGAGGAGCGCCAGCTGAGGGGACGAGAAACGGGTGTGCTCACTTCTAACATACTCACCTTTTACTTTTAAGGCTGCATTCTCCTTCACGAGTACATGTTGCTTGAAGTACAGAACGGTTTGTGTTTAGATAAGTGACAAACGTGGGAGAAAACAGTTTTGTGCTTTAGAATAGGAGTCTTTGGTCTCTCCTCCCCACCACCACGCTCCTTCCTCCCCTATTCCCTTCCCTGGCACATCTTCAAACAGAAAGTTAACTCCAGCTCCTCAGAACCTAACCCCGATGCGTGCCCCCCCCCGCGCCCCCCACACCACCACCACTACGCCTCCTAGGAGTGGCCTCTGTTTTGGTTTGGTTTTTTACCTCCGAGGTTTTTTTTTTTTTTTACCTCTAGTGGGCGGGGCAGAGGAGTTGGCAAAAATGCGACTTTCAAACCTTCCCAATCTCCGCGCCCTTTTGTTCTAAACCACTAATTTTGTAATTAGCTCTACTAAAGACGGATATATTGAAGTGACTATGGGAGAAGGTTGGGAGGAGGGTTATAGAATTCTAGAATAATGCATGGCCAGCCATGGAAATGCTTGCACTGGGTGTTTGGGATGTTTGCCACCTCCTGCTATCTTTGTGGTTTTTGGTCCTCCCACTATGATAGGACCCCTGGCCAGAATTGTGGCTTGCCATGTCAGCCCCATCCGCTACCTTGTCGTGGCCTGAGGTACCACTGCCTCTGCAGCACCAGTTTTATTTCCTTCAATTAAAGGACATGAAAAAAAAGTGCTTCAGTAGGAGCAGAATTTTCTGCAGAAGGCTGGGCTGAGTTGGGTCTTAGAAATTGCTTCCTTAAAATACCAGAAGTACTTTTTTGAACTTGGGGAATGCCTGCTGAACTTGAAAGTGAATGTCTATTCCCTTGTCTCTTCTGCAGATATACCCATCTGATAACTACACAGAGGAGGACATGGGCTCAGGCGACTATGACTCCATAAAGGAACCCTGCTTCCAGGAGGAAAGCGCCCATTTCAACCGTATCTTTCTGCCCACTATCTACTCCATCATCTTCTTGACTGGCATAGTGGGCAATGGATTGGTCATCCTGGTCATGGGTTACCAGAAGAAACTGAGAAGCATGACAGACAAGTACAGACTGCACTTGTCAGTGGCAGACCTACTCTTTGTCCTTACACTTCCCTTCTGGGCAGTTGACGCTGTGGCAAACTGGTACTTTGGGAAATTTCTGTGCAAGGCTGTTCATGTCATCTACACCGTCAACCTCTATAGCAGTGTCCTCATCCTGGCCTTCATCAGTCTGGACCGGTACCTGGCCATCGTCCACGCCACTAACAGTCAGAGGCCAAGGAAGCTCTTGGCTGAAAAGGTGGTCTATGTTGGTGTCTGGATACCTGCTTTCCTGTTGGCTATTCCTGATTTCATCTTTGCCAACATTGCGTTAGGGGAAAACAGGTATGAGTGTGACCGCTTCTACCCCAATGACTTGTGGAGGGTGGTGTTCCACTTTCAGCATATCATGGTTGGCCTTATCCTGCCAGGTATCATCATCCTGTCCTGCTATTGCATTATCATCTCTAAGCTGTCCCATTCCAAGGGGTACCAGAAGCGCAAGGCCCTCAAGACCACAGTTATCCTCATCCTGACTTTCTTCGCCTGCTGGCTACCCTACTACATTGGGCTCAGCATCGACTCCTTCATCCTCCTAGAAATCATCAAGCAAGGGTGTGAATTTGAGAAGACTGTGCACAAGTGGATTTCTGTCACCGAGGCCCTGGCCTTTTTCCACTGTTGCCTAAATCCCATCCTCTATGCCTTCCTTGGAGCCAAATTTAAAACCTCTGCCCAGCATGCACTCACCTCTGTGAGCAGAGGGTCCAGCCTCAAGATCCTGTCCAAGGGAAAGCGGGGTGGACATTCTTCTGTTTCAACTGAGTCCGAGTCTTCGAGTTTTCACTCCAGCTAACACTGATATGAAAGACTTTTACATTAAAGAACTTTTTTTTAAGTTACACATTTTTTCAGCTATAAAAGACTGACCAATAATGTACAGCTTTTATTGACTGTTGGATTTTCTTGTGTTTAGTGTTTGTGACTTATTTATATAAATATTTTTTTGTTTCATGTTGATGAGTGTCTAGGCAAGAACTGTGGCCAAGTTCTTAGTTGCTATATGTCTGATCGTAAGACTGTAGAAAGGGCACTGAACATTCCAGGATGTGTAGTGAATCACTTAAGCTAGAAATGATCCTCAGCTGTTTGTGTATAAATAATCTCTCCATTCCAGTGGAACATTTTCTTTTCCTGTTCTTAAATTGTTTGGTTACACTATGTGATTTTTGCTACAGAAGATGGCACTTAGAACCAAAACCTGAAGTGGTATAGAAATGCTGGGGGTTTTTTGTTTTGTTTTTCAGGAGTGGGTTAATTCCAGCACATACAATGTACAGTCTTGTGTTAAGTTGTTAATAAAAAGTACATGAAAAACTTAGTGTTATGTTCTGATTTCTGTTGACATTCCTTTAGCTGGCAGAAGTCAAAAATAACAATAAAAATACATAAAATTATGGCATGCCAGGTCCTGTCCTGGGTATATTAGTTGGAATATTTTACTTAACCCTAGTCACAACTCTTGCAATAGGCTCTGGTTCTACTACTACATGCACATTAGGGAGCAGGAAACCAAAGCATAGAAAGCCAAAGTGGCTTAGTCAAAGGCATTGGTAAGTAGCACAGCCAATATTTAAATCAAGTAAGATAACTTCAAAACTTCAAGTCTTAACCACTTTTAATGCATAGAAGTTTAAAAATGTCCAGCCAGTACCTACTCCTACAAAAGATCATCTTTCTGAAGGATAAATGTGCATACAGAAGAAAAGGTGTACAATACTGTGTTAGATTTTACTACTACTATTTCTTGTGTGGTCCAGGTCTGTGCCAGGCCAGGCATTGTATGCTTATTGGATACACTTCTCATCTAATCCTCTCCATGTAGAGAGCATTATTCCCTTTTCCCAGACAAGGGAACCTAAGGTTCAGACTTCCCATAACTTGTACTTTTCTGGGGGTTATACCAAGAGCTAATTCCATTTATCATTCCAGTCCTTGCTCTTAACCGTTACCCACTATTATCACCCAGAACACCTGGTCATAAGTCAGCTGAGCTGTTATTGAAAATAAAGCCAAAAGTGAATGTTTTCTTTATAAAATTAACCATGCCAAAAATACCCCTCATACAATATCTTCTATGCAAATAGCACTTAATCTATTGCAACACCTAGCACCTCAAGGGTTCAACCAAGCAGATAAATTGATGTTTTCAGAGCTCAGAAGAAAGGTTAACTGAAGCAAGCTTCCCATTGCTCATATTTTACACAAGATTTTGGAGTCTTATGTAACATCACCCATAGTTATTTACACTATCATTGTGCAAGCCCCAGGTCCTTGAGTAAATTTCAGCTCCAGTCCCCATTTAAAGAGAATTTCTAAACTATAGTAGCCATACCTCTCTCCCTCGGAATACAAACAGGGCACTCCAGGAATACATTCAAAGATAACAGCCAGGAAAATTAAGGAATATTTGGTCTACTTTTTGTAATTGTTTCTGGCACAGAAAATCCATTTTGGAGGAAATATTGCAGTGTCCTACCTTTCAGAGGCAAATCACATTTGTTGAAGGCAAATTATAGATCCTGTGAAGGGAAATAACTTAATTACTTAAAATAGAATCCAATTTGGCTGTGCATTTTTGCTGCAGTCTATGGACCTGGGGTAATTCAGAGTGGTATTCCTATTCCACTTGAGAACATAATTATATTTTAGGTAGGAAATTATCTTGAGGTTTCTTCGTTTTCCCTGGGAAGCCTAATTGGATCACCCTTCATTTAAGCATAGTTTTACACGGATCCTTTCAAAGGCTTAGTCTTAAAACCATGACCATTGTAAAAGCCTTCACTTGAACTTTCTTTATAAATATTTATTCTTGAGGAGACAATAAAAGAAATCCTTAGAAGGAATTTTTTCTTTCACATCTTGGCTTGAAACCTCATCACCCTGGATTCCTCTGCTCTGCCCTGGAGTTACAACAAAAGGGACCAAGCCGAAACAAAATTCCCAGTGTCACCAGTCTTAATGGATATTTCATTCTCCCTTCGAACAAAGATGGGGTGTCTCTTTTTCAAAAAGAAAAAAAATCCTTAGTTCTCTCTGCCATGAACACCCGCCCCCCACCAATCATTCTCTGTCCCAACCATGCCATGTTCCAGGGGGCTCCAAAGCATTCCCTAGGTCGTGGTTTGTCCTCCAATGCTGGGAAACCCTTGCATGAAGTAGCTGATTGTTCTCATTCCTCATCCCTTATGAAAGGGACCCTTGAAGGTAAGTAATGTAGATGCAGTCATATAATGGAAGCTAAAATATTTAAATTGTATGCATGCTGCCAATAATGGCATAAATGTGACAGTTGTGTTAATAACATTAAGCCTGTAACTGGAAAATAAATGTTTTTATCTTGCAAAGCCTTTGTTTTCCTAAAATGCCACTTGGCAATTCACCTCCCACTACAGTGCAATTCTCAGCCTCCTTTTCTGGTTATGCCTATATTAAAATAATAATTTGGGGTGTTCTTTTAAGAGGATAGCCTACAGGTTTTATTTTAATAATGCAACTAAGCATGACTTTCTCCCAGGTTGTTGTTAGATAGTAAATAAAGGCTCCACAAACAGAATTGAGTTGTCATATTTCCATGTGCTACTCTCTTAGGAAGGGCAAGGACCACCGGCGACTAAATGCACATTATCTTAAAAAATAATCTAAGCATCTCCCAACACTGAGGAATGTGGCGTTGCAGCCTGCTATACTCTGGGATTTGCCTAGCCCACTTTAAGATTTCTATTTGGCTGCCAGACAGTGCTGGAGAGATCCAAACGTTAGTCAGAAGAATGACCTTCCAATGAGCAGAGCATATGAGAGATGTTGGACACTCGAGGGCCCATGAAGCAGTTGAATCAAATCTTTTCAAAGCATTTTGGATTATCAAGGGGGGCGGGGGATAGTTGAGGTGCTACTGGCATCTAGTGAGTAGGTGACAGGGATGCTGCTAAACATTCTACAGGGAATACAGGACAGGCCCCCCACAACAATTATCCAGCCCAAAGTGTCAATAGTGTTCATGATTGAGATCACTTTTGAAAGGTGAGGGCCGTGGAGTGATAACAATTATATTAGGGAATAAGATACATCCAACCAGTGTAATTCTATGAAATTATTATTGGAAAGAGTTCCACGGTCTCCCTTCAGCCTCCTTAACTCATTCTTATTTCAGTGCATTCTTACTCCCCCCTTACTCAACTCACACAATTCTCTTCCACCCTTATTTCAACATTACCTTGTTGTAATGAACATGCCTGTTTGTTTTCTTCTCTCATGCCATGCTAAGAAGACATCCCACAAAGGGAAATAAATGGTAGCGGGTGACTGCTGAAGATTCTCTAGTTCCCACCCAAAATCAGTCTCCCTAAAGACCGTGATGTTTACTCATTTAATCCTCACCACAGCCTGTGACTCAGTTTGGAAGACTTCCCATTTTTCTCCCTTTTTAAAAAACATAAAAAGGAATGAGGAGGTACCAGCCCATTGTTCCATTGTCTGCAACGGACTTGGATTAATTTAAATCAATCCTATTAAGTTTAACAATTAAACTTTTCTAAAATCTTTTGAAAATTCTTCTTTCAACTGAAATGCAAACTGCTTAGAGCCTGACTTATGAAATCCATAATGTTAAGAAGGTACATAAGGGGAAAGATTTTCAAAATCAAACAAATAAAGGTGCTCAACCAAACCATACCAGGTGCTGGGTGTTTATCTGGTGGAGCAGGTCCACGATTAAACTGATTTACATATTACAGTTCAATTAACTAGAACACAACTCATCAACACTCTTAATTAAAGGGAATTACTTCCTTATATTTGACTTAGTCAGAAAGAAAGTAATATTTGTGAGAGCCCACTGAATTCCAGGCACACTCGTTTGTACTTTGGATCCTCACGAGTGCCCCATCAGTCAATATTGCTATCTCCCTTTTCAGGCAAGGACACGGTAAAAGAAGTTAAACTACAAATAAAGGGGCTATGTTTTTTCCATTATGCATACTATAAATGACAAAAAAACAGAACCTCAAGTTTCCAATATATAGGAGTGGGAAAAAGTAGATTAATAATCATAATAAATAATATAATAATTTATAAATAATAAAAGCACAAAATGGAGTAAAATAGCCTCTACAACAACTGGTGTTGGGAGAACTGGAGAGAGACATGCAAAAAAAAAAAAAAAAAAAAAACTAGACTACCAACTTACAGCACACACCAGAATAAACTCAAAGTGAATAAAAGACTTAAATGTAAGATGTGACACCATGAAAGTCCTAGAGGAAAACATAGGCAAGAAAGTTTCAGACATCCTACGCAGCAATATTTTTTGCCAATGCATGCTCTAGGGCAAGGAAAATAAAGGAAAGAATAAACAAATGGGACTACATCAAATTAAAAAGCTTCTGCACAGCTAAGGAAAACATCATCAACATGAAAAGGGAAAAAACCATGTGAGAAAACATAATTGCCAATGATACCTCAGACAAGGGTTTGATCTCCAAAGTATATAAAGAACTTATGCGACTCAACACCAGGAAGACAGACAATCCAATTTAAAAATGGGCCAAGGACCTGAATAGACACTTCTCCAAGGAGGACACACAGAGGACCCACAGACATGTGAAAGGATACTCAACATCACTAGCCATTAGAAAGATACAAATTAAAACCACAATGTGATACCACCTCACACTGGTCAGAATGACTATTGATTAACAAATCAAAAAAACAAGTGCTGGTGGAGAAAAGAGAGCTCTAGTGCACTGGGGATGGGAATGCAGACTGGTGCAGCCACTGTGGAAAACAGTATGGAATTTTCTCAAGAAACTAAAAATGGAACTGCCTTTTGACCCAGCCATTCCACTGCTGGGATTATACCCGAAGAATCCTGAAACACCAATTCAAAAAAACCTATGCACCCCTATGTTCATAGCAGTATTATTTAAAATAGACAAGTGCTGGAAACAGCCTAAGTGCCCCTGCGTAAATGAATGGATCAGAAAACTGTGTACATTTACACAATGGAATTTACTATGCAGTAGAAAGAAAGAAGGAATTCCTACCTCTTGTGACAGCATGGATGGAACTGGAGAGTATTATACTTAGTGAAATAAGCCAGGTGATGAAAAATAAATACCGTATGATCTCACCTATAAGAGAAACCTAATGAACAAAACAAACAAATGCGCAAAATAGAACCAGAGGGATGGAAACAAGGAACACACTGACAGTGACCAGAGGGGAAGGGTGAGGGGGAAAAGGATGGAAAGAATGGGAAGGGTCTCGTCAAGGGATGTGTATAAATGACCCATGGACATGGACAACAGTGTGGGGATTGACCCTGGGAGGTGGGGGGCATGGAAGAGCAACTGGGGAAAAACTGGGACAACTGTAAAAGAACAACAATTTTTAAAAGGTGAAATAAATAAATAAATAATACAAGAATAAACCATGTCTTGTGCACTAACAACTGTAAACCTACTTTTGCACATCCCTGTATTCAATCCAAACTTTGATATCTTTTCTAGGTAGAGTCCTATATAATAACAAAAGCAGTTACTATTCACCTTGAGGGCTTCCTACACACCAAGGTACTTTGATTATTTAATCTTCACAACAGCCCTATATAGTAGGTATTATCATTTGTCTTTTTTACAGATGGGGAAACTAAGGTGAAATGTATCCAATGTTACATGTTTAATAAGTGGTAAAGTCTGAATTCAAACTCAGGCAGTCTGACACCAGAGTTTGCCTTCGTAAGCACTACAGTAATTTGATGATTTTCTATGATGCTAGCCAGAACCATAACCATGATGTTGAAAAGGTCCTTCATGCTCTTCAAGGTTCAATACTGAACAGTCACCTGATCGTACTTTTTAAAGTGAAAAAGCAGACACTGACATTTCAAAAAGATTTTCACTATTAGTCATTAAAATAAAATGTGTTTCTGTGTCTAGTACATAGTAGGAACTCCGTAAATGCCAAACGTGCAAATAAATGAACACCCATAAATTCCTATTTCTGAGAGCACACCATGCTCTAAGCATTCTGATTAATGTTTGGGTGTGACTTGACTTTCTTCCTTCATTCTTTCAGACATTATTTTATTGATCCATTTATTGAACACTCTAGGTCAGACAGGTATGAAAATTGTTCGCAGTGCAGTGAAAGATGTAGTCCTTTGGTGTTCTAGAAAATGCTGGGAAGTTAGCTAAAGGACCTCAGACTTTCCAACTTCCTTACATTAAAAAAATTAAAGTTTCCAGCAGCCTACCCAATTTTCCTATTAGTTAATACTTCCTCAGTCTTGCTTCCACTGATTCTCCATTTAGTGGAGAAAAGATCCCCATCTTACAAGCTGGGTGAGAAGCTCCCAAGACTGATCTTTCTGCTTCACCAGCCCAAGGGAAGCTGTCTGTTTATAAGAGCAGAAATTCTGCTAAATCATTGGATATGGGAAAGAACCCTAAAAGCAGTTTCTTGGCCTTTTGTCCATAGGAGACAACTTGTTGGGCCCCTGGGATTGAAGGTGGAAACCAAGACCATTATTTGGGGCTACTTCCTTTGGCAAGTCTACTCAGTGTCTATCAGTCCAAAGTGAGCTTTTTCATCCTAAATTCTTAGCACATGAAGTCTGCAGCATGTTATACCAGCACAAATAAAAGTCTTTTGAAGAGTTAAAAGCAGCTATTGTGTGAGTCATTATCATTATTCTTTTTCATTTTAAAATAAGTTTTGCTTGCCAACTAGTTTAATGTCTTTAATGCAGAGACCTTTGCAGTCTAGCATGGCTTATTAGTAGATTTGATGAAAAAATAATCAGATTCCATAATGTTGTACCAATATTGGCTAAAATAATGTAAGGTTAACTCAGTTGGTTAGAACCTAATGTTTTTAAAGCCAGAATCAAGGGTGAGTCCCACTGGGAACATGTTTAAAGTAATGTTATATATGGGTATAAGCACTAAGACTGCAAGGACTATGTCGACCTTACTTACAGCTGTACTTCCGGTGTCTAGAACAGGGGCCCAAAGCCTTTTCTGTAAAGGGCCAGACAGCAAATGTTTTAGGCTCAGTGGGTCATACAGTTTCCATCACAGCTACTCAACTCTGCAATTGTAGCAAGAAAGCACCAGAGGCAACACATAAATGAACGAGCATGACTGTGGTTCTTTATTTGTGGACACTGAAATTTGAATTTCATATAATTTTTATGTATCACAAAATATTATTCTGCTTTTCATACTTTCAACCATTATATAAAAATGTAAAAACTTTTCTTTGCTTCCGGGCTGTGAAAAACAGGTGGCAGGTCAAATTTGACCTGCAGGCTGTAGTTTGCTGACCCCTGAAATTCAATAAACATGTGAATAAGTAAAAACTCCAAATATAGAAAAGTTTACTTTTTAAGCTAAAGGCACCAAGAACCCCAGTGAACCAGTGACCCTCACCTATTTGCAAAAATATGACACCTGCCACATATAAAGCATATTATGAGGTAGGGCCTTGACATGGGTCTGAGTGCTGGTCTGTGCTATATAGGTTGGCAAGATCCTGCTGCTATACTGGGTTTATTTTTTGGGGACCAATGGTCTGGGATAACAGAGTTGTCTCTTTATATCTACCGTTATGCTCCATCACTCTTCGCTCCTGGAGTGCAGTGATGGTGGCATCCCTGCAGTTAGAAATGCGACAGCTCACTAATAAAGGTTGTTGAGGCACACTGACTAATGTTCCTCAGGCATGAGCAACACCCGCTTTGTTCCTCCCAAGTGATAATCACCAGCCACAACTTCTGGCAGTGACTCCTCAGACAGTCAGTAAATGGGACAAAAGAAAAAGCCATAATCTAAGGCGATGAATAGTGTTTCACAGCCACAAGCTGAGCCACAAAAGCCCAAGAAAAATCAATGGTGCAGAAGTGTTTTTTTGGAGCTTACCCCAGATTTTTGAAGAATGAAAATAATTCCGCTCTTCCCTTTTAGACTCCAGGTGCCTTGTGGGAATGTCAAAATTAATCTCCAAGGAGCTGCCACTATTGTGTCTCTTACTAAAAATGTCTCCAATTGAAACTCATTACTTTATAGAACATTCTTCTCAAGGCAAGAAGCTCAACTTCTGTCTTTGATGAGAAGACACAAGAAGCTGAAGAAAATGTCACATGCTTTCTGTTTTAAAGTGAGTTTTCTGTTATTTCTGTATGACAGTACAAAAATGACTACTCAGTCTCTGCGGTCCAGAGTAAAGGAAGACAAGTTAAATGGGTGAAAGTAGCCCTGGAAAAAAATTGCTGACTGAGCCAAAATCCTATCAGTAGGGAGTAGAAAAGAAGAGAGATGTGAGAGAAATAATAAATAAAATGGGAAAGAACACAAAGTGGCAACATATAAAAGAGGAAACAGAGGTGATAAACAAAAATATGAGGAAATGTTCAACCTCACTGGCAACCAAATGAGTAAAAATCAAAACAACAACACTCTGCGTCCCACATATCAAACTAGCAAACATTTTCCAAGTAACCAAGTCCAGGGTGCAAGCCCACCATGAGCAAGGCATCTCTGAGCATCACTAGTTGGGCATACGATGGTCAAACCCTTCCAGAGTCACTGACAAACACCCTGGGAACTTTGATGCTCTTCCCTTTGTGCACAGAGAGACCATTTCTGGACATTGAATTTCAGGGAATAATCCTATATGTTAAAAATGTTTTGTGCACAAAGTTGAGTTTTGCATTTAGAATGACAGAAGACAGGGACTTGCCTAAATATCAAGCAATAAAGTGGATTAAGAAAACTAGGAGGAATCTATATTGTGGAATACCATCTAGCTTCTTAAATGATGTTTACAAAGACTACTAGAAAAATGTTTATGGTGTGTGAAATGAAATAAGCATGTTACAAAATTGTGCATGCTGTCTGATTATAAATATTTTTAAAGTGTATGCATATAAAACAGAAAATTTTAAACATTTTTAGCAGTAAAGTCTTAGGTTTTTTTGGCTGATTTTTAAAGTTTTTTTTTTTTCTTTTGATTTCTCTGTATTTTCCAAACTTATTATAATGAATAATGAGAAGATAATTGCCTTATTTTAAAAGATACTGGACAGAAAGGGAAAAGTGTACAAGCTCCTTCCTAGGCTATAAATGCTCCGAGATAAGAACTGAATCTCTTTCTTTCCTTTTTAAAAGCAATGAGTTCATGGCTCAAGTAGGTGCTAAATAAATGATGGTTGAACTGAACGAGGCATGTGTAGTGTTAAGTTAATTAAACCAGGAGGCCATTAGATTGAGGTGGCTCTAATGCCCTGGCAGCCTACATAAGCAAACCAAAATATAAGCTTGCACATGCCTCAACATTATGAAATCAAAATGCTAAGGACAACTAATCACAAACAGGCAACTAGGCTTTGTGGTACAGGCGATCAAATAATTTCCTTTCTCTGCTTCCTACCTTTTCTATGTAAGCTTTTCCCCTGGCTCCTGCCAAGGAGCATTCCTAACTCCTTCTGGTTTGGTGCTGCCTGATTCCAATTGATTTTTGCTCAAATCCTCTTAAAAATTTTTAATATGCATCAGTTTATCTTTTAACAGTTTAATATTTTTAAAAAACATATATATTACCTTTAAGATATTTACAATCTAGTAGTAGAATTTACTAGCAGCAGAAATCTTAACATTATATTTTGAGTGGAGCCAGTGTTTCTGAACTGCAAGTCATAATTTCAAGAAAGTGTTCTAGAGAATTCCACAAGTACAGGAGAATGGAATTCAGGGCTGTGTGTCTGACAGAGCTTATGGTGAATGAAGCTGTTTCAAATCAATACATGGTTGTGGCACCAACTTTACAAGGCTGGTTGTTAAGGCTCTAGTAGGGGTGATAGGGATCTGGGGTCTCTGAAATGACTTCTCCTAGAGAGGTCAAGTCTTTCAAAATCCACAGTTAAGTAAACATACTAGAAAACCCTAAAGGAAATCTCTGAAAGAGTTAGGCATTCATATATGATGGCAATAGTGTGGGGACTGAAATGGGAACAATGTGTAAATGGTCAACCCTAAATACTCCATTTTTGTATTGTATTAGAAAGGAAATGTCATGTTGGGGAAGAACTTCCTCCATTCCAATAAGTCCCCAAAATATAGTGGCACACAACAATGGTGGTTTATAGCATGTGACATAATGCAAGTTTCTCATTAGGAAATGCTACCAGAAAAAGACCAATGTGGAGAGGATACAAGTCTGTTTTAGTTTTATTACTGGAGACAGGCTCAGGAATCAGTTAGACAACAGGGACTAGAAATAAAAAATTAACATTTTTCCTGTGGTTAAAGTGAAATTAATATTTTAATAAGTAATAATTTCATGATTTTTATTGTTATTCTGGGAAATAAATTGTCTTACCCTAAACATAAATTATCCCCAAAAATACGTTTTGTTTTGTTTTGTTTTGTTTTTTTAGTCCTCCCCTAAAAATATGTTATTGATTTTTAGAGACGGAGGAAGGGAGAGAGACAGAGACATCGATATGAAAGAGACACATCAATTAGTTGCCTCCTGTATACACCTCAACTGGGGATCAAACCTGTGACCTAGGTATGTGTCCTGATGCTCCAACTGAGCCACCAAGCCAGGGACAAAAATGTGTTTTAATGATAAAGATATTATTTGATTTGATTTAGTATTTAAATCCACATGGTATGAAAATCTCTATTTGTAGTTTTAAGGATATGGCCACTTATGAGTTGTAACTTGTTTCATTATTATGATGTAAGATTTACTTGGTAGAGCACTACAAGTCCACCCAGGGGTCACCAAAGAATTTTGGCCTTATACTTCATTGTCTGTTTTTTTAGATATGTTTATATTACTTTTTTGGCTATAAACTCAACATTTGAGGAAGAGTATTAATTCTTTGCCTTATGTCATATACTTGTTATTTTTCATATTATTTTTTTTCTATTTCCATTAGCATCCAACACAAGTTAACATTATAAGCCAAAGAGTTGCTTATTGTCATAGTTTTATGGTCTTCTGTAACGGGTTAAATTGAGCCTCTGACAAATTCATATGTTGAAACTCTAACTCTCAGTACCTCAGACGTAGCTATATTTGGAGATAGGGTCCTTTATGAGATAATTAAGTCAAAATGAGATCTCCGATATGGTCCCTAATTCACTACAACTGATGTTCACATAAGAAAAGGAAATTAGGACACAGTCACGCACAGAGGGAAGACCGTGTGAAGACACAGGGAGATAGACATTTATAAGCCAAGAAGGGAGACCTCAGAAAAAAAAAACAAAACTGTTGTCACCTTGATCTCAGACTTCCAGACTCCAGAACTATGAGAAGAGAAATTTCTGTTGTTTAAGCTCCCCAGAGCAGAACAAAGTGGGACTTTGTTATGGCAGCCCTACCAAGATAAAACAGTCTCTATCTAAAATGCTATCACAGCATATTTTTATATCGTCTCTTCTGTTTACTATTAACTTGACTCTCTGTGACCAGGTTTCTGCTTTCTTCCCCAATCTCATCTGTGTCACTTTCTCCTTGCTCACCAGTCTTCAGCCACAGTGGCTTTCTTTCCATTTCAGTTCCTCAAACATCCAAGCTCTTTCCCACCCCAGGCCTTTGTTCACACGCTATCCATATTTTCAGAGTCCCCAAACCTGTCAATAGGTTCCCACTTCTAGGCATACTCTTCTTTCAACCTGGGTTGATATTTCTCACCATTGTCTAGTTATCTAAGTTGTCTCCATTCTTCAAGGTTCCCCACTCATGAAGCCATCTTTAGAGCCCAGAGTTGAACATTAAACTGTTTTCACTTTACATTTTTGTGTTCACTTTGCATTTTATGTGCTTTTTATTTGTTCTAACTCCTGAGGGTGGAGACCACATTACATTTATTCCAACAAGTTAATAGGGTTAGCCAGGTATCCAAGCTAATGAGTATCCAAAATTTATTGACTGATGTACAAATATGATACTTTTGAGGCACAATAATTGGAAATAGATTCTCAGCATTTTAATTTTTTAGATTTTATTTATTTATTTTTTTACAGAGAGGGGAAAAAAGAAAGAAAAGGAGAGAAACATCGATTGGTTGCCTCTCATATGCACCCCAACCAAGGACTGAACCCACAGCCCAGGCATGTTCCCTGACTGGGAATCAAACTGGTGACCTTTTGCTTCATGGGACAATGACCAACCAACTGAGCCACACCAGTCAGTGTTATTCTTGGCATTTTAGATGTTAGAAGGACCTTTGGGATTATCTGATTCAAATCTCCAATTTACACATGAAAAAAAAATCTAAAGTCAACAAAACATAAAAATGTCTTCTCTGTATTGAAAACAGAATGAAGGTTAATATCTAATCACATCCTCATCTGCGGCACCATATTAAAACACTGTGCCCCCCTAATTGTACATTTTATCAACCATCCCTTTGCTTCAGTTCCGTCTATAGTTCCCCATCAAACATCTGTTAAGTACCTGGCGTCACGCTCTGTGAGTATGACCAAGATAAAGTCTTGCCCTCTGGGACTCTGTAGATATAGAAACTGGAGTCTGCACTGATTTCACCTTCCTGATGTCCAGCTATGTGCCAGTTTTCTAAGGAACACTGAAACATATGTACAGACATAAAATAAAGGCCCATATTGATTGATTCAGTTAATAAAAACAACAACCTGCCTCACTACAACTCATATACTATAAGTTGTACCAAATTTAGTGTAAACTATGTGGAATATATAAATATATTCAACATTTGGAGGTATCAACTTCTCTAATTCAAATAGCCCTCTCTCAATCTTACTGAAATATGTCAATCTTTCATACGATGGCTTATAAATAAAAGTTTGTTGCAGACCAGAGATGCTCTTAACCGGCTTTTAATCATCTTAGTATTTGTTTTCAGCCACTGCAGGGTAGGTGCAGAAATGAGAGAAAACTCATTAAACACTAGAAAAGTGCCAAAGAAGGGTTAAGGAACCTCCTTTCCAGGAAGTCTTTATGAACACTTTAAGAAGCTATTCTAAAACCGTGCAGTTAGTTTACATGGACCCACCTGTGTGGTTCACAGAAAATAGGAAGCTAAGAGTGGTAGCTCTGAAGACTAGGTATCGCCCTTACACTGGGGCCCCTTGTCCTATAGAGAGCTTCACTTACACGGAGTCCTTGGGATCACAAGTAAATGCCCACCATAACTTGTGCCTTGGGTTTCCTTGGTCATGCCCGTGGCACCCAGGACTCAGAAGTCCATGCCCTAACAGCCCTGAGTCTACTGTTAGGGCCTTAGGGGCTTCTTCTCTGGGTCATCCTCCAGAGAAGGGTGACCAATAGCATATTCTTAGGCCCAAGGGCAGCCAAGGGACAGCTTAGAGTGCTAGGGTGGATGGAATTTCATCGTGCTACTTGGGGTGTCCCCAGCTCTAAGAGAGAAAAAAACCCTTGAGGTATGGAATGGAGCTGGGAGTGGTTAGGAAAGGGTGGCCTGCAGCCCCCATTTGCTCTTTTGCCCAGATCCCCAAAGGCTAGAGGTAGGCCAGCTCAAACTCTTGTAAAAGAAGCCACATCATAAAAATGTTTCATGCTTCATGCTGTGTGACTCTACATGACTAATTCCCTGTGGGGGTTGTTGCAAGCGGTTCACCTGCCACACGACACCCTGCCTCACACTACAACCCCTCTGTTCATATGCTATAAGTTGTGCCAAATTTAGTGTAAACTATGTTGAGTATATAAATATATTTAACATTTAGAGGTATCGACTTCTCTAATTCAAATAGGCCTCTCTGAATCTTACTGAGATGTGTCAATCATTCATATGATGGCTTATAAATAAAAGTTTGTTGTGGACCAGAGATGCTCTTAACCAGCATTTAATCATCTTAGTATTTGTTTTCAGACACTGCAGGGTAGGTGCCGAGATGAGGGGGTCTGCTGAGGGAAGGGCAATCTGACATTCACCTGCTTTGGTACCTCCTCATTGGTGGAGATAGAAAGAGACTGTCTGGCATGGAAGCTTTGAGATGCGGGTTTTGGTTAAGGGTTCAAAGCTGCACATTGATCTTCATATCTACTTAGCCCTGCCCAACAAGCACAAATCCAACCAACTGGAATGGACTTTTGTGTAGTAGAATGTTGCTTGTATGTTTAATTGCCTTCTTAATTCTTTTAAATTCAAGGTTTAGAATTTAAATTGATGTTTAAACCCTTACTTTCAAAATGACTTTAAATCTTAACCAGGATGCTTATTCTGCTATATTCAGGGGTAGCACGCGATTTTTAGCCCTCTTAAAGGAGGCCCGTTGAGTGTCCCAGCAAATTAAATAATTTAAATATTAAATTTAATAATTATTATTAAACTATCATTACTATTTTAAAATGCCGATCAATTTTTCTTTGTTCTTCTGCTGCTATCCTCTCCCTCATTTCCTTTCCTCCACTGACTCCGCTTACAAGTGGCTAAAGTGCACATGCTAATGAGCTGCCCAGGCATTTAAGGATCTTAATTCCAAATCATAAAAACCCTAAGAAGGACCTCAGCTGCCATCCATAAATTTTTATTTAAAAGCAAAATAAAAATGGAATTAATTCAGCACAAAGCCAGCATAGTGAGGGGAGAAAGCTTAAGTGTCAATTCAAAATACTTCTGTGTGTTCCCACCCTTCCTGAGCTCATAACTTCTGCACATGCTTAATAGGTCATATCATAGTTAGTGCTTCTTTCTAGGAACGGCTTCATAAAACCCCTTAAACTCAGTTATCACAGATGATTGGGGAATCAAAATATGGAGGCAACTTTCTTCTTTTTCTAATTGGTATAAATAATTCGGCCCTAACAGCAGTTCCATCCAGATGCTCAGATTGGTTCAGAATATGGAAATCTGTAGTGAGAGGATTTACTCAGGATACGGAACAAAGAAAGCCATCATTATCTGTGGTCAGGAAAAAGTATTCTAATTAGTGTTAATATCCTCCTGCTGAGCTTCCTGTCATCCACATTTTGATCCCCATCCTCAGGCTTTCCCAGGATCTGATGTCCTGGCTACTCATAAGCAACGGTCAGGCCACTGATATGGGCAAATGGGAAGCAGAGGCTGGGTGTGCTATCCAGAGCAAAAGAGTTAGCTTAAAAACGCCACCTACATTGATTTTCTGTAATGAGAGTTTTATAAAAATTACTCAGCAAGTGTCATGTATTTAATTTACAAACCCATAATAACAGGTAGTAATTGAATAAAAAGATGAGAAGAAAAATTTTGGAACATTGTCTCCCAACATTTGAATTGCCAGTAAGGCTCATCTGTGAATGAGTCTGAAACACTTGGCTACCTATTAAGGTCTGAGATTTCTCAACAATAAATTTAGACTCCAGGGGAGATTAGGCACAAGTCAGGGCTTAATAAATCCCTTTGGATGATGTCAGTGACAGGAAGAGGTGCAGGTGGGCCAGTCTCTGGATTCCTTTCTTTTCGCTCACCCCCTGAAGTCAGTGCCCTGATGGGCTGATATGAAAGCCAAATAAATAGCCCAAAAGACAGGTTAAAGAAGAGAAACTTGATATGCAAGCCCCATATGGAAAGGGGGAGTAAAAAGGAAAGATCCTAACAAACCATAAATTTCCAAGGGAACAGACACCCACTGTCTTTTAATAATTGAGAGACTTAACCCACCTAGCTGAATCCCTCCACACGAGATTTTCTGAGTACTGGGCACTTTGCCAGCCATATATTTTATGTCCCATACGACATGTGTGGCTCATGGTCAGAGCCAGGCTTGAAGAGAAGCCATGCCAGCAGTTATCTGGTAGGTCAATCTGAGCAGAAGAAAGGAAGTCTCCCCCTATGTCCTTTTCCCTCCTTCTAAAGTAAAAATGACTAAAATTTGTGACAATGCCAAAACTGTCTGAAATGTCTACTACCCCAAAATGTGGCGCGTTGGCATATTGAATATTTTAAGCTGAAGGAGTTTGAGAAAACAGCAGAAACAAGAAAGGCACTCTGACACCCTCCTCCCCACTCTCCCCTGAAATAAGTCATAAAACCCTCAGGAGAGAGGCACCCTTCTTATAGCAAGAGGAGGGGAGCATTCTTATTTCCAAAGACAAACGGTCACTGAAAAAGAATCCAAACAGTCCTTGCTAAATTTCCTCCAGTTTACTATGCTTACCTCTCACTCTCTGCCTCATCAGCTTTCTATCCAAATTGTCTACTTTTCATCAAACCGAGCATAAAAACACTCAGGGTTAACTATTTCTTCAGGTCCTCGTTTTTTTTATGTGATGTCATGTAAAACTTGACGTTAAATAGATGTATATGCTTTTCTCCTTTTAATCTCTTTGTCAGTTTAATTTTCATACTTTTTTCCTTGACTACAAGGTTAACACACAAAGAGAAAAGGACACCTTTGCCAGTATGTGTGATATTCACTTTTCAAGCTCTTTGCTCATCTAGACTCACTATAAGTCATATTCATGAAATCCATTTACTCTTTCATTCGATCAATATTTATTGAGAGTCCTATCTGTGATCTCAGCTGTTCTAGGTTATAGGAATTTAAAGCTAAGATAGACAAGATCCCTTCCTATTCTCATGGAGCTTACATACTGGAAAGAGAGATAGAAAATAAACAAACCAATAAGCGAACAAATAACTTTTGCTTATGGTAAGTATTAGGAAAAAAGTAAAATAATAATATAAAAGATTTACTGGGCAAAGTATTTAAGATTGAGTGACATCTAATCAATAATTCATCCATCTCTCAGTAAATATACATTGGGCACTTAATCAGTTAACTTTTATAGCATAACAAACCACTCCAAACTTAGTGGCTTAAAACGATCAACATTTCTTTAGTTCATACCTCCTTGGGTGACATTTTAGGTTGGGCCCAGCTGAACAATTCTTCTGGTCTCATGCATCTGTGATCTGATACCGGTCATCCAGGCAGCTGCACTTCTGGGGGTTGGCTGGCTGTCAGTTAGGGTGACAAGACTGACCAGGCCTGTGTGTCTGTAGCAGGTCAACCTGAGTTCGTTCACATGAAGGCTCTGCAGTGCCCAAGAAGGAGTGCAGAAGTGTGCAAGGCCTCTTGAAGTCCTGCCCCACAACTGACATTGTGTAGTTTCTGCCACATCTTAGGGCAAAGCAAGTTCCTAGGCCAGGAACTGCAAACCCATATTACAAATAGCAATGATAAAAGCAGGGGAAGAACTAATGTGTTTTTGCAACCTAGTACAGGTGCTAGGGGTAACCTAGGCAACTGAAAATATAATGGTGAACAAAACAGGTATGACCCTGTGTTCTTGGAGCTTATAGTCTATATACCTAGGATGTGTGCTACTGACCTATAGCTCCAAGGAAATTGATACACAATGGTTGTTACCTGCAGGATCTGAATGTTGAATTCATTAATTGGTACTTGGCACCTGAGACAGGGGATTCTGCCTGCTCAACTTGGGACCTATTAACACGCCTTATTGTGAATAGAACTAATTACTAAAATTGGATTCTAACCAAGCCATATTACATCGCTTCTCTACAGGGTGAGTGCCAATCCTATTGAACAAAGGACAACTACAACTCTGTCAAAATCTTATTTTCTTTTAAGACAAAGTCATCTGTGCATTTGTTCATTGCCTCAGACTTCTAACCGCATCTGGTGCCCCTGGACCGAAATCATTTGGCCAGAAGGTGACCTTTGCCACTGCGGCTTTCTCCTAAAAAATGGCATCCAACCAACATGCGGAAAGCTGAAGGGCCAGGAGGCCCAGCCAAGGCCTGTTGGTCGTCCACCTTCCAGATGTCAAAGCTCAGAGACAGAAGGTGATTGTCTCCAAATGGTCTCATCCTTTGGCACTGCAGGGGAGCAGCCATGTGGTAGACACGACAGGCCCAACTCTGCCAAGGCCATGCTGAATTCACCATGGGGCCAAAATTCGGAAGAGAAATTTGTCAAATGCTGGCAGAAAGGCTAGGCAAAGCTTTTCATGCACCTTGTCTCGATTTGTCTTCCTGGAAAATGGGGTTGTGACCACTTTATTTCTATTCCCAGATTTTTCAGAACACATTCCATTATGTGGCTGTTCACATTATTACTGTCAACAAATAAACTGTTATGAAGAACCATATTTGGGTTAGAAGAATAAATAAAACCCAGTCCCTGTCCTCAAGGCACTTGTTGGCTTGTAGAAGGGTACAATGAAGCTTCTTAAGGATTAGACTGTGGTTATAAAATGGTTTTATTTAGTCACACAGAGAAAGCAGACTCTTAAAAAAAAAACCATGGATGTTGCTAAGTATGATGCTAATGTTTTCTGTAACTTGAAAGGCCTTTTTTGAGCTGCATGGGGTAATATTGCTAGTGTTATCTTTTTATGCCAAAATTTTTCAGCCAGTGGATTAAAAGTTTTGGAAGATCCCAGCTGTGCAGAGTTACTCCTTCAGAACCAGAGGAGGGAAAGGTTTTACGCTAAGAAATGGAAATCTCATGGCTGAGTGAGGTTTTATTCATCCTCTGTTAGAGACTGGAGAAACGAAGGCAGGCCAGACTCTACTCTGGTACTTTACCTTCTATTGTACCAGGGACACATTCCATAGTCCCAGTTCCAGGCTCTTGTTTGGGCTATTTTCTCCACTTTCCCTCTGTGTATTCCAGGTTCTAGCTTTACCATAAAACTCAGCTGAAAACATCCTGTTCATTAAAGCCATCCCTGGGAGATGCAGGAAGTCGGGGTCACATTGCCTGGTAGCCACATATCGCCAGAAGTTCCATAGTGTTTACCTAAAAACTTTTGGTGGCATTTTCAATCTGTTTTGTCCACAGTGGCCAACACAATGCCCAATACATAATGGATTCTTAGTAAATATCTGTTGAAAATGAAAAGGAGGGGAGAGAAGAGAGGATATTTTTAAAAGAGAAAGTTCACAGGGAGAAAAAAACTGAGTGAGAATGAACCAAGTACTCAGTGCAAGAAAAGAGCCAGCACTGCCCCAAAAGAAAAACAGAAGAAGCAAACTACTTTAGGGCAATACCAAATCCTATCTCCAGTGGCTTCGTCTTCCTAAGTGAGATTTGAGATCTGACCATGGAAGGAGGAGCTTCAGCTCTTCCCTTTTATTCTGAAATTTGTGGTGACCCAGAGACTGAAGCCAATGCGAGATGCCACTGACACAAAAGAATCCAGTTTAAACTACTGCAAACTGAACATCAAGATCTGTAAGTACCTTGATCTAATTCCAGACAGTACCTGGGCTTGTTAATTTCAAAATAGCAGGGATTTGGGGTCTCAACTGCAGCACTGTTTCCTCTGGGTCATAAAACATGATGATTTCAGAAAGTCACCCCCAGAGACAAGTCAGGAAAGGGATGGAGGGGACACTACACTGTGAAAGCTGAGAATCTCCTGCAGAGTCCCATTTTGTCCCCATATCAGCTTTTCTGCACTGCTTTTGAGCAATAACACACTACAAAATAACTGCTAGGGTCAGAGTAAGAGAGAAGTGGCAACCTCACCCAATACACAAGGAAAGTGTCATCCAAGTGACCCCAGGCCTTGATGCTCTGTTAATCATTAAATCAGGGTTTCTACTTTCTGCTATCTTTAGATTAAGTCTGTAAGCCCTTGACAGCACTTGTCAGGTGCCAAAGCATTTCTATAGTGTCTCGATATGATCTGCAAAAATCACAACCTGGTTTAGTAGACAGAGCTGGCAGTGCTATTTTCATTTTACAGATGGAGAACTGAGAGGCTGAGAGGTTAAATGACCGGTCCAAGATCAAGCAAGCAAGTAAATGGGACAAGAACCAGGACCCAGTACCTTCAGGACGCGGTTTCTGAAGCTCTGTGTTCCATTTATCCTTTGCTTCCAAACACCCTCTCCTCCTTCACCTTGCTCCCACAACACCCTGTGACTATCTCCATCACAGAGTTTCACTTTTCAGTCTGTCTCTTACCCAGACTCTGCCTTACCCATCCTAGTTTTATTCCCAGCTCATGGCACAGCACCTGCCTCATAAAAAACATTCAATAAATATTTGTTGAGCTAAACTGGACTAAACCTGAGATTTCTGACTCCAAACTCATAGCATTAGAATTAATTTTTTGACTAAAAGTGTTATTCACTGGCTGCAGAAAGAAGTATACATTCATTGACTTTGAAAATAATGACAAATACAAAAAAATAGACTAATCTCATGACTCAGAGATAACTACAAGTTACATTTTTATTTTCTCCAGCTTTTCTTCCCATGAGCATATGTATTTTTCATAGATTGAAATTATTAAAAACTTAATACTGAATTGTAGAATTTATTTCTAATTATCAAAGTTTTAGGAAATATTCATTTCCCATGATTCTTGGCATTTTTATTCCAATATTCAAATATATTCCAATATTATAATATTCAAACACATAGTATCTGAATTTGTTTAACCCTTCTTACTGTTAGTTATTTGTTGTTTCTGACTTTTAATTATTATTTACAATTCTAAGATGAATGTAGTTGCGAATGAATCTGTTCAAATTTATGACTACTTTAAGATGAAGTTCTAAAAGTGAAATTACTTTTCAAAAGTTCTCTATAGATTATTGTTAAATTAATTCATTTTCACAAAGAACACAGCTTGAGGTTCTTGAAAGTGACATCAGACAATTAGAAATAAAATACTGAAAGATTAGGAATTCTCTGCCAAAAACCAAATTACTATATGAATAGGGAAACCAAGGTCCATGAATGGTTTGCCCAAAGTCATAGTGATTTTGGGTTAACATCTTTGAGAGAAAAATCAACAAAAAGGTTAAGGGAAATTGATATTGTTAAGGTATTGGTAGAGTCACAGATACAAAAGAAATTGGTTTAAAACATTGGCCATACCCAGTAGCCAAGGGCAGAGTTCATTCAACAAAGTTCTTCATTCCTAGCTGTACACCCCACTAATGTAACTGGATCCTCCTCTGTCTTTGACTGACTCTCGAGGGAGTCTGCTACAGTCCTAATATCCCCACTCTGACTCCTGGCCAGATAGTTAGTCAGCAAACATTTTAAGTCAAAAAAACTTAAGTAAGCACCTACTATGTCCCAGCCACTATAACATTACTGAGTAGTGAACAAGAGAGAGGCCTTGCCCCCTCCAAGGAGTTTATATGCTGACATCAGAAAACAAACTGTAAAACATAAATTAGGAAAGTTTAGTTACTAATAAATGTCATGAATAAAATAAAACAGGATAAGATATATTAGTGTGTAATAGGGAGAACTGCTGAATCGAGAGTGGTCAAGGATGACTTTTCTAAGTTGGTACTTGAGTTAAGACTCAGATGATCAAAATGATGGCAAAGAACAGGCATTAAAAGATACAAAAGAATGCAACCTAATCTAACAACTCTGAGCCAGGAGCAAATGGCCTGCCCAAAGGTCACAGAGAAAATCCAGCACAGATCACACAAGGGAGAGGTAGGCATATGCTCTGTCACGTAGGACCTTGAAGGCCATAGTAGAGACCTTGGATTTTATTCTGGTTGCAATGGAAAGACATTGGAAAGCTTTAAGCCCAGGAGCTATGTGCTGTAATTTCTGCTTTCTGGCTGTTGAGATCAGCTGTGGAGAGAAAGCAAATACATAAAACCAGGGGGTCTGGGAACCAAGCCCCAGGGACTTCGCAATGAAGATTTCTTGTTGGGGAGGAAAAGGAGTAAAGGAAACTACCAGGTGCTCCATTTAGGTAGGAGGAAAACCAAGACAGAGTGGTTTTCCACAGCTCAGAGGAGAAGTTATTTAAAGGGGACGAGATTCCCCTTTACCTGAGTGATTGTACATATAGGCCTCACTTAATCCTCTCTGCAGCGCTGCCTCCTGAGACTCAATGGTTCGGCTGAACTAAGTGGCTGGGTTGGTGAAGAATGGGGTGGTCTTTAGGCTTCACTTTAAAACCGGTTTCTCTTTTCTATCCTAATGGCTTGGACAGAAAGGGCTCAGAGGTCTGAGAGGGGGGAAACCTAAAATATTCTCCTCAGCCCAAACTAAGTATAGTGGGCAAAAGGGTTTTGGCCCACTGGTCACAGGTGTGACGTGCCTGGCACACTTTACTTCAAAGGAGCCCTTTTTTTCCCTAATGTGGGACATTGAAAAATTAATCCCTGCCTTTTGTCATCTAGTGATTATGGATTGAATGATGCCTTTCAACCCTGTTGCCACATCTGTTGCCCCCAGAATACAAAAGATGCCAGCCTGTTAAACCAAGCACGCCATTGTCCGGGGACAGCCAGCTGACCTGGAGTCTGCAAGATCCTTCCCCATGTGGGATGGCCACCCTCCCCTCCACACCCCTACTCTTATTAGGGATTTCTGGACCCAAGGGTAGGTAGGACGAAGAACATGCCCAGCTTGAAGCAGCTAAAGGAGCATGAAACCTTCACCCATTGTCCTTTATAAGATTATAAAGGGTCTTAAGTCTGAGAGGGGGGATTGTTATTTTTTATTGTTATTAAAAATTAATTAATTAATCATTTAAAAAAAAGAATGATGTGGGAAAGGGTGAAGCTGGCGGGGGTGGGAGGGACTGGACGGAGGGGAGCAAAGGGGAAAAAATTGAAACTATTGTAACAATATAATCAATAAAATATACTTTAAAAAAATAAATAAGGGGACGAGCATCCTTTTCATGCTACCCAGAGCGGGGCCCATATAGCATTGTTTTCTGTCCCCATGTAACTTAAAGGGAGACTGTCACAATGTTCAGAGCCCTTGATGTCCTACAAATAAAGGAAGAAGATGTCCTCAAAGTCTTTGCAGCAGGAACCCACTTCAGTGGCACCAACCTCCACTTGTAAAGGGAAGAAAAAGTACATCTACAGAAGGAAAAGTGACAGCATCTACATCATAAATCTGGAGAACATGGAAGACGCTTCTGCTGGCAGCCCATGCCATTGTTGTCATTGAAAACCCAGCTGTTGTCAGTGTCACATCATCCAGGAATACTGGCCAGCGAACTGTGCCCAAGTTCACTGCTGTCCCCGAAGCCACTCCTATCATAGGCCATTTCACTCCTGGAACCTTCACTAACCAGATCCAGCAGCCTTCTGGGAGCTGAGACTTCTGGTGGTTACTGATTGCAGGGCTGACTACCAGCCTCTCACAGAGGTGGCCAATGTTAACCTGTCTCCCACTGCTCTGTATCACATGGCGTCCCCTTTGCCCTGTGTGGACATTGTCATCCCTGACAACAACAAGGCGGCTCACTGAGTGTGTCTGATGTGGTGGGTGCTGATCCAGAAAGTTCTGCACGTGTATGGCACCATCTCCCATGAGCACCTATGGGCAGTCATGCCTGATCTCGACTTCTACAGAGATCCTGAAGAGACTGGAAAGGAAGAGCAGGCTGCTGCTGAAAAGGCTGTGACCAAGGAGGCATTTCATGGTGAATGGACTGCTCTGTCTCCTGAGTTCACTGCTGCTCAGCCTGAGGTCGCTGACTGCTCTGACGGTGCAGGTGTCCTCTGTGCCTGCTCTGCTGAAGCCTGGGGCACGCAGCTGCACTGGAGACTTGTCTGCAGCCTCCTCTGTGCAGGTCACTGAATGCATACAAACAACCACTGACTGGTCTTAAGCTGTTCTTCCACAAACTCTGAAACAAAATGGAAATAAGATTGAAGAAAAATAAATAGTTTCTAACTAAATAAGTAACTAAATCAATAAATAAAAATAAAGAGGAAGAGTGTGACCAACAGCCTCCAATGCAGCTGAGAGGACAGACAAGGTAGGGACATGGGCTGCTGGCTTTGACAAAATGTGGATCATTAATGACTCTGGAAAGAGAGTTCAGTGAAGTGGCTGATTTGAAAACCCTGAATGGAGTGGGCTGAGGAGAGAAAGGGAGATGGGGAAGTGGAGAGAACATGTAGAGCGAACTCTTTCAAGGAGTTTTATTGTGAAGAACAGCAGACAAACGGAGCATGGGTCAAGGGCGGTGTTGGAGCAGCGCTGGCCAATAGAAGCTTTCTGCAATAATGGGGAAGTTCTGTAATGCTATTGGGCACTTAGAAAGTGGCTGGCAGAGCTAAATTTTAAATTTTAATTAATTTAATTAATATAAATTTAAGTAGCTACATTGAACTAATGGCTGCTGTTTGGGCAACACAGTTTGTAGTCATTGTTCCTTGAAGGAGTGATATTAAAACACACATCAATGCCAATAGAAATTATTACACACATGAACTCCAAATGGATACTTGAGTAACTCTGGATTCTGGGTAGCATCTCTGACATCACCACCCATACACCCTTAATCTGATGGTGTTTGACTCATAAATTGTCTTTTACAATAAGAAAAAAAATCCATTCCTTATTGTCAATTCTGTGAGCCATTTTAGCTCTAGGTGAATCACTCTAACCTCAGTGTGACTCAGTCTGTCTATCTAGGACTGAACTTTGAAATGAGGAAAACTTAGTTTCCATTTTCTAAGAAAAAGGCAGATGAAGTCCCTGGTGGGTCTAGTTAGAATGGCAGTATAATAAGCAACTAATAGCACACAGGCTTTGGATGTAGCAAGCCATAGAGGTTCAGCTCCCAGCTCCATTACATATTAGCTGTGAAACCTTAAGTGAATTACATGAACTTCTCCGAGTCTCAGTTTCTACATCTGTAAAATTAGGATAATAGGTGAGGCTCAGATGAAATCATCTGGGCACAGTGCCTGCCTATATATGGTAGGCATTCAATAAATGTTACCTATTACTGTTGATATAAAGCATTAGAGAGGCCGGAGCCAGAGCACCATCATGCCCCAGTCTAGTGCCGGTTTAAAACTCTAATGCCTCTGTGCATTTGTTTATCATCTGAAAAGTAGGTAAAAGGCTTATATGACACCAAGATAGCTCAATTTCCTAAACCAGGGACCCAGAATTAGCAAATAACTTCTCTAACTTGCCACATGTGGCTCCTTCCTGGAAGTGGGTACAAAGATAGGCAGGTTTGGAGGACTTCTCCAATAAACATTACCCACTGCATGAGCTGTTATTTTCCCCAGACCCTTATCTCCCAGTGCTGCCCACTTAACCCAAGAGACTTACTGATAGTTCTGAGCCCAGCTGCCAGGCCAGCAGTCATCTGTTTAGAACTTCAAATGAGTGCCCCCAGACTTGCCTACTTTCTCCACATAGTGCTACAAGATAAGTCTCCCCTGGCTCCTGATAAAGGCTTTGAAGAACATCTTGTCTGTTAACAAACAGCTTTTGATTGTGCCTGAGTCTGATCTTCATTATGTCCTTATTCATCAGACCCCTTTAAATGGGTTCTTTCACACTCTTCAGATTAGCCTAAAGGAAACCTCATGAAACAATGGGTCCAACTGTCCCTGGGTGCAGGGAGTGGGCTATCAAAAGACCACATTGGGCCCCCCTCAGGGACGTTGATGTTGCCAGAACTAGTGGAAAGTGAATTAAGCTAACTTCAAAAGCCTACATAGTATGGAAAAGCAGAAACACAGCACATAGCCCCCTGGCCCAGGAGGACAATCTTCATTTACTTTCAGAGAAAGCTTGTTTTCTTTGGCCATAGGCCGCTTCTTCCTGGGAAAACCCAGGGTCATCACTAGTGTCCAGAACACCAGAGCTAACCTCCCACTGGCAGAACAAGAAAACAGCCAGTGTGAGGTGGAGGAATGGAAAATACACAACCCCCAAAATTGATGTGTTTCTGAATTATTCTGTCGAGGCATTTTGCTTTAGGGCAATTGGCATTCCCTGACCTACAGGGACGATGGCTACCTCGCCCACCTGAGCAGCTAGTGCACAGCCCAGGGTGGCACATTAGAATCCATCCTTTGGACACTGATTGGCCCGGTGGAAAACACATGACTCCTGCAGATACAATCGAAAGAGAAAGAGAATGTTTCCATCTCTTTCTCCTTCAAAGATCGAGTAGCCAGGGTCTAATTTTGCTAACACCTGGAGGGAGCTGGAAATGAAGAAAGACTCAGAGCTAAGAACATAATTTGAGCCCCTGACTGCAGTTATGCCTGAATACCTGAAGTTTTAGCTACCACTTGGGACTTGATAGTTGTGTCAGCCAATAAGTAATCTTTTTTTACCTATGTTAGTTTGAATTTGTGTTCTGACACTTGCAGCTGACATTAAAAAGTTAAGATAATAACACCCAAGTTTTCCTAAGAATTTGTAGACAGAGATACACATGATAAAAGCAATATATTAGAAATATTTTTTGACAATAGTTTTTAAGGTAGAGTATAAGCACCAGGTAGCCAGTCTGTTGTCTGTTGTCATATCTAGGCGTCCGGATCTTTTCAATTTCAGGTGGTAGAAGTCAACCCTAAGTGATTAGGTAGAAAGAGAGTTTATGTAAAGGATATGGGAAACCCAGGCCTACAGCTTGGCCAAGCCATTCCCAATATGTAGATAACCTCAATCACAAGGATGTTTTCTTGTTCTTGAAAATTTCCAAATGACTATTATTTCAATGAGTATAAAAAAATGTTGGACAAAATACTTTCTATGAACATATTCATGACATGCAAGTCACAATAAATAATTATTTGTACCAAATAAACTATTAATACAAGAACCATGTTACTTTTTTCACGTACCATAAACATCATGTACATAAGGCAAAGTAGATTTGTTAAGAAGAATAGAGACTCACCCCTGAAGTTAAACTTCTGGAAATAATGTCCACTTCATTACAGAACTAGTCTGATAAGACAACCGTGGCTGCTACCACCAAGCCCCAAGCATTTCAGCTTGCATTGCATTTTGTGCCATTTCTGAGCAACTTTTGAGCCTGGAATTCAAACTCTACTGCTGCCAGCCCCATTGTGACTTTTGAAGCAGGAGCTCATTGGGACTTGGTTTGTGCCACTATTGCTCTCATGGTATTCTTCCCTCACTAGTTCCTGAGTCAAAGCCTGGCCCCAATATGGCTGATTGGTGAACTGTTATGAACTGAATTGTATCCCTCCTACAATTCATATGTTGAAGCCAAACCCTTAGTGTTGGAGATAGGGTTTTTAAAGATGTAATTAAGGTTAAATGAGGTTAAAGGGTGGGGCCCTAATCCAATATGGCCAGTGTCCTTATTAGAAGAAAAAGACACATCAAGTTATGAGCATGCACAGATAAAAGACCATGTGAAGACAGAGTAAAAATTTGTCCATCTGCAGGCCAAGGAGAGAGGCCTTAGGGGAAACTAAATCTGCCAATACCTTGATTTTGAACTTTCATCCTCCGGAATTATGAGAAAGAAATTTCTGTCATTAAAGCACCAGTCTATGATATTTTGTTATGACAGTGCTAGCAAACGAAAATAGACTGACTCTTATGTCTTTCTCTCATAAAAGACCTCACAAATGAAGATTAAAGAGGATTTAGTGACTATTTAGAAGTGAGGATGAAAGCAGGGAGTAAGTCAAAGAGGTCTCTCAGATTTAGAACTCCATCACTAAAAAGTTGAGAATGACACAGCGTTAACTGGGCTGGGCTGTGGCACTCAGATATTTGGTTGAACATTATTCTAGATATTTCTGAGAGGATGTTTTTGAATGAGATTATATTTAAATCAGTGAGCTTTGAATACAGGAGATTTCACTCCCCGATATTGGTGGGGCTCATCCAATCAGTTGAAGGCCTAAATAGAACAAAGAGGCACATGTGCGCATGTACACACACTGGCAAGAAGGAATTCTACCAGCAGGCGGCCTTCCAACTTGGAAGGCAGCACTGGCTCTTTTCTGGGTCTCCAGCCTGCTGACCCACCTGCAGATTTTCAACTTGTCAGCCTTTATAACTGTGTGAACAAATTCTTAAAATAAATCTCCTTCTACACATATACACATTCTACCAGCTCTGTTTCTCTGGAGAATCCTGACAAATAGAGCTAACCAGAGTGGCTTCTGTTATTTGCATTCAGGAACCCTGACCTGTGCGTTTTCAAAAAGGCCCCCTTATGGAATTCTAGTATATCTCTTACTTTAAGAATTACTTTTCAAAATTAACTGTCTACCTGCTTTATTACTTATGTATTTCTTTCTAAAAGTGTTCTGAAAGAATCCAGGGTAATAATAAACATACTAATGTAATTTGCCCAACTTGTAAATAAGTGCTCCTGCGATTCCTTCAATCTCTGGGTTATGATTGATGACAATACCTTTTGTTTCTACCATGCTTTTTTTTTTTTAATTGTGGTTTAAAATCACATAACATAAAATTTACTATTTACCCATTCCTAAATGACAGCTCAATAGTGTTGATAAATTTCTTGCAAATCTGAAACTCAATACCAGTTGAACAACTCCCCTTTTCCCCTTCCCCAAATGGTAACCACCATTCTACTTTCTGCCTTCCTTTTAAGGCCAGTAATATTCTGTTGTATGTATATGCCATATTTTGTTTATCCACTTATTAATCAAGGGACATTTGGGTTACTTGACCTCTCAGCTATTGTGAACAATACTGCGATGAACATAGGTATGCAAGTATTTCTTCAAGACCCTGCTTTCATAGTGGTTTCACCATTTTATCTATTATCCTTTTAACTTCTTGGAGCACTTTTAAGTTTATAATTTTGTCCTCACAACCCTATGAGGTTGGTAGAATATAGATTATTATCCCCATATTGTAGATGAAGTAGTTGAGGCATAAATTGGTTAAATGACTTGCATAACATAACAGTTATTTCATGACAGATTGGTTTACTAGTCCGGTGCACTTTTGATTGACCAGGGACACTCAATTAGAGGCAGGCAGTAGGTATGTCCCCCTATGGTACTGAGTCTAAGGAAGGATTTTTTTCATATGGTCTCCCTGACCCTTTCCTAAATAAATGGAAAACAATTTGTTTTAATGAGAGTCGTTACTGATGGGCATGTGAGTGGTATAGACGGGGGTGGGGAGGCGAAATGCAGAACCATTATTGCAGATAACATTCTTTCCATGACTCTGCCGTGTTCGTGTACTGTATATGTTTATTTATTTTTCACCCAAATGCTCCTCTAAAGAAAAAGTACCTTCCTGAGAACTGAAATGGACCTAATGGTTCTCATAAGAGTAATTGAAAATGTAGGAATGATTTATTTGGTTGTCACAATGGGCAACCTTGTTCCTGGGCATTTAGTAGCAGGGCCAGGAGATGTGAAAGTTCTACAGCACAGGACAGTCCCACAGAAAGAAAAATCGTTGTGATCCATTACAAAATTCTGGTGGTGCCAACTTTGAGAAAACAGGCTCAAGACAAGATCAGTGGCTGTCAAGAGGTGGGTTAGGAGCTTTCATGTCAACAGGTCTCCAATCCACTACAAATAATTGTACAATACAAGTGACAACAGTGTGCTTGCTACACAAACACAGCTTCAAGACAAGTCCCCTAGGCATCCCCTTCTAACAGTTCTCTACTCCTAAACTCTCCTACAAAGAAATTCTAGGGCTGCCACTGAGCATGCTCAGAACTCAATATCCAGAAGCTCTGAAATGACATGTTAACAGCAAGTCATGATTTCCTTTCAAATGTCAATAAAAAATAAACTTTTTAAAAGCGGAGTTAAAAACTAGAAACACTTAACTTATACCCACTTGCTGTTCCAATGGAAGGAAATATGAGATTTCCAGCTTCAAGTCATCTTTTAGATTAGAGCAGCGACTTTCATCTCATGGCACACATAAATTAATTACTAAAATTATGTGGCACAACAAAATATATTTTTTGACAATCTGACAAAAATAGGTATAATTTTTAGTGATTTACAAAAAAAAAAAAAAAATACCTACCCTTTTTTGCTCCAAAGTGACTTTTTTAAAAATCAAGTGCCTATACTTGTATATATATTAGATTTCTAGAATCAAGAATTAACCAATCAGATGCAACTTTATTATGTGACGTGACCAGTAAAATGTAACTCTATTGTATGACCTATGTATTTATGGTTCAAGATAGTCCAGTCACACCAGATAGCTTTTGTTGTGTTGGCTGTTGTCTTTTTTTTTTTTACAATCTAAGGTAGAAGAGGTCGGTGCCGCTGACCAAAAAGCCAGGTATTGAATGTTTTAAAAATTCTTGTGGCACACCAGTTGAAAATCACTGGATTAAAGGAATCCTATCTCCTGCCAGGCTTCACCCTGACAAAGACCCTTTTCCAAAAACTAATACCTTGACCCTGAAGATGGGTGTTTTGAAAATAACAATAATTTTGAAAAGGTAATAGAGCCCTTTTTTGAATGTTTGTTCCTGGACCTGGAGCTGGTATTTGCCACACGTTTTCTCCAATGTTCACTCTGCACACCCCAAAAGTGACTCTGCACAGTGCCTCTAACCTGCGTATTGGTGGCTCTAGGCATCCTGGAGCCTCCAATCTTAAGCAAATCTAACTCAGAAGAGGAAAGAACATGAAGAGAGCCTAGGTGCTTTCATGCTCATTAGCATTTCCAATTTCCTCTTTCACTGCTCCTCCTCCTATCTCCAATAGAAGACACAATGAACTAATTCTTTGTGATTGATCATGGCCTGTAGATAACAGGATGTACTTCTTGCTTTCATATTCTCATCTGTCACACGAAGCAACCTAAAATGTTGCCTACAAGGAACGCTGGCATAAAGCTAAAAACTTAAATATCCATGTAGAGATTATTTGTAGAGCTCGTTTTCAAGTTACTTTTTCCCCCTCTGTTTTCATAAATGGGAGGGGGTGGAAATCTTACTACTTCAGTCTTACCCTTTCAGAATCACAAAAAAAGAAAGTGAGTTGTTTGAAAATGAGCATTTGGCCCATTCCTGTCACTCTGGAAGCTTCAAACATTTTCATTGCACGTACATGAATGATCAATTTCTAAGCACATCTTTGTTTTTCCTAAATAGCTGAATTATTTGTGTGATGTTGAAAATGGCATCTGTACTGTATGTAATTTTCATGCTCACTTGGCATCATCAACTGCCTTTGATGACACTCAGGGCTGTTTCTTTTTTGTCTCCTCCTTCCCTCCAGCTGCAAGACCCAGATGTTAGGTTCAGGAATGCATTTACTCTGGCAGATATCTGGCCTCTCTGGCAGAGATATCTGGCTTCTCTTGGCAGTCCCCAAGTTGGTGGCTATTATAGAACTGCCAGCAAATCAGCACAAGGTCACACTAAAGACGGGATTCAGATGTTTTTGTGAAAAAGAAAAAAAAAGTCCAAAACTGGGAGAAAAAACACATGTCTTATGCCTCTAATTATAAACCAGGCAAGAGGCAGGCTGTGCCTGAGCAAATTGCAATTCCCCTCATTTATCTGCTGCTCATCCATTCCCCCTCTTGACAGTTTTTTATCTCCCCAGTCTGCATCTGAAATCAGCAGCTTAGTATGATGAAGGGTTGGCCTAAGTTAATCAAGCCTGCCGGTTGCAACAGGGTCAGGCCCTATGTAAAAATATACAAACAAAGAAAAGGAGGAAAAATAAGGAAGGAAGGAAGGAAGGAAGGAAGGAAGGAAGGAAGGAAGGAAGGAAGGAAGGAATTGAGGGAGGGAGGAAGACAGCTAAAGGAACTGGTAAGGTGAAGTGAAGATAAAGGGCAGAAGACCACCCACAATTACTGTACCCAAGGAGGAAAAGTGTAGCAGCATTTGTGTCACCTCGGTATTTGGAAAGCCACAATTATCTTTTGTTTTTTTAAGCAAACTTTGTAAATATGAATGTAGATCAAGCTGTAACCTGCCCTCTATTATTCTAGTCTGGCTTACCCTGAAGCTAGCTTCAAAGACATCTTGAATGAGGCAGAAACTCTAAGAACTATAGCCCAAAGCACCACATACCAGAGGGGGCTGTGTTAGATCAGGAGGTGAAGAAAATCTTAAGCCATAAGGGAGCCTTATGGTGTGTAATTATTTTTTTTCCTTCTGAGCAGCTGCTCTGGGATGAGCAGTTGTGTGCAAGGCAGAGTTTGGAAGCTTTCTGTGGTCAAGTTAGTCCCCAAATGTCCACCAGCTGCCCTTTGCTCACTGCCTCAGACACTCCCAAAGTTCAAAGGAGCTTGCTGAAACTTCATCAGTGAGAGTAAGTCTCCTAGGCCAATATTCAGGTTGTTAAGTGCTGTTAGAGGTATATAGTGGTGTTGCATCTTAATGGAATTTGGTTTCCATGAATTCTCCCATGCACAATAAGTGCTATGCAATGAATGGCTCTATTTTACTGCACGGTCTATGTGGGTCTGGATTATGTCTCTGTTTAAGGAAGGTCCACTCAACTACAAGCTGATTCTTCTGCTTTCCTCCACAGGCTATCTCCCTGGGCCATCTCAGCTCATGGAGCTCAAAGCAGATATGAGCCTTTCTCTATCCTTCATCCTTGGATCTGGAGAATTTAGTGTTGGGAATGTTTGCCAGCCAGAGCAAACCAACCTCTGCAGGTTCCTCTGGGAGTTCACACCCAGCCACAACTTCTCCATCCACCTCACCCTCACTGATTCAACTCTGGGGTTATTTTTATTCAACTTGGACACAAAGGGCAGGCTGGTCATATACTTCAAGGCAGAGAAATTGCAGCACATCTATATTAATCTTCAGGGAAAAGGGGACATGGAGAATTTGTTGAAAGAATGTGCATTTATATCAAAGGGCATAAATACAGAGCACGAACTCTACGGTAAGTCCTTTTTTTTAAAAAAATCACAAAACTTGAGAATGATTTGGATTTTTAAGGTACTTTTCAGAGAAAGTATGACTTTACCTAAAGTTGTGTTAATATTGCCCCTCTGGATCCTGGCCCTCAGGTTAGATGAAATACCACTGTCACAGCCACACAAAGGCAGGACAAGATGACAATGTGCTTTCCAGCCAATACGCTTCCCTAGCCCCTTCATCACTGGCCTTCGCCCTATCATCTAGCCCTGGGCTAGATTCCCCTGCTCACTGCTTCAGCTAGACTTGCCTTTTCTCTGCCCCATTACTGGCTTGTGCTGAGTTAGCTTCAAACACATCTTAAATGCTTCTCTCTGTCCCGTGAACACAACAAGCTCTTCATTAATCCAGTCTTCAGATGTCTCTTAGACTGATAAAATGCACGTCAGTCTTGTACCACAGCCTCTGATGTAAACTGCATCTTGTACCCCTGGGTACCCACATACTCCAGAAGACTTTCCAATCTGATTCTTCTTATTCACACGCTATCTCCCTTTCCCACCATTACCTGTCTTGTCGCTCCCACACATTTTACACAATCTGTTGCTTTCATGCTGGTATTGAAGAGCAGCTGAAGGCTCTTACAGGGCAATGCTTCTTGCTCTGTTGTGTGGTTCCAGTATAACACTGCTGGTGCCTGAGCTGTACCCAACATATATGGAGTAGGCAGCCAGAAGCCTCAAACAGGCTGTCCTGCCTCAGCACATACATCAGTGCTGGGTGGTGAGTTTAATCTACCAAATTTAGGATGTCTGGTTGACAGTACCTGAGGGATTTCTTTAAGTTAAGATTTAAGAAGAAACAGGCTGGAGCTGAAGGCGTGCAGGGCCGGAGACGTCGTGAACTCGGGAGCCGGAGCAGCGCGGAAGCGGTGAATAATAGCTCTTCAAGTCTGCAGTAAAAAATGGCCTCCAATAAAACTACATTGCAAAAAATGGGAAAGAACCAGAATGGAAAGAGTAAAAAAGTTGAAGAGGCAGAGCCTGAAGAATTTGTAGTGGAAAAAGTATTGGACCGACGTGTAGTGAATGGGAAGGTGGAGTATTTCCTGAAGTGGAAGGGATTCACAGATGCTGACAATACCTGGGAACCTGAAGAAAATTTAGATTGTCCAGAGTTAATTGAAGCATTTCTTAATTCTCAAAAAGCTGGTAAAGAAAAAGATGGTACAAAAAGAAAGTCTTTATCTCACAGTGAATCTGATGATAGCAAATCAAAGAAGAAAAGAGATGCTGCTGATAAACCAAGAGGCTTTGCCAGAGGTCTTGATCCTGAATGAATTATTGGTGCCACAGACAGCAGTGCAGAATTAATGTTTCTCGTGAAATGGAAAGATTCAGATGAGGCAGATTTGGTGCTGGCAAAAGAGGCAAATAGGAAGGGTCCTCAAATTGTAATTGCTTTTTATGAAGAGAGACTAACTTGGCATTCTTGTCCAGAAGACAAAGCCTAATAATTCTTTGCATTGCTTTTTATATATATTTATATATATATAAAATTTGGGTCTTGGTTTTTTGATTTAATAGTGTGAAGAAATAACTACATTCTAATAAAAATCATGTTTGTTTTGAAGTAGTACTGGGGGAGTTGTGGGGGGTTGCATCTGTAGAACAAATACTCCATAAATTCATATGGAACCAAAAAAGACCCCGAGTAGCAAAAGCAATCTTGAGACAGAAGAACACAGCAGGAGGAATCACAACTCCAGATATCAAACAATACTACAAAGCCACTGTAATCAAAACAGTCTGGTACTGGCATAAGAACAGACATACAGATCAGTGGAACAGAATAGAGAGCCCAGAAATAAACCCAGGCCTCTATGGTCAACTAATATTTGATAAAGGAGGAAGGAACATAAAATGGAGTGAGAAGAGCCTCTTTAACAAATGGTGCTGGGAGAACTGGATAGGGACCTGCAAAAAAATGAAACTAGACCACCAACTTATACCACACACGAGAATAAACTCAAGATGGATCAAAGACTTAAATGTAAGCCATGACACCATAAAAGTCCTAGAGGAAAACATAGGCAAGAAAATATCAGATATCTCACGTAACAATCTCTTCGTGGATACATCTCCTAAAGCAAGAGAAATAAAGGAAAAAATAAATAAATGGGATTACATCAAACTAAAGAGTTTCTGCTCAGCAAAAGAAAACATCAGCAAGATGAAAAGGAAACCAACCATATGGGAAAACATATTTGCCAATGACATCACAGACAGGGGACTGATTTCCAAAATATATAAAGAGCTGATACGACTCAACATCAAGAAAACAAACAACCCAATTAAAAAATGGGCAAAGGACCTGAACAAACACTTCTCCAAAGAGGACATACAGAAGGTCCATAGACACATGAAAAAATGCTCAACATCATTAGCCATCAGGGAGATGCAAATAAAAACCACAATGAGATACCACTTTACACCTGTCAGAATGGCCATCATCAACAAATCAACAAACAACAAGTGCTGGCGAGGATGTGGAGAAACAGGAACCCTATTGCACTGTTGGTGGGAATGCAGACTAGTGCAGCCACTATGGAGAACAGTATGGAATTACCTCAAAAGATTAAAAATGGAACTGCCTTTTGAACCAGCGACTCTACTACTAGGATTATACCCAGAGAATCTTGAAACACCAATTCAAAAGAACTTATGCACCCCTATGTTCATTGCAGCACTGTTTACTATAGCCAAGTGCTGGAAACAACCTAAGTGCCCATCTGTAGATGAGTGGATCAAAAAACTGTGGTACATTTACACAATGGAATACTATGCAGCAGAAAGAAAGAAGGAACTCCTGCCATTTGCAACAACATGGATGGAACTAGAGAGAATTATGCTTAGTGAAATAAGCCAGGCAAAGAAAGAAAAATACCATATGATATCACCTAATACAGGAAACTAAAGAACAACACAAACAAAGGAACTAAATAGAACAAAGAGCAGAATAGCAGTCAATAGGGGGGAGGGGAGAGGGGGAGAAGGGGAATAAGTAAGGGAAGGGTTTAGTCAAAGAACCTGTATAAAAGACTCATGGACAGGGACAATGGGGAGGGATATGATTGCAGGAGAGGGGGTGGGTTGGGTGGGGGAGAGAAATTAGGGGAAAAGGGGGTGGGTTGGGTGGGGGAGAGAAATTAGGGGGGAAGGGGACAACTGTAATTGAAAAACCAAAAAGAAAAAAAAAAAAGATTTAAGAAGAAACAAATAAAGGAGATGAGAAGAAAGAGGATGAATGACGTACATATAGGTCATTGTTTAACAACCTACTGTTACATATATATAGAATGAGTTAGAGAAAATTCCATTCATGGTTCTCTTGTCTGGAAGACTAGATGCATATAGGTGCATAGGAGAAATATTTTATTTGCTTCTTTGAGTTGGGGGAGGATCCCCTAAGGGGCCTTCTCTGGCAGCATTAGCTGTTGGCCTAAAAACAAAGAGGTCCTTTGCTTTGCAGACTGAATAAGTATACAAGTTGGGAACTGAACTGAGCTATGTGGTGAGAAAGGTAGAAGAGATTGGAGAAGGAGGAAGAAATTTGGGCAAACATACTCTGATACCATCTTTACAGTTGTTTGTTTTGTGGTATGCCGTAGAAATTATTCCTTCTGTTTCCCCAAGAAAACTTCCATAGACTCTTAAAAAATCACAAAACACAAATATGATCAGATTTTTCCAGTGTGCAAACATTATGGCACCAGGTCTGTCTACCAGATACTACTGTATCAAGCCCACATAAATGAAGGGAACGCTTAAGCCTCAACCATGGGTATGCCACAAAGGGGATCCAGTTTTACCTGTTTCTTACTTTTTATGCCAATCTTCCTGATGACTACAGGGTTTTCAGGGTCTCTCTGTGCTTTTCAATTTCTAGTGATTATAATGCAAGAAGTTTCTCCTTTTACCAGCAAATTTTCTCTGATATAGCTGCTGTTGCTGCTGCAGCTGGCATTGTCTTACAGTCTCAGCATATTTGTGTGTTCTATATAATGCCACAGTTGGCTCAGTTTTGGGGTGCCTACTCAGGCCCGTGCTTTGTGTCCAGTTTAGGCCATTTTCCTAGAAAATTGTTGTCAGATTTCCTAGTTTTTCAGGTGACTCTTTACTCTCAGACATGTGGTCACAGGGTCATGACTTCACAAATAACACCTTGCTGCCCACCTTATTGCATGCCCACATCACCCATTCATTCACTTTTAAAATGTTTATTGAGAAGAGTGCCAGGCACAAAGAACATGCTCAACAAACTTTTTTTTTTTAGTACCTAACTCTCCTATATTATTTCTTTTTATTGTATTTTTTCCATTATCATTTAACTCCTTTATACTGCCCCCCTGAAATCACCACACTGTTGTCCATGAGTCCTTTTTCCTCTGTAGCTTAATCCCTCTACCCCAAAACTGCCCCCCTACCCAATAGCTGTCATCCTGCTCTCACCCTATGAGTCTGTCTCTACTTTGCTATGTAAAAAAGAAGAAAATTTTACCCTTTGCGACAGTATGGATGGGCCTGGAGAATATTATGCTAAGTGAAATAAGCCAATCAGAAAAAGACAAATACCATATGATCTCACTCATATGTGAACTCTAATGAACAAGCAAAATAGAGACAGACTCATAGATAGAAAGGAGAATGACAGTCTATGGTACTTTGGTATAGCCACCCCATGGACTAAGACAGCCTCACAGACCATAGTAGGACTTTAGAGTTTATTCTGAAAGAAATGAGAAGCCATTGGAGAGTTGAAACAGAAAAAACAATAACATGACCTGACTTTATTTTTAAGAGAATCACTCTGATTGCTATGTGGAGAATACACTATAGAGGGTTAAAAGTGAAAGCAGAGATGATAGCAGTCTGGACTAAAATATGAAGGCAGTGAGATGTCAGAAGTTTGTCTTTGTAAGAGTTAATTTGAGATGCTTATTCTACACCCATGTGGAGATGACAACTAGGCAATGGATTTTCAGCCTTGCAGTTTGGAGGAGAGCACAGGACTGGACTAACAAATTAGGGAATTATCAGTCTATACATGGCATGGACCTGGATGAACTCATCTTGAGTGAGGTGTATGCAGTCAGTGAGAGAGGTGCAAGGGTTGAGCACAGGAGCCTTCCACCCGTTAGAGTTCAGAGAATCCAACAAAAGTGACTGAATGGAGTGCGAGAAGATTCAGAGTGGCCCAAATGGTTAGGTTTACAAAGTGTTCCAAAAAGGAGGGAGTAATCTGCTATGCTGGCAGCAGATAGGGCTGAGAGTTGACTACTGGATTTAGCATCATGGAGCTCATTAGTGGCCTCAAAGGGAGCTGTTTTGGTAGTGTGGCAGGTAAAGCCGATTTAAATGGGTTCAAGAGAGCGAATAAGAGGAAAGAAAATTGGTTTAAGGATAAAATATAATTCTTTTGAATATTTTTCTATAATAAGTAGAAGAAAACTGAGGATAGGACATGGGGTCAAGGAAAGCTTTGTATCCTTTTGATTTGCAGGCTAATGGCAATGATTCCGTAGAGAGGGGGGAAAGGAAAAGAAAGAAGCCAATCATACAGGAGAGAGGAGTTGGCCTTAGATAAGAGCACAGTCAGTTCATTCTGTGTTACAAGAGGAAGACATGAAAGATAGATAAGACATGTGTGAGCAGTTAAGGTGGTGGAGACTCGTTGAATTACTCTTCCAAATGCTTCCATTTGCTTAATAAGAAATAAAAATCAAGGATGGTTTAGGAGAGAGAAAGTTTTAAGTTGACATGTAAGAACAAAGAATGAGTTGACCAGAAACAGATCATTGGGCAGCACTAAGTGTTCCCTTGAAGTTCATGGTCACATTGACCAGTGAACTTTCACTGGCCAGACATCTTTTTAGTCTCACCAATCCTCATATAATAATGCTGTCTGTTTGTTCTGTGTCATAGGCTCTATGTCTCATCTTCAGTGTGTCCTGACACTGGGGAAGCATACCCTTTGGCTCTCACTTCTTGGCCTATTGAGTGACCACTTTTCCCAGCACCATGGCTTTGGAAAAGATGTTTTTCAGGCAAGGTGCCACTGGGAAGACCATTCCCTGAAAACAACAGAGCCTTCTCAATTCTTCCTATTTCTCTCATTCAAACATTTACCTTGGAGACAGGAATTAACGCTATAACTCTGCTTTCACTACCCTAGGTATTGTGTTAGGTGCTTCAGGAATACAAAGACTAGTAGGCATACTGCCTGCACTCAAAGGATGTATAACCTTATTGGGGAGCAGTGATTTGTACACAAGTATCTATAAATAATAACTAAGCCCACTAGACCGTGAGCACTTCCAGGGCTGGAGCTGCAGATAACTAGAGTAGGGATATATGATTCATATCAAATGCTAAAGAGGATCAGAAATGCAAAAGATTAGGAAGAGTTTGAAGACAGCAGGGGAAGTGTCTACTGGGGCAATAGGACTCAAGCACATCATTAGGCATGCAAATCATCTTGTGGACTTTCCAGTGTGTGCACTGGAATACATTAGTGAGCTCAATTGCCCCCAGTACTGAAGCTCTGCTCTACGCCTTTGAACTGACACACCCTGTCAAAATATGTGGAAATTGAGTACCCTGAGTTCAGACCTCCCACAAAGAATCTGAAGGGAAGAAAGAAAGAAGTACTTACATGTTGGCTGCCACCACCTCACTCCCTCCCAGCCAGCTGGATGTAGGAGAATTTGCCCGTAATTCTCAGCTCATTTCCTTTTCAAGATGTCTTTATCCTCCATGTTTATTTTTAACTAGTTTGCCCATATTTGGGGATGGGGAGACATCAATGAAAAGATACAGTCCCAATCTCCCAGGATGGCCTCCTTCCAGTTCCTGCAAGTCTCGGATGTATACATTATCTCTATTCTGGATGGCTATGGTTGTGGCAGCAATTAGCTCATTTTGCCTATTTATATTAATAAGCCGAAAGAGTACAGTCTGTCTCATAGCCATCATGTGGGTGAGTGACAGATCTATGCCTTGGTCTGATGCTGAGGCACCATGGGAAACACCATGTACTCTCTTGTTGAACTCTGATGGAAAGACAAGTGCCACAAACCATTTAGTTTTTAGATTGTACCTGTCATTCACTATACCTTTCCATTGCTTCACAGTGATAAGAAACTCACCTCACATCTGTCATCCCAAAGATCCTAAACAAGGCTAGTTCATTTCGTAACTTTAAAGAGATGGCAGAACCTGTACTATGGCAAACAATAAAAATAATGGTACAGAGTGCCCTGGGGTAAGCCTTAGAGATTACTGAGAATATGTCTAGGGATATCATAGGGAATAAAGTGACTACCTAAGAAAAGAAGATAAAACTGCATAAAATTGATGTAGGTTAGGCTTAAAGAGCAAACTGTAAGAATATCTAAAATCAGCAACCTCAAAGACAAAGGACAACAGAAAAGAAAAAAATAAATTTAGGTTAAACAAACTTAGACTATATAGAAAATTGCTTCTTGACTAATGTCAAAAGTTGATTGTCCTTTGCCATGAGCAGACAAATAACACCCCCTTTGCCCAGCATCATGCTTTCTAATCCCCTTATATCTATTGATGGATAGAGCTGGTTACAAGTGTTTAGTAAAGAACAGACAAGAATTTCGTGTTTGGCAACCCAGGGAGGGACTTTCTCACTAGATAAGCCTGTGTCAGAATGGGAGGAAGAGGGTGGTTTTCTTAAAGATGGTGGTTTAGAGGAAGGTAGATACCACTAGCCTAGAATCTCAGGGCTTGGTCAGGAATGATGCTGATTGCTTAGGCAGGGCTGGCTGGGAGGCAGAAATGGGAGTAGATGGGAATCTTTGGATGAGCTCTGCAGGAGGCTCTGCCTGGTCTGGTAGTAGAATAAGGACAGGACTACATGGAGAAAATCATTTCTGAGCTAGAGGGAAGGGCTAACTGCTCCAGAGTATTTGTCATTCAGGCAGTCACTTGGTACTTCCATTCTGTGCTCTTATTTAACATCATTTATAGTTAATAACTCCCCAACTAGATGATCATATTCTTGAGGGCAAGTTTTTATGATAAGCATTTAATACCTTTCTGAGATAAGTATTACTACTTGGCTCTATTTTGCATAGGAGGGACCTGAGGCAAAGAAAGAGATGGTTAAGCAACTAGTTCAGAATAACACAGTTAGAGAGTGGCTCCTTAAATTTTTATTAAATAAGAGAACAAATTGATGAAGAACAATGTACACATTTTTTAAACATATACTTTCCAATTTTCTTTCTCAAGCAAGTTTAATATGCCATTTGGAATTGATAATTAAAGTATTAGAAACAAACTATTTGATGGGAGTAATTCAAAGTGAGTGCATTGAGATAGTACAATAGTCAAGAGGTGATCTTTAATTAGTTCATTTGATTGTAAAATGCAAAACAGTGAAGTCTGTTATCTGAAATAAGAGATAAAAGACAATTCAAAGTCAAAGATAAGAGATTTCAGCAGTCACAGAAACCTCTGGAAATCACAGCTGTTTTTTTGTATATGCCAACCACCTGGAACTCATCAAATGACTTATTGAAAGGCAACAAATTCCTAGCAGGGTATACAAGAGCCTGAGAAGATAGGCTGTCTCTTTCAGGACCTTACATTTAAAAAAAAGAATTCACCATGAGAATTTAAAAGAACACTGACCTGATGAGGGTGAAAGGACAAGCTTTAGAGCATGCTTTCACACACCCTAACATTTCCACCAGCAAGCACAGCCCCTGGCCACTGTATACAATAAGGAAAAATCAAGGAACTCAAAAAGTCTATATGAACTGAAAGGCTACTATTTATTTTAATATTTATAACTAAGGGTGCATCAGTGTTGACAATAGTCATTCAGTCAATCACCAAGCATTTGGGAGGACCTACTAGGTGCTGGGCTCAGGTTACAGGCTTGTCAGCACAGAGAGCTGTTCTTAGAATCTATGCAACTCAAAGAACTTCTTCACTCTACAGAAACCAAGAAACTAGAGTTGCATGTTGACTCAAGTAAGCATCAGCTAGAGGGCCAACTGGGCTAAGAAGTCATCTGATCAGCTCTTATCCAATCAGCAAGTTGATTCCTTGCTTGCTTTCTGGTAGCCAAGGCAACAGATGTAGGAGCTGTCTGCCAAGTGTCCTCATTCCCAACCTTTGATGACATTTTCCTCGTCCCCCCCACTTGACTGTCTTGCTTCCCCCACAACACTTCTACCTGCTGCTGTCCCTAGTGTTGACACTCATACTGATCAAGCCTGCCCTTGAAGTTTCATTTTTACTAAGTTTCATATGTCTTCTGTCTTACTGCGGAGTGGGTACAAACATCTTAGCCTCAGAATGAAGCCCTGCAAATAGCTGCCACCAAATGGGCTGGCTGAGATGAAAGGAAAAATGGGGTTACTATTTACTGAAACTGATCAGGCTGAAGTGGAAATCCCCAAAGAGAAAGATGCAAAACACTACTGTTTCTAATAGGGATGGAGAGATTTATGGAACCAAAGTGGGAGTAGGGGTGTGAATATGGTGCAAAGTTAGTTATATGACAAGAGAAAATGATCTGGGGGCTACCTTTCTAGATGAAAGATGAAAATCTTCAAATGTGCAGAATGGTAGAAAAAGTAATCTAATATACCTGGATTAAATAAATGTTAATTATGCCTTTTGCTTCAACTCCTTTGTTTTAAGAATAAGATTTTACAGATCTGATTGAAGCCCCCTTTTGATCTCATTTTCTCCCCACCCCATGTGCAGATAATTTTTTAAAAGAAAAAGAGGTACTGAGTCATCATATTGGAATCACCTTCTACAATCTTTCATTTGTTTTTGCTTCACATTAAATATAACAAGGTTTTGTTAACTACCAGTCAAGTAAAAGCAGATGTAAAAAAAATAAAGCAAACTAGACCTGGTTCATGTGACACTTCTTAGAGAAGACCACTCATTTTGCAACCTAAAAGAAATGGAGACTTAGTATGTCTTCTCAAATATCCCCTACTAAGCCCTGGAAAAGATTCTGACCCTCTGGGCCCATTCTGAAATTCATCACTTTCAACATACATTTTTCACATGTGACCTGTATCATTTCTGTAGCTAGGTAGCACATCCTCCTAAGAACATTTCTTTGTGTATGTAATATAAACCAGCAGGGATTGGTCTGAGTACTTTATGTGTACCAAGTCATTTAATCTTCACAACAACCCACTGAAGTAGACACAGGTATTATCCCTATTTCACAGATGATAAAATGTATCTGCAAAATATACTGGCTTCTGTGTACTCCTGTGAAGAACTAATGTGGCTGCCATAAGCTCTTGTGGGCTGAATAAACTGTAGCCCTTGTCCAGTTTCATGTTATCATCGCACTATGTAATTACTGACTCTTTAATAGCCTAAAGCTTCGATCTATCTGGTCATTGTGCCAGTGTCTAGTCATATTGTAGCTACTCCCTTCACTTTCTTTAAATACAGAGTTTTCATTTCTTCATGGAGAACTCACTAGAAGGTGAATGTCTCATTGGATCCAGATCGCCCATTTTGCACACAAGAATATATTAGCTATCCCTCTTCTTGAGCATAAGGAAGGGCTGGAATTCCAGGGAGGGTAAATTAGAGACATTCAGCACAGCAGCAGGACATGTGCCATAGACAGATGTGGCGGGTTTGGGAAAGATGGCACCACTTCAGCCATAGTGCCTCTCCCCTCTTCCTTTCATTCTACTTTCTGACCATCCTTCCTATCCCTGCTGGCCTGGCAAAACTGTAATCATTATTCAAGACCCAGCTTAATTCTACATTTCCAGTGAAGCTCTCCTGGACAACTGCAGCCCATTCTGGTTCCTCATCACACTGACCCTTATTGTTGTGAAATTGTTTCCTGTTCTCTCTTGTGTAATTGGTTCCTTCTCTCCACCGCCCCCACTCCCAATGAACTTCCAAGACACACGCACACAAATATTTTCTACATACCACTGGCAAACACTACAAAACTCATTGGGGTGCTGGGTATGTCCCATTTTAATGATATGGAGGGGAGCGTTGTAGGAAGACTGACTTCAGAAAAGGAGGTTATTATCATGGTGGTCCTACCCAATCCAACCCTAGGAGGCAGATGGCATTACACAACTACACAGAATTCCTCCATCCATGAGAGGCGTAATATTCCCTCCTTCCACTCCAAGCAAAAAAATAATGTGGATATCTAAGGGATTTTCAAATGCCTTCTTTCCCTGGTTTATAGAAGGTTCAGTGGGATCTTGCTATTAGATTGTGTTTTATAAGAGGAATTATACACAAGATAAAGGTAGCAGGGTGGAAGGGTTAAGAACATGGACCCTGGAAACAAATTGCTTGGATCAAATCCAAGCTCTGCTATTCACTAGCTGTGTGATCTCCAGGAGGCTACATAACCTCTCTATGCCTCTGTTTCTTAATCTGGAAGGCCAGAGTAATGATAATAGCACCTATCCCATTAGGTTGTTATGAGGTGTTGATATTCATGAAGTGTTTAAATCTGTACCTCATAGGAAGTGGCATCACACAAGTGTTTGCTACCATTTTTTATGTTCCTGCTCTCCCTCCTAACACTTTATTTTCTACTAAAATATAGCTTTCATTAATACTGCTTACCCAATATCTTTACATACCATGGTTTGTAAGGTATATGAATAATTTACCTCCTTAAGGTATATGAATAATTTTTTGCAAAAACGATAAAAAAAAATGCCTTCCACTTGGCATAAGGGAAGGAGTCTGGTAGACCTGAGTTCAAGTGCCAGTGCTACTCCCTAGCATTTCTGAGTGGGCTAATAATTATTTCTTCATATCATTGTTGTAAAGACTAGATATAATGCTGTATATAAAAATCAATTCATAGGACTTCCAGCCAAGATGGAGGCCTAGACAGACACACTACATCTCCCTCCACAACTAAGAAGGAATACAACTACATCAAAACTAGAGACAACCAGAAGTTCCAGAAAATCAAGCTGCATGGAAGTCCAACAAACAAAGATATAAAGAAGAAATACTCATCCAGACAAGTAGGAGAGGCAGAGCTGGAGTGGAGAGGACGTGGTGTGGTGAAGCAGTGGCGGCAATGGCAGGCCAGCAGAAAGTGTAGTCACACATTTTAAAAAGTTAGGAGAGACACCTGGGGAGTGCTGCCAGCACTAGACCAGACCTCACAGCTCACAGTCCCAGTGCCAGGGAAATAAAGCCATTGTTTCTGACTGTGCAAACCAGTGGGAGTTGGGGTGGAGGAAGAAACTGCCAGTCTCTCAGCAGAGTCTGCTTGTTTAAAGGGCCTAGAACGTTTACAGACCCACCCACTCTGGAAATGACGGCCAGGGCAACAGCTTGAGAGGTACCAGTCCCATACAGAAGAGGGAGAAGTGCCTGGAAAAGGGGCAAGTGCTGAGCAAGCGGCATTGTTCCCTCTCGGACCCCTCCCACACACACAGCACCACAACGTGGTGAAACAGGTTGCCTGTACTGATGAATACCTAAGGCTCTGCTCCTTACAATGTAACAGGTGCGACAGCTCTACCTAAGACACAGAGGCAAACAAACACAGGAGCCTGTCAAGATGAGGAGACAGAGAAGTATGGCCGAAAAGGGGGATCAGATCAAGGTTCCAGTGGGAGAGCTAAGCGACGAGAAGATAGCCAACCTAACAGACGAGGAGGTAGCCAACCTAACAGACACAGAGTTCAAAACACTGGTGATAAAGGTGCTCACAGGCTTGACAGATATGCTTAAGTACAGCAAATGCATAAGGGAGGAAGTGAATGCTATGCTAAATGAAATGAAGGGAAACCCACACAAAACCAATGGTGAAGAGAAGGAAACTGGGGTTCAAATCAATGATTTGGAACATAAGGAAGAAAAAACAGTCAACCAGTACAGAATGAGGAAACAAGAATTGAAAACAATAATGAGAGGCTTAGAAACCTCTGGGACAACTTTAAACGTACCAACATCCAAATCACCGGGGTTCAGGAGGAGAAGAAGAGCAAGAAATTGAAAGCTTATGTGAGAAAATAATGAAGGAAAACTCGCCAAATCTGGCAAAGAAAATAGACATACAAGTCCAGAAGCACAGAGAGTCCCAAACAACCTAGACCCAAAGAGGACCACACCAACACACATCATAATTAAAATGCCAAAGATTCAAGATAAACAGAGAATATTAGAAGCAGCAAGAGAAAAGCAGAAAGTTACTTACAAAGGGGTGCCTATAAGACTGTCAGTTCATTTCTCAAAAGAAACTTTGCAGGCAAGAAGGGACTGGCAAAAAGTATTCAAGGTGATGAAAAGCAAGGACTTACAACCAAGATTACTCTATCCAGCAAAGCTATCATTCAGAATGGAAGGGCAGATAAAGTGCTTCCCAGACAAAGTAAAGCTAAAGGAGTTCATCATCACCAAGCTATTATTATATGAAATGTTAAAGGGACTTACTTCAGAAAAAGAAGATCAAAATTATGAACACCAAAATGACAACAAACTCACAACTATCAACAACGGAATCTAAAAAATAAAAACAAAATTCAACTAAGCAAACCAGAATAGGAACAGAATCATAGGTATGGGGATCATTTGGAGGGTTATCAGTTGGGAGGGGGAAGGGAGAGAAATGGGGAAATGGTGCAGGGATTAAGAAGCATAATTGGTTGGTGCAAAATAGACAGGGGGAAGTTAAGAATAATATAGGAAAGGGTGAGGCAAAGAACTTATATGGACATGAACTAAGGGGAGTGGGATTGCTGGAGGGAAGGCAGGTACAGGGCAGAGGGGAGCAAAGCGGAAAAAATTGGGACTACTGTAACAACATAATCAATAAAATATAATAAAAAATATTTTTAAACCAATTAATGATAATTTTCCTCATCATTGTCATCATCATGAATTGGTTATCATTCATGTTTCAAAGAGTACTTAGCATACTGTTAAAACTTGTTTTTAAAAGACAGTTATTACCTATATTCTTGAGGTTTCTAAGATTTCCTACAAGAGTTCACAGCTACTGTTATGCAAGCTGACAGGGGCTTCGTACATGTTATCATGTAGTAATTCTAATGCTTCCTACCAGTTTACAATGATACACTAAAGAAACCAAAGTGCAATTTTTAAACCACTTTATTGGGGCATGATGGACATATAAAAATTGTATATATTTATTTTATACAGCTTGATGAGTTTAGTGATGGGTATACTCCAGTGTAATTATCACTATAATCTATGCCATAAACATATTCATTACCTCCCAAAGTTTCCTCTGTTCTCTCTAGAAATAATTTGCATTCTGTTTATATTTCAAACAAATCCCTAAGTTTCATTATATTTTACACATTGAAACATGCATTTAAAACTACTTTCAAAAAAGAAAGGCTTGGCTTTGGTAGTACACTATCTTAAAATGGTTATCATATTATATTCAGTGGCAGGCATCACTATTTAAAAAGAGAAACTAAGAACCAAAGAAATACAGTGAGAGCTTGTTCACGATGTACATTGTCTACAGAAAACACTGTGATAAAAAAGCAATTACTCAAAGTGTTTTTGAAGTTACAAGGGGTTCATTCATTTGAAATAATTTTCAGAGTTAAAAAATTTTTTTTAGAAAAAAAGTCAAGACTAGCCTTAGCCTTCTTCAGAAAACGCTCTAGAATCATGGCATGTTAGAACTATAAGCAATCATTCTAAACATAATTTTAGGTCAGCGGCCCATAGATAAGGAACTCCAGCCCAGAAAGGTGATAAAAGTAGCTCAGGACCAGTCTTCCATTATCTGTCCCATCACTGGTCACCTTTCTGGACCAGAGTTCTTTCATTTGCACTAAATTCATGAGCTACTACATTTCTCCTCTGACTGTAAATGTAGATAAATGTGAGAACTAATATACACACACCCAAAGGAAGAGAATTTATACCTCTGTGTGTTTGTAATATTAGTAAAACAAAAACACACACACATAAAAGGGCAACATGGTTGAGAAATATTCTTTTAACATAATTTTGTTTTATCAATGACTTTGACTATTTCATCCATTTAAAAAAATGATTACCTAAAAACTATCTAGTCAAAAACATATTTTTTGTTGAGCTCTAAAAAGGTTTTGACTACTCAAACACACAAACTCACCAGAAGGTACAGGCTGAGTATTCACACCAGAGCAGGTGGATTACAGGAAGAACCCCTGGAACAGAGAGGTATTAGTCAACCTGACATATATGGTTATAACATATGTTTATGGAAAGTCCCGTTATTCACAGAGACTCAAATAGAGCAAAACCTTCACAGATGCTGGGGTGCAAATTCTGTCTCAAGCAGACCTGCACTGTCCCTCTTGATGTTACTGAGCACTTAGCCTCTCAGTGGAAACTAGCCAGTACCCCATGTGGACAACTAAAAAGATGGCTTTGAACAGATGTTTCCACAGTCTCTTTTCAATTCCATTTTTTGTGAACTTTGGGGTTATCAGATTCCAGGATTAGAGACACAATGCACCTACGAAATCAAATATGTCCCCTATTGTCCTATGTGACTTTCTTCACTAGATATGGAAGCCACCGTTCTCCTCATATTATGGAAAAATTATTTGGGGAGGGGAATTGTTAGGGCTGAATTTCTTTCATAGGACAGAGAGAGTGACTCACTAAAATTCTCATCATATTCCTGCTCACGGAGCATCTTTGGTCTTCTGGAACTAGAGAAGAGAAACGCAGATCATCCCCCACAGTGCCCAAGCTTCCTCCATGTATTTTTCTCATGATTATTTCCTAAGTACAAACGTGGCTTATTTTTGAAATCTTAATTCCCTACTTTTTTCTCCTATTAATTAACTTTATTGTTATTTCACTGTTCATTAGCACCTCTACTAGAGAACACAGAAAAGGAAATGAAATTCACCTATAATTAGACAATACTGAGAAAATATTTGTTCAATCAACACTGGAAGAAAAAGAAGCATAAAACAAAATGATTTTAGAGATCATCACTTTGGAGTGGTTAAGATGCCTTAAGCTGTGACCTTGCCTGAAAGACAAAACATGACTTTGTTTAAGAGCTAAATTTGACTTTACCAACTAAAGATGTGTGATTTCTTCACATAAGAATAAGTCTATGGGTAAGCAGTTCAAAAGCTGATGTAATGGCCCAGCAGTGTGACCAAGGACCCAGGCTCTTCTTGTTTGCTAGGCCCCACCATTGTAAGCATGTTGGCTTTTCACCTTCATGCTTGTTTACACATGGAGGCAAGCTGGTCATCATAATTCCAGGCATCTTTTTCCCCTCTATTGCCTTCAAGACAGGGGGCAGAAGGCAGGGAACAGACTTGCTTCCCATATCTCCACCACTTTATCTAGGAATATAACCCTTCCTAGAAACCCTCCAGCAGACTTCCCTGCCCCTTAGGTCACAGCAGCCAGGCCTAGTTGAGCAAAATCATATTTCATTTTCCAGTTTTTATTCTATAATGAGAAGTAGGCAGGAAAAGGGGAGTTTGTAATGACTACAGGGTTAGCTGGTCGATAGAATCTGGCACAGGTAAAAACTGTCTGATTCGTCTAATAAAAAAAATTGAAGCCAAGAGAATTTAAGAAACTTACATTTAACATTTGTTGGGCATTCAGTGTATGTTGGACCCACAAGCTAGCTGGTGACAAAACCAAAGCTAAGAGCTCGGTCAGCCTGACCCGCAGCTCCAAGCATTTGTATTAGATCACAACACAGTCTGTTTAGTATCAGAAGACGGGAGGGTGCACACTGGGGAGAAAAGCAAGCAAGTTTTCTGCATTAGATAGATGAAATGACTAAAAAAAGTGAGGTGTTATTTGAGTCTTTTTTAATAATAGAGACACAAACACCCTTCTACTTGATATTAGCACTGGTAAAAAAAAAAAAAGAAGACATATCAGGAGGAAATTTTGAAACCACTGGCTACTAGTAGTATGTTGGGATCTTTGATCCCTACATAGTAACAACCATTGTCAATGTTGATGCATCCTTAAGAGTTGGGGGAATTAGATGTAAATTTCTTCTGTATCAAGAATCCACAAAGAATCAAGACTCTGCCATCTAAAAATTTTATTTAAAACATAAAAATATAAAAACACTTTACTGTTTTGTAACATTTTTTATCATCCCTGATTTCATGAATGAAGGAGCTGAAGCTAAACAAGTTTTAATGACTTGGGTTAAGTCTCAAGGAAACTCAATAACACAGCGCAGATCAGTGATCAATGACATTTGTATATGATTTCAGGCAGTAGAGCGTTAGCCATACATTTAAGTAGTGTATATACTTTATTTTCCTGAAGCATGTCAGCTTGGTCTGATATCCCCGATGACTCAGGCAAAGGCAGGGGCATTATTAACCTGAATCACTTTAGAATTCATCCCAAAGTTGAGACTCTTTACTAAATGATCTAGGTAACTACAGCTATGGTCCTATTCACTATGGACCTACAAATAACTTTACATGGAAACTTCTAATGACAACTGTAAATTGTTTAATTAGTAGTTTACATATGGAAATGAGAGCTTCAAAATTATACTCTGGTATGAATACTAACAACTTCAAATCATCAACACAAGCTTTGTCCTAAATAAATGGTCACAATTAAGCCTATGTACTGAGGGCATTGACACAGGTCCCATGGGTTATGAGTGTCCTTAGATACTCCAAGGGAAGACTGGGATGGTGTCAAGAGTCTGGGAGCTGAAGAGGAGCAAGTTAAGGCTATACCAGACTTGATCTTGTGGGAGTAAATGGATGAGTCTCTACCTCTTCTCAGACCCCAGGCAATTCCCAACATATCTCATATGACTGCAAGCAACTATAGTAGCAAAGGCATTGAGAAATGACCTACTCAGTGGAAAGTTTGCTCCCATCTTGGGCAGGGCTTGGAAGGAAGAGGGATTTTACTCCCTTCACCCTGTTCCTTAGCTAAGACATTGTCCTGGTCTAATCGAGCTCAATCCTTTGGAGAAAGATAGAGGGTCTCTGTTATATGCAGGGGAAATCCACATTAGCTTTAGCATGGAGGCCCATTTTTACTAATTATGTCATTGTAATTCTGTGCATATGAAGAAGCCCCAGGAAAATATAAATTTGTAGCCATGTTTTTGCCCTATTGTATACAAATGTTTTTGTTCCTTAATTAAAATTATTTCCTCTAGAGAGATATTGAATACTAGAGTCATAAGGGGCTCTAGAGATGATCTACTTAGACTCCATCTTTTGACAGAGCAGAAGAAGCTGCCTTATGAAAACAAACAAGCCAGAACTATAACCCAGAGCTCCTCACAGTCCAACCTTCTTTGATTCTGCTATGTAAGAAATAGAGTGTTGCCTTTTCTTTCATAGCTCTATTCTGGATCACCTGTCATGCAAGACATTCCCCTTCCTGGAATCCAGAATGTATTTTACTGTGAAGCTGTTTATAAATAGCAATTGTTAAAAATGAAATCATGCTATACTTAGGTACATTATGGTATTTTGTGGGCTTACTAGGAAATCTTATTACTACATATAATTCTTATGGAAAAAACGTATTTAGCGTTCCAAATAACCAACTTGCACATGTAATTTTGGAATAAAGATGGTTCATAAATACCCTAAGACTATAAACCTTGTAGTATAGTTCTTGGAAATTCTTGCATTGCCTCTATTCGCCATGACTATGAGATCATAGCAGTGGTTCATAGGGAGTTCCCCAGGCACTTCTTCGGGGTCTTTCTTACATATACCCTTCTAATTGTCAGAATGGCTGCACCTCCAGCAGCTGAGGCAACAAGTCCTTCCTGAGGATACATGTGCAGCACATTTCTGTGTCTATCATGGAGATTCAGGGAGATAGACACAGCTGGTGCTGTGGACACAAAGATGCACCACCAGATCCCCTGTCAAGGAGGGACTCATTGCCCAGCTTCAAGGAGAGGGGCCAACAGATAGCCTCCTGCTGCTCCTTCAGGGCCAGCTTCAGCTAGAGAGAGCCTCTTTGTCCAACATTGTGCCTTCTTGGCATAGTCTGCATCTAGAGACTGAGCAAGGCAATGAGATAAAGTCCAAACACATTAGTTCAACATGGGAAATGCAGGTGGACTATTATTTATATTTAAAGCTCACCAGAGCCTCACAGCACATCAGCCATGGCTCTGTTGGGCCTGCATTGCAGGTCAACATTTTCTCCTGCCCAGTTCTGCCACCTATTTCTTCCTTTGACAAGTGTTTATTTGTTTTATAAAATACTTTATTTTTTAGAATAATTTTTAAAATTTTTTATATTTTTCCCTTACCACTTAGTCCCCTTATACCCCTGCCCCCCTGCAATCACCACACTGTTGTCCATGTTCATGAGTCCCTTTTCCTTTTTGCTCAATCCTTCTACCCCTTAAACTCCCCACTCCACATCTTAGCTGTCATCCTGCTCTCTATCGATGAGTCTGTTTCTCTTTTGCTTATTAGTTCAATTTGTTCACTAGATTCCACATATGAGCAAAATCATATGGTATTTTTCTTTCTCTGTCTGGCTCATTTCACTTAGCATAATGTTCTCCAGGTCTACCCATACCATTGCAAAGGGTAAAATTTTTCTTCTTTTTTATGGCTGAGTAGTATTCCATTATGTAAATGTCCCATAGTTGTTTTATCCATTCATTTACTGATGGACACTTGGGCTGCTTCCATATCTTGGAGATTGTAAATAACACTGCAATGAACTTCTTTCAAAAACTAAAAAGACAATTCACGGAATGGGAGAAAATATTCACAGATATATCTGAGAAGAGGTTAACATCCAAAATGTATTAAAAATTTACAAAACTCTACACCAAAGGAAAAAAGAAACCCAATTAAAAAAAAATGGGCAAAGCATTTGAATAGACACTTCTCCAAAGAGGACATACAGATGACCAGTAGACATGAAAAGATGCTCAATGTCACTAATCATCGGAGAGATGGAAATTAAAGCCACAATGAGATATCACCTCACACTGGTCAGAATGGCCATCATCAACAAATCAACAACAAGAGCTGGGGAGGATGTGGGGAAAGAGGAACCATTTTGCACTGCTGGTGGGAATGCAGTCTGGTGGAGCCGCTGTGGAAAGCAATGTGAAGATACCTCAAAAAATTAAAAATGGATCTGCCTTTGGACCGAGCTATCCCACTTCTGGGAATATATCCACAGAATAGCTTTTGATGTACAGAAAAACTGAGAAAATAGTGCAGAGGGTTGCCATATACCTCACACTAACATCTTACATTAGTGAAATACACTTGTTACAATTAATGAACCAATACTGATATACTATTATTAACTAAAGTCTGTAGTTTATTTAGATTTCCTTAGTTTTTACCAAAAATCATTTTTCTGTTCCAGAATCACATCCAGGATAACACATTATATTTAGATGTTATGTCTTTTTAGACTTTTCTCCTTTCACAGTTTTTAATCCTAATAAATAGCTTAACCCAAATTCTATTTTATAACCTGCTTCCAGAGAACCTAATCTATAATAACTGGTTGACTACCTAACAACCATTCTGCCTTCTTGCTAATAGCATCCCAATTTCTTGGCAGCTATGGGCCCAGCCTCACGATATGAATCACAATGTATCCAATGCAATAGGGAAATCCCAATCTAGTTTACTAGTGACTGACCCAGGAAGGGGCATGTAACCCAGTCTTGATCAATGAGACATGACCAAGGGCTTTCTGGGAAGATTTTCCTATCTATAAAAGAAAAATTGGACTTCTAGCCAAGATGGAGGCCTAGATAGACATGCTACATCTCTCTGTACAACTAAGGAGGAATACAACTACCTCAAAACTAGAGACAATCAAAGTTACAGAAAATAGAGCTTTATGGAAGTCCAACAAACAAAGATATAAAGAAGAAATATTCATCTAGACAGGTAGGAGGGGCGGAGCCAGGGTGGAGAGGAGGCGGTGTGGTGGCAGCAGCAGTGGCAGTTGCAGGCTGGTGGAAAGCTCAGTCACGCGTTTTAAAAAGTAGGAAGGGACACCTAGGAGCGCTCCCAGCACCAGACCAGACCACACAGCTTATGGTCCCAGCGCTGGGGAAAATAATGCCTCATTGCTTCTCACTGTGAAAACCAGTGGGGGTTGGGGCAGCAGAAGAAACTGCTGGTCTGTCAGCAGAATCTGTTTGCTTACAGGGCCCCCATGGCCCTAGAACAACTACAGATTCACCCACTCTGGGAACGATGGCCAGGGCAATAGCTAGAGGGGCACCAGTCCCATATGGGAAGCAGGAGAAGTGCCTGGAAAAGGGGCAAGTGCTGAGCAAGTGGCATTGTTCCCTCTCATACCCTTCACCCACATACAGCACCACATGGTAAAATGGATCCCTCTTTACTGATGAATACCTAAGTCTCCATCCCTTATAACCTAACAGGTGCGACAGCTCTACCTAAGACACAGACGCAGAGACAGAGAAGTATGGTCCAAATGAGGGAACAAATCAAAGTTCCAGTGGGAGAACTAAGTGATGAGGAGATAGCCAACCTAACAGACATAGAGTTCAAAACACCAGTGTTAAAGATGCTCACAGAGTTGACAGATATGCTTAAGTACAGAAAATGCATAAGGGAAGAAGTGAAGGCTATACTAAATGAAAAGAAGAAAAATCCTCACAAAACCAATGGTGAGGGGAAGGAAACTGAGGTTCAAATCAATGATTTGGAACATAAGAAAGAAAAAAACAGCCAATCAGTACAGAATGAGGAAACAAGAATTGAAAAAAATCAGGAGAGGTTTACAAACCTCTGGGACAACTTTAAACATGCCAACATTCGAATCATGGGGGTGCCAGAAGGAGAAGAGAACGAGCAAGAAATTGAAAGCTTATGTGAAAAAATAATGAAGGAAAACTTCCAAAATTTGGTGAAGGAAGTAGAAATACAAGTCCAGGAAGCACAGAGGGTGCCAAACAACCTAGACCCAAAGAGGACCACACCAACACACATCATAATTAGAATGCCAAAGGTTCAAGATAAAAAGAGAATCTTAGAAGCAGGCAAGAAGGGACTGGCAAGAAGTATTCAAGCTGATGAAAAGCAAGGAGCTACTACCAAGATTACTCTTCCAGCAAAGCTATCATTTAGAATGGAAGGGCAGGAAAAGTGCTTCCCAGACAAGGTAAAGCTAAAGGAGCTCATCATCACCAAGCCCTTATTATATGAAATGGTAAAGGGACTTATATAAGAAAAAGAAAATCAAAACTATGAACACTAAAATGACAACAAACTCACGACTATCAACAACGGAATCTAAAAAATAAAAACAAAATCCAACTAAGCAAACCAGAATAGGAACAGAATCATAGGTATGGGGATCATTTGGAGAATTATCAGCTGGGAGGGGAAAGGAGAGAAATGGGGAAATGGTGCAGGGACTAAGAAGCATAATTGGTTGGTACAAAGTAGACAGGAGGATGTTAAGAATAATATAGGAAAGGGTGAAGCCAAAGAACTTATATGCACAACGCATGGACATAAACTAAGGGGGGTGGGATTGCTGGAGGGATGGGGGTACTGGGCAAAGGGAAGCAAAGGGAAAAGAAATTGGGACAACTGTAACAACATAATTAATAAAATATACTTTAAAAAAAAGAAAGAAAAATTATCAGAAGGGTTCAAGGAGAAAGTTTTTTTACCCACTTCTCTCCCTGTCTGCTGAAGGCACAGTCCTGCGATGCCTGGAACTGCCGCAACCTCAGGCAACAAGACAATGCATAGGGACAAAGGTGCCTGGATCTTTTATGGCACCATTAATCTGCAGAACCAACACTGAAACTGGGATTCTTGTTACATAAATAATAAATGTCATTAGGTTTAAAACACTGGCAGTTGAGTTTTCTGCTCCTGGCAACTGAAAGTGTTTTTAACATGCACTCACTCAGACTCCGACAAGAAAAGGGTTTATTTTAAGGATTCATATGGCTAACAGGGCTGTAGAGTCTCATAAAATTTTAATAGCAAGTCCAGACCTCACAGAGCCTGAATTGAATGGTAGTTCTAAATCTAAGGCAGAAGTCCTCACCTGTAATCTTAAAGATGTTCACTCCAGTGCTTGAATCTACATATCGTTTCTCTGCTTCATATCTGGTGCTTCCTCGAAAATACAGTTTACTTAAGGCATCTTAAGTCTCTATTAACTTAATAATATTTTAGCTTCAGCTCCCACTAGAGAGTCTCAATATGTCTCTGTTGAAATACTTCAGTGAGAGAGTATAATTGACTCAGCTCATCTTTTTCTTCTAGGCCATACCACAGGTCATTGGCCAGTCTATAGATTGTCTTTGACACAAGTATCCTGTCTTGGTCCAATCAACTATCTATAGTTGGAGAAAAACATCACATGATATAAAACTGAGCTACACAAAGCTTCTCCTTCAACAGAATTGTGCATGGGACAGTGGATTGGTCAGGCACAGTGACACATAGGGTCTAGCACAGCAGCAGGTAGGAGCAGAAGGGTACAGATATGGATACTCTACATTCTTACCCCTCATCTCTGTCTTGCCTCCACTAAACTAGTCTGCTTCTAAGACTTTCTGTCTGTTTGTTATTACTGGGAACATTTCTGTGTCATGCAAATAAAATACAAGGTGTCCTCAAATAAACTGGAGAGAGAGAGAAAAGAGACAGAGAAGCAGAGAAAGAGAGGAAGGGAGAAGAAGAGGGAGGGGGGAAAGAGGAGAGGGGAGAGAGGAGAGAAAGAGAAAGAGAGAAGAGAGAGGGGGAGAAATTGCCTTTGACAGGCACAGACAGGTGTTGGCAAAGACTTGGCATATTAGCAAGAGAGGGAGACAGAAAGCAAAGCCATGGAGGAGTGAGGTCCAAGTCAGCTCCCAACTCAGCCCTGAACCAATGGGAACTAGAGATAGTTTCACAGAAGACAGAGGTTTTAATGGGTGATATAAATTAGACTAATCCAACAGGCTCCTGCAGTACAGCCCTGCCCCACGAAAAGCATTCCATGGACTCAGCCATAACACAGGTCATACAGTTCTTTCCACAGGAGTGTCATCTCCTTTCCTGAGATCAGCATTATGATACATTCTTACTGCACATTTCATCAGAGAGGTCTAAATAAATTCCATTCCAAAGGGCAAAAGTACTTAATTTACCTCTGCGAATGAGAAGTAATGGAGAAATCCAGCCCAATGTAGCTAAAAGCACAGAGTAAAACTATGAAAGTGGGATTTTACTCCATGACTACCAGAGATTTCTTGCAAGCATTTGCTTTGCAGAATCCTTGGCTTTCATTCCTCTCTTGACTTTTTTAAGCTGGTTTTTGAACACTACTCAGTAGGTAGTTGGCCCTTTTGATGTTTGGCACTGGTATAAAAAGGATAAGTTATTTAATTTTCTGCAAAAGCGACGAAGCCTCTTCTGTACGTAAAGAGGCAAGCCGTTCAGGCATATGTGACTGTGTGCAAGTGCCAGCTCGTCTTCTTTGAAGTTCAATGTTAACATGTCTACTGGATTCCAAGCAATTGTTCATCTGACCCTGAAATGTAGAAACTAAATTTAGCAACTTGATGTGCAGGGTTAAAGCAATTATCAGAAAATTAAGAATTGAAGAACTGCAAGTGATGGAAAAACAATTTTTTTGTCTCCAATTATCTAGGTTGGCTGTCTTCTTACTAAGTAGAATATTGACAAATGCAAAGGAAAATCCAAAGGAACTTGAGTGGGCTACATCCACAAGAGCAAGACAAATTATGCAGTTAAGTTAGAATACATGCTAGTGGGAAAGGTTCATGTAGCATGAATGGCCCAGATCAGTCACTTGTATAGAATGAAGTTGATGTGTTATGATACTCAACGAATTATTGAATGTCTACATGAGCTAGGCTTTGTGCTAAGTGCCCAGAACACAGAAATGAAAAAGACAAACTTTACCAAAACCATTCCATCTAGTCCATCAAGTAAATCTAAAAAGGGTAAAATGGAAATAAATGTAAGTAGATGTCCAGAGAGTCTGTGGCTTTGGAGGATGATTAAGCACTTTCAGTTTCATAAATTTTCCAAAGCCTCCAGCCTACCTGAATGCAATCTAATCATCTTAACATGGAACTGAAGACTTTCTACAGATGTATTTCTATTCTTATCCTATACAAAAACCTCTCCAGCCCCACACCATACATTTTAGGGTCAACCTAACTGTTTTCAAATGTACTATAACTCCGTGGTTTTAGTCAAGCCATTCTCTCAGCCTGGAATTTTCCCCCCTCCTACATTCATCATATCCCCACTCTGCCTGCCACCAGTCCTTCTGCTCTACCATATCTGGCTCTGGAAGCCCACTTTTTAAAGCCCAATTAAGTACTAAGCCTCCATGAAGAGTATCTTTGATTCTTCTTTGTCACAATTGCCATTCCTCTTTTGGGGTCCTATTACATTTTATTCATGCTCCTTGTTTGCCAAACACTGTTTACCTCTGGCATTATAGTCAAAAATGTATCTAGACCCTCTACTAGATTTTTTTTTCTGAAGAAAGTCATGGTCTTTCATGTCCCAAGTCCTGCTAGATTTACAGAGTTGGTACACAACACATGTTCATTAATGTATTGAACAGAGTTGAAGGAGAACAAACAAGATGCATGCATGTGTCTTCTTAAATAAGCATAGCCAATAACTAAAGTATGGATTGACTATGAAAATTCATTTGTCTTTTTTTAGTATTTTTCACTGTTTTCTATACCATCATGTTGCTTTTCCCATTGATTTCCTCTCCAGACTTCTGTAATTCTTGGTATTTCTCATTTTTAAAACTTATTTTTGTTCTGAACCACTCTTCCTTTGTGTCTCTATCTGTACCAAAAAGTTGGGTCACTTCAGGAAAGCATGGGCCAGTATATGCTGACAGAATTTCCTTATCATCCTAACATACCCCTAACCAGACATGTCAAGAAAATATATATTCTGAAAGAACATTCACAATGCCTTCAGTTGGAGAAGGTTTCTTTATTCAAGAACATGACAGTCAGCTACAGGAGGATAGGCATGTGGTCAGACAAACTTCAAATAAAGAGCTTCCCATTTGCAAGTGAAAATAAGTAAATCCTTCAACTAGTTTTAAATAACTTTTCCAAAGAGTAAAAGAGGAAAACAAGGACTAGGGAGAGGATTTCTTCTTTGTTAAGAACTACAAAATTTCAGAACAGAAGGAAGAGCAAGGAAATGGAGACAGGAAGGTGGCCTTTACATGGATTAAGTTGCTTCTGGTATCATGGACTTTTGAGGTTTCAAGGAAAAGGGTGATCAACATTATCAATGACAGCTCAGATACAGTTATTCAATCAGCTGTTCAATAAATATTTGTGTATACTACATATTCATGGGACTATTCATAGGACTGAGCAGGGCATACATGGTCTCTGCCCTCAATGGGTTGTCAGTCTAGTGAGGAGGCCAGATCTTTTTTTTTTTTTTGCTCCCCCCCACCCATCCCACCCCTTCTCCCACAATCATATCCCTCCCTGTTGTCCATGTCCATGAGTCATTTTTACACATTCCTTGACTAAACCTGTCCCTTACTTATCCCCTTCTCTCCCTCCCCCTTCCCCCCTATTGACTGCTATTCTGCTCCTTGTCCTATTTAGTTCGTTTGAGGAGGCCAGATCTTAAATAAACAACTGCACAATTAATTGGGGGAAGTGTTACTATGGAAAAGTGTATGAAGCTAAGAGAAGGTATAATGGGGGTGTGTAATCTAGTCTGGAGGGTCAATAAGGCTGCTCTGTGAAAATGATACTTTTTTAAAAAAAATTATTTATTTGTTTATTTATTTATTTATTTTTAGAGAGAGGGGAAAGGAGAAAGAGAGGGAGAGAAACATCACTGTGTGGTTGCCTCTCACTCGCGCCCCCAACTGGGGACCTGACGTGCCACCTAGTCATGTGCCGTGACTGGGAATTGAACCAGCGACACTTGGCTCACAGGCCGATGCTCAATCCACTGAGCCACAGCACCCAGGTTGAAAATGATACTTAATTGTCCAGAAAGACACATGGATGTTTGCCATGTAAAGAAATGAAGCGAATTCATTTCAAGCAGAGAGACTGTGAATATAGACACAATAATGCCTAGAAGTCAAAATATGAAGGTAGATTTGAGGGACAAGAAAAAATGGAATGTGGATTTATAAAGAGGTGGGAACCCACCCCTGACTGCACTAGCCAAGCCTCCCTATGCTGCGTTCCTGTAGCACTCTGTCTCTACCCTCCAGAATTCATAATTTGCTGTGTGCACGAGAAAGAGAGGTGAATACGTCCCTATTAGCAAACTGTAAGATCCATGAGGGTGAGAATCATTTTATGTTTTATTCACTATTGTAAGCCCAGAGCCTACAACAGAACCTAGAACATCATATGCACTCAATAAATATTTGTAAAATAAATGGATGAATGACCAAGTAAATAAATAATTGGTATAAGAGTAAAAATACCTCAAGGTTTTGGCTTCTAATTCTGGTTCCAGCATTAATTTTCTACTGAAATTGGGTATTTCTTTTCATCTCTTTTCTCCATGATCAAAATTAAAATGTTGAATGAGATTATGTATCTCTAAACTATTTCCAGCCTAGAATTTAAATGTGTCCTATTCCCACATATTTTAATATGCATTATTGATTATGCTGTTACAGTTGTCCCAATTGATTTTCCCTTTGTTCCCCTCTACCCAATGACCACCCCTCCCTCCATTTGTCCAACCCGCCTTAGTCCATGCCCATTGGTTGTGCATATAGTTCTTCTCAACATCTTCCTGTCTACCCCACTCCCTCCTACTAGGCTTCTTAATTCCTGTACCATCCCCCTCCCTTTCCCCCCTTCCCCCTCCCTGCTGACCTCCCCCGCATAATGTTCCCCATACCTATAATTCTTTTCCCACTCTCATTGCCTACTTAGTTTGCCTTTGTTTCAGTTCACTTGCTTCTGTGGTTCGTTGTTGTGATACAGTTTTCATTTTAATGTTCATAGTTTTGATCCTCTTTCTCCTAAACAAGTCTCTTTAACATTTCATATAACAGTGGTTTGGATCTCATGAACTTCTTCAGTTTTACTTTGTCCTGGAAGCACTTTCTCTGCCCTTCTATTCTGAATGACAGTTTCACTGGATAGAGTAATTGTGGTTATAGGTTTTTGCTTTTCATTACTTTGAATACTTCTTGCCAGTCCCTTTCTGCCTGCAGAGTTTCTTTTGAGAAATCAGCTGATAGTCTTATTGGGATCTCTTTGTATGTAATTCTCTTCTTCTCTCTTGCTGCTTTTAAGATTCTCTCTTTATCTTTAATTTTTGACATTTTGATTATAATGTGTCTTGGTGTGGTTCTCCCTGGGTCCAGTTTTTTTGGAACTCTCTGTGCTTCCTGGACCTGTAAGTCTATTTCCTTCCCCAAGTTAGGGAAGTTCTGCTTCATTATTTTTTCACGTAATTTTTCAATTTCTAGTTCTTCTTCACCTTCTAGCAACCCTATGATTCAGATGTTAGCCCGCTTATAGCTGTCCCATAGGTTTCTGAGCCTCTCCTTATTTTCCTCACTTTTTGTTTCCTCTTTCTGAACTGGCTGACTGTTTGTTCCTTCCCTATGTTCTGATTTGTTGATTTGATCCCTGGTTTTCTTTCCCTCGCCACTAGTTTTGTATGTGTTTTTGTTCATTTCAGCCTTCATTCCTTCATTCCTTCCCCGTCTTGTTTAATATCTGCTGTTAGGTCTGTAAGCATTCTTACAACCAAAGCTCTGAACTGTGCCTCAGAAAGATTTCCTATCTGCTGAGCTGTTAGATTAGATATTTGCTGTCTGGTCAGCTGCGTCACTGGGATCTCTATCATGATCTGTGCCATCCTGACAGTTTTCTGTTTACCTTTGCTTCCTGGGCGGGGCTGTCACACCTCCTATGATATAGGGGGCGGGACCCCATGCACTCATCACAACTGGGCAACCCTTCTCACCATGCTGTAGTGTTTTCTGTGAGGGCGGGGGTCCAAGATGGATTTCTGCTCTTCACTCTCGGCTGAGAGACCTGGAGCCTCCTTCTGCATCCCCACCCCCTCCAGGCCTCACAGTCCAAGGCAATGGGGTCTGCGTTCCCCAGCATTGGAATCGAAAGCTGACAGGTCTTGTCTGCAGCTGGGGGTGCTCCCCAGGCACTTCTTGCCTCCCCTTAAATATGGGTGTCTGTGCTTACCACTGTCCCACCGCCATCACCGCTGTTACTGCTGCCAGCAACAGCTTGACATCTCTGCCCCAGCTTCGTCCCTCCTACCCGTTCAGGGAAGCACCACTTGTTTATAGCTTCATACATTGGACTTCCATTTATTTTCTGGAACTTCTGGTTATTTCTGGTTTTGCGGTAGTTGTATTTCTTCTTAGTTGTGGAGGGAGATGGAGCATATCAGTTTAGGCCTCCATCTTGGCCGGAAGTCTTCCCCCAGATTTTTGTTGCTGTTGTTTCTTTCCTTGTTTTCATCTTTTCCACTGAATAGTGTATGTTTTTCCCACTGCTTATTACTGCCTTCTCACAGGCGAAGTCCAGCACACCAGGTGTTATCATATAAAGTTAGAATGTGTAAGTTTATCAGACCCTACTCAATAGGAGCAAATCCTAAAAAGCTGGCCTTTCCTCTATCCAAAATTATGTGCATGACCAAAAGACTAACATCAAAGCTGATTTCTTTACCAGGAGGTTCCCAGCCAAGAAGCCCTTTGATTTGCTTTTACTACTTACACACTAAGATAAAACTACTTAAAAAAAAAATTCAAAAGTTCTTTTCATTTTTATTTTTGGCTCTTTCAGTAAAGCAGATTATCTAAAACTAATTAACCATCAGAGGGGTACAATAACCCCTTCTACATACTACAGTAAAATACATGCACACATGCATACATGCATACACAAGATGAATTTCCAGCAAGGTGCCTTTAAATAGATGAAAAATCATTAGAATTAACATGATTCTACTTTGGTGGTTTATTAACATGTGGTCCTTAAAATGCCGTCTTAAAAATGAATTTGTTTAAGATAACATATTTATTTTGTATCTGAAAATATCCCAGTTAATAGCCTAAAGTATTCCTAGTAGCAAGAGTTTAAATAGTTTAGTTTTTACTCTACTAATTATAACAGAAGGAGAAAATAAGTTAAGTGTCCAGTTGTTCACACTAATCTAGGTCATAATATCAGAAACATAGATTTACAATATTTTAAACCCCCCAATCGATTCTACCATTCTTTGGGTATATAAAGCATCTTTCAGCAGGTAACATTATTTTAAAAATTGGTTGGAAGTTCTCTGAAACATTTCTCCTATTTCTGTGAGTGTTTCCATCCATGAACCTCGAGACATAAATCTATTGTAGTTTGCACAAAGGACATCTAATGTAATAACTGTATATCTGACTGGAATAGCCTATTTAGGAAAGTCTGTCAGGAAAAGAGGGGAGTATGTTGGATCTGAGCTTCAAGCCTGCCTCTTCATTATTCTACCTCAAACACCTATTCCTTAAGCAAGGAAAACCCACCTAACTTAACTCAGGATGATCACATTATGAATGCAGAAAGCAATGGCTACTCTGGCTATTTGCAAACTTTGAAGATAAACCTGAGGTGCATATCTAATACAATACAAAACACTGTGAAGGAGAGTGCTCAGGTGGGGCTTATACCAATTTTTTAATAAGTGGTAATGAGCCAAAACTTAATAACAATGTGCCAAAAACGATGATGTCTTAGCAAAAAAAAGTATCATCCACCCTAGTAGAATTCATCTGTTTAATCCACAGACAGATTTGTGAAAGCCTGAGCAATTTTCTTTTTTGCCAAGAAAACTTGCTTTGCTGTTCAATTGTTTTCTTAGATGAAATTACTTTCATTTTGTTATCAAGATAGCTTATATATATTGATATTTATATATTATATATTCCTTCTGAATCTTCATTACAAATATACCTTTTAAAAACTTTTTATTGAGCTATAATTGACAAATCATATAATTCACCCATCTGAAGTATCCAGTTCAATGAGTTTTTAGCATATTCAGTAACCCATCAATCACCATAATCAATTTTAGAATACATTTATTATCCCAAGTAGAATACCCACATCCCTTAGTTATCACTCCACAATCTTCCTATCCCCTCACGCTCTAGGCAACCAAAAATCTACTTTCTGTCTCTACAGACTTGCCTATTTTGGTCAACTCATATATATGTAATCATACAATCTGTGGTCTTTTGTGACTTGCATCTTTCTCTTAGCGTATATATTTAAGGAACACCCACATTGCAGCAGGTTTCAGTACTTTCTTTCTCATATTGAAGAATAATGTTGCATTGTGTGGCTATACCACATTTTATTTATCCACGCATCAGTTGATGGGCATTTGGGTTTTTTTCACTCTGGAGATATTATGAGCATTTGTATACAAGTTTTTGTGAGGGTATGTGTTTAATTTCTCTAGGATCTGTCTATAACTAGGAGCGGAATTACTAGATCATATGGTAACTCTATGTTTAACCATTTGAGAAACTGCCAGACTGTTCACCAAAACAGCTGCACCATTTTATATTCCCACCAGAAGTGTATGAGAGTTCCACTTTCTCTACATTCTTGTCAATACTTGTTATTATCTGTCTTTTTGATTACAGCCATTCTATTGGGTATAAAGTGGTATCTCATGGTGGTTTTTATTTGCATTTCCCTAATGACTAATTATGTTGAACATCTTTTCATGTGCTTATTGGACATTTGTATACCTTCTTTGGATAAATATCCTATTCATATTCATTGTCCATTTTTAATTGGGTTATTTGTCTTTTTATTACTGAGTTGTAACAGATATATAGATATATTTAAAGAAACCTCAATGTGTAAAAACACAAACTAACAATTTAACAAATATATATTGATGTGTAGTTTAGGGCAGTGCCATATGTGCCAATAGCAAGGAAAAGAAGCTTACAATTACTAAGGCAGGTAATAAGACAAATCCACTAGCATAGGAAAATTATATCAGGTTAGAAAATCCGAAAGGAGTTCATGGAAGAGTTGGTGTTTGTGATGGGTCTTCTAAAATGGGGAGAATTTTGAAAGAGATATAGGAGAGGGCATTTCAGGCAGAGAGAACAACATGAGAGAGGAAAAATTTTAGAAATAAAGAAGTCCATGACATAATAATAAAGGGGTAAATTTTCCAAGAAGATATAACAATCCCTAAGACAGATACACCTAACAACTGAGCATCAAAATACATAAGGCAAAAATTGATAGAATTGCAAGAAAAAATAGACAAATATTATAGTTGGAGACTTCAATGCTTATCTTTCAGTAATTGATAAGTCCAGCAGGTAGAACATCAGGAAGAATATAGATGCACTGAACAGTATCATAAATCAACTGGATCTAATACTTATTGAATATTTCTTTCAACAATAATAGAATACACATTTTTTCTCAAGTTCACATGGAATATTCACCATGATAGACCATATTCTAGGCCATAAAACACACCTAAGCAAATTTAAAAGAATAGAAATCATACAAAGTATGCTTTCAGACCACAATGGAATTAAACTAGAAATCAATAACAGAAAGATAGCTGGAAAAACCTAAGATATTTGGACATTAAACAAGACACTTCTAAATAGACTAATCAGACCAAGTGTTTGTGATATGTAGAACTGGAACTCTCACACACTGCTGATGGGAATATAAAATAATACAACCACCTTGGAAACTAATTTCAGTTTTTTTTAAAGTTAGACATAGATCTACTCCACGATCTAGCCATTCCCTCCTAAATATTATCTATGTAATGACTCATACATGAATATTCATAGCAGCGTTAGTAATAATTGTCAAAAACTGGAAGCAATCCAAATGTCCTTCAACAGGTGTATGGATAAGCAATTGTGGTATACCTGTCAATGGAATACTCCTCAGCAATAGAGGTATGGACTATTGATGAATACTACAACCTGGGTAATTCAAAATAATTCCTCAGGAAAATAAGTCAGACAAAAATGCAAACTAATCTTTAGCGGCAGGAAGTAAATCAATAAGTTGCCTGGAGATGTTTTCTGGGGAAGGGTGAGGGGAGCAATTACACAAGGAAACTTTTGGGAGTAACGAATATGGAATATGCTCATTATCTTGACTGTGGTAGTTGCTACATGGGTGTATACATATGTCAAAATTTATCGAATGGTATACTTAAATATGTGAAGTTTATTATATGTTCATTACGCCTCAAGAAAGCCGTTTATAAAATGTATATAATACAAAGATTCAGGAAAATTAAATTTATGTATTACTTTTACCCTGAACCAGATTAAAGCATTTTCCTATGTAAGTGTCTTTTATCAGTTAGTCCATTTGGCTATCACAGACCGCTGAAATTCTAAAAACATGAATAATAAACTAACTTCAGGCATCCCATCTCATTTTGTTTTGATCCATAAACTGTTCTTTCATCATATATGTATTTGGTTATGGCAGTAGCAAAGTGAGAGTATGTGGAGGGAAAAGAGCCTCAAAATAAATGATGGTAGGTCAAAAACATTATTTTCTTATACAAAAGACAGCACACACTATTTCTATAAGAAAGTATTTTATATCTACATTTTTACTGAGCATCTCCTTGAAAATATCAACTGCTAGAGACAAAAATCACATTATTTATGAGTACCTCATAGAGCATCTGGGGCTGAAACATACTGTTTGATGAAAACAAGGATGTTCCAACAAATCTTGATTTTCTGCTAAAAAATCTAGTTATGTTGCAGCTGCTTAAAATAAGTGTGGCCTTGTAGGGCTCTGGAAAAGAAAAGCAAATGGGCAAATATTACCCATTCTTTTAGGCACTATCTGAATATCATGAGGTTCACTTTGTGTAACTGTGTTTTAGATTCTGGGCATGTGGCCCTTTATTTATTTTCACGGCAGACTTAAGTACCTTTGCAGGCTTTCCCTGGAGATCTGTTGATGACCTCTTTAGTTATGGGATTTTAAGACAAAGGGCAGTTATCCAGCATTTAACTTGCTTCAGCCTGTTACCTCTAGATATCATTAACTTAATCATATTTAAGGTTATTCTACTACACGGAGAAGGAAGAGAGGAAGATTAATATATTTCATAAATACTTAGTAAGTTTGGTGAAGATGTTAAATAAAGCAAAGTCTCTAAAAGTTTCTGTTTTTACAGATAACTTGAATAGCTTTTCTCCAATGAACCAGCTTCTTCATTTTTTTCTTCCATGAGTTGGCTTTTCTTTCTTGGCACCATTGAAATGTGTCCTTTGAGAGGTATTCAATACAATAGTACATGGTAGACTCCATCTAGGACAGTAAACACTCTCCATACAACGTGGATTTAACATATCGTCAGAAACTCTCATATGGACCTTAGCAGCATGTACTCAGCATTGATGTTTATTATTTTGCATGTATAGATCATTATTTTCCCAAGAAAAGCATGAGTTAACTAAAGACATAGACTGTATTTGCCTCTGAGTCTCGATATTAAACACATCTAACTTTTAATATTGTTAGTTTTTAAAAACTTTCTTCAGAGACTAAATATAAAAAGGGCTTAAATCAACATATACGGAGCACTACCTTTGATGCCTGTGCTAAACCTGTAGGAAATACAAAGATATATGCGAGTCGTCACAGAAGTCCAATGAAATGAGATTGAAGATGGTCCCCCTGTGCATCACCAAGGGGTTTGGACAGTATAGGGAGCCATTAAAGGCCTTTCAGCAGGAGGAAGACAAGATGAAAGACAGTTTTTAGGGAGATTTGTCTGGTGGAATTACAAAGGATGAATAAATTCAGGGCAAACTAAAGGCAAACAGACTAAGTGGAGTAATTAAGGACTGAAGTCATTCTGCTGTGGGTTTAAGACAGGAATGGAAGCAGTTGAGGGAGACAGGAAGACAGTAATGGCAGAAAGGTTGATAATGGAACCACAACATGGACTAGATGAATCCTAAGTATTTTTCTGTATTATTTTTATTCTTATATATCTTTCTTCTTCCAAAATACAATTTCTGGCAGTTTACAAAACTTCACACTAGACAACTTAAAATTTTAAATAACTTGGCCATGAAATTGGAATAAAGAATAATTTGGTTAGAAAGTAAGATAAAGCCAAGAGTAAAGTTGTTATACAAATTGCATGCCATGAGGAGAAAACAACCTAATACATGAATTATTGTGTAAATAATATTTTTTTAAAAACTAATTTCTCAAGATAAGCCCAATGGTTTCTGATATCAAAAACAGAGAGAAATTTATCTTCAGGGTCTGCAGAAAGAAAATTTTGTGCTTTTTGGTGAATAATAACTGTCTTCAACAATATTCTTAGAGTAAATACATTCAATAATGTAGGTAGTTGGTATAACACTAAGGGGGGAAAGTCAAAAAGAATAATGGAAGTGAGAGGCTCAACGCAATAGGATCTGTTTTTGGCTCATCTAACTTAATTTGGGAAATGGACTTTAAAAAAAATAGGTAACAAGTTCCTCAAAATGTGATTTATATACCATCAATATAAACTGGGGTACTAGATTTAAAAATGTAGATTTCTGGGCCTCTCCTAAGATGTAATGAATCAGAATCTCTGAGGAAGGGACCTCAAAAATTTAGTGTTCTAAAAAGCTTTCCAAGCAATTCTGATACACACTGATGTTTGAGAAACTTTGACTAGAGCCAAGTTTTTCAGTCTATGGATAGACTCATTATGGGGTATGAAATGAATTTACTGAGTCATGGTGAATATTTTTTAAAATGAAACACAAAATGGAATAGACTTGAGTCCATCAAAGTGCCAAGTTAGAAGGATATGGAATTAGAATAAGTATTGTTTGGGTAAATTTTGTGAATAAATACATATTATTATATGAAATACCTATAATTTAACACAATAAATAAAATACATGTATTTGTGTGCATATATATAGCATAGTGACTATGATATCTATATGACATCATGATATATAAAAATATATATTATGGTTGCTATGTATTTTTTCCTATGAAAACCACTAGCTAGAGGAATTCTTCAGACAACCTACCCTTTGGGTTGTTTTCTCCACTCAGTTTTGATTAAGCTATGAACAGCAGTAAGTCTGAACTCATACTTGTGACAGGAACTCTGTAGCCACGTAGGTGTCATGTGTCCTAAACTGTCATCCCAGCTGGGGCTGCATTGAGTTACATTTGTGAGGAGCTGAGAAGTTAGATGAGAACCAGAAGCTAAACAGAAGACCGGAAACCTCAACAAACTCTGATGATAGGCCCAAGTCCCCTCAAGACATAATTTGCGGTTCACCTAACACAGAGGTGGAATGAGCAGGTCTGGGTTTAGCAGCTGAACAGTTCTCCTTTCTGACCACTTTCTCTCTCTTCCCATGTACAGACACCATTTCTACTCAGAAAACATCTGATCTTTGTGAATCCAGGGCCTTTAAGTTGAGGCATCTATTCTCTGCCTTGTCCACCTAAGAAATAGCCATAGTTCAAGGCCAAGCTGAAGTTTCACCTTCTTGGTGGAAACTTCACAAACTACAGTCATGCTCTTTTCTGAATTTCTACATTTATTTAGTCATTATCATGATTTACCTTTTATAAATTCATGCATCCACTCAAAACTAAACTTTATTAAGCACTTATTATGTGGCAGATTCTGATGGTAGGAAATTTACATGGCTTTGAACTCTGCACAGCACTTAGGCAAATGACTTGCATATATACACTGTTGACTAATTGGCTTTTAATATACATTTTTGCTTCCTACTGATGTTCTTCTATTTTTCTCACTTTCTTTTTTTTTAAGCTAAATAATAATAGATGCACAGAAAGAGTGTGAAAGTTTATAGCAAATTGAGTGGCAGTGTTCATTTTCTCATACATTTACAATACAAGGTTGCTCTTGTGTAGATATGACCATCTTAAAACATATTTAAGCAAATTAAAAACATTTAACAGGAATGTATCTGAATACATTCCAAGCATCATTTAGTCCAGTGATTTTCAACCGGTGGTGCCACTAGAATTTTTAAAACATGCAATACCTGACTATTTAGTCAGGGGCACTGACCTCTTTTCCCTGAGATTGTCAGATTAAAAAATGACAACAGCCAGCACAACAATAGTCATCCAGTGTGAATGACTATTTCAGTAGGAATATCCTAAACAAAAAGCTAAGAATGACTTGCTCCTTTGTTAAACAAGCTTTAGAAATGAAAATATTGCCTTTATGTATTTTTAAGCAATCAAAATATCTTCATGGGATGAAACAACTCTTACTAAATTTCTGTGGTTGAATATGTTCAAACTGCTAGGAAGATGGATCCATTAACCCTCTTACAATCAAGCATTTGAAATACACAATAATATAAGTATATATTCATTGCCAAAAACTTGGAAAACACAGGTAAGCACAAAGAAAAAGATTTTTTAGCAAATCACCTGTCACCCTACCACCTATATGAATAAGCACTTGGAATGTATCCTTCTAAGTCTGACTTAAGAAGCCTTTTGTTTATCAATTATTTATGTGAAATCTTTGAATTTACAAACCCTAAGGATGGTCTTTTGTCATCCGGCTTTACACATAGTGGTAGAATCTTACAGAATAAAATAACGTGGAACAGGCAGTCTTTTCAAAGAAAATCCATTATGCGTCTTTTTTGATGCAGCTATTAAGATCAGGGAGAAAACTGTTAACAAAAGGTAACTTTATCACCAGGACAAGATATGCTATTATTACCTTAATAACCAAATTACTTTGTGATATAACTTTCATTCAAGAATTTTATATGCTTAATAAGAAGTGCCAGGATGGGATGTGCTCGGCATTCCACACTCATTTATTGCAATGCCTCAGAGCATTATAAAATGTTCAATTGAAACTCAATTTTCCAGCTGAGATATAGCTCTGCAAAGGGTTAGGGGAACTCAAATCCTAGATTTTGTCATAGAGGTTTTGAAGTCTTATGCTCTTATGACTATCTCACATACCAAGGTAAACCCAACAGTGTTAAGTTATACTCATGAGAATAGAGGAAAACTACAATCCCAATTTACAACAAACTTAAAACCGAAATCCCCACTGACTTAAAATGCTGCTTTAAAGGAGACATAACTAATGTCAGTACTGGGAAGATGAAAGAAACTAGATCCCTGCATATTAATGTCAATATGTCAATGCATATCCGATTATGATGACAATGAGAAAATGGAAGAAGGCAGGGATATCTGAGCATGGCATTAAAGTCTAGACCAAATTAATTTTGATCAAAGACCCAAGATATTGTAACTACCAATCTTAACTGCATTCATTTAAGTTTAATTACAATTGAACCCATAATTAATTTCCGGAATTTCCAAGACATCCTGGCTAGTACTCTGGAATTTTCTACCTAACTGTGCAGGGATTGAGATGGTTTAAGAGTCTAAGCCTATAATGGTATATTGTAGATAATTATATGCTGTGGGATGTGTAGTATGATTCCCTGATCCTTTGATAACACTGGGACCTGTTGAATGAGAGCCTCAGTGAAATCAGTAATTCAAAATTTCCTTCCTTTGTGCTTTTTTGGTCTAAATCTCACCATTACTTTTTCATTGTTTGGACCTTATTGTATTAAAAGGCAGGGAAAGCCTGATAAGAGCAAAGGAAAAGCTTAACACAGTTTGGAGAAGGCAGCATGGATTTCCTCCAGAATCAGCACAGGCACCCACCCAAGGGCCTGGAACCATGGGAATTTCCTACTGAAGGATGTACCAGTCTATAGCTTAATTTTCACCATAAGATTAATGAGACCTGGGGAATAGAACATTCTCTAACTCTGGGTAAAATCAAATATGTACCACAACTTGGAAGTTGAGGTGAATTTCCCTTTTTATGGATACCAGCATATTGTTAAGGAGACTCACAGACTACAGGAAGGGAGAAAAAATGTTTCTCCTGCAACTCCTATGAACTGTGAAGAATTGCAATTACATGCTTGAGCATAACAACACAACCAAGCTGCAGAAGAAAAAAATAAAACAAACTAAAGATACTTCTGAAAACCAATGAATGCCACATATTATGCTCTCAGGATATCCTATCCAAAAGGATTTGATTCTTTCAACTGTCTACAACTTGCAGCTGTGACTGTCACATTCTTGAGGTGAAGCTATGCTCCATGTCCACTTAAGCTTGATCTGCCCACGAAAGCTGCCAACCACAAATATGCAGCCACTGGAGCATCCTGCCCTCCCCTCCCTACCATAAACACTTTGGATATTGCTTGATTTATTAAAGTGATAAGTGATTGTACTAAAGCAATGGTTCGCAACAGAGGCTGATTTTCTCTCCCAGGGCACATTTGGCAATGTCTCAAAACATTTTTGATGATCACAACTCAGGGGGAAGGCTGGGAGAGGGGTGGTGGCATCAGATGGGTAGAGGCCAGAGAAGCTGCTAAACATCCTATACTGTACAGAACAGCCCTTCCACAGTAAAGAATTATCTTTCCCAAAATGTCAATAGTGCCTAGGTTAAAATACTCAGAACTTGAATTTTTTTTCACGACTGCCCTGTGGAACTAGATGGAATAAGAATGTATTTATTTGCTCCCTTTCTCTCCACCCCTCAAAATTCTCTTCTCCACGTTTGTATAGCTGGTCACCATTCTACTTTCACCTAAATCTATGGCTTCCTACTGACAGACACCAAGGGTCACTTTTAGCACAAAACAAATGTTTCTCTCTTCCAGGAGCCAAATGGTCAGTGCTAACTTTTCAAGTGTCTTCAACTATTTTGATGAATTGAGATTCTTCTCTAGCTAGTGAAGAAAAACAAGATAAGGGTCTCTGCAGCTGTTAGGAGGTTTGTGGTGTGTATGTGTGTGTGTGTGTGTGTGTGTGTGTGTGTGTGTGTGTGTGTGTGTGTGTGTGTGTGTGTGTATGTGTGTGTCTAGATTAGCTGCCTGGCTATGTTAATTCATGCACTTGACCAGGCAAAAGGTCCCATTCCTAAAATAGGGTAGTCAAAGAAACCAGACCAACCTGGAAGGAAACATGAAACCATGGGAAAGAAGATAAGGCTGAGCATTCAATCACCTCATTTTCAAAAGAATCAAAGACTTACAATGCCAAGGTCACTTCCTAAGGGCCAGAAAAAGAAACATTGGAAGAAGACAGAAATACTAATGAGAATGCAGTGATAGATCAAGCTAGAAAAAGAGAGCAGGGCTCCAGGAGAAACAATATTTTTTTCCTCCATTTCTGCCTCATAACCAATTCTCCCAAAAATAGAGGCATTGCCTGTCTTCCTAAAAGAACCAAAGGACAACCCACATCCTCCCTTGGTTACACATCACAGAGTTCACAGCCCTATTCTAATCAAAAGGAAGATACCTCTGATTCCAGGAATGTTGGAGTCTGGAAGCAGAGTGGCTTAAGTGATCTCATAAGCCCTTATCTGCTATCGCCCTTTGATATATAGAACACATTTTCATTCCGAGTGCCTGTGTTACAGAAAAGATAATGTGAGAGAAAAGGCCAAGTCTTTCCCAAAAACCAATATTCTTAATGGGAGAATGGACTTGAATTTATAATTAGGCAGAGTGACATAAAAAGCTGATGCCTTACTCAAAATAGGTTTTCATCTATCTATCTATCTATCTATCTATCTATCCATCCTTTCGGGCATTAGCCTGAAAATCCTCCATTAGACACTGATTCCTCCTTGCTACTTACACTACAGCTACATAAGAAAGTGTGGTTTTTCACAGGTCAGGATTCTGCTTCCTACTCCCATTCCTTTTATCACATTATTCCTCACCCTCATCCCTACTTTTGTTTTCCTTTTCTTTAAGATTAGGCCCAAGTGCCATTTTTCGGGAACTTCACTTTTGACCCTACCCTCACCCTTTTTTTGTGTTGTTTAATACCAGTTATATCACCATCGTTATACTTAAGACATTTTCACATCTATTCGCATTTCTAGTCAATCTCAAATGTTTAGTGAGAAATTTACTAAAAATACATATTATCTTGCATTGTACAAAGATTTTGAGTTAGAAAGTGTGGTTAGGCCTGGGAGATTGCATTTGTAAATAAAACCTTCCCTAATGATCCTGACACTGCTCTCCACCAACAACACTAGAGAACTTGGCCTTGTCTGTACCCCAAGCCTCTTGACACTGGAGGTTGGAAGTTGTCTTTACTTATCTTTATAACACCAGCCCCAATCCAGGACCAATTCATGGCACAGGGAAAATCCATGTTTGAAAAATGTTGTTGAATAAATTCATCCTGAAGCATCTCTGGTTGAAAGAACAAATAACAAAGTCATAACATGGAGTAGTAAGAGGGAGAGGCCAGGAAAAGAATTAAGAAGACAGGGCTTATGGAAAATCCTTGAAGTCAAACCTCCAGTTGCTTCACATCTTGCCAAGAAATACTACTGCAAATCTCTTCACTTTCAGCATCAGCTTCCGTTACTGAGCTTTTCTCTGCCCCCATACCTGGTATTACACCAATCAGTTACTTGTGGACTTGTATATCATCTTTATATTGCATCCCACACCCTTTAGCATTGCAGTCAGGAAGAAGGTGTGCTTTATGTTAAAGGCCCTCCTGTACTTTGTGATCAAACATTCTTAATCAGTAGTGCCCAGCCTGAGATATTAACAGAATGTTGTATAGCTCAATTTGAAAGAAGACAAGGAGAGGGTCTTATAGTATCATACCAGATCACTTTTAGACAAATATAAAGAACAATCTGTATCCATACGACTAGTAAAACCAGGAAAGGAATACAGATCCTGGTTTGTAAAGCAAAGTCTCGTGTGTGCTCTATTTGATATAGATGTTAACCAGATTAGGAAAGAAGAAAGGAGTGTGTGCGCATATATGTGGTTCTGGGGTTAAAACTGAGCTGGCCAAAAATTTTCTAGTTTTTTAATAGAGCAAAATGGGTTTGATTCTTTGTTCTGGTGTCTCTCATCCTGGTTCAGTGAGAGCTGAACACATTCCTCACTCAACCCTCAGGGTCAAAGACTCCTGTGGTACCGAAATGCTATTTTGTTTTCCAGCTGTTTAATGTTAGTGTCTTGATCACCAATATAGTGGTGCAGCAAGGAGTTTCATTTTGGGAGGTCTTAATACCATATGTCAATAAATACTAAAAAAAATTACTTTGTCTCTCCTTCTCTCTCTCTCTCTCTCTCTCTCTCTCTCTCTCTCTCTCTCTCTCTCTCTCTCTTTCACACACACACACATACCCAACTCTGATTTATCCCCTTCTTCACAACAAATCTCTTTCTAAACATTTCATCTTAAAGCTTTCTATTTAAATCTTTTAAATAATTTTTATTTTTGAAACAATCTTAGATTTACAGAAAAGTTACGAAGAAAGTACAGAGTTCTTGTATACCCTTCATCAATTTCTCCTTACATAACTTTGGTCCACTGGCCTAAACCAGGGAATGACACACCGTAGCAGCCTACAGGCCACAGTTGGCCTGCTGCCTATTTTTGTAGGTCCTGCAAGCAAAGTAGGATTTTTTGTATTTTTAAATGATTGAAAAAGTCAAAAGAAGAATATTCCATGACACATGAAAAGTATATGAAATTCAAAATTCGGTGCCTATAAATTAAGTTTATTGGAACACAGCCACACCCATTCCTATACACATTGTCTGCTGACCCTTACCACTATAGTGTAGCAAGGGACCATAGAGCCTCAAAGCTCAAAGTCCTTACTTTCTGGCCTTTCACAGAAAGTTTGCTGACTCCTGGTCTAAACTAAGAGATTAATATTGTTGCATTACTATTAACTAAATTAAATACTTTATAACACTAGTTTTTCCACTGATGCAGTCCAAGATTCCACACTGCATTTAGCAAATACTTTTGTATGTTAGCCTCTATATACTCCCCAGGTGCACGGTTCTGCTTTGGAAAATATCCTGCCTAACAAATGAATTTCAGCTGGCCACTTAAACAGTTTGCAGTTTGTATAGAGTTGTTTACACGTTTTACACAATAGCCAGTCAATTTAATTCAACGCTTGGGCTAGGAACGCTGTGAACTTGAAGATGGAGGAAGAGCTATATTTGTTCAAGTAGTCAGTCCTACATTGGGCCAAGACAGGGTACCAAATCAGGCCCTTTATTAAAAGGGCTCCCAATGTCCTTCCGCGTACGGTGTCCCCAGGTCCCACGTAACGCCTGCCCCAGGTCCCTGTCCTTTGTTCCCTCTTTCCTCAGCCTGGTCTGAGAACAGCTCGGCTCTCCCTTTCAGCCGGCTGCCGCGCCTTTCAAAGGGCTCCACAAGCACAGGCGGGCGGCGTCCGGTTGCTGGGCAACAGCCTGAAAGGCAGCGCACGTTGCCGCCAGGGCCGAGACACATCCGCACCAGCCTGTCTGCGCTGCGAGCCTGTGGCCTGATTTCTCCCCCTCCATTGTTGTAGCTAACACAAAAGGCTACAACTCCAGTGTGGCCATGGGGCCTGCACTGAATTGCACGCCAGGCCATTCTTTGACCAGAGCCTTTGTGGGTTGAGATGCGTTCCTTCCCGGTGCCAGAACTCCAGGCCTGTCACACGCAAACTGAAGCGCTTCTTAAGGGTGGGTGAGTTGCCTCCCTCCCTCCCTTCACCATATCCACCCACCTAACGCCTTTGTAGCTTTCAGCTGGCAGGCAGGCCCTCGTTTGCCTTTTGGCTGGTGTGAGATCACTCCAGCTGCGGTCTTGGCCGTTCCTCCCCACTCGCTTCCTTCTCTCTCAAGTTAAGCACGGCATATTAGAATCCCAGGCCTATTTGATCTTTTCTTATCTCTTTCTCAACCATCCCCCACATCCCTCTCTCTCAAGTTTCTAAGGCTGCTGTTGCCATGGAACTCAAACAATTTAAGAGATGACGGGAGCTTTTCTATGGTGTCTGCCAAAGGCCCCAAACTTCAGAGGTTGAAGTCAGGGCAGTCCTTGGGATTTCCCAACGCTCCCATCCTCCAGTCTAAGAGACACTTAGTTCACCACCCTCTTATTCCCTGACCCAGTGTTCAGCAGCATGCTCGGATTTGGGGAAATTCGGTGGTGAATTGGGAAGTGAAATTTTAAGCCATGCTTGGGAGCAATTGCATGTAAAAGCAGAATGATTTCCCTCCAAAGGAAAAACATCCCAAGATATGAGTCTATTTTTCTTCAAAAGTGTGACCTGGACAAAGAGCATTACATCAGCTATTTGATTCCAATCTGTACTTGCAGGGAGTGAAGTACATGATAATAACACTAGGCTACCTCGCTATTCTTTTTTTTTTTTTTTTTAACTCATCTATGCGAAGTGCCTGTTGTTCAGCTAGGGTGCCCCAGTATGGGCTCCACACACCTCTAACCTCAGGTGAGGGATGGAGGCTCAGGCCCTTGGCCCCATATCTCAGCACACTGGCTAAGTGTGGGAATCCAGGTGTACCTTGAAACTGCAACCTCCTGCCATCTCTTCGTGCATCATTATTCCAGCTCCTTCCCTATAACATTCTGTTAAAACCCAGACGCAATGAAATAGGTAGGCCATGAGAGGGATTCAAACTATACAGTTATAACTTATTTTTAATATAGAATTCATACTATATAGTATGCAGGTGGAAGGAAATGAGGAAAAAGCTTGTATGCTTTGAATCTATTTTAACTTTTTCAGTTGGTCGATGTCAAACTCCAGTCATCATAAATCAATCAAGCAGGGATGATGTGCAAATATCTGTCAATTTATTTGACAGAAACACTGACCCAGCAGAACAGATCCCTAGCAATGAGCATGAACCCTGGCCAGTAGCCTGACTGGATGTGAACCATCTGAACACTACTGCTGACACCCGCTGGGATCACAGCTCCATGCCAGACAATTGAGTGGGACTGAGGCGAGTTCCAAAAACACAACATTGCCTATTCCTCAAGTATTTATTATTTAGTTTTTTAAAATGAAACTAGCATATGTTCAATGAGACCAAGTGGTAGAAGATAAAGTTAACCATTCATAGTTTCAAACTTTCCTCAGTAATAATAGCTAAACTTGCACAATAACCCTAGGAAATTATTGGTTCTATTATTGTCCCCATTTTACATGTATGGAAACGTAAAGAATCATTAGGGACTTCTTCCAGCTTGTGTATACATATGACAGAAAATGAAGAGGGAGGTGTTTATTAATTGACTTCAGTGTTTCAGGTATGATTGCAGCAAAGATAGGTCATGCATACAAATGAGCACACTTGGAAACCTGAATTTGGTAGCTCCGTGCAGACAAACAGAAGGGAGAGAATGCTGCGATTGAGGGCACTGAGAAGTGTGAAAGAACCTTAGTCAGAGATTGTACTGCAGGAAGGAAACTAGAGTGATGGTACTAAACTCACTTCAGTTACCTAGCAAATCCAGAGAAGCAAATATGGGATAAGTATATTTTGAAGGAAAAGAGAATAAGGATGTCAGTGGTATGAGGGAATCTCTGGAAGGAGGGGCCCCAAGCCTCAGCCAGGCTAGAGGTGGCGGTTGTGTAACAGGGCCTTCAACAAGCAGATGAAGAAAGGAAAGATGTGATGTAAGAGGCACTTGGGAAAGAGTCTTAGCCACTGATTTACTTGGGGACATAAGAGGAAAGAATAAAAACTGATGGGGGTTTTAAATTTGCTGCAGTTTATTATAATAAATAGCTCTCAAGAGGGGGCTCCAGAGTTAACCCAGCAACCCAAAGTACCTAACTCGCCCAGAGTAGTTTACTGACAAAAAATCTGAACCAATAAAAAAATACTAAATTATTTTACATTATGTAAAACTACTAGACACATAGTAGCAGCTAATTGAATATGCATTGATTGGCTGTTTGAGTACATTGAAGAACCAAGATATGTGCAAATCCTAAACTTTTCTTCAAATTAATGCACTTTGAAGTTTCTCCCTTGTGACTTACCTGAAGGCACCCAAGGCATGGAGGTACAATGGAAGGGATGAGGAGATTTGGACCCTGCCTCTAGCTTGGATGAAAAACCTTAAAAACAGTTATTATTTCCTCTATACTTGGTGTCCTTGCCTGTTAAATGCTGAGATTGGACTAAGTAATATAAAGTATAAAAACCCAAATTTTACAAATGTATATCAACTTAAAGCATTTGAAGAAAAACAAATGAAGCATTTTGTTTGCATTGAGCAGAGCTTAACCATTTTCTCCAAAGGTAACAGAAATGCAGCTCACTAAATGGTAAAGGAGATAATCATGATATTTGAAGGCTCTTTTCCTATAAGAATCCTGGCAATTTTCACAAAGTTAGAGGAATTTTCCCATCAGTTTTGATTTCCATGATTTCACACTCATGGATATTTCCTCAGAGAAGCAGTTTCTTTGGCAACTTCATGCTCACAGCCATCTTACTATCAATAGGAGTTACGCAGACATGTCAGCAGGGGAATAGGCCTCTTCTGGGCAGTGGGAAAAAAGAGCTGTCTCCTTTTATTACCAAAAATAAATACAGAAGACACAAAAGATCTTTACTACACTTGTCACATATGGCGGAGTAAGTTGAAGACAAAACTAAAATCTCCATAAAAGAAAAGGCTTTGTGTATGTTTTAAAGGCATTTTGATGTTGCATAACATAAAATTAGCTCCAGCTCTAGCCCTTTGAGCTTTGCATGTATATATAAATATATTGTCTAAAATCAAAGTATACTGAATTCTTTCTTACCCTCCCAGGAAAACAGAACACTATTTGTTTTTAAAGCCAAAACAAAACATTGTTTGGGAGAGTTTATCTATGAACAGTAAAGCACCTTAAATAGTAAACAGTCCCAGAAAGATGTACTAGTGGTCAAACTCGCTATGCTTTAGCTTTGATTCATTCCTGTTTAGTCCCACACTCTTCACACAGTGTGGTGTGAGGATGAACAGCAACAGGATCACCTGGGAGTTTGGTAGAAATGCAGAATCTTAAGCCCAACCCAGAACTACTGCACCAAAATCTTCATTTTAACAATAACCAAGGTGACTTTTTACACACATTACCACTGCTCTAGTCTACAGCGTCCATTCAGTAGAGATGATATTTAAAAGTGGTTTACTTATTTCAAAATGGCGGTTTTCTGAGAAAAAAAATGTTGTACAAATTGGCTGCTTTTGTCAAAATGGAGCTAGAACCTCCCTAGTGACAGGGAATAATAAAATACAGCATGCCATCATTAGTTTAAGAAAATGCTAGCAGAGACCTACTATCAGTGAGGTTTGCATGTGGAGTAATTTGGGGGCTCCTTTAACTACATTCTCTTGACACAGCCTTCCAGTGACCAAACACTCACTTTTGAAAGATGACTGAGGTTAGGAGGACAATCTGACCACAAAAAGGAGAAAAGCTCATTGACCCTTTCTGGCCTCTGACCTTGACTTCATTAGCTAACCAAATGAGCTAACCAGTCATGGACATCAGAGAGCATTACATGTTGGTTAAGCCAAAGCATAGGAAAAACCAGCAGAAGATCAGTTTACAGATGTTTCTACCTTGATCATCCATATTTATTAATATAATATGAGCACATATACCAATTCTCTTCATCTTTTATTATCTTTTCCCCATTGTATTGCAGATTAGGGACTTGAGGACAACAAAAGCTTCTTCTCTTTCATAGCTCTCTAGTCTTTCCCTTCACAGCAGTTAAAACAAATCATAATTATAAACTTATTTTTGTTTATTCTTTTATAATAGTTCCCACCACTAAACTCTCCAAGAGCAAAGATCTTCTCCCTCTGGTTCATCCAAACACTTAGCAAGATCCCTGGCACCTAGTTCAAATGTTCAAGAAACATTTGTTGAGTGACTAAGTGAATAAATAACAAATGTGGATCACATCTCTAAAACCAAACTCACCTAAACTACCTTGTAACAGTCAATAAACATTGAATATTCTATTATACTAGGGACTGGAGTTACAAATTCGCTCTGCCATTTAGAACACTATATTATAGTAAAAAAGAGAGAGAGAGATTTATAACAACATTAATAGCTAACATTTTTATCAGTCTTCCAAGCATGTTACCTTATTAACTCATTGATTCCAGCTACTCTAAGAGGTAGATATTGATTATCTCCCTTCCACAGATGTGGAAACTGGGGCTCAGAGAGGTTACTAGATGTGTAACACATCTAGTAAAGGGTGAACTTGTATGTGAACATGTGATCTATCTCCAGAAGCCATATTCTTAATAAGGCACTACATGCCCTCTAATAAGCCATGAGAAATCACAGAAGTATCACAGGATCTAAGGAAGCAGAGGAGGAACAACTAGTTCCAAGCCCAGCCTATGCTCTTCAGACAAAGAACTGAAAGCAAACACTGCGGCTTAAGAATTCTCTGGAAGGTGTGTGTGAGATGCAGCCTGCAGCCCCATGCTCCCCAGGGTGTGGAGTCAGCCTTGCCTTCCCTCAGCTTGCTCTTTTTAGCCTTGGTAGCAACAGAGATCCCAGTCCATGAAAAACACATTTGAAATTTTGTTAACTTTATTTTTATTGTTGACACTATTACAGATTTGAACCTACACAGTAGAGCTAAGTGCAGGAACTAAGTACTAGTTTCAGTGGTTTAATGGATTCAGAGAAAGTATGAACAGGATATATCAATGATATTCACATTCAGAATACAGGACACAACAGGATAATCTCCTACCTAGACACAAGACCTATAACTTTTTCTTCTTGGTCATCCCACCACTTCTGTTCTCCCTTTCTCCCCCTCTGGGGAAGGACTTATGTTCTCCAGTCTGGACATACATTAGGGTCTTTCAAGTAGAATCACTTCCTTTAATTCCTGGTAGGTTATGAGTGTGACCTCAGGTTCCGCTTCATGTGTTTCAGGCTGAGATACCGTCAGAACTTACATTTCCCTTCCAGGGCTCCACAAATTACTCTGGTGTGCAGAATTACTAAATATACAACTCTCAGTTCCTCGAAGTAGTTAACAGGATTTGGGACTTAGGGGAAATGATGTGTTCTGGCGCAATTTTTAAATAACTTAATTAGACCAGTTAAGTTCCAAAAGGGAAGAATGCTATTAACTCAACTCTTCTCTGAGGCAATCTATGATTAGCTCCTTCACCGCAGAATCAATAAAACAGGGACTTTTTCTAAGGGCTAAGTCAGAAGAAGTAAAATAAAAGAAATTCTTCCACTCCATTAAAAGTTACTTGGTATATTCTGCACAATTTGCCTCTTTCTTTCTACCTTTTGATTCCCTTTTTGGATCACTGTATCTCACAGTATCTCTTCTTCTGTTTTTCTTATTTCCTTTATGCTTAGATGGTACCTCAGTGTTTTATTTATTTACTTTTTAATCTCTTCTTACAGCGATTCTAGTTATTCTTTGGGGTTTGGTTGTACCTCCCTCTTTCCCTCTTTTTTTATCAGCCCCTCCAAAATTCTTTTCTTTTTCTACTTCTCCCCATTTGCATTCTTTTCCCACCACCCCAGTTATCATGTTTCCTTTTTTTTTTTTTTTTTCGTTTTTCTTAAAGATTTTATTTATTTATTTTTAGAAAGAGGGGAGAGGGAGAAAAGAGAGAGGAAACATCGATTGGTTGTCTCTCGCACTCCCCCAACTGGGGACCTGGCCACTCAACTAGGGTTATTTCATCCATACTTTCTTTGGATGTAAATGCAGCTGTTGTTTCACAATGAAAATAAAATTCCTAGATATTCTTATTTATGCCTTTGGTGAGCTGAAGAGTTAAACCATGGACCTTGACTGGTAATCAAACTAGCGACCCTTCAGTTTGCAGGCCAGCACACAATCCACTGAGCCACACCAGCCAAGGCATCTTGTTTCTTTTTTTTAAATTGTATTTATTGAAGTGACATTGGTTAATAAAACCATGTAGGTTTCAAGTGTACAACTCTATAACATCATCTCCATACTGCATCATGCACCCAAAGTCAAGTCACTTTCTGCTGCCATTTATCCCCGCTTTGCTCTCTTCCACCTCCCCTACTCCCTTTCCCTCTGGCAATCACCATACTGTTGTCTATATCTGTTTTTGTTTTGTTTTGTTTTGTTTTTGCTTGGTCTCTTCACTTTTTTCACCTAGCTCCCCAACTCTCCTTCCCCTCTGACATCTGTCAGTCTGTTTTATTTATCTATGAGTCTGTTTCTATTTTCTTTGTTAGTTTATTACATTCCACATATGAGTGAAATCATATGGTACTTGTTTTTCTCTGATTGGCTTACTTACCATAATGTTCTCCAGGTCCATCCTTACTATTGCAAAGGTAAGATTTCTTTCTTTTTTTACACCCAAGAGGTATTCCATTATGTAAATGTACCACAGATGTTTTTATCCACTCATCTACTGATTGGCACTTGAGCTCTTTCCAAATCTTGGTTATTGTAAATAATGCTGCAGTGAACATAGGAGTGCATATATTGTTTTGAAGTGTTTTGGGTTTCTTCTGACATATTCCCAGAAGTGGGATCACTGAAACAAAAGGTAGTTCCATATTTTTTGAGGTAACTCCATACTGTTTTTCACAATGGCTACTGCAGTCTGCATTCCCACCAACAATGTATGAGGGTTCCCTTTCCCCACATCCTCTCCAGCACTTGTTGTTTGTTGATTTATTGATGATGGCCATTCTGACAGGAGTGAGGTGATATTTCATTGTGGTTTTAATTTGCATTTCTCTGATGATTAGTGACCTTAAGCATCTTTTCAGATATCTATCGGCCATCTGTATGTCCTCCTTGGAGAAGTGTCTATTCAGGTCCTTTGCTCATTTTTAAATTGGATTGTTTGTTTTCTTGGTTTTGAATTATCTTGTTTCTCTCCCTCTTACGTGCCTGGGTGGTACAAAAACAACAGTACAAGGTAATGGTACTTTTCTATGTGTCATTACATTGATCTATGGCTTTCTTCTCTGTGGATATGTTATCACAGAATTTGGCTCATTCCTTAGAAAATACAACCAATGGCTTGCAACTCAATGTTAACAATCTCCATAATTGCATGTTGTTTTCCAAATATAGCAATAACAATTTTTAGCCATGTCAAATGGAACTGAAGGCTAGTGTAAAGGCCAGATAGTAGTGAGTATACCCTCCTTCCTGTTCAGCACCCTTTCCTTCAGTGGCCATGAAGGGGGCAAATGAAGTTACGGCATGCCGACCATGGGAATGAGTGCAGGGCACAGTGATAGTAAGTATTATTATTAGAAACCATCTTGTTTCTCTCATTCACTCTGCATGGGCTGTTAGCAGAACCTGGCAGCTTTAAACTTGCACCTGTGATTTTCCAGTCATGTCTATTTTCTATGTACCTGAAATGCTTTTCTGCCCCAGATTTCAGACAAGCATTACTTTCAGGGTGTCACTGCCTTAGGCACAAACATTGAATATGTAAACTCAATGAAATTTGGTAGAAATATAAATGTAGTCATACAGTGTTTCATTATTAACCTTCTAGAGCATGGTATGCTTCAAATACTTTTAATACTTGGGTAATGTCTTCCTAAATTTAGCTTTTAACTAATGCTTGTAGTAAGAATAATCTTAAGCAACCTGAAGTTTTCATTACCTTCCTAATCAACAGTGATATCACTATGGTGTAACTCTTCAGCCTACCAAAGGTATAAATGAGAATATCCAGCAATTTTATTTTCATGTGAAACACCAGTTGCATTTAAATCCAAAAAAAGTGTGGATGAAATAATTCTAGTTGAGTAGTTAGACTGAGGTGGTTTGGCACTGACTAATGCATCAAGTTTTCTGCTAACATTATTTCTAAATCTATTAACTATTAATATAAAAATAATTGATAATTTCCCATGTGTGCTTTAATAATACAAATCAGATTTTGTGCATATGTCTTCTGCACCGTCACTGTTCAAAACAAGGTCTCTTTCAACAAAATGCCCACATCCGATGAGTGATGTTGAAATGCTAAGTGATTTGTAATTCTTTATAATAACTTTCACTTTGTTAATCCCCTTCTGCCCTTTAGCATCTTTCAAAGCTTTAATGATCCATATAATTAAATTATAACTCAGAATGAGAATTTTCTAGAAATATAATACCAGAAATATAGATTTTGTTTAAAATCAAAGCAATGTGATTAAAAGACAAAAGGTTAGACATGATCAAAATGGGAAGAGCCTGGGTCTGAAACAAGAAGTACTTCTGATAAAAAGCAGTGAGCTGAAGATGTGTGAGAGGACAAAGAACCACACCTCATAGGCCAAAGTCAAGATTAATTCACTTTCTAACTAAGACAGATGAGAATCACTGCGCAGGAGCTCATGGAGATGAGGACCATACATCAAGCCCTGATGCCTATGGATCTCAAATCCTACAAATGGCTGCTGAAAACTCATTAATTCCTTTTCAAAGGGGGTAGTCTTAATGAACAGGGAGCAGGGCTCATGCAATCACATAATTCCCACTTATGGGACTTTCTGTCCAAAGAGAAAATGGTGTTGGATTCCTGCTATGAACAGAACTGCAAGGGAAAAGGAAATAATAAAACATCATCATAAAACATGTTGCCATTTTGTCATCTGGAAAGAAGTAACAGCACACTGCCCAGCTGACACCCTTAGATAAAGTCCCGCTATCCTCTGAGAAAAGGGAGTGTCTGAGAAGTGTCGTAAGGTAGAATCTAGATTCGCTGCTTTCATATTTTAGAAAAGGTGAAAAAGGCAAAACTATGAAGTGGCTGTGAGCATGCGTGTGTGCACATGCTAAATATATTATGAGGATTCCTATTGCTAGACAAGCAAATCAGCCATGCTGTCCTAGGTGGTCAGAGGACAAAGAGAAGCGCTCATCCTCCCCCACGCTCACACCGGCAGGGAGAAATGCCTTTTAGTGCTTATAGTGCAGGAGGCACTTCAGAGGATGATTGGCCCGGTCAGGTCCACTCTAGCATACCATTTTAGTAGAGCACATCTGTTAGAATTTCTAGACTGATGCCTCAGTGTCTGCTCCCCAGGCACTTAATTTAAGACACCTACCAGAGATCAGAATCTCTTGGTATTATGTGTTATCCCCAGATCAAGTATTTGGCCACATAATAGCTCTAGCTCCATCTAGCAGTTTCCACAATAGCTCAGCTCTGATCCATTATCTGCAATGCCAAAAACTCACATTATCTTGGAACTGTAAACAAGTAGCCAAAATGTGGATTAAACAGAGATTGCCCTTTACTTTTTTTCTTTCTATCCCATAGAGACTTTTATTATAACTTTCTTACATCCTTCTAATCACTTTTTTGGAACTACATCAGTTCATAGCTCTGTAGCACTTAAATATGAGGGAGGAGGTTTTCCTAGATACCTTTGCCAAATATGGAGCATCCAAGCAGAGGAGTAATAACAGTTTACAAACACCAACTCAATTTTGCTTGGTTCCTCCCTTTGACTATCTGTAATTAAGTCCTGTGAGGTAATCTCTTTTAGACTTGAAGTCCAAGCTGAATTGTTCTGTTTTGCTCTGATAATGACAGTATTGCTCAACCAGTCTTCCAAGATGAACTTGTTATATTAAACTGTCTAAATATTACTGAGCCCTGGCCAGTGTGGCTCAGTTGATAGAGCCATTGTCCTGCAAACCAAGGGTCACAGGTTTGATCCCCAGTCCAGGGTACATGCCTAGCTTGTGGTTCAGTCCCTGGTTAGGGCACATACGAAAGGCAACCAACTGATGTTTCACTCTCATGTTGATGTTTCTTTCCCTCTTTTTCCCTTTCTGCCTCTCTCTCTAAAATCAATAAACATGTCCTCAAGTGAGGATTAAAAATAATAATAATAATAATTACCGAAAACCAGGGCATTGAAAGCCCATTTCTGTCTGTCGCCCAACCTTCTGGCATCCCAACCTTATTTGTGCCTTTTCCAAGTCTCCTAGCTAGTCTCTCCTGCCTTCAGTAGGGAGACAGTCAAAAAGTGCTGGGAAACAACAGAGAGAGGAAGAGGGAAGCCCAACTGCACGTGCCTGGAGGAGCTTGGAAGAAAAGAATCTTTCTGTGAAGTTGAATGCTAGTACAGAACTTGCACTGTGTTTGGAATACCAACTGAATGGGGTTGTAGGGAGAAGAGATTTTAAAATAACATTTTTGTATTTATGCAGCCACCATGTGATACTTAAAATTAATAGGGAAAAGCGAGGGAAAAGCAAATATGCTCTATATTCCATATATTTCAATTAAATATTCCCACTGTAACTTGTTTGCCCTATATTTCATACACAGGAATTTAGGACAATATAACTCCTTCCTTTGAAAACAAGGAGTTTTCCCTTCTGGCCACCACACTGTAATACAATTGTAACGCTGGCTGGCGTGTGGGATGCGCCTTAGAAGCCTGCAGCCTTCCCTTCCTCGCAGCTCTGGGAGCCCCCTCCATGCACTCTGCGCGCTTGGAGAGTCTGCTTTGACTTTGTCTGTTTATAGCACTGGGCCAGGAAGAAACAAAGCAATTGTGAAGCTTGTTAAGAGGCAGTTCATATGATATTAAGGGTGACCTTGCCACTTCCAGTTCTATTTATTCTACTTCCTTCCAAACAGGAGCAAATCCTTCCTTTCAGGCGAAGAGCACCACTCTGTGGATGCAATCTGTGGGAACGAGAAAAGTTCAAGCCCTCAGAGATTATTCATTACCCAAGTCTGGAAACATAGTATTTTCCATTTGCTCAGATGTTAGGTCTGTAAATCACAACTACTTGGCAGAGGGAACAGACCTTTGTTTGGTGGAAAGCAGTTTTTGTTGTTGTTTACTTATAAAAATAATCCACTTATACAAACATGGATTTATACATACATATATAGACTCCATACTATGTGGATTCTCCATATGTATATGTCTTCTTTTTTTAAATACGAGAATTTCTTTTGTGAATTTGGCCTTAACACAACTTACAAATACTAATCACTGAAGTATCTAACCCTATGCCATCTTTAAGACCTGCTGATTAAAATAGATATGATTGGAATGGTAAAAGAACTGGCAGCTGATCAGAAGTGCTTACTTTCTTTGCAAAAGTTTTCATCAGTCCCTCCTCTTGGTTAAAATACCCATCTACTCCTCTTGCACTAAGTGGGGAGTGGGGGTGGGGAGTAAGGACCGGTGAAGAGGGTGCGTGGTTCCTGTTTGGTTCACCACCCTGGTCTCCCCTCTCAGAGCCTACATCTCAGTCCTAGTCTTCACTGTTCTCATCACCACAGCTCAGATGGAACGAGAGGTACCAAAAAGCACCTTTAGTGTTTGTCAAGTTCACCCCATGTTGATGGAGAACATCAGAATTTGGCTCCAAGTGCATTTCTGCATTCATTCACGTGCTCACTCATTCATTCACCTGCTCACTCATTCATTCATTCAACAACTATACTCATGCAACATGTTCTCTAACTGGTGGATATAAGCCTGAACAAGATTGGCCCTTGTCCTCAAGTTGTTCATAATCTACTACAGAACATAAAATACATATTCAGATCATTCTCATACAGGACAGAGGGTGAGAAGGGCTATAGAAGATCACCAAATTGCTATGAGGGTACAGAGAGGGAATAAAACCTGTCCAGGTGATGGAGGAGAATAGCATTGTAACATTTTGTAAGGAGGCTTACGAAACTGTGTCTGGAAGGTGTGAGACCTCAGAGATTAAGAAAAGGCATTCACACAGCAGGAAAGGCATGAACAATGGCAGGCAGGCAGGAAAGTATATAGGGTCAGTTCAGGGCACAAAAAGCAAGGGGTCCTATTTGGCAGAAGTACGGAATATCTGAAAAGAAGCAAATGAAGGGAAGGTGATTGATTCTGGGTAGAAGGGGCTGACTTACCTAAAACATTCAGGAAAATTGTTTCCAGACCACAAATTCTAGGTTTCTAGGTATGTGGGCCACCACTGTTCCCTTTCTAGCATAATCTTTTATAAATATTACCCTATTTACTTCTTTACTGATTCTTCCCAATAACAAAGCACTGAGGAATACTTTTGTCTGTGAGCATTTGGATATATCCACACTATTTCTTTAAAACATATTAGAAGAGCTGTTGGACACAGCTTGTCCTGCCGCTGTGGTGAGCCTAGGAGCGCCCCGCAGGCAGAGGGAGCAGGCCTGTTCCTCCTATACTCCTCAACACCTGGTCATCATTCAAAATATTTATCGATTTGACAGGCCCAAGACAGTTACTGTATGGTAGTTCTGATTTTCATTTCTTTGATTATTGAGGCTAAGCATTTTTGTCAAATATTAGTGGCCATATTCCCAACATATAAAATTTTTTTAATTGCATTTTATTAGTAAGAAGTGAACTAAGGAAAATGCATCTGATTCATTTTCATTTTGCTTCCTGAAATGAGATTGTTAAACTATTGATCTTGAAACTACATTGCCTGGAAAATAAGGGAGGCCGGCCTGATTTTCCCATTGATTGCATCTACTCTCATCTTTGGTCTTGATTTGACTGGGAACAGCTGGCCTTTGAAAATTGGCCGTGCAGTAATGCATTGCACCAGAACCCCAGTTCTACACTTTATCTTAAGACTCTTTGAACCCTGACCTCCTTTTCTTCCGGCTCTTTCAAGCCTCATTAAAATTTATTTTCTCTAAAGGCATTTGTCATATTTTGCTTCAAATCTGTACTTATTTTTTCCTTCCAGTAGGTTGTAAGCTTCCTTTAGAGCAAGTTACTTTGTCATCTTCATGTTATCTCCCCCAGTGCCACCTCCAGCATTTTTGAATGGAAATAAATGTGACAGTTTAAAAAGTATTTATTTCATTTCCTACACACACACACACACACAAAATCTCAAAACTACAAAATGAAATTAAATAGCACAATAAATTAAATGATGCCTTAATAAATAACACCCAAAGAGTATATTTTCTCCTCTCTAGAAACTCTGCTATCATTCAGTCATTAAATTATTTTGTATTTTAGATGAAAATAAATACATATTTTAAGGTACTTATCTTTTGATTCACAAATAAACTCTGATTTTTGTACATATATAAGGAATGTTTATTTAAAACCCTAGATTGAAGTAGTTTCTAAACATAATTCATGTTTTATTTCTTCACTGAAAAGATGCACCTCTGCTGAGCACAGGGTTTCTGAAACAGAACTTTAATAGCATACTTAGCAAAGGAATAGTTGCCAGCTGACTATCTATTGATTGAATGTTCCATCATTTCCATGGTTCAATCACGCCTACCATGGTGAATCAGCTGGAGCATCCTCAATGAACCAATAAATAAGCAATTTTCTCCACCAAAGGGAGTGATTTTTTTGTGTGGCAGAGGCATACATAACTTATCACAAACACTGTGAAGCTTCAGTACAGCACTGATGTACTTTGGATTATCTAGCCTTCTGTTCTCAATAATGGTTTATTCTTCTAATTGGCACTTGCCACACATGAGGGTTTTTTTATTTTCTTAAATTTAATGTTGGGGGGCATGTGATCCATCTATGCTTGAGGTCAGGGACCATTTCTTAGACACTTTATCATTTTCTATGGCATATATTGGGTGGTCAATAAGAATTTGTCAAATGAGAATCATATGTTAACACAGAATAGGGCCAGAGTTTGCTACATACCTGTGGTTGTCAGCCCTGGATGCCCATTAGAATCACATGGGAATCTTTTTCAAAAACATCCAGGCCCCATCACAGAGCTGTGGATTTATGTGGGTCTAAGGTAGGGTCTGAGCATGCTACGCAGATCCTATGTGTTAAAGACTTTGCAGATAATTCTAATGGACAGCTAGGGCTGAGAATCACTGCTATAAGCCATTGTGATATGAAAAGGCAGGCAGATAGATCAGCAATTGGTAAAAAAGTTACTATCATTTTGCTTTCTCTCAGAGCAGTAGTTCCCAAAGCATGGTCCCCAGAGCAGCAGCAGCAGCAGCATAACCCAGCCACCTGCCCTCTGGGTGACTGAGGCCTGCTGTAGTTTGGGAACCACCACAACAGAGAAACAGGTTGAACTAAAAGTGATAACGCTGGGAATGTCTTAGAGAAATTGATTTCAGGTATATTTAACTCAAAACATATTTCAGATTATGCTTCATGAAACAACACTTCTGGCCCATAGTATTACCCTTTTGGCACCTAAAAGAAAGTAAATTGCAGCACATACAGTACAAAGATACTCTGGTAAGACCAGGCAGTGGCAATGACTGCAGTCAGCGTTCCCCACACAGAAAGAAATACTTGGCCTGGAGGAGAGCAGCAACCCCATTTTATCCCCCCCTGCCCCACTGCTCTATGCTTTTGTGGTGGCCCTGAATGCTTGGGCAAGAGATTTGTTACTCAAGTTCAGTTTCCACTCATTGTAAAATAAAAGGCAGTAGGAACTTCAAACCACGGACCCAACTTTCTAAACAGGTTTGCAGAGCTTCTTAAGAATCCAGGTTCAGAAGTTGCTGTTCCTTTGTTCCCTGACATGGGATTGTGAATTCATAAGAACACCCTCCAACCGGTCTTCCAAAATGTGCTTCCTCCTTGAGTGCTCCACAGTGGATCTAACTCAGCCTTGGAGGGTGAGGGGCCAGAGGTGTAGTGACAGTTGGTGGTGGCAAGGGGAAGTGACAAAGGGAAACTTGGGGGTTGGTGGCAACAGCAGAAGTAGTGACTGGCAGCACATGATGTGGTGAGGGGTGAAGCCATGACTATCACACCCCACCGTGACAGGCACCTTGTCTGCCACACCTTTATCCGGGATCCATGGAGGGACAGGCAGATTCTTATTGCTGGTTTAAAAGTGATTAAGGCCTAATATAAAGTAAATGGTTGGTAATATTCACCTCTAACATTTCTCCAAGTGCACCCCCGTGCTACTTGCACTGAAATCACCAGGGGCACTTGCTTAAGCTGAAGCTTTCTGGACCCCAACCCAAACCTTCTGAAGGAGGATTTCTGAGGGTGGGAAGTCCAGAAATCTGCACATTAAACAAGTCTGTTATGTGACTCTGGTACAGGTGTTCCTTTAGGTCTGACTTTTACAAAGCTGCCTGGACATAATTTTGTTGATTTGAAATTTGAAGTTACTTAATGCTCATATGGACTCTCTGCAAAGAACTGCAGGAGATGCAGAAATAAGTCTTAAAGATATATCCCCTTCCCAAGAGAAATTAATCACAATACTAGTGGTAACAGTGGTAACAGTGGCAGTGGCAGTGGCAGTGGCACTGATAAACAAACATGCACTAAGCTGCAACAAGGGAAAATTAGGTAGGAAAAGTGGCAAGGAAGGCCTGTGAGCATTTCAATGAGAAAGATGAAAACTCAGGGTTCAGGGAACGCATTGGGAAGGAGGTGGCATTTCAGAATTTTTTTAATAACTTTTTTTCCTCAAACAGAATTACATGTATAACAGTAGTCTTTTTTACTTGTAGACATTTGAGGTCATTCTTGGAGGAATGAATGGGGAGGATTTAAACAGGAATGAGAAAGAGCAGAATTCTAGGTAGAAGGAACAACATAAGTAGTGCTGTGTATTGAGTAGTATTTCTGCCTTCTCTGAAATTTGCCCTTAGTAAGAATCCGCCAGGGCCCTGGAGTTAGGCAGTAGTTTCCCTTTCAGACTTGTTGATGCTAATTTACATTTATTGTGTCCAGTGATTTTTTTTTTTTGTAACTTTCTTTTGGTTCCATGTTTCTAAAATCAGTATATCAAATAATTAGACAAATAATGATAAAACATAATGTTGCTTTAAGGGAAAGAGTAAAGATGTCTGCAGTTCACTTTGAAATGCATCCAAAAAATGACAGAATGATAGAAGGATGGATAGATGAATAGGTAGATGATTAAAAAGCTTAATAAAATGTAATGGCAGAATCTAGGTAATGGGTATACAGGTATTCACTATAAAAATTCTTCAAATTTTGCTGTGTTTTTGAAATTGTTCATAATAAAATGGGTGGGGTAACATTTTATTTCCATAGGTCATGTGACCTTGAGCAAGTTTCCATTTGTCTGGGCTTCACTTTGCTGTCAAGGGAGTTAAACTAGTTAATCTCCAAGTTCCCTTCTGGTTCCCAAATTCTCTCATTCCTTCTTCTCTTCTGATAGAGAACACAGGGGTTACTGCCTTAGAGAGGCAGTCATCAAAACTTTCAGGACTTAGCTCAGCTAATAAAGGTAGTTAATCTTCCTCAGAGCATGGCAGGGATGACCTAATTCAAACACAGGCAGGGTTACCCTGCTGTCTGTGGTTCTAGAGCAGGTGCTGTGTGAGCCAGACCTTGAAATTTGTTTTGAAACCAACCACCTGTTACTGTGATTGTGTGGCTGTTTTCCTGGCTTATGGGATTTTACTTCAGCTGTTGTTCTCAGGCGAGAGTTTATTTCCTCTAGGAATCTACCCAGTTTACTTGCCCTAAACTTAGCATTTGTGTGTATGGATCTTCCGGAGTCTGATTCAACTATGCAACACTGAATTGTCTGCCAAAAGTCCTCAAGTCACCCACAGACTTCAGAAACAGATTTTTAAGGGGGAAAACTAAGAATCCACTTTCAAGTCTTTTGTTGCATATAATGATCTCTTTGAATCTTGCTTCAGGAAGAAGTAGCACAGGATCAGATATATGAGTATAGTTGCTCCTGCCTTTCTTTTTCAGCTAACAGAGAGCATTGTGCTGAGTCAGCACTTCCCTGGCATTCATTGCTTTGCTGAAAATTCTTGTGCCTCTAAAATTTTACTGTAGGCTATCCTTGTCAGACAAAGACTCAATTTTTCTCTGATAGTTTGAAGGGCATTATACGATTTTGGAACTAAAATGGATTTCATGATTAACTAGTCCAACTCTTCATTTTAGAACTGAGGCATGTGAAACTCAGTGATGTTATTACAAAGAGACTTGCTCAAGATCATAAACTTTGTTAAGGATGGAGCTAGAAATCTACTTATATTGCAGAGTGTACCTGTATAAAGGGAAAATTACCAAAAAGAAAAAAAAAAAGCTTTAAAAGCTTTGCTTATAAGCATTAGTTTATTTTCTTTTAAAAAAAAAATGGCATGGTATTCTAGTTTCCTATTGCTGCCTAACAAACCACCACACAACTGTGTGGTTTCATAGAACAGTTTATATATTATCTGTTATGGTTCTGTGAGAGAGAATAATACTTAGCTCATCCAGGCAGTTCTCACTTGTGGAGTGTTTCATATAGTTGGAATAGATTGTGGCTGGGGCAGGACATCTAAGAATTTTTTAAAAATCTTCATTCACATATCTGGTACCTGAACTGGATGGCTGAAAAAGCTAGGGGCTGGTCAGACATACCTTTCTCTCCATGTGGATAGGGTGGACTTCTCACACATGGCAGCTGGCTTCCCCTAGAACAGTGTTTCAAAAGGGCACTGTGAGATATCTTATGACCAAACTTCTGCTAGATTTTATTGGCTACATAGGACCAGCCAAAATACATGTGAAGGGGCCATAAAATGGCATGAATGCTAGGAGTCAGGGCTCACTGTGGGCCATTTTTGGAGACTATCAATGACACATGATATCACCACTACTCTTTAGAGATGAAATGTTTTAATATCTTAATACACAAAGAATGAGAAGTCATTCTAACACCTATAACTCATGCTAGATTAATGATGGAGGAACATAGAGGTTAGAGTTAGAAAACCCTGGATTCAACTCCAGGAACTAACATTTACTAGTTGAGACCTCAAACAAGTAATTTAATTACTTTGAGTCTAAGTTTCAAAGTGTATATAATTAGAATAACATTTAGTTCAAAGTGTTATCTCTAAAAATTGAATAATGGGGTTAAGCTCTTCACACACAATAGTTACTCAATACATTGAGTTCTTCTTACCCTCAACCATCTCTGGAATCCAGAAATCTAGTGAGGTATTCATTGAGCACATGTTTGAGTGTCTGGTGGGTCAGGTTGTGTGCCAGGAGATGGTGATTCAAAGGTTAATAAGACATGCTCCCTTCCTTCAAGGAGCCCATTACTCTGGGAAGAAGGAGGGAGGAGAAGGGTAGGAGAAGAAAGTATAAACATGCATGTACTCTTGTGAGTGAGGTACTATAATGAATGTAGACTACATAGTAGTTTGGGAGCACAAAAGAGGAAACAGTCCACTCTATAGAGGAGTCCTCAGGGAAGGCTTCATAGAGAAGAGAATAATGAGCAGTATCATGAGAAACAAGAGTTTACCATATGCAGGAGTTGGGGAAGGGAAAATCAGTAGAGCAGAAGTAGCATGTGCAAAAGCACAGAAGCACAAAATATCACCAAGAAGTGAAAGCCATTTGGTAGCACTAAAGCAAGGAACAGTGGGAAATGAATTCAGGTAGAAGCTTAGATCAGGGGGCTACCTTGGAAGCCATCATGGTAGCCTAAGCAAGAGATGATAAAGGCCTGCGGCAGAGCTGTAGTGGAGATGAAGAGGAGAGGGATTTGAGAAAGATCTAGGGAGTGAAATGAAAGGGCTGGCTGGCCGTCCAGAGGGAGGAAAGAAGAAATCCATAGACTTGTGGCTAAGATGATGCAGTGAATGGTATACTCATTAGCCTTCAGAGTGTATAGCTCATAGAGTGCAGGGAGAAGGGTGGGTATTAATGAATCTGGTTGTGAACACATCAAGCTTGAGGTCTGCAGGACATTCAAAGAGAATTGTTCCACATTTCGTTGAATTTATGAGTCTGGAGTCTGTGGGAGTTGGTTGGGCAGGAGAGTGAGATTTGGGAGTTACTTGACAATTTGAAGAAGCCTTTTTAAAAGTTAATCTTTTCCAGGCTAGCCAGGTAAATAAATGATGTGTGATGTTACAATGATTGTTTTAACAGCCATAGCTTTTGGCTTGAAAGACTTTTTCTTTTTCTAAAATTGTCTTTTTAATTAAAAGATGTAAACAAAGGAAAGTGAGTATAGCAGTTGGTAAAGGATTACAGGAGTACGAGATCTGTCCAGAAGATATCCAGCCATGTAATATGAAAAATAGAGACATTTAATTAAGAAGAGACAAGATATAAGAAACATTGTACGTAGGACAATGACACCTCAGTCCCCTTCAAAGTAGGCACCTTGGGACCTCAAACAGTTCTTCCAATGGCCATCAGCTGCCTCACTGTATATTCCTGAATCTCATTGATAGTCTAATATCTCTTTCCTCTCAAAGGTAATTTTAGTTTTGGGAAAAGCCAGAAGTCACAGGGTGCCAATCTGGGCTGTAGTGGGGCTAAGTCACCAAAAAGCTCTGCACGAGATGTGATGCATGAGTAGGCACATTGTTGTGATGAAGCTGCCCATCACCAGTTGCCCATAGCTGTGGCCTTCTGCATCACATGAATAGTTTCTGCAGAGGAATGTTCAAGCTTAATGCAAAATGTGATGCAGATTCATTGTTCTACTCACTCAGTCATTCTGAATGCGACAGCCACACAGTACACATGCTCACTCACTGGTGTCTATTTCCCCCACTGACGTACAGTAGAGTCGTCATTGTTTATGCATTTGCATTCCAGTCCACTCTTTTTGGCTGCCAGAATACAGTGATGTCGTGCAAGCCTTCCTCATTATATTAAAAATGGCTGGACTTTTTCCAGAAAGACCTCATATGATACATAAGCTAAATATCTGACAATTCCCACAACAGAAAAAAAATTTTTTTTAATTCCTGTATTGCAAACTAAAATACCCACCACACCTTAATTGACAGTCCATTAATTAATTCTATGATAATCACAACTACATAATATACAGGCATAACTTGGAGACATTGTAGATTTGGTTCCAGACCCCCACAAGAAAGGAAGTCATAATCTTTTTGCTGGTGGAGGGTCTTGTCTTCAATTTGTAAAAAAACACATCTGTGAAGTGCAATAAAGTGAAGCACAATAAAACGAGGTATGCTATGCCCAAAACAACCCATGGAAATGGAATTTGATTCTTCCTAGCTTATAAAGGTAGCACATAGAGTTAGGGTCTAATAAAAGTGACAGAATTATTGAGACTGGTTTAACTATTTTTGCCAAAGATCAGTATCATTTGTACTTTTCTCAGGACCCTGTAAGAGCAGTCATTAGGAATGAGGGGCTATAAGTTCTAATTTCCATTCTCCTACTATCTAACATAATTGGTCTCAAACTTTGGGGAGCTTCAGAATCTTCTAGAAAGCTTTTTTAAAATCAATATTTCAGAGCCTCAGTCCCAGTTATTCTCAGGGCCCAGGTAGCTGCAATTTTATCAAGTATCCCAGATGATTCTGATAAAACAGTATGACCACTGGCAAACCAAATCATTTCTTAGGGTATATACTAGCTTTTCCCAAACTAAAATATGCATGCAAATCACCGAGGATCCCCTTAAGTGAAGACTCTTGACTCAGTAGTCATAGGGAAGAGCCTGAGAGTCTACATTTCTACCAAGCTAGATGTTGCTGATCCTGCTGCTGGGATCCAGACCACACTTTGAGTAGCAACAGCACAGAAGAAAAAGTTAGGAAAGTGTGGATAAAAGTTAAAGGGAATAGTGGTAGATGGGAAACTGAGGAAAAAATCATGATGTTGGGGAATTCCAGACACTGAAAAGTATTATTCAGGAGGCTCTATGGTATTCCTTTAAGCACACAGATAAAAAGATTAAAAGATTATCACCAAAATAAAGAATCATAATAAGAATTCTCTTGACAGTTTATTTAAAAGCAACTGGAATAGATTTCCAGAGTGAGTTTGTCTGCTCACAGGTTAGTGCTACTGCTTCATCCTTGGCTCCCACCATCCTTACCTTCCCCTGCTTGCAAAAGTAGTGACTCTTCCCACAACCTCTTGAATTTTCTATGGCTCCCAATGGTCACTGCCCACAACGAGAGCTCAGAGCTGCCTGCCACTGCCTCTCTCACACATCCTCTCCAGCGCTGCTAACCACTGTTTCCAGACCTTCTCTCTCCATCCCCCTGGTAAGAGCGCAGGAATTGGCGGAGTGAGAGGGGAAGCAGAGGGCTAAGACAGCAGGGATAAAACAGTATTGCAGAGGCCTGTTGCCACCACAGGACTGCCTGGAGTACATACAGGAAAACAGAGCCAGAATCTGCTTCCCCTCCTCTCCTCTCCTCCTGCTGTGGTGGGAACTGAGTAATTTTATGTTATGAGCCATATGGCTTTTTGTTTTACGGAATCTTCCTAGACTGCATCTAGAAGTGCACCACATTAAAAAAAAAAAATCTCAAATAAAATCAGGTGCCTCTTTTCATAAACTTCTATACCACACGATAGATCCCTTATTTGTTATCATAAGCACGTGTTTCCCCCCAAATTTCCTGTTTTTTAGATGATTTGTGAATTGAAAATTTTGTCCATGGAAGGAAAGCCACATTATTGAAGCTGTAAACAATAGAATGACTATGGTTTTAATCCTTTGAATAAGGCTTTGTTTCCCATTGACTAAAAACTTCCTAAAGGAAGGAAAGCTAAGAACATTCAGGAAGGATTTGTATTTTATTTTACAACGGCTTTGTGAAGGGGAAAAATCACTTGGAAACCTTAGACTCCCTTTCCTGGTTGATGGGCCTCAGAACACACAGCCATGCTGGACTCTGGCTGCAGAGGGTAGCTCCCTGCCCCCACCCCCCACCAAAGACTTCCTGACCCCAGTGCCAGCTTTGTTTGGTTATTTTCACACTGACACCAGTAGACGTTTATCCTGTGCCAGAGTTTGATATATTCTTGAGACGTGCTAGGAACAGGTGCACCCACTGTTTATCTCAATTTACAATATTTACACAGATCAAAAATGTTCCCTAATATAGTCTACGAGTCTTATTTACTCCATCATGTGTGAATTATCTGTTAATTAAAAATGTGTAATAATAGCCATTGCAAAATTAGTCATCACCCATTAAATTACTTTAAATCCCCTCCCCTAGGTCTGTTATTTTCATTGACTTTATACAGCAACATCATTTTCTTTAAAAATAAAGTAGAATCAATTAGCTGAATCATCCTTACAATTTTGGTGAAAGGGTCTGTGGATTAGAGAATCTGGCCTTAAATCCCAAAATGCTGATGTGACCATTCTTGCTTTGGACAGATTCTGTGCTAGAGGCATAAATTCACACTGAGACCAGGGCACAGGCTGTCAGGCCTTATTGCAGTTGTAAAAAGGGCCTCTTGGACACCTGCCCCTTCTGAAATTCAGAGTGATATCATCCTCATTTATTCATTCCCACTGAATGAAGAATACCACCCCCACTTCTTATGGCCATCAGCCCTTAGGGCTTTGCCTCAGGTATGTGTCTGGGGACATAATTTAAGTATTCATCATCCTGAGAATTATGTTTCAGGTAGCAACCCTGCTCCTAAGTGGCTTCCCATAGAGAAGGTGCAGCTGCAGCTGGGCTTTGGGCTTTGGGCTTTGTCAGGTGTAATTAGAGAAGGCAACACCTCTTCATCTACGGTTCTGTCTGTACAGCATTACTTGTGCCAGTGGGGACAGCCAGCCTCCTACTCCGTTACTGACACACTGGGGAAAAGAGACAGGGTCTTGGCTGAAAGGCAAGATCCATTTCTGGTGTTTTCCAAAGCTCTGCCTACTTCAGTCTTGTCTTCAGTCAGGAAAGTCCTGCAAGTTACTTTCAGTAGAATAATATTTAAAAGGCTGTTTCTATATTAGTTTTTTACTCTTTTGTCCAAGCATGGACTCTTTTGAGAATCTGTTGATAATTATGAATCATCTCCCCTCCCAAAATGTACATACATGTAGCCACAAAATGTTGCATACCATTTGGAAGGGGGCATGGACTCCATGGAGACTCAAATACTTTTAAACTTATAAGTCAATTTCATACCACATAGTTCCAAAGCATTTAAGCAATGAAAGTAAAAGGGAAGATTCTAAAAGATAGTACTTTTCTAAAATAGATTGTGACAGTTGTCTTTTTTTCTGAGCGAACATTGTGTAGTAGAGCATGAAACACCAGCTTCACCCTTTGCCGCTTACATTCTAAGGCCACATGGTAATTCATGGTATTATAGATGTCCAATATATCCTGTCTATGTAAATAATAGCACCCCGATGGTTGCCTGGTGTATCTGAAGCCAAGGGTTTTGCCTGGAGGACTTACTTATTCCTCGTAACAGCCACACAAGGTAAACATCACTAACCTGTTCGATAGCTCAGGACAGTGAGTCTCAGAGTAGAAAGCAACTTTCCCAAAGTCACAGGGCAATTAAGCAGCAGAGATGGGGCTCTGATCCCAGGACTGTCTGTTTCCCTTTTGCTCTGAATACAGCAGGAGAATACAGATCTATCAAGTTTCACAGTTAGCTTATTTCCCTTGGAGTTCTTGAGGCAGTTATCAGACAGATTAGCAAGCAGAAAGATAGTAAGGCTATTTGAAATAAAATCAGACCCCGTTACAGTGACATCTCTAGAACATGCCTAGGAAGGACATGAAGGCAGTAGTCCATTTGGAAAGTGACACTGGGAGCTTGTCTGAAGACTCCCATTGCATAACAAGCACAGAGCCTTCCACTTCCCTCTGCTTTGTGTCTACCTGGCACGGCTTGGGCTGCCCCTGGCCCTGTTTTAGAAGAAGCAACCAATCCTTCCTTCAGTCTGATGGATGCTAAGGGCTTTTGTGCTGTGCTCCCACCTGGCACTTACTGCCCACAGGGTGTGTAAAGAGCTCCGCCTCACACTGGCACCTCCCTGGTCCTCCCTGCCAGCTCTGCTCCTCTGCCCCGCCTCCTGGACATTGCCTGCCTGTCACTCTGCTGCCCTCTGTGGTGGCCGCACAGGGATAAGCCTGGGAAACCAGGCAAATGCTCTATTCTTCCCTGAACTGTGAGTATAAAAAGTCAAATATTTCGACTTCTAATATTAGGCTTTTCTAAATTTAAGTGGTAGCATGGGAAACAGCTCAAAATGTAGTATAAATAATTGGGGTAATCAAAGTCTTGAACTTTCTTAACTAAAGTGAAAGGATCAAGTAACATAAGTGAAAGAAACTATACTCGCCTAATTCACTTTCAGATTATCCTGATGAACTTGAGGCATTATCTATGGGAGGCAATACATAGCAGCGGTTAAGCATATGGCTCTGGAATCTGATGCTTAGGTTCTTTCTTTTCTCTTTTTTTAAATAATTTTTTTTTTATATTACAGTTGTCCCACTTTTTCCCTCATTGCTCCCCCCGACCCTGCCCACCGCTTCACCCACAGTCCATCCCCACTCCATGAGGCTTACGTTCTGATGATGATTCCACCACTTGCTGTTGGACGTTGTAAAAGTTACTTCACCTCCCTGTGCCTTGGTGTTCCCATCTGTAGAATTGGTGTAATAATAGTATGTAGCTCAAAAAAATGTTCTAAAGATTAATTATATTAGTAAATATATTACACTTAAAACAGTGCCTGGCATATCATAAGCATTCAAAAAGTGTTCATCGGTGATTATCAGTTAGCCATTTTCATAATCACTGAAGGGTGAACTACTTTACCCACAGAGCCAAAAGGAGATTGTAAACACCAAAAAAGTGAGTTACATTTCCTTGCAGAGGTCTGAGGGTGGTGAGGTAAGTAGGTGAACTTGTGGAAGGCCTCCAAAACAAGATGAGTGGAGCCCCAGTGGTCCAGCAAGGTACTGCTGCATTACATACTACCTCAAAATGTAGAGGCATAAACAGCAGCAATTTATTATTTCTCTTGTTTCTATGGGTTGATCAGGCAGTTCTAGTTCATAGAATGTTGGCTAGGATCCTGAGTTGGCTACAACATCCAAAAAAGGCCTCATTCACAACCTAGCTGGGAGCTTAGCTGGGGGTTTTGGCCAATGGCTTTGGTTTTCCTCCATGAGGCCTCTTCATAATGCATCTTGGGCCTCCTCACAGCATGGTGCCGGTTCCAAGACAGAACTTTTCATGACATGAAGGCAGAAGATGCTGATTTCTTAAGGCCCAGCCTTGGAGGTTACACAGCATCAGTTCTGCTGCATCCTATTGGTCAAAATACATTGGCTCCAGGACCTCTGTGGATGCTCAAGTCCCGTAAAAAAAATGGTGTAATATTTGTATATAATCTATGCACATCCTCCTGTGTACTTTAAATCATCTCTAGATTACTTATAATACCCAAAACAATGTAAATGCTATGCAAATAGTTGTTATACTGTATTGCTTAGGGGATAATGACAAGAAAAAAAGCCTGTACGTGTTCAGTACAGATGCAACCACAGTCAGCCTAACTACATATTATATGTCAGCAACAACGTAACCTTTTTTTTCCAAATATTTTTGATCCACAGTTGGTTGAATCCACAGATTTAGAACCTGAGGATCTGGAGGGCCAACTATAGTTTACTGGCGAGTCTAGATTCAAAGGGAGTGGAAAAAAACAAAACAAAACAAAAAAACTCTTCTTGATGACAGAGTAGCACAGTCATATTGCAAAAGAAATTTAGGATGGGAGATGTTGTTGCTGCCATCGTTAAAAACATAATCTACCACAGCTCAGGAAATAGTGAGGAACTAGATTTTCTTAACAAAATTTGGATTGAGTGACTCAATTAGGAAGAACAGTCTGAGTTTGGATCACCTACTAAAATGGAGAAGTAAATGGAATTACATGTTCTAATATAGCATAACTTGTTTATCCGTGATTTAAATAGGGTTTTTCTTCAGAATATGGAAAATAGTTCCTTTGGGCCTCAAGTCACTCAGAAACATTAATGAGAATAAATAAGGATATTAGGTTAGAAAAAATATTATCAGTGAAGAGCATTTCTAAAAGTAAAAACTTTTACTTAAAGGAAAGGTAGATTAGCTGAGGCTGGGTGGCTCAATTGGTTGGAGCATCATCCCATGCACCAAAATATTGTGGCTCAATTCCCAGTCTGGGCACAGATACGTTTCTGCCTCTCTCTCTCTCTCTCTCTCTCTCTCTCTCTCTCTCTCTCTCTCACTCTCTCTCTCTCTCTCTCTCTCCTCTCTCCACAGCCCTCTCTCTACCCCCCTCCCTCCCTTCTTCCTTTCCTCCCTTCCTCTCCCTAAATCTTCAGGTAAGGATTAAAATTTTTAAAATTGAAAGGTAGATGATAAAACCACATACTCCCTAAATAGTAACAATGGGGAGCTTATAGTGAAAAACTAACACGAATAAGTTAAAGTGAACAAAGGAGAAAATAACAAAGTAGCAGCTGAATAATGAACAAGAAGTCAGACAATAGGCCCACAAGAGTAGTTCTGTAATCACTACTGAGATTTTGATTTTTCCTCATCTCCTGGATCATGTATAATTCTTCTAAAAGTGTGATATACTTTATATTTGCTTTGTATTTTACATTTCAGTTTACTGGGGGAAGGGGCTTTACAGGCATGTTTGGAATTTCTGGATACAGCTACAGTCACACATGGAATTACAAAATAAGACTGGAGATAATCTTGCCAAATAAATTATTATTTACTCTGAACTCTCCAGTTCTCCACAATTGTAGAAAGTCTGGTCTTTGAGATAAGTTAGAGATGGATAATGTTTTAAAACAGCAATAGCAGAAAAATTTTGTTATTTTTTCCAACGTTGGGGAGAAGAGAAAGCAATAAGAAATCACACCAAGATTTGGAGCCTAGATCATGTTTCCTTGAGTGATTAAGAAGGTAAATAGAAGGGAAAGTAAATTGTGTACAGCAGGGAAAGATTACAAAAACAAGCTTGTGACGGGAAGAATATTTTAAGGCAAAGTAGCAGCCAGCCAGCATTTTCATAACATACTGCTATCCCTGGCTCACTTTATTTTGAAAAGGGGCCCCATTTACTCTCCTTTTATGAGACTCTAACTTTTTATTATTCATTTTACTGTTTGTCATTTATTGCGTTGTTTCTACCCAGTGTGTTTACAACTCACATAAAATACTGAAGACAATCAAATATAAAGAAACAAGGCTTGGAAATGCAACTCGACCTGTGAAAATATCATTAGTACTGAGTGGCAGCTACACACTGTAAAGCATTTAGAATTGCCCCAGACAGAAGGTAAATGAAAAACAAAGGAAATGAGTATCTAGATGCTTCAATGAAAAACTCCCTTTTTTTTTTTTGAGCTAGAGAGAGAGACATTGCTTTTGTTGTTCTACTCATTATGCATTCATTGGTTGTTTCTTGTATGTGTCCTGACTGGGGATTGAACCCTCAACCTTGCTCTAACCAACTGAGCTAGCTGGCCAGATCAAAACTCTTTTCTCTCTCTCTCTCTCTCTTCATTAGAAGGTGGTTTTAAATGGGCTGGCAGAGAAAAAGAATAAGTTGTCTAAGTGAGAAACTAGGCAATCCATCATGAACAGAATGCAAAGAGGAGAAAAGGTAAAATTCTCATGGGAACAGGATATAAAATTGATGACAATGGGTCTTCATAGACCATGAAGAGCAACATAACAATGTGTGCTATGTATTATTTGCATAAACTCCAAAGAACTTGGCAGCAGCTACATTTTCCACATCTTAATCAAAAACCAGGAAGTTAAGAAAAAAAGGGTTTCAAGCAGCCAAACTAGGGGTTGGAGTAGTCAGCTTTACTCAAGGGAGTCCCCAGGTCCTTACTTTACAAATAATTCCAATAAACTTGGCTACTATCTCTTTTTCCAAACCCAACCATTTAAAATGAGATTCAGATTCACCATTTACATGTTATCTACTATAATAATAGTTCACTTTTTTGAGCATTAACTATGCACCAAGCACTATTCTAAATTCTATCTGGATGGACTCATTTGTCACCATAGCAACCTAAAAGATAAGAACTAGAATCATCCCCACTTTACAGATGAGGAGATGGAAACATAGGTTTTACAAAGTACCCAAAATCATACAGCTAGTAAGTGGTAGAGCTGGGATATGAACTCAGATCAGGCCAGCACTTCTCAAACCTGAGTATGCTCCAGAATCATCTAAAGGGCTTTTAAAACACACAGTGCTTCCTTGGGCAAAGGAAACAAAAGAAAAATAAACTATTGGGACTACATTCAACTAAAAAGGTTTACACAGCAAAGGAAATTATCAATAAAACAAAAAGATAACCTACTGGATGGGAAAAATATTACCCAAAATTTATAAAGAATTCAAACACCAAAAAAAAAAAAAAAAAAAAAAAAAAAGAATCCAATTAAAAACAGGCAAAAGACCTGAAAAGACACTTCTCCAAAAAGGATATACCGATGGCCAGTAGATATGTGAAAAGATGCTCATCAGAGAGATGCAAATTAAAACCACAATGAGATATCACCTCATGCCTGTCAGAATGGCCTCATCAATAAATCAGCAGCAAGGAGGGTAAAAGAGGGATAAATGGAAATGAAAATGGTAATGGTAATGGTAATGGAAAAAAGGAAGAGAGGAAGGAAGAAAGGAAGGGAGGGAGGAAGGGAAGAGGGGAAGAGAGAGAGAGAGAAAGGGAGAAAGAAAGAAAAAAAACACAAGAGCGCTGAGCTCCATCTCAGAGTTTTTGACTGCATATCTGGGATGGAACCAGAGACTACATTTCTAACAAGTCCCCAGGTATATTACTTTGCTAGGGTGCCATACCACATACGAGGTGGCTTAAACAACAGAAATTTATTTTCTCACTGTTGTGGAAGCTTAAATTCTGAGGTCAAGGTGTAGGCAAGGTTGGTTTCTTTTGAGGCCTCTGTCCTTGGCTTGCAAATGTCTGTCTTCTCCCTGTGTCTTCACACAGTCATCCTTTTGTGTTTATGTCCTAATCTCCCCTTCTTATGAGGAGTAGGGTCCATGCTACAGACCTCATTTTAATTTAATTATCTCTTTAAAGACCCCATCTCCAAATACAGCCACATTCTCAGGTACTGGGGGTTAGGCTTCAACATATGAATTGGGCGGAGGACAGAGATACAATTCAGCCCACACTCCAAGTGATACTGATGTTGACACTGTTTATCCAGGGACCACAATTTCAGAACTCTAAACTAGCAATAATATGTATGTTTACTCATTTCAATCATTATCTGATTTAATTCTCACATGAGAAAAATACCATTTTCTCAAGAAAATTGGGAATTAGAGATGAGAAACAACTTTCCTCAATTCACACAGCTGGTGTAGTAGACACTAGTGGCCGAACTATTACCACTATGATCTGTTTCTACTCACACACTTAGAATGCCAAATGTATGAGTTTTCCACACCAAGCAATTCTACAATTCGCTGCAGACACCAAACTTATGTTCTGCAATTGAAAATAATTCTGACACTAACTACCTGGAGTTAGCACAGACCCTACAAGTCAAGGGCTCAGTCCCAGAAGACTGCCCCCACTTCAGATGCCAGATGAAAGTAGTGGGTTCCCAGGTTGCCCACACTTCTGTCTGACTTGGCTACAAATCAAGGGTTCTTATGACCCTCTCCTCAGTTTTGATAATTTGCTATAACAGCTCATAGAACTCAGGAAAGCATTTTACTTACTCTAACTATTTTATCATAAAGGATATTATTAAGGATACGATTGACAGCAAGGTCCAGAAGGATCCTGAGCATAGGAGCTTCTGTCCCTCTGGAGTTTGGGGTACACCACCCTTTGGTACATGGATGTGTTCACCAACCCAGAACTTGTCCAGACTCTTTCATTTAGGGTTTTTATGGAGGTTCCATTATGCAGGCATGATTGATTAAATCATTGGCCATTGGTGATTAACTCAATCCTCTGCCCCTCTTCCCTCTGCAGTGAGAATATATTATGTGGGGTTTTAAAAATCATGATTAAAAACAAAACAAAACAGAACAAATGAACTAAATTGAACAAGGAACAAAGTAACAGTTATCAGGGGAGGAGGGAGAGAAGGGGGATAAGTAAGGGAAGAGTTTAGTCAAAGAACGTGTATAAATGACTCATGGACATGGACAATAGGGTGGGATATGACTGTGGGAGAAGGGGTGGGCTGGGTGGGAGGGGGAGCCATGGGGGAAAAATGGGACAACTGTAATTGAAAAACAATAATTAATTAATTAATTAATTAAAAACAAACAAGCAAACAAACAAAAAAACCCTACAGTCATTTAGGCCTACACTTCAGAGGCCTAGAAGACTTTACTCTATTACATAGAATGCTGGCCTTGTTCCTCTCACCTCACAGTCTTTGCACTGGCTGTTCCCCTGCCTTGAAATATTCTTCCCCCAGACATGGACATGGTCACATCTCTCACTGCCTTCAAATCTTCAAATGTCACTTTCTCTGGGAGGCCTGCCCTGACCACCATTTTAAATATTGCAATCCTCCTGCCCCTCTAGCACCACCCATTCCCCTTACCTTGCTCTACTTTTTCTATCTTATTATCACTTTCTAATATGCTACACAATTTACTTATTATGTCTATTATCTATTATCTGCCTTCCTCCTCTAAAAAGCAGGATCCATAAGAGCCAGGATCTTTATCTACTTTGTTCCCTATTGTATCCCCAATACCTACACTAATCCCTGGCACATAGTTGACACTCAATAAATATTTGTTGAAAGAATGAATGAGCATTGGTGTTCATCATGGTAACTATAGGCCATCTGCTAAAAACCTTGTATAGACTGACATTATAAAATAAAACATGAAAAGTGACTTCCATGCTAAGAGGGCAAATCCAGTTTTGCTTCTGCCCCTAGTCCTACAAAAATGACGAGGATGGAGGAATAGAAGAGAACACAACACCTACAATATGTGGGAAGCTGGAGAGTAGACAGACCAGACCAGCTTTGCAGATATGAAAAATTCAATCTTAAGGTAGCAGTCAGGAAAGCTGAGAATCAACCTAATTTATACCATAGAAATGTCAAAAGACTCATAATAAGCAGCACCAAGTACCTCTGGAAACAGATAGGAAGAGGAAATTATAATAAATATTTGGAGAGAGCTACATGACAAATCTGATCTCTACATCCCCCCCTATTCCACTCATGGCAGGAGTCGTCTCCTACCCTGATATGATGTATTTTCTAGAGAGTGTGAAAGGGTGGGTCCTTGGACTTTAGGGACTGAATACTATACCAGAACTAGGGGGATTCAGTGACCAGATACATGTTGAATGCTGCATATTCCCAGAATACTGGCAGACCTTCATTCTTCAGGTAGGAGATTAGAAGAGTTTTTCCTGAGCAATCTGACCAGCCATGGGGAATGAACTACAGATACTGACACCTGGGGTTGACCACAAAATGGCCCAACCAGATCATCGTACAGTAAAACTCAAAATTGACAAATTTCATTCAAGTGCTCAGAGCTTCTAATTAGCTTTCTAGTCCCCACTTTTAACAAGCAATTAGGGAATCACCAAAACATCAGAGTATACAGAAAATAAAAATAAATAAATGAGGATTCATTGGACAGCTGAGGTGGGTCTCTAACAGCGAAAATAGAGATCAAAAACAAACAAACAAAAAAGCAACTTGTAAGAAATGGGCTATGCAGAGAGAATACTTAAAAACTTACCCTCCCCAAATCACCTTACTAATATTATCAGAAAGGTAAGATACTGCATTCATGTAAAAAGATCAAAATGCTACTCTTTTAAAGTACCATTCAGAGAACAGAAATGTACTTTGGGACATTATAAACATGGTAGCAGAAAGGGAAAATGTCCCAATGGAAAGATTGGAAGATAAAGTTGAAGAAATCTCAACTTATTTGGATACCTACAAGGTGGTCGGGTAATATGACCAGAGCTATTCCCTTATGGTTCCTTGGCCTGTGGGATAAGGCTGTCATATTGCAGAAAGCTTAAAAGGAAACCTCTAAATTCTTCCCCAGTCCCCAGCTAGGATAGTAACTCATATAAACAATGTCACATCCCCAGGGGGAATGGCAGGGATTAGTGCAACCCTTCCAGACCTGATAGTTGATAGTGCCCATCATATTTCTATTTTCACCAGTCTGGCTCCCGCAAAACCAGACAGATTCAGGAGACTGACAGTAGACTACTGCAAATTCAATGAAGTTGTAGCCTCAGTAGCAACTGTGTTATGTTTTTTAGAGCAGATGCATAAGACCTCAGGTATACAGCATGTGGCCATTGATCTGGCAAGTTCTTCTTTTTCATCACTATCAGGAAAGAGGGCCAGAGCAGAAGTATATATTTAGTCTTCCCCAGAAGCTATGCCCTAAATAAGAATAACTTAACAAGTCAATTAAAGTAATTAAGGAGTGCATGTAGAAACCTTGTGGACAGTAGAAAGATAAGATCCCTACCCCTAGCAAAAAGACAATATATAAGATTTGTATTCAGATTTCTGACCCTTAGTTCATACATAGGATTATATGTAATTGAGGGAATACAAGATTTTAAAAAATCCCAAGATGAAGCAGCTTCACAGACCCTATCTATATTGCAATCTCATAAGTATGATAGAATGTTTTATTGATCAGAAACATTCAGTGCTGCTCCCCAAGGAATGAGTAAATTATTCTACCCTGTTGAACTCAGAAATGACCACATGACTTGTTTGGCCAATGAACTAGGAACAAGAATGTGAAACTGTCACCTCCAGGCAGCCACCTTAAGAACTAGGTTATCTTTTCACTGCCTCCACGATGATGGAAATATGTGTTAAGATGTGGCCTCTATCAACCTATGCCCTTGAGTGATTTTATGTGCACAACCCCTTTGCTAACTTGCTGTGGACGTAATATGAGAAAGAAACAGATTTTGTTTTAAGTTGCTGAGATCCGGGGGTTTGTTAACAAAGCATATCCAAGCAATCCTGACCACATAAAAGGAGGCACTCCCTCTACCCAGAACTCAAAAATCTGCTTGGCTTTTGTTGTGGACATTTGTAATTGCTTTTCCAGGGTCTATTTCCCTATGCCATAGCTTCTGATATGAGTTTCCATATGATTCCAGTAAAGTTAACTCTACCCCAAGCTCCATGGGACATGCTAAGCCAATGCAAACATTCCTTTTGCCCCACTACGGTGACTGGGTCTATAGTGGGCATGTGCCCTTAGCTGGTCCAATCAAAGTGAATCTTAGGACTCTTGCTGGGTAATATTAGAACAATTTTCACATATTATCATTAGTTACATGCTATCTTATTAACTGGACTATGTATTATTGAGAACAGAAATCATAATTTATGTTTTTATTGCCAGAAGCTAGCATAATGGTTGGCATAGTATAGATACTTATAAATAATCATTGATTGATTAAATAGGAATAAAATTTTACTCCTTTTCTTCAAACTTCACTCCTCAAATTTCAGGGTGACCTACCTGTCTGGAAACTATATTCAGCCATTTGTACCTTTGTCCTTACCTCCATCTTGACTTAAGAATAAATATTGCCTAATATGTGTCTTTCAAAATATTACAGATAAAAATTTCCTTCTCATTTGCCTGTGATATGTATGGATTTGTATGGCTTTTCAGGGTACACCTCTTCTGGGCTCCCTTCTGCTGAGCAGCATCAGCACCAAAACCCCTACACCAAGGGAAGCAACTATCTAACTGTTTGTGAATGCACCAGACCAGCCATGTGCTACCAGAGGAGTCTCACTTCCATGACCAATTCATCTTCCCTTACCAAATGCATCTTTACAATGACCATAAATAACATCAAACACCAAATAACTTCAGGATTATTTTAACCTTTCCGATTTTCCTCAGATTCCTGAACTTCTTTTTCCCCTGCCCTCTAATCCTCAACCCCACCATTCAAGACTTAGCCTGTGCCTCTAGAGAAAACAGAAACCATCAATAGGAGAGTTCTCTCATTTTCCTGAAACCAAACATCTACAATTATCCTAGCGTCCTCTTCTCCAGTTGTGACAGAATGGTCGTAACTCCAATGCTTTGAATATTCTCTCATTTTAAAAATCTACTCTATCTCTCAATCCTTCTTCATCTTGAATATTCATCTTCTTTTTTCATGAATCCTTCCCATTAGTTTAAATGTACTCAGGTCTCTCTCTCTCTTATTCCCCATTACTACCACTTGTATTTTTCCTTCCCCTAACATGTAATCTCATTTTCTCCCCAAAATAGGAAAGGCAGTGAGGTATAGGGGTTAAGAATATGGATTCTGGTATTACACTACCTAAATTGAAACACACCATTTAATGACTCTGAGACCATGATCAATTACTTCATCTCTCTATGCCTCAATTTCCCCACATGTAAAAAGATTATAATGTTACCTCTCTGATAACACTGGTGTAAGAATTAAATGAGTTAGTATATGTACAACACTGACAACAGTGCTTGGCATATAGTAAGCACTATATGAAGGTTTGCTTTAATCACTTTTACTTTGGTTACTTGTAGCAGCACAGGAGTTCAACTCCAGGCAGGTTTACTTTGGATTCGACAAGACCAAAAAATGACAATGGAGTGTTGGAGAGGGAATTCATACCAGTTTAATCTCACTCCTGAAGGCAAGGACAGAAACAGGAGGATCTGCCTTTCAATTTTCTTGGCAGCGAGTGAGAATAGGGGTCAAAGGATCATCTGCCTTCAGTCTCGTCCTGCAGTGGCAGGCAAGGACTTAGGGAGCCAATATCACCTGCCCCGCTTAAACAGCGGGGGCCCGTATATATACACGAAGCTAACAAAGGTGGCACCCAGCCAGTCTGAGCTGTGTAATGCTTATGCAGAAAGAATTCTCTTAGATAATAGTGACCTAGGCAAATGAAAATGCATGTGTGGAGGCGAGGATCCTGGCTATGGTCACCCTGACAAGACATTACTTCACTCTCATTCATTTCTCAGCCCATTCTGACATATCACTTTACAATAAACAGTGTTTATTAAGAACACCAATGGCCTAGGTTGCTAAATCCAACAAGTATTTTTCAGTCATCATCTTACTTGAGATCTAGGTAGCTGTTGACAATGTTAACGCTCTCTTCCTGGAACATTCTTTTCTAATCCATGGTTTCAATTACCACCTACGTGCTGGTGTCTTACCCATCTTTATCTGTAGCCCAGACCCTTCTTTTGCTCTCCAGGCCCCATAAGGCCAGTGTCTGGCCTGGATATCTCTTCTTGAATGTCTCAAAATCATCACATAGGCTCTACATCCAAAACGCAAATATGATCTTTTTCTCCCAACCCCTTTTGCCTTTAATATTCTTTCAGCCTCTCTTCACCTGACTGACCCCTACTACTGCTTTAGATTTTATCTTAAGTGTGACTTCCTCAGGGAAGACTGAGGTGAATACCCTCAAAGAAACTTTCCTAGTACCTAGTACCTCTACTTCACACCTGCAGTCAGACAGTTAGGCTACTCAAGGTCAGGCACCATGCCTGTCTTCTTACTGTTGTATCCCAGGGCATGAATGAGGTTGCATCCAGAGCGCTTTCATTTGTCCTGGGGTCTATCTATACTCCTTAACAAGTGTTAACTGTGCTGCTTTGTGTCAGGCTAAGACACTAAGATAGTTAAAACTTAACGGAGTGCAAAAATGTCTAGCAGGGAGACAGTAGTTAACCAATCCCCCAAGTTACTGTACTTTCAATTACAATAAAAAGCCTTATGAATGACTTTTTTCTTAAGCCTAATTTAGGGAGATTCATCCCTTGGACAGCCAACACTATGCAATACAACCGATCTAGACAATCAGTGCAATTGTGTGAGTGGGCGGGTGGTGCCCTTGTGTTTACAACTCGCTTACCACGTGTGACCCGTACGCTACTGTTATCTTAGCAAGCCAACTATCTATAACCAGCAGTCCTGCGTCCCAATACACAAAAAAGCAGTATGACTCCAGGCAAGCTACACTGTCTCTGGGGAGCGTAAAGGCGAGAAAGTCCAAGGGAGGAAAAGCAGAGGTATAAATTTAGTGAACAATCTGCGGTTGAACTGAAGAGAGAACCCAGCCGAAACTGCAGCTGGGATTGGGCTGAAAAATTCAGTCGCGCGCCAACTAGCACCCTGGGACTCCGCCCCTCAGAACCAATCCCGGGAGACTACAGCCAATTCCTGGGATTTCCCCGCAACTCCAGCTAAACACTCGTAGGAGCAGGGCAAAAGAGGAGACGGAGGCGCGAGGCCGCGCCCCTTACACCGCTCTGAGATCTCGAGAGAGTTGCACTTCTCGCGATATTTCCGGAGCCTACCCTCCGCGCAAAGCCAAGAGAGCTTGTGCCGTGACTAGAGTGCAGGGAGGGTGGAGACTGTGCGGGAGGGAGAGCCCCTTTGGCCTACCCTACAGAAGTCTGCGAGGGAGGGTGGTGACTGCTGCCCTGTCCCGTTGTCCCGATGCCCAGCGCTAGCGCCAGCCGCAAGACTCAGGAGAAGCCGCGGGAGGTCATGGACGCGGCGGAAGTGGGTTTCCATCTTCCTCGGGCCTGGGAGGACAGACCCCAGGGCTGGATCGCGCTGAGGGAGGGAGTAGGGTGAGCGGGCCCTGCCCTTGGGGTCCTATCGACATCTTGCCTGCAGGCCGCGGGCCTGGGGCCCGGACCCCCAGAACCCTCACCGGGACTCCAGGGCTCTTGCCCCAGCAGCGTGGCCAGACCCACTCCGGATCGCATTTCTTACAGGCCTAGCTTACAGGAAGTATGCCGTGGGGTGGGTTGGATATGAAGCACCCCTACCCCGGAAGTAGGAGCGACGGGGGTCACACTGAAGCCTCCCAGGTTAGGCACGTCCTTCGCGTAATCCACCGCCACCACCTCGGAAAATCTTAATGCCCACTAGTAATCGATATATACTCAGTCCTCGTGTTCCCGATACTTTTTGCAAGTAATGACATTACTTCGTAAGACGGCCTGACATTATGTTTAATGACCGTTTTCCATGACAGCTTTAAAGAACACTTATTTTATTTTTACTTCTCCATCTTAAGTGACTCTGAGGTGGGAAGTTTGCAGAGAATGCATTTGAGGTGAAGTGACCCAAGATCATGTGGGTATTCATTACACCCAGAGGTCCTTCAGTGCTTTTCAGAAATGAAAGTTTGATACCGCCCTACAGTGTGTTGTATTAAAACTGAGCCTTTAATCACTATCTGGCTCCTAACTTTTCTCTTGTGGAATTACGAATTTGTGGTAAACTACACAAGGAATAGGTCATTTTAACTTGCTTTAATGTTGCTTGGATATTTTGGTTTAAAAAAAAACCAGTATCCCTCAGATTTAAAGGAGAGGATTCCAACAGATAGCTATAGATTATGTGAAACTAAATTTTTTCACATATAAAGTTATCTAGTAAATTCTGAGGAAATTACTTTGTGTATTCTTGGTCTGATTAATTATGTAAACTAATGCAGTCTTGCAGGCAGTTCAGGTCTCTGTATAAGGAAGACATTGTGTCAGTTGTGTCATAGCTAGAAATATCTTAAAAGATCATTTTTGAGGTAAAATGAGATTAAAATAGAAGGCCACTTATCTACTTAATAAGTATAGTATTTTAATAATAGTCTGGACCCTAGATCTCTTGTTTCCTGTTCCTGACTTCAAATCTGTAAAAAGAAATTTGATACTGTCACTTGCAATCTGGTATGCTGAAGCTGATTTTTGAAACAGAAAATTAATGGATTCTTTTTTTTAATGTTTTCCGAAAGGAAAGTTGTAGTTAGCTTATATCCAACATCTCCAATTTCTAAAAATGTGGACATCTGGTGCTCAGAAAGCTTACCCCAAAATCTTAGTTTTCTTTGAACATCTCTTACTGTAATAGGAAGTTAATAAAACTGGTACTTCTTCCTACTCCTTCACGGAGCAAATTCATATCCCTGCTTGAAGTAGTTCATTCTTATTCTGAAGAAGGTATTTAAGATGTGTTGTACATGTGTAAATTTTACCTGAGAGTGCTATTATGTATGATATATCCATACAAGAGTAGTAATCTTAAAAACAAAGTAACCAGAAACTAACTGGGTGCTTATCCTTTTTTCGGTAGAGTACATATGTAAATGGTAAAACAGATTTTCACACTTTAAAACTATGACCCTTTGAATTAATAAAATGGTCCTGAAAGGTAAAAGAAATTTATTTTTACATTCTGTTATTTGTATTTATGTGTTTACTATGCTATTAGTTTTTAAATAAGTTATAATTCAAAAACATTTTTTGTAGGATTATGCTAAAGGAAGATATGGAGTATCTTCAATGATACAATCACAAGAAAAATCAGGTTAGTAGCTATGTGATAATAAATAAAGCTTTGTTTTTCCTTCTAATTCCAGGAAATCTCTTCATGAAGTTTTAATTAAGGTTGGCCTAACTCTGAAAAACTTAAATCACAGTAATAACCCAAGCAGATGTCATAACCCTATAGAAATATCATCAGGTTAGGGTCCCTGATTTAGAAAGGGAAGAAAATAATGTTAAATGAATATATATTTTTTAAGATTTTATTTATTTATTTTTAGAGAGAGGGGAAGGGAGGGAGAAAGAGAGGGAGAGAAACATCTATGTGTGGTTGCCTCTCTCATGCCCCAGCTGGGGACCCGACCCACAACCCAGGCATATGCCCTGACTGGGAACTGAACCAGCGACTCTTTGGTTCGCAGGCCAACACTTAATCCACTGAGCCGCACCAGCCAGGACTAACTGAATATATTTTAAATGTTAAACTATTAAAAAGATATTCCTAGGTAAGTAGGTAAAATATTTAAGTTTTAACTCCTCCCTAAGAGATAAGAGAATGGTTAATAATGACTGCCTTCATCATATGCAACCTTTTTGCATGCTTCATGAAGCTACCGTCTTTACTTTTCCCTCTTTATTAGATTTCTTTGAAATTGACTTGTCACATGTTAAGTGTTTCTCTCAGACCTGTAGGTTTTCTATTTGTAAACGTTTGCCTGCCTTTTGCTTTTTTTTAAATTTAAATTTTATTTTATTTATTTATTTTTTTGTATTTTCAACAAGTTATCTTACTCAACTATTTAACAATCATTTTTCTTTTGGTAGAAAGCCCAAATTAGGTCTTTCAGTCTTTGTTACAACTGCAGACCTTTAAGTTCTGGCTCATTGGAAGTACTTAAGTACTTCTAACTTAGAGACTTGCCTGTGAATTTTATGCTTTGGAAATCACATACCTCCACATCAATTTTATTGTTATTTTGGATTTAGTTTATTGCATGATCACAAAATCACTTTCCTTCCCAACTTTATGGGAAAGTGTGCAATAAAAGACCAAAATTATTTGCTAAAAATAAACCATTCTGAAAGATACAGATGGTGAAGTAAAATAATTGAGTATAAAATGAGATAGAAGCAGTATAGCTTGGAGATGACATTCACCTGCCAGGACAAACAGGAGGGGTCATTTGAGATTTTGTTTTTAGTTTAACTAGCTTCCTGAACTGGACTTCTTGGGCTCTAACACAAAGAAGCCCACTGGAGTTCCAGTGTTACATAAACTCCAATCACCCTTTGCCATAATTACTGTTCCCATTTGACTGGCAAATCCAGACAACTGTCTTCCACTTAAAAACTCTTCGCACCAGAAAAAAAGAAAACTATGTATGTACAGTAATCCCGTTACAGTAATATAACAGACAGTAAAATTCTGCCTTTGGTTTCACCTGTGCTAAAATTCTAATACTTTTGTTCAGGCAAAGTTTCCTTCCCCATTTGTTGCCATTTCTCCAGATTTCTTTATTCTAATGCCAGTGACTTTAAAGTGTGGAGGAGGTGGTAGTTTTTCAAACTGAAACCGTACTGCCACTAATCATTGCTTAAGCCAGTCATACTGGTGGGAGAGTGATATGTGCCTCAAGTATGTGTAGATATGTTAAAGGTTGAGAACTCCAGTGCTGATTAGTTGGAATACCACATGAAAGAAGGGTCATTGCTCTTTCTTTTTCAAAGTACTATTAAAATTACCCTAATCATGATGTTTATTGATAAGTCTACTCAGATTGTGTTGTTATGATTGATTTGATTCTGAGTTTTTATTGCCTAGTTAGTAAGTTATTGGCTTTTTCAGTCTTGGCAGTTCCAAATCTGTTGTTTAAGTTTTTATGCTGTTTTGTCTATCTTTTTTGTTTCACACTTTCTTTTGCCTGAGTTAACACAGTGTACTTAGAAGTTGGTTTATCTCATGAGGTCCGTAGGTAATGTTTTGTAGAAATTCTTTTGTGATGCCCAATGGCTTAATATTCCTTATTCGTTCTCTGCCTTTGGCAGTAAGCACCATTGCATTCTCCTGTAAATCAAATTCTGTAAGCTACATCTGTGCTTCAAGAAACAAATTATAAGTACATGTAGACAAAGTAGATAAATGTGTTTAATTTCAAATACCCTCCGAAGGTATTTTTAGTAACTAGGTTTTACTGCACAAGATATTGACAAATTTGGTTAATTAGGCAACATAACCCTTGAGAAAGAGGTCTTTTATTACTCTTGATGTTATGTCATGTCTATTAATATACTGTTTTTAACTAATACTTAAAGTTTTTCTTTATTTTTCAAATTATTGAATATTTTTAAAATAAAATGATTTCTGGATCATGACTGCTTCATATCACTATCTTCACATAATAGTTGTTTTGTCACAGTTTTCCTGTTTGGGGACTCTAGATGGATGTAGTACTTTGTTATTAGTACGGGGGGATATAACTGTTGGACCTCACAGCCAGAATTTATTGGCTTATGTAACTGTAGGAAACAAAATGAGATGGCATAAGGTGTGATTAGATCTAGAGGCTCAGGTAGTATTTTCAGTGCTTTCAGTGTGCACTTCTTGGCTCTGCTTTCCTTGGGTTATTGGCTTAATTCTGTCATCTACAAACTCAGGTCGTGGGACAGCTAGTGGCTACAGCCCTCGGCCTATACCATCTCAGCCCAGCAACCCCAGGGGAGAGTTTCATTCCCAGTATCTGTATATTAAGTTCCAGAGAAGGGCTCAGTTTGAGCAACATGCCTTTCCCTGGATAAGTCACTGTGTCCTAGGGAATGAGCTACCATTACTATCCAGGCCTGGCAGAGAGTCCTCCCCTATGGCTAACTGACTTACTTTAGCAGGCAAGCTAAAATACCTGTCCACTTAAGAACAGGCCTTATAAGTAAGTCACTGAAGTGTTCAGCAGATTTGTATTTTGAAACAATCCCTTAGGCTCCAATGTAGACTGAATTAGAGAATCAGGGATTGCCAGGTAGAAGGTTATTGCTCTAACTTAGGCAAGAGATAATAGTACTTCGGTTCGAAATGGTGGTAGTGAAGATAAAAGAGAACTGAATAGATTTTAGAGATATATTTAGAAAGTAAAATTCACAAAATGAGGCAAATTGCATATGAAGGGTGTTTTAAAAAGGTGTCAGGTTGAAAATTAAGATAATACGAAGTACTTATGCTGGCTTTCAAAGCAAAATAATTATGATTTCTTTGTAAATTCTGAATTACAAAAACTTCTATTTATTTACTGTAGATCGAGTTTTGGTTCGGGTTAGTGATTTGACAGTACAAAAAGCTGATGAAGTGGTTTGGGTGCGAGCAAGAATTCATACAAGCAGAGCTAAAGGTAAGATCGATTTAATGCCTGAAGAAAGCTCTTTTTGTAAGGACTCTGAATTTTTTGTTTTGCATATATTTCACAGACCAAGGTAAGTCTTTAAAACAAAGACACTTGTTTTATTTCTTAAGTCACTGTAAAATATTAATCCATGGTTAATTAATTTTAGGTTCTTAAAAGACATCCTTAAATATAATTTGACCTTAACAATTCAGATGAAATCTGAGTTTAATTTTTCAAGGTAAAGAATGTTTTTGAGAAGCTTTTTACTTGTTAATATTCTTATATTTGTAATATTTAGGGAAATAGATGGAGGAGAGATAAGGCTAAGATTGGGTTGTCCATTACAGTAGTTACTGATTACATATAGTTATTAAGTTATTAAAACAACTTCAATAGCTCAGTCACTAGATACATTTTGAGTGCTTAATAGCCACAATGACTGTTGGTTCCCATATTGCACAGACAACACAAAGACAATGTTTTTATCATTGTAGAAAGTTCTGTTGGGACAGTACTAAGAATTTGAGCATTAACAGAAAAGAAAGAAGGGTAGTTTAGACAAACTGAGTTCCTTTTGGAAAATTGCCTTAGCCTAGTGTTCAGAACTGTCTAAAAATATTGATGACATTAGTTTATGACTTTACGCTTTTCACACACGTTTTCATGTTTGATCATTCCTGCAAATTTGTGAAGTAGGCAAAACAGACATTGCTATTCCACTTTATAAATGAGGAGAGTGAGGTTCAGAATGATAAAACTACTTGCCCAAGTTCTCATAGTATTTGATGGAATATAGACAAAATCCAGTAGCTTTCTAAGACACCATCTGTCTCCCTAAGAGGTAATTACTTCTACAGTATTTAATATGTTCTGTGTTACAGCATTTCTTGCATTGTGTTTTAAAATACTTATAGAATTAATATGGGTTCATTTTAAAAATCCCAACATTTTATACATGTGTCTCACTCTCTCAGGATCACTATTATAAGAGTTTGTCTACTCTTCAATATTCTCCCCCCAAATGGATGACTACTAACAGACTTTGACAAGAATACTGGTGGAGTTGTAACTTCTTAAAAAATGTTGGCTTGCGTTCCTGAAAGGTTGGGCCATTTGTTCTACCAACAGATAAATCACATTGTATTGTAATCCCTAATTTTGTCTTTCTCCCATTAGTGTGGGACCACTTTTCTGTCCCAAATAGGCACTTCATTTCCTAGACATGGTTATTTAGCAAATTAAAAGGTAGAATGCATGCTACATATGTAAGGCTGAAACAAGAATTCTTCTCTTCACACCCGTCCCCAAAATGGAACAATATGAGTATCAGTAAGGATAACTGCATGAATTGAAACATTATCAGTTATGGTATGTTTAAATCCATAAGTATATAATAATGCTAAGACAAACAGAAAATCTAGTTGGTCATCAATGGAACATCTCATTATTTTGGAAACTGGTGAATAAGGAGAAAGTATTATTTCTGTATGAATTGTATGTCAGTAGTTAACCAAATGGTAGATGTGAGAAAGTGTCTCTTTTTTATATATATATTTTTTATTTTTTAAGGAAATATTTCTTTAGAGAAGCATTTTTCAACTAATAAAGTTAAAGAAAAGAATGTTAGACTATCACCAATTTTGCCCCTAGTAAAATTATCTAGGCACATTGATGATCAGTGATTTCTAATAACAGAATAAACAGATAACCAGAAATATTTTATGTCCATTCATGAAAGGATACTATACCGTCCAATGAAGTAGTCTTGCCTAAAAAATTATACCTGAATCTCATTAAGCCTTTAGATCTAACGACCAACTTACAAGGAAAGCATAGGACAAAGGAACATACAGTACACATATTCCCTCACTTATCATGGGTATTACACTCTAGACACCCCCTGCCCCGCGATAGGTGAAAATCCACGAAGTAGGAACCTTACACTTATTTTAGTATTTATATATATATAACTCTGACTCCAAAAAAAAAAAACCTCCGCTGCCTTGCGGCATACCTCTTCAGGGGAAAGGCTAAGGGAGTAAACCCCGACAGAAAATCCGGAGCCGGAGTCCCTAAGGCGGTTTGACGTTGTAGTCAACACCGGCAACTCCTGCGGCGCACCTGAAGCCAAGCTGTATTGACTCCGTCTTTCCCTTGGACCCTTCAGCTGCGAAGAGAGGGGGGGTCTGCTGCATGGGCAACAGCAGACCCTCCATATCACCCTGCCCAGGCTCTGTAGCTTCAGCTTCACTGGAGAGGACACTCCAGCATCATCGCAAGATGTGATTCAACACGGGAGGAGACAGATACCGTGTCACTCCCGAGTCGGACTGCACAGCCATTCTCGGCGGTGCAGATAGACTCTTAAGAAGCTACACCATCGTCTCTCGAGACGGACGGCTGCCGACGACGACAGTAATGGATTTCTTAATGTTTAACCATTTGTAGATCCTTGAAATAAATTGAATTTGACAAAGGTATGGGTGGCATTCTTACAGTATTAGGTTAAGTTTCAAAAAAAGTTTGGAATTTTGCATTAATCTGATCTTCATAATTTTTAATTAGAAAATCTTATTTTGTTTTTAAGTTTATATGTGTGTATGATATGTTACCCAAGTAATATTTTCACATGAATTTTTCAAAGAATACAGAAATGATACTCACTTTTGTCTTTTTTTCTGCCTATCCTGTTTCAACCTTTTCTGTTCTTAATAAGTTCCACATCTTTCCAAAAATTTTGCTTGTTAATATATGTATGTGCATGCACACACACAGATATACAGGTTTTTGTTTGTTTTGTGAGTTTTAATCCGTCTTATTGTTATGTACATGACACATTTTACATGTTATTCTGCAACTTGTGAGTTTTAATTCGTCTTATTGTTATATACATGACACATTTTACATGTTATTCTGCAACTTTTTAAAATTTCAGTGAAGAATCTTGGAGATTCTTTCATGATACTAGTTACAGATCTATATAAGGCAGTATTTCTCCAAGATAGATATCTAGAAGTGAAATTGCTGGTTGAAGGGTATGCATATGCATATTAAAAAATTTTAATACCAAAATAACCTTTCAATAAAGCTATATTCAGCTACCCTACAAGTATATGACAGTACTATTTGTTTCACATCTTGCTAATAGTGATTGTCAATGTTTTTTATTTCTGCAAAAGTAGATTATCTAAAAAATATAAATGATATCTTATGCTTTGAATTTCCAAAACCCTGATTGCTGCTATTCCTTTCTTCCCATATCTTACATTACGAAAATGTCAATAAATATGACTTATTTGGTATCATTCATGTGCTTTAACTCCAAAAGTAATAACACATTAAAATCAACTTTGGAAAAACAAACTTTGCTAGCAATTTCAAGTAGAGCAAAGCTGTAAGAAACTATAAATAAGGAAATGGAAGTGTCAAAATCATAGTGTGAAAAGTATGACGACTAGAATCCTGTTATGCAAACAAAAAGAAGTTGTGTTTACATAACATATATCTATATATCTTGCCTTAAAAGGCAGTGTTTTTTACATTCTTAAATATTAAGTAAGTTTACATGTCACATACTTAAAATAAGTTTTACATAGGAGGAAGGAGAAACTTTTTAACTCTTAATGCTAATGTTTAAAATTAGTTCCTTTCCATTGTGAAAGCTTTTGAGCTTAAGTCTGTATATTGAAAGTAATTGAAATATCAGTCATTCCTTTCAAATTTTATACATACTACATGAAAGTCATTGACATAAAATAATTCTCTTTCAACAGTCTTTTTCCTGAAAACTTACACTTTGAAAATAGCTAAATTATTTTGGTAAACAGATATTTAGGATTTTTAATATCAAAGGTCAGAACCTCAACTTACATGCTTGCCAAGAATATTTTAGGGGAAATAACAAATGGAAAGTATTTGAAACAGGTCTTTGCTTCTTTATTCCCTAATTAACATAAATGATGTAGGAAAATGTTAATGTTGGGAATTCGGGAGTTAAGATACATTATTTAAATAATGAATTCAGGAGCTTGGCAAGCTAAAAGACAGTATAGGAAGAGATCAAAACATAAGGTTGCCTCACATTTTTTATAACCTAGTTCTTCCACAAAGGCCCACTTCATTCAGGGCATCACCAAAATGGAGTTGAGGATAAACTTCTTTGTCCTGACTACCTACCGTGTTTATTCTTAAGCTCAGAAATAAAGATTGCACCCCTGGTGCTATAAAAGGTTTCCAACTTTACATTTTTCTAAAACAGTACTTTTGTGAAATTTAAGAAATAAGGGACTTCTAAAAACTTAATCAAAATTTAACACAAATTTTTAACTGTTAATAACTTAAATTTAAACTATCTAAAGTTACTATGTTCATTCAGCTATTTTGAACATTAACTCTGTATCTTTCTATAAACTATCTCCTAGTTGGAAGGTTCCAAGAAGAAGCATAGCAATATTTAGCAGTTGGTTTATATGTCCTATAAAGTTTTTATACTAACAAGTGCATTTAAGACTTTTTGCTAAACTGAGAAGCTACATACTTGCTTCTTGGAATAAAATAAATATTTCAATAATACAGAAAGATACAAAATAAAAAATAGAAGTCTTACAATTGTAGCTCCTCTATCCCATCACAATCTCTTCACCCACCCCAAATAACCCTTGTTGTTTCTTGTGGGTCCTTCCAGGAAAAAAATGTATTTACAAGCATGGGTATATCCTTTGTTTTTTTAAATTTATATAAAAGTTGTTATACACACTTTGGTTATTGTTATCATTCACCAGTGTCTGTAAAATAGTAGCTTGCAAATCATTGACTAAGCAGATTATGCAAGTGCAGTGTTATTACCAACCAGAGCCAAAGAAAGAACAATTTTGTTTACTAAGACCTGGCAAGAACTTGGTCTCAAAACTACTTGAATTTATCAGAAAACCAGTACTGATATTTTTTTGTGTTTTTTTTTTGAGTGGACCATCAAGATTCTAGTATTGGAAGTGCTTTGAACACAAAGTTTGGAGACCATGGAATTAGAGTCACATGTAGGTCTTTTCCTCTAGTAAACACTACATTAAATAAAGTGAGTGATAATAGAAGTTTAGTTCTCTTATATAAGTAACACTGTTATGAACACCTTTGTCACTGAGACTTTTTCCGTACTTAATTTCCTTAATATACATTCTAAAAAATGTATTTCTTGAGTCCAAGAGAATATCTTTAAGACGTTTAATGCCTGTTGCCAAACTGTTCTCTGAAAGCATTGGGTAAGTTTACCTTGCCATCAGCAATAGGAATGTTTTTCACTTAATTCTCCCAAGCACTGAATAGTATTACATATTTTTTAATCTTTGCTAACTTGAGAGGTAAATAATATGTCATCATTGTTTGCTTCAACTTGAATTACTTTCTTTTCCAATAACATTTTTTTCATTACTAGGGTTTTATTCTTTTTCTTTCAAATTATCTGTTCTAATCTATTGACCTTTTGTCTGTTGGGATCTCAGTGTTTTTTACATATATGTCTTTAAGGTCTTTGTGTATTAAAGATATTAATTCATATAGGTTATATGTCATTCAGTACATATTTTTCCCTGGGTGTTTTCTTTTAATTTTTTGTATATAGACATTCTGTAATTTTTAAATGAGAAAGTTCTCCCATTCTCTATTGTATACTCTAATATTCAGTTCCCCTTTTTGTTTTACTGTTTTTTATTTGTTGGGTTTTTTTTTTCCTTAAACTTCTGAATTCCATCTAGAAATAGAATTTCTTCTCAATTCTTTCTTATGCTCCATTGATCTGGTTGTTTTTTCCTTTGCCCGTTTGCTCCTCCCCATCTATTACATTTTTTATATAAAGAAGAGGTTTAATTTTTAGAATTATATACAATGAACAGATTAAACATTAAAAGAGAACAGTAAACATTCTTCTCCCTAACCATTGATTTTATGATTTCTTTTCAGTAGCAGGCATGTCAAATCTTAGGGAATGCATTTGCTTCTATGTTTAATTTCCTAGGGCTTCCCAGGTTCTACTTACTGCTTGTGTTGAATGTTTTTTGTTTTTTGTTTTTTTACTTTAGACGATTTTTTATTTTTCAGTTACAGTTGACATACAAAATTATATTAGTTTTGGGTGTACAATCCAGTGATTAAACATGTAACTTAGTAAGTGACCACCCCAACAAATCGAGTACCCATCTGACACCATACACAGTTATTACAGTATTATTGACTACATTCCCTGTGCTATACTTGACATCCCCATTTCTATTCTGTAACTATCAATTTGTACTTCTTAATCCCTTCACCCTTATCACCTGTCCCTCCAACCCCCCTCCTGTCTGGCAGCCATCAAAATGTTCCCTCTGTCTTTGAGTATCTGAGTCTGTTTCTGTTCTGCTTGTTCAATTATTTTGTTTTTAGATTCCACATATAAGTGAAATCATATGGCATATGTCTTCCTCTGTCTGAATTATTTCATTCTTTTTTATGGATAAGTCATATCCTATCGTGTATATGCACCACTTCTTTATCCATTTATCTGTTGTTAGACACTTGGGTTGCTTCCATATCTTGGCTACTGTAAATAATGCTGCAATTAACATATGGATGTATGTCTTTTTGATTTAGTGTTTTGGGTTTCTTTGGATAAATACGCAGAAGTGGAATTGCTGGGTCCTTTGTCTCTTATTACATAGCTTTTGTTTTAAAGTCTATTTTGTCTGGTATAGATATTGCTACCCCAGCTTGTGTTTATTTGTTTTTTAACATTTTTATGAAATATCTTTTTCCATCCCTTTACTTTCAGTCAGTGTGTGTCTTTCAATATGAAGTGAGCCTCTTGTAGACAGCATATATAATAAGCCTTACCTTTCTTCTATACCTACCTCTCTGATTGTATCATTGTCTTAAAAAATATTTTTTTGATTAGAAAAGTAGTACATGCTTATTGTAGAAAGTTCAGAAAATACAGACAAAGGTGAAGAACAGGATAATTGACTGGTATTTCACCATCTGTTAGTAGCCACATTTCTTCCCCCTTCACAATCAATTTTAATATGCTTTTTATACAAACAAAATTGGGATTACACTCTTATGTATGGTTTTATCACATTTTCATGTAGTAGTCTATCATGAGTGTCTAACAAATATTTATTTAGTGTTCCAAGCACTTGGCATAGTTTTTGCACATAGTAATCCATGTGTGAAATAAGAATGATAATCCTCAAAATAGAGAACCAATGGTAGTGCTTCTATTAATAGTAGTAGTTAACATTAATATTTATAGTTAGTGAATTTTTATTAACATTTATGTTCATAGTTAACATTAATTGGGTGTCACAAGTCTAAATATATTACTTATATAATTTTCAAGATAATTTAAGAAAAGTCAGGAAAACCCCACGAGTTATAGCTGTTATTTTTTCCATTTTGCAGATGAAGAACTGAGGTATAGTGTGGTTTAACAATTTTCCCACAGCCTCCTTCATAAGAAATAGTAGGTTGAATATGATCCTGGGTTTTTAGATTTCAGAGCTTTTACTTTTTACCAGACCCTGACACTAAATGTTGCCCCTCTAGTGCTGACTTGGAGACTTCTTCCTGTGATCACCATTTGTATGCCCTATAGTGCTCTCCATTTTCTCTCAAGGTCTTTTGTGTAGTATTAGAGTTCACTGGGGGACGGCTTTGTAATGCAGCTAAGTCTATGCTGCCTCTCTGTCCTGTTAGAGCAACTAAAGTACTTAATAAGTCATGCATGTTGGTTTTCAATTCATGTTAACATTTTGTTCTATATAGGCTTATATCTAGCTATGGCTTCAGTGGTTCTTGGGATAATGTCATTTTGATCATATGCAGATTTCTGTCTAACTTTATCAGTCTTTATCCATTCAGTGTCTTAAAATCCCTTTGAATTTTTTTAGTACATGGAACTTTCTTTTTAAAAATTTTACTTTGTGACTGGATCATATTTGAAAGGGAAGAAAATGAATATCTACTTAGTGGTAAAAATATGTTAATCGTATATGACTCGGAAGTCCATAGAAGATGTTTGTGTTGGCACTTTGTTTTACAACCTGTCCTTTTTTTTTAAAAAACTCATGATCACTGTCTGATTTTCATTTTGAAATACTGTATGTTGAAAATATTAATAACTATAAGTCTGCTTGCATTTTTTGCTGTTAGTTTTGTAATCATAATGCTCAGTTTAAAAACCAAAATCAGCTTTTAATGCTTTACAAGACAAGCTGATGAAAAAAAGAGGTCTTGAAAAGATTTATCTTGTTTTATGGGGAAGTAGTTCCCCAAAACTTGACCAGAGACTTAAAAAGGATGTGCTTTGGAAGAAAGGGATGTCACAGGGATACGTAGTGACTGGACTCTGTTATGAATAATAGTTTTCAAAAGGTTAAGAATAAGGAATGATGGTTCCTTATGAAAGGAGGGGAAAGTCAAGGGGCCCAGAATATGTAAAAATAAAACTGGTTATAGGGCATAAAGAGAATGATCTTTTATAAACTTAAGTTATTTGGAGTAAAAATATTTGGAACTATTGTAAAGGATGAAGGATTAGGAAGCTGGTAAAAGGAAAAGTGAAGGAAATAGAACATGAAAGAAACAAGCCTGTCATTCTAAATGCTCTTTAAAATGTACTTTGGTAGAAAGTAAAATGGACCACCCTCGGAGAATGCTTGTGTTCTTGTTACTAAGCTCTTCATTAGTACTTCCATGGTTGCATCATTGAAGCTCCCATGGTGGTTAACATAGCGCCTTTGCCTGTAGAATATACTCGCTATTAAATGAATGTTGGAAGTGATCTGAAGTTACTTGAAATTTGTTTAATAAATCAATGCAATGACAAAATAATTTTTTTATTTATAATATTTTTAAATTAGTGATTTGCCTGTGTTCTCAAAACAAACGTTAAAAGCGTTTTTGTTGCTCATAATAGGAACTTGGGTTTCTTTAAAGCTTGTCAATTGGATATGAGTATTTTGACTGTGAAAGCTGCATATACGTGTGTTACATGCCTGATGAATGTAGTAAATTTTGCCCCATTTTAAAGTAGAGGAGCATTTTTCTTTTTTGTAAAACCTGAAGTAATGTGTCCTTAATACCTTTGTGTTCTGTCTTATTCAGGAAAACAGTGTTTCTTAGTCCTACGTCAGCAGCAGTTTAATGTCCAGGCTCTTGTGGCAGTGGGAGACCATGCAAGCAAGCAGATGGTTAAATTTGCTGCCAAGTAAGTAAGCAATTATATCCTGTTGTCAGAATAAACAATGGTGGGAACCAAGACTCCCAGGGGTTTGGATCATTTTCATACATTAACATCAATGCTCCGTTTGTTTAAAAATGTAGTTATTTAAATTGTCAGTTCACTGTTACTGAATACATTAAATTTAACAAAAGAGAAAATATGGAGCACAGGCTTGAAATTCATTCAGAACTGCTGAAGCAGCACTCTCTACAGACAAGTCACATTTACTTTCGAGTAGAGCAGCAAAAAGCCTGGCAGTCTCAGTGTAGCAGAGCAACTTTATAGTGTTGTTTGTTGAGCCTAATTTCCTCCCTCCCACAGTTTTATTTGCATATTAAGCAACAAGTTTTCTAACTGAATAAAAGTGTATGAAATAAAAGAATGTAATTTCACAAATGATTCTCTCCTGAAGGAAGTAAAACATATCTTTTACCTTTGACACCCAAAGGGTTAAAAAAAAAAAGTAAAAATTTCTCTTTCTCTTCCCCCAAGTCTTGCTGTCTGGCTCAGAGTACCTGTAGAAGCGCATTGTTTTGTTCAGTTTACAAGAAGCAGGATATAGAGATAGTATAGTGGTTATACATATTGTGGCTCTAAGGTAATAATAGTTGGTGATATGGCTCATGTTTTTTGTATATATGTTTTTCTCAATTCAATTAACATTTTATTTCCATGATAATGATCAAAGAAGACTTGGAAAATTGATGATCTTTACATTTTAAGTAATAAGAATCCTTCATAGGCATGTTTTTCAAAGAAAGAAATTTAATCTAGTGTAAATGTTATATTTTTTCTATTGATTTTTATGTCTTTTCTTTAGATGTATGCTTTAAAAGATGAGGTAATATAGATAAAATTATCAGTTTACAACTAGAAAGAAACTAAAAATTATCTAATGTGACACCCTAATTTATGTTTGGGCCCCCCTGAACTCCCCCACAGCACAGTATTTTACATACCATGGGTGCTTAGCTGCTGGTTTTGGTTTAGATTTATTTATCAAATTCAGTTTTATCATCTCATATTACAGGGTTTTAATATAGCGAGTAAATGCCCAGCAACTGGTTTTGATTTAGAGCTGTATTCATCAAATTTAGTTTTATTGTATCATAGCAGTACCTGCACTCTGGTTTAAAAACTCCAATGCCGTTAATTGCATCAATTCACTGGTTAATTCAATAGTATTAGTACTACTATTGTAATAACCCCATCTCTCCCTGTCTCCCAGTCCAGTTGCCCAGACTGTCATTTTCATCTCTTCTATTTGTATCTTGTAATTAGGTTTGCGGTTTTCACCTCATAGTCTGTAAGTGTTTGTGCTTCTGGGTTGCGCAATATCATCTAGCTTTTTAAGGTCAATATATATATCCTATGAAGTGGAGCATAAATAAGCTTCATCCCTTTATATAAAGTTTATATAAAGAGCCTTCTAATAAAAAGAGCCCCTGGAAACTACAGACATATATGCTAAATTATATATTAAATATATTAAATACTGAAAAATACTGGGAGGTCAACTTCAAATCAACAAAAAATAACCTAATGTCTTTTGTCTTTTATATTTTAATTGGTTCTGAAAACTAATATATGAAGATGGCAGTTCTGTTTACACTACACTGCATTGTAAGCTCATTGTTATGTTCTTGAAGAAAAGATTCTAATCTAAAAATCTTTTGAAAATCCCACTTACCCTTAATATTTACTAAGAGGCATTCTACTAACATTTGATGTCTTTAGAAGTAGACATGAAAAGAGTCCACAAATAGTTATTTCTTATTATTTTGGATTTTCTCAGAAACTTGACTAATAGCAATTGACCCTATCAGATATGAACCAAAGCACTAACTGGAATAGTTACTTGCAAATGGTCTCTCAAACAGAACTTAATTCACTAATGCCATTATAATATATAAATTAAAGAAGTCTTTCATCTAAATGGGATAGCGTAAGAGGGATATTTCTTTTAGGCAAGAAAAGAATTCAGGTAACTCAACTTGGATTTCATAATCCTGAAGTGGAACTCAATCAAGATCTAGATGTAATTCAGGCAGAACTATTAAGTTGTGACTTGGATTTTTTTTTTTTTAACAAAGAACATGTAGCTATTTTTAGTCTCTTAAAAATGGACTTTATATAATTAGTGATGTGTGGGAAAAGATGGTTAATAATAGAGCTGTTGCAGATTATAAAGCTTTTGACTGGTTTGTGATTGGAGCCAATTTTAACTTCTGGCACTACTCATATGTTATCTGGCCGGAGTAATTAAGAGTAAATGTGTTAATAGCTTTTGCTACCTTGTAAAAACGGAAAATTCTCTTGACTAAGACACTCTGGTGAAAAATGGTGAATTTTTCATTTTTGTGGTTGGTTGATAATTTTCTTAGGAAAATAATTTTGTGCTTCTGGGAGGTCAGTCAGCTTGTCTTTTTAATGTGATTTTAGACTATACTTTTAAGATAGTTCACAAATTGGCACATGGCCTTTATGACAAAAGCTAGTAGTATGGTCTTATATTCAAAGTACTAATTTTCAAAGAAGAAATTCAAGAACAGAAAAATGTGCCCTAGCCAGGTGGCTTAGTTGGTTGAAGCATTGTCCTGTACACTAGAAGATGGTGGGCTTAATTCCCAGTGAGGACACACACCTACATTGCTGGTTCGAGCCTGGGTTGGAGCATGTGGGGAGATAGCCCATCAATCTCTCTCTCTCTCTCTCTCTCTCTCTCTCTCTCTCTCTCTCTCTCTCACTCTCTCTCTCTCTCTCTCTCTCTCTCTCTCCCTCCCCTCCCCACTCTCCTCTCCTCTCCCTCCCCACTCTTCTCTCCCTCTTCCCCATCCTTCCCTCCCTCTCTAAAATAAAAATCAATGGTAGAAAAACATCCTTGGGTGAGGATTTTTTAAAAACACAAAAATTTTTACTTAGAAAATGACCTATTCTGCCCTGGCTGATGTGGCTCAGTGCATTGAGTGCCAACCTGCAAACTGAAGGGTCGCCAGTTCGATTTCCAGTGAGGACACATGCCTGGGGTGCAGGCCAGGTCCCAGTTGCGGGTGCGCAAGAAGCATCCACATGTTGATGTTTCTCTTCCTCTCTTTCTCCCTCCCTTCCCCTGTCTCTAAAAATAAATATAAACTCTTTAAAAAAAAAAAGTGAAAATGACTTGTTCTATTCATGAATAATAATAAATCAAGTAAAGTCATAATTAAATTCTAAAGAATTTTCAGAACTTATTTAGGAAAAATCCTGTCCCTAAAAAATCGTCTTTACTGGCTAGGCTTAACCTTAAAAATATAATTTATTTAAAATGTGTGTGCCTTGGCTCCATTGTGAAAACAAAGATTAAGGTAGTTAACATACATTTATCTTTGGGGTCATGTGCTCTGTCATTGCAGTTTGTGAGCTGGCACTTCTATAAAATAAGAACTTAAGATGTAAGTTCATTGTTAAATCATAAAAAAACAATAAAAAGAAATTTCTATCATCAGAGAAATGCAAATTAAAGCCACAGTGAGATCCCACCTCACACCTGTTTGAATGGCTATCATTAGTAAATCAACAAACAACAAATGCTAGCAAGGATGTGGAGAAATGAGAACCCTTTGCACTGTTGGTAGGAATGCAGGCTGGTGTACCCACTTTGGAAAGCAGTATGGAATTTCCTCAAAAAATTAAAAATGGATCTACCTTTTGACCCAGTGATCCCACTTCTGGATATATACAAAGAAACCCAAAACACTAATTTGAAAGAACATAAGTACCCCTATGTTCATTGCAGCATTATTTACAGTCACCAAGATACGGAAGCAGCCCAAGTGTCCATCAATTAGATGAGTGGATAAAACAACTATGAGACATTTACATAATAGAATAGTGCTCAGTCATAAAAAAAAAAGAAAATTTTACTCTTTGTGACAGAATGGATGGACCTGGAGAACATTATGCCAAGTGAAATAAGCCAGTCAGAGAAAGACAAATACTGTATGATTTCACTTACATGTGGAATCTAAGGAACAAACTGAACTAACAAGCAAAACAGAGACAGACTCATAGATAGAGAGCAGGATGACAGCTGTTGGGGGTGGGGAGGTTAGGGGGTGGAAGGATTGAGCAAAAAGGAAAAAGGACTCATGGAGATAGGCAACGGTGTGGGGATTGCGGGGGGAGGGACATGTAAGGAGGTTAAATAGTAATGGGAAAAAATACAATAAGATTTTTAAAAAGAAATTATTTGATATTAACAGATGAAAAGCAAGAGTATTTATAATTTGCTATGGTCTAACTATATTAACTTATTATTGTTATACCATACTACAAAAATCCTTAACTGTGGCTCATATGAACTTTCTGTGTTTTGAAGCATGAAAGATAATCCAACTTTCAGCTATGTCATTACAATGATAGTAATACTATAATTTACTGATGTTTTAAAAAGCATTTGAGAGTAGTCTTCTAAGTGAGTTTTCTAAGGTATCTGGCATTCTTTTTTTCTCTTTTTAGTGTTGCTCTTTATAATTTCTGCCACATGTTGGGTTTAAACAAAGTAGTCCAGTAATTTATTAAACTAGTATTTATTGATCTGTATAAGCTCTTCCTACTCTGTCTTAATGTCCATATTTGCCAGAAGTTTCTTTTTAAGTCCTATTTTTATCTAAAATCTTTAATGGCTTTCTATTTCCCACCATGTCCAATATTAACTTTGCTTGCTGGTTTCCTCATTACAGTGTTACTTGCCACTACTTCCCAAGATACACTTTTCAGATTGGGCAGACTCTGCATATGTGCAATAGCTTCTTCTTACTTTACTGCTGATTCTAAAAGCTTTGGCTTTATTTAGTAAATTTTTGTTTTCTGTTACTTAGTTTAAGCCCATATTCTTCATGGTCCTCACTGATCAGTTTCTCTTTCCATTTCTTTGGGATATGTTCTTAGGAGGCTGAAAGTATTTATATTTTTTAAATTTTAGTGTACATTTTTATTATTGTCTTAAAGTTATGTGTGTTATTCTATATCATTTTAAAGCCTTAGAGAATAAGTGTTTGAATTTAGTGCTTCCATTTAGCATTTACTGTCATATTTACAATTGTGTTCATGCCAAATGATGTCCATGTTCTGTATAAATGAAGATTTCACTGTGTTTGAATAGTGACATATGCTGAATGCATTGGGTTACTAGGTGTACTGGATAGTTGAGGCATCCTGCCCTGACCAGTGTGGCTCAGTTGGTTGGGCATCATCGTGCAGTCAGGGCATATTGCTGGGTTGTGGGTTTAATCCCCAGTTACAGCGCATTTAAGAGGCAACCAGTAGATGTTTCTCTCTCACACCAATGTTTCTCTCCCTCTCTTTCCCCTTCCTCTCCCCTCTTTATAAAAAAAAAAAAAAATCTTAGAAAGAGGCATTCTAAAGTTTTAATAGCTTATGCCATTCAAACAAATTTATTGAATCCTATCTTTGTCTGTTAAGGGCCACAGAATCACTAATAAGTATAATCATTTCCAGGCAAGGAGACTGTTGCAGTAGTTAGCAGATTAGATACCCATTTTATCAAAATTTCAGTTAACAGTGCTACATTATTAACCTTCACATGAACAAGAGATAGTTTTATAGAAGTATTGACTGATAACTTTATTTAAATTGTCATTCTTGGATTGCTCTTTTCCAGAATTTTGGTTCATTATGACGCCTAATTATTCTGAACCAACCTCAAAGTTAATGCTTTATGTAATTGTGAACAGGCATTCTTCACATTTACATTTCTGTAAAAATACAGAAACAGCTTAAATATAGAATTGGATCAATTACAGCTTTATACAGTAAATCAGATGTCTGCAATTTAGTTTTTGCATACTTTAAATTAATGCTGTTTATTTTAAGTGCTCACTGAGGGTTCCTGGCATTTTTTATTCCACCAAAGAGAGCCCATGAAGTAGTTGGAGAACCACTGGTCTATGCCATGTTAAATAGATTCTTACCAAGCTTATTTTTAATTTAAAATTCTGGAAGTTTTTGGTGAAGAAAAATGAGTTCACATAATAAGTCATTGTGGAACTACTGGGATGATTTAAATCTTAAATTTTTAGAAAGCACCAATAGACAGCTGGGTATAATAGAGAGCCAGAGAGCCCAAAGGTTTGGCTCCCCACAAAATGAGCCATGTGACTTTATAAATTGTTTACTGTATACTAGTCTTACTTCATTTTTAGAGCTAAGACCTTTCTTTAAAAATCTTTATTTCTATTTGCCTGGAAAATATAAACGTCTCAGATTGAGTATGGTATTAATTCACTGTAACTGAAAGAAGTTAAATGACATATTAAAACAAGCTTGTGCTTGTTTTAGAATTGGAATATAGATTTTTTTTTTCAAAGTGGTTTAATATTTTAAAAAATAATTTATGTTTTGGGGGTTCTGTTTTGATTTAACTGAAAAATGCATTGTCTCTCATGTTTGGGCATTTTGAATTCTTTCCTCAGTGAATCGTACAATTTAACTTATATCATTGAAGCACTTTTTGTTGGTGCATTACTCAAAAACCTAGTATGTGGCAACTTTATAGCCTGTCCTCTTTTCTAACTAATCTTTTTATTTTTTTAATGTTGCAATTCTTTTATTTATTTTTTATTTTTTATTTTTTCCCAGCTTTTCTTTATTGATTATATTGTTACAATAGTTCCAATTTTCTCCCCTTTACTCCCCTCCACCCAGCATCTCCCTCCCCCAGCAATCCCCCCCCCCAAGTCCATATCCATGGTTCGTACAAAATAACTATCCCTCCCTCTCAGATATTAAGACCCTTTGTAATCTTGTAAAGGACAATGGGCGAAGGTCTCAAGCTCCTCTAGCTGCTTCAAGCTGGACATGGTCATCGTCCTACCTACCCTTAGGTCCAGAAAACCCTAATAGTGGGGGTGTGGAGGGGAGGGTGGCCTTCCCACATGGGGAAGGATGGTGCAGACTCCAGGTCAGTTGGCTGTCCCCGGACAACGGTGTGCTTGGTTTAACAGGCTGGCATCCTTGTTGTGTTCTGGGGGCAACAGATTTGGCGAAAAGGGTTAAAAGACATCATTCAATCCATAACTACTAGATGACAAAAGGCAGGGATTAATTTTTCAATGTTCCACATTAGGAAAAAAAAGGGGTGGGGGCTTCTATGGAGGAAGGTGTGCTAGGCATATCTCGCCTGTCCAAAACCCTTTTGCCCACCATACTTAATTTGGGCTGAGGGAAATAGTTTATGCTTCCCCCCTCTCAGACCTCTGGGCCCTTTCTGTCCAAGCCATTAGGATAGAAAAGAGAAACCAGTTTTAAAGTGAAGCCCACAGACCGCCCCATTCTTCACCAACCCAGCCATTTAGTTCAGCCAAACTGTTGAGTCTCAGGAGCCAGCGCTGCAGAGAGGATTAAGTGAGGCTTATGCATACAGACAATCACTCGGGTAATGCAGTCATAGGCTTATCTCCTTTGAAAACAGAAAACACATGTTAATTTAAGTAACATAACCAACAAACAAGTCTGAATCTGTAAGACTGTCTTATTGGGAAGACATCCAGTTGCAAGGCACTTGACATTCTACTTGTCTGCAACTTGAATCTCTTTGGTGATATCACAGACATGGTTTAATTTTCAAGTGAAACCATATTTTAAATGAGAAGAAACTTTTAAGACAGTTAGCTGACCTACTTTACAGTCTACTACTGATCATTGTGATTTTCCTTGGATAATGATTTTTCTCCCTAAGATTACCCTCCTTGTCTTTAAGGGACTACATTAAGTCCATTTTTAATTTATCCTGTTCATTTGCATAAACATAACAAGAGCAGCAAATGATCACTTATGAACTTTAGTTCTGCTTTGCTGGAACTTACCCAAGGAACATTTAGGGTGACCCTCAGTCTGCTCTTCAGGGCACAGAAGCTGGGCCACATACCTGGCATTCATCCTTGCCTGTACACACCTGTCCTTTCCAAGTCTTTCTGGTTTTCCATTGTGCCTTAAGGTCCCTTCTAGCCATCTTTCAGGAAAACAACCTTCGTTCCTTCCCTGGAAAGATTGCTGTGGACCGCACAACCAACCATGGTAGCAGGCCTTTTATCTCGCGGGCTTTTATTACCTTTGAAAGTCAGTCCCAGTTCCTCAGGGCTTTTTGGTAACAACCTGAGCCCAAGTATGTCTCCTTTAGGCTTGACATTCCAGTCAAAAACTTGGTCAAAAAAAAAAAAGAACCTCTATTAACAACTGGTCTTATTAGTTCTATGCAAAGAAACTTAAGTCATTACTTACTTGTTTAGAATGCCAAACTCTGGAGAGATCAAATAGGGAGAAAAATATACAACGTGAAGGAAAATCTTTGACCTAATATTCACTGAACTGGTATTTCCATTCTTCATATTTTCATTTTTCCCCCACTAAAAAAATTTTTTGTTTGTTTTTCCATTACAGTTGTCTCACTTTTTTCTTCCTCTTGCTTCCCTGTACCATGCCCCTCCTTTCCCCCACATTCAGTCCCTACTCAGTTGCCCATGTCCGTGGGTCATTTATACATGTTCTTTGACTTGACACTTCCCCTTCTTACCCCCTTCTTTCCCTCCCACCTCCCCCCTTGTTACTGTTAGTCTACTTCTTGTTTACATAGCTCTGGTTCAATTTTGCTCATTTGTGTTGTTCATTAGTTTCCTGTAATAGGTGACAGCATGAGGTATTTTTCTTTCGTTGCCTGGCTTATTTCACTAAGCATTATTCTCTCTAGTTCCATCAATGTTGTTGCAAATGGTAGAAGTTCCTTCTTTCTTTCTGCTACATAGAACTCCATCGTGTAAATGTACCACAGTTTTTTGATCCACTCATCTACAGATGGGCATTTAGGTTGTTTCTAGGACTTGGCTATTGTAAATAGTGCTGCTATGAACATTGGAGTGCATAGGTTCTTTTGAATTGGTGTTTCAGGATTTTTCGGATATAATCCTAGCAATAGAATTGCTGGTTCAAAAGGCAGTTCCATTTTTAGTTTTTTGAGGAAATTCCAAACTGTTTTCCATAGTGGCTGCACCAGTCTGCATTCCCACCAGCAATGTACCAGGGTTCCCGTTTCTCCACATCCTCTCCAGCACAAGTTGTTTGTTGATTTGTTGATTATGGCCATTCTGACTGGTGTGAGGTGGTATCTCATTGTGGTTTTTATTTGCATCTCTCTGATGGCTAGTGATGTTGAGCATACTTTCATATGTCTGTGGGCCCTCTGTATGTCTTCTTTGGAGAAGTGTTTGTTCAGGTCCATTGCCTATTTTTTAATTGGGTTGTCTGTCTTCTTGGTGTTGAGTCGTATGAGTTCTTTATATATTTTGGAGATCAATCCCTTGTCTGAGATGTCATTGGCGAATATATTTTCCCATATGGTTGGTTTTCTTTTCATCTTGCTGATGTTTTCTTTAGCTGAGCAGAAACTTTTTAGTTTGATGTAGTCCCATTTGTTTATTCTTTCCTTTATTTCCCTTGCCTTAGGAGATATATCAGTGAAAAAGTTGCTACGTGGGATATCTGAAATTTTCTTGCCTATTTTTTCCTCTAGGACTTTTATGGTATCACGGATTACATTTAAGTCTTTGATCCATTTTGAGTTTATTCTGGTGTATGGTGTAAGTTGGTGGTCTAGTTTCATTTTTTTGCATGTCCCTGTCCAGTTCTCCCAACACCATTTGTTGAAGAGGCTCTTTTCACTCCATTTGATGTTCTTTCCCCCTTTGTCAAATATTAGTTGACCATATGAACCTGGGTTTATTTCTGGGCTCTCTATTCTGTTCCATTGATCTATATGTCTGTTTTTATGCCAGTACCAGACTGTTTTGATTACCATGACCTTGTAGTATAGTTTGATATCAGGTATTGTGATTCCTCCTACTGTGTTCTTCCTCAAAATTGCTGTGGCTATTCGGGCTCTTTTTTGATTCCATATAAATTTTTGAAGTATTTGTTCTAGGTCTGTGAAATATGTTGCTGGTATTTTAATAGGGATTGCATTGAATCTATATATTGCTTTGGGTAGTATGGACATTTTAATGATGTTGATTCTTCCCATCCATGAGCATGGTATATGCTTCCATTTATTTGTATCTTCTTTAATTTCTTTCTTCAGTGTTATGTAGTTTTCTGAGTACAGGTCTTTTACCTCCTTGGTTAAGTTTATTCCTAGGTATTTTATTTTTCTTGTTGCTATGGTAAATTGAATTTTTCTTTCAGTTTCTATCTCTGAGTTTTTATTGTTGGTGTATAAAAATGCCTTTGATTTCTTAATATTGACTTTGTATCCTGCTATTTTGCCGAATTCACTTATTAGGTCGAGTAGTTTTTTTGTGGAGTCTATAGGGTTTTCTATGTACACTATCAAGTCATCTGCAAATAATGACAGTTTTACTTCCTCTTTTCCAATTTGGATGCCTTTTATTTCTCTTTCTTGTCTGATTGCGGTGGCTAGAACTTCCAAGACTATGTTGAATAGGAGTGGAGAGAGCGGACATCCTTGTCTTGTTCCTGATCTCAGGGGGAATGCTCTCAGTTTTTGCCCATTGAGTATGATGTTGGCTTCAGGTTTCTCTTATATGGCCTTTATTATGTTGAGGTATGCTCCCTCTATTCCCATTTTGCTGAGAGTTTTTATCATAAATGGGTGTTGTACTTTATCAAATGCTTTTTCTGCATCTATTGATATGATCATGTGGTTTTTGTCTTTCATTTTGTTTATGTGGTGTATTACGTTTATTGATTTGCGAATATTAAACCATCCTTGCATCCCTGGGATGAATCCCACTTGATCGTGGTGCATGATCTTTCTAATGTGTTGCTGGATCCGGTTTGCCAATATTTTGTTGAGGATTTTAGCATCTATGTTAATCAGCGATATTGGCCTGTAGTTTTCTTTCTTTGTTGTGTCTTGATCTGGTTTTGGAATTAGGGTTATACTGGCTTCATAGAATGAGTTTGGCAGTCTACCCTCTTCTTGTATCTTTTCGAATAGTCTGAGGAGGATAGGAGTTAGTTCTTTCCTAAATGTTTTGTAGAATTCACTTGTGAAGCCATCCGGTCCAGGGCTTTTGTGTGCTGGGAGTTTTTTGATTACTGCTTCAATTTCACTAGCTGTTATTGGTCTATTCAGACTTTCTGCTTCTTCTTGATTCAGTTTGGGAAGACTGTAGGTTTCCAGGAATTTGTCCATTTCCTCTAGGTTGTCAAATTTCTTGCCATAGAGTTGTTCATAATAATTTCCTATAATCCTTTGTATTTCTGTGGTATCAGTTGTGATTTCTCCTCTTTTGTTTCTGATTTTATTTATTTGGGTCCTCTCTCTTTTTTTCTTGATGAGCCTGGTTAAAGGCTTGTCAATTTTGTTTATCTTTTCAAAGAACCAGCTCCTACTTTTGTTGATCTTTTGAATTGTTAGTTTAGACTCTATGTCATTTAATTCTGCCCTGATCTTGATGATTTCCTTTCTTCTACTTGATCTGGGATTTGCTTGTTGTTCTTCCTCTAGTTCTTGTAGCTGTAGGGTTAAATTTTTTATTAGATATTCTTCTAGCTTTTTTAGGTAGGCCTGTATTGCTATGAACTTTCCTCTTAGGACTGCTTTCGCTGTATCCCATAGGTTTTGGGTTGTTGTGTGTTCATTATCATTAGTTTCCAGAAACTTTTTGATTTCTTCCTTGATGTCATTGTTAACCCATTCATTATTTAATAGCATGTTATTCATTCTCCATGAGTTTGAATGTTTTTGAGTTTTTTCCTTGAGGTTGATTTCCAATTTTAAGCCATTGTGATCTGAGAAGATGCTTGATATAATTTCAATTTTCTTGAATTTGTTAAGGCTTCTTTTGTGTCCTACCATGTGGTCTATCTTTGGAAATGTTCCATGTGCATTTGAGAAGTATGTATATTTTGCTTCTTTAGGATGAAAACTTCTATATATATCGACTAAGTCCATTTGATCTAAAGTGTTGATCAGTGCCTCAATATCTTTGGCGTTTCTTTGCTTCAAAGATCTGTCCATTGTTGACAATGGGGTGTTAAAGTCCCCTACTATGAGTGTGTTGCTGTCTCTATCTTTCTTGGAGGCTTTCAAAATTTTCCTTATATATTTGGGTGTTCCTAAGTTGGGTGCATATATATTTATAAGGGTTATATCTTCTTGATGGATTTTTCCTTTTAAGTATTATGAAATGTCCTTCTTTGTCTCTTTTTATGGACTTTGCTGTGAAATCTGTTTTGTCTGATATAAGTATTGCTACCCGGGCTTTTTTTTCATGTCCATTTGCTTGAAATATTTTTTTCCATCCCTTTACTTTCAGTCTGTGTAGATCTTTTGTTCTAAGGTGGGTCTCTTGTAGACAGCATATATGTGGGTCATTCTTTCTAATCCATTCAGCTACCCTATGTCTTTTAATTGGAGCGTTTAATCCATTTACATTTAAGGTTATTACCGATAAGTATTTATTCATTGTCATTTTTCCCCTTTGTACTCGTGTTCTTCTCTGTCTCTCTCTGTTTCTTTATCTTCTTAGAGCAGACCCTTTAGCATCTCTTGCATTGCTGGTTTGGTGGAGATGTATTCTTTCAGCCTTCTTTTGTCTTGGAAGCTCCTTATTTCACCCTCCATTTTGAATGAGAGCCTTGCTGGGTATAGTATTCTAGGTTGTAGGCCTTTGTTTTTCATTGCTTGGAATATTTTTTGCCATTCCCTTCTGGCTTGTAGTGTTTCTGCTGAGAAATCTGATGATAGCCTTATTGGAGCTCCCTTGTATATTATTACTTGTTTCTCTCTTGCTGCTTTTAGGATCCTCTCTTTGTCTTTGAATGTTGGCATTTTAATTATGGTATGTCTCGAGGTGGGCCTGTTGGGGTTCATCTTCATTGGGACCCTCTGTGCTTCCTGGACTTGCGTGACTCTTTCTCTCGTCATGTGAGGGAAGTTTTCTGTCATTAGTTTTTCAAAGAGGTTTTCTATCCCTTGCTCTTCTTCTTCTCCTTCTGGAATTCCTATGATACAGATATTATTACGTTTCATGTTGTCCTGCAGCTGTCTTAGAGCCTCTTCAGTCTTGTTCAGTCTTTTTTCATTTTGTTGCATTGTCTGGGAGTTTTTGTGTACGTTGTCCTCCAGCTCGCTGATCCGATCTTCTGCTTCCTCTAGCCTGCTTTTAATTCCTTCTACTGTGTTCTTCAATTCAGAGATCATATTCTTCATTTCCTCCTGGCTCTTATTGATAGCTTCTATGTCCTTTTTCATGCTCGTGTAATTCTCTGTGAGTTCCTTGTAGTTTTTCTGGAGTTCCTTGTAGTTTCCCTGGAGTTCTTTGTAATTTCTGCTGAGCTCATTCAGCTTCTCCATAATCCATGTTTTGAATTCCATATCTGATAGTTCGCTCCCCTCTATTTCATTTAGCACTCTTTCTGGGGATTCTACCTTTCCTTTTGATGGGAGGTTGTTTCTCTGTCTCCCCATTTTTGTGACTCCTATTGTTTGTTGGTGCTTCTTAGAATGATCTGCACTTCCTGGATCTGCCTCTGGTGGCGTCAGATCATGTACCAGTCTGGCCCTAGGCAGCCTGTTGGAGACTTCCAGGGATCTACTGCTGTTGTCTGTCTCCTTTAATTGTTAATCTATTCAATCTGTTATTAGCCATCAGGCTTAAGGACCGTGGGTGTGGCAGCTTAATTCCTGTAGGCAGGGCTTTTGCTTCCCCTCAGGCTGACGCCACTTGGAGGGGAATGGTCTACCCGCAGTACTGGGGATGAGTCAGCACTGGGACCCAGTCGGCTGTTCCTCCAGTTCTCCCCTCAAAGCCACCGTGCCAAGCTCTCCCCAAGTGTCTCCAGTCCTCTCTGCCTTCCCTCTGCTTCAACCCAGGGTAAGTGGTGGCCAAAATATTTTCGTATGTGATCCACTTAACAGTTCTTTTTCTCCAGCTGTTTCTCTCCGGCTAGCAAGAAATCCTGTGGCTTTTCGCTTTTCACAGCTGATACTATTTTACTTTCCACTCTGTTGCTGTAGGCTGGGAAGCCCAGCTGGGGGTTTAGACCCTGCCCTTCTCAGGGGGAATCCCCAGCTGCTGAGCTGTTTCTCAGTCCCTTCAGCAGCCACCCGTGTGAGCCCAGCCAGCCCTTCCGCGTCTCCGCACTCCCTGCCGGTCAAGTTGTGATGTAGCGGCCTTTTCTGTCTCTCCGTGGTTATAAGACTTCTTTCCAGCTAGTGTTAGGTTGGTTATTCCAGATGATTTCTCCAAAATTAAGTTGTAAATCCAGACTGGTCCTGGGAGGAGGTTAGTGTAGCTTCCACTTACTCCTCCGCCATCTTCTTTCTAATTAATCTTATATTACACCTTTTCTAATATTTAAACATTATTAAATTGAATGTGGTGGTTATGTAGATCTGTGGAGCACATTTCTCATTGAGTATAGTAAGATTCAACAAATTATTTCTGACAACTAGAAGGATAGCAAATTTGTTGCCAGTTTTGCTGAAAGCCTTTAATACTCAACTGTCTATAAGTGTTAAAATTTTAACAGTTTTTTTTGATAAGAATATGTAAATATGTAGTAAGAAATGTTTAAAGTAGTATCTTCTTATAGATTTGGGAGTGGGGACAAAGGAGTCAATAGGAATAGAGTGAGAATAGTTTTGAAAAATATGAGCTGATAACTACTACCTAAACTTAAAATTATGATCATCACCTAGCTTTCACCAGCTCGCAAGTTTATCCCTACTATTAACAAATAACCATCAGTATGTCTCAATGTATAGGAATTTTTACATATTTTAGGCCTTTATTGTAACAATCTAGTATACTAAAGCACCTTGAGGGGCTTAAATCTGTGGTACCTAAAACAATCTGAAATAAAAGATTAAAACCATTATTTATACAAAGTTTATGCTGCTAACCACTTCATAATTATCTTGGGTATATTGAATATAGTACATGAATAATGGTGGAGTGTACTCTTCTTCAGTGACCTCTATAACAGGTGCGGTATATATATATATATTTTTCAATCCTCATCTGAGGTTATATTTATTGATTTTAGAGAGATGGAGGGAGAGAGAAAGAGAGAGAAACATAAATCTGTAGCCTCCTGCACATGCCCAGACCAGTGATCAAACCTGCAGCTTAAGTATGTGCCCTAACTGGGAATCAAACCCACAACCTTTTTAGTGTATGAGACATTGCTCCAGCCAACTGAGCCACCCAGCCAGTGCAGGTTCCATATATTTTTTCAATGAAAGGCCATGGGAAAAAGTCCTCCCATACACATTCAGGCTTTTATTGTTTGTAAAATAGTATTTTTAATATCTAAGAAATTTAATTACAATTAAAATTCAGTATAATGAATAATTAAAAACACTGATTTATAAAGATAACATGTACCCCTATTTTCACTTCAACATCATTCACAATAGCCAAGACATGGAAGCAACCTTTGTCTAACAGTATATGATTGGATAAAGAAAATGTGGTATGGGGACTTCCGGCCAAGGTGGAGGCCTAGACTGACACACTCCATCTCCCTCCACAACTAAGAAGGAATACAACTAATGCAAAACCAGAAATAACCAGAAGTTCCAGAAAATAAAGCTACATGGAAGTCCAACGTATGAAGTTATAAACAAGTGGTGCTCGTCCAGACGGGTAGGAGGGGCAAAGCCGGAGTGGAGAGATCAAACTGTGCTGGCGGGGTAGCAGCTACAGTGACAGCAGCAGGACTGCGGTAAGCACAGACACCCGTATTTAAGGGGAGGCGAGAAGCACCTGGGGAGCACCCCTGGCTGCAGACCAAACCTGTCAGCTTGTGATTCCAACGCCGGGGAAGGCAGACCCCCATTGCCTTGGACTGTGAGACCTAGAGGGCATGGGGACAGAGGAGGAGGCTCCCAGTCTCCCAGCAGAGAGTTAAGGGCAGGAATCCATCTTGGACCCCCGCCCCCACACAAAGCGCCATAGTGTGGTGAGAAGGGCCACTTGCTAGTGAGAGTGTATGGGGCTCCGCCCCCTATAGCATAGGAAGCATGACTGCCCCGCCCAAGGAAAAGTAAGCAAACCTGTCAGGATGGCATGGATAATGATAGAGATCCGAATCACACAGCTGACCAGAAAGCAAATACCTGAATTAACAAACAGGTAGATAATCTTTCTGAGGCTCAGTTCAGAGCTATAGTTATAAGACAGCTTACAGAACTAACAGCAGGACTTAATCAAGACAGGGAAGGAATGAAGGCTAGTCCTGCTGAAATGAACGAAAACACATACGAAACAAGTGATGAGGGAAGAAAAACTAGGGATCAAATCAACAAATCGGAACATAGGGAAGGAACAAACGGTCAACCAGTGCAGAAAAAGGAAACAAAAAATGAGGAAAATGAGGAGAAGCTCAGAAACCTCTGGGACAACTATAAGAGAGCGAACATCTGAATTATAGGGTTGCCAGAAGGTGAAAAAGAAGAACTAGAAATTGAAAAATTATGTGAAAAAATAATGAAGCAGAACTTCCCTAACTTGGGGAAGGAAATAGACTTACAGGTCCAGGAAGCACAGAGCATTCCAAATAGACTGGACCCAAGGAGAACCACACCAAGACATATAATCAAAATGTCAAAAATTAAAGGTAAAGAGAGAATCTTAAAAGCAGCAAGAGAGAAGAAGAGAATCATGTACAAAGGGGTCCCAATTAGACTATCAGCTGGTTTCTCAAAGGAGACTTTACAGACAAGAAGGGACTGGCAAGAAATATTCAAAGTAATGAAAAGCAGAAACCTACAACCACGATTACTCTCTCCAGCAAAGCTGTCATTCAGAATAAAAGGGCAGAGAAAGTGCTTCCAGGACAAAGTAAAACTGAAGGAGTTCATTACATCCAAACCACTGTTATGTGAGATGTTAAAGGGACTTGTTTAGAAGAAGGAGGATCAAAACCATGAACATTAAAGTGAAAACTGTATCACAACAACCAACAACAGAAGTTAGGGAATTGGAACAAAGGCTAACTAAGTAGGCAACGAGAGTGGAAAAAGAATTATAGGTATGGGGAACATATTGGGGGGAGGTTAGAGGGGAGGGGGAAGGGGAAAGGGTAGGGAGATGATGCAGGAAATAAGCATAGTAGGAGGGAATGGAGTAGACAGGAAGATGTTGAGAAGAACTATATGCACAACCAATGGGCATGGACTAAAGGTGGGCAGACAACTGGAGGGAGGGGAGGTCACTGGGTGGAGGGCAGCAGAGGGAAAAGAAATTGGGACAACTGTAACAGCATAATCAATAAAATATATTTTTTAAAAAATTTTTTGTAAAGAAAAAAATATGTGGTGTGTATATGCAGTGGAATACTCCTCAGTCATTAAAAATTAATGAAATATTGCCATTTGCACCAACATGAATGGATCTTGAGAGTGTTATGCTAGTAAGTGAAATGGAAAAGGAAAAGAATCATATGATTTCATTCATATGTGGGATATAAAACAAAAAGCAAGAAATCAACAAACAAAAGAAAAAAACTCGTTGGTACAGACAACAGAATGGTGGTTACCAGCAAGAAGGGGGTTGGAGGGAGGACAAAGTAGGTAAAGGGAGTCAAATACATGGTGATGGAAGGAGACTAGACTTTGGGTCGTGGGCACACTAGAATATTTAGATGTCATATTATTAAGATGTACTTCTGAAACTTATATAATATTAACCAATGTCACCCCAGTAAATTTAATTCAAAAATACATGGTATAAAAACAGTGGTGGGAAAGGTAGTTAGAAACTAGAGACTTTTGTGTGTGTACAGTTATTTTTTCTTGAATGATTTCCATATGAAAATATTTGATAGCTATTATTATAAACATGAAACCTAAAACTCAATAGGCAATTTAATAATTGTATCTATTTTTGACTACTATTTTTTTTCTTACCATCATCAGCACTGCCACACAGTTCATGTTACACATTCTTATAACTCTAGATATGAGAAAATACAAAGTCACTCAACAAAGCAGCTGTATGGTATATGCAACTGATGTGGAAAATAAGACCACAGACTCAGGTTTTAAAATAAGAATATTTTTTATTAACATTCTGGACACAGGAAAGGAGTGAAAGAATTTGGCTGGATAACTAATGCTGTTCCTTAACACATCAGGCTCTTTTTAATACACTTGTACAAACTAAAATTCTCTCCTAAAATTGCTGTATTGTCAGCAAGGAAGGAGATCTTGGGACAGTCAGGTATAGGTGGGTGATCTTTTGGGTTAACTTTTTGTAGAGTGGTGCTAATAGTCAGTTCTGCTGTAACATAACAGGTTTATTTCTAAAATCACTTATATGCAAACTTATGCAATAAAAATATCAAGGTTTATGTGGAAAACAGGTTAACGGCACAATCAACAACTTTTGTCAGTGAAAAAGGTTTATAAAAACCCTAATTTAAAAAAACATAGGTAGAATAGTTTCATACAAGTTGAAGGGGTCAAATCTATAAATACAACAATAAATATCTCTATCTTTAAAAAGACATGCTGTGTCCTTGTGGAAGTGCGTGTCAGGAGAGTTGCAGCTTGTAAATTATTGATGTGGTGGAAGGAAAGTCGTCTGAAATCCAAAGGAAAGTTGGACCACCATGTGGATGGGTGTTTCTTATAACACAGGTAGATGTTTGAGATGTTTGTTTCATGTATTCCTACATGGCTTCGTTCTCCAGATTATAGTTATCTATATTGACCTAGTTTCTCACTGATGAAATCTGGCATCGTCGTCGGCAGCCGTCCGTCTCGAGAGACGATGGCGTAGCTTCCTGAGAGTCTATCTGCACCGCCGAGAATGGCATAGGTGAACACAAAATTATCGCTATGCTCAGATTGATTCCTAATACCAGTTGTGTTGGAATTGACTCACATTTTCAAAACAAATGTAATAACAAAATTGACTATACTCTTAACAGAGATAATGATGTTTGTCCAGTGAGTGGGTAAAAACATTAAGAGTCTTTCCTGGTTGCTGACTGTGTGTGTGGAAGGAAAGAAAACATGAAAATCGACTTCAAAGTTTTTAGTTTGAGAAACTGTGGAAATGACAGCATCAAACTGTAATAAATTCCCAGGTGGGTTGGGACTAAACACAAGACATTCTCTGGAGCTTGCCTTCCCTTAGAACACTTGGCCAGATGAAGAATGGATACTAATCAGGGGAGGGGTCTTAGCAATAAAGAAAGGAAGAGTGGTTTGGATGGGCAGCCTAAGCTTATATATGTTGAATAATGTATGCTGAGTAAATGAAGAGAAGATCCAGCCTTTTGAGTTTGTGAAAAGCCCAAACACTAAAATAGGTTGTTTTACTGAAAACCGTTTTGTTTCTCTGGCTGGTAGTATTCTCCTTTCATTCTAAATGTTTTCAGGTACCTATATGGAACACTTTGGCCTTACATTCACCATTTATTTTAACAACTCACTCCTGTGGCCTCAGCGTGCATTTTGCCACTCAGCACTTCATTTTAAATTCCAGTGGTCATTCTCTATAACCATAATTTCCACCTTTCTTCCTCTCTCCTGCCTCCTCATCTTCTGTTTGACTTCATGCAACCCCAGTTCCATTCCTAAACTATTCTCACTGCATCCCTATTCCTTATTCCCTGTCTTTTTGTTTCTCTTGCCCTGCTAATGCCTTACACACTCCCCTGCACCGAGGTTAAAGAGTATGTTGTGTATTTGTGACACAACAATTGATTTCATTATTCCTCAGGTTGGCCCAATAGAATATATTGTACTTTTATCTTGAAAATAGAGGTTTATAGGCTGCCTATTTTTATTGTTTCTGTAAACTTTTCAGGATCTATTCCTTTTTATCCCTTAGTTTCTAAGTAGAATTAGAACTGGAAAAGAAAAATTTGGAAAACACTGTGAGTTCCATCACGTAATATATTATCACTTCTATTATGATTAAAAACAGCACATAAACAACAACATAAATTTTGGTGGATTCTATTATTTATTTAAATAAAGCAAAAATCCTTGTAGATGTTTTCTGCTTATTTCAGAAATTTGAGGACCCGTGAAGCATGAAACAATTCAAATGAATATTTAGTAACATTTACTTTGAGAAGCTAGGAGCTTAGTTAGTGAGCCAACTAACCATTCTGCTAGAATCTTTGGTTTGGAAAATAGCATAGGTAGAATATGTTCATGAGAAAAAGGCCATTTCTATTATTTAATTTCATTCTGGCTTAGATCAGTTTTCATATATGAAATGTTTATCTTTAGTACTAGGGCAGTGCCTAAGGACTGTTCATTCTCAAGGTGTTTTATTTTGAATAGTGCTACCAAAAGAGTGGACCTTTAAAACATGTGAACTTCCTATATAACAAAAAGAGAGAAATAATGGTATTTATATGTTAATTCCATAAGGCCCCACATTTAACTCTGTTCCCTCTGGCCATATACCAGGTGGAATAAAGCAAGGGCTCACTATTAAAAATATCAAATCAAATAATTCCAGCTGGGGTTTTCTAATCATTTAAAAGGCAAAGTGTAAGGTCACTTTTAATATCTTAAGTAGATCACTATCTTAACATTTACTTTAGATATTAAATGTGAGATTCTTATCTTTGCCTTAGTGACTACATTAAACTGCTAGCAGTTTCAAGCTTTTGAGGATTTTCCTGAAGAGCAACATTTAGAGCCTAAATTCAGGGTCAGTTGTTTTTCCCAAAATTACTTTTTTAGGAATATCCAATTCATCAGTGTATTAATCTGAAAAATTGATTTACCAATTGGATTAAGTGCCACAGGACTCTTCAACACATTATTTTAATCAATTTCTTGGAAAGATCAATTTTCTAATGGTTGAATACATATAAAAATGAAGCAACCAAATCAAATAATTAGGAAGGTTGGCAAATTGCATTCCCTAGAGATCTTTAAGAACAGGTCCTTAATTTTGTGTCTGAAATGGTTTGAGATCTTCAAGTGAAGTGTCTGGAGACAGGAAGAGGGAATTACGCATCCAGGCCTGTGTTTCTGGATTTCCATCTTATGTTGACATTAATTTTCTAATATTTAGTAGCTGGTGTTTGAGTTGAGGCAAAAAGTCATCTTTTTTTCTTCTTTTTATAATTATTTTTTATTTAGTGACATTTTAAAGTAATGAACAGAGAGTAGTCTGTATTAGTTATGGTTGAGTCTATAAAGGCAAATTTTTTTAAGGCAGCTCTGGCAGCCTTTCTGTATTGCCTGCTATTAAGGTCTACAGTGAATGTAAATGTGAGTTTTTGAAATTTAAAGCTAAAGTTATAGCGACTACTATATAGGGCTACCTTTAATTTGAATAGGGGTTGTTAAAGTTAAAAATTATATTTTGCTGTTTGGGCTTATGTAACATGCCTCCCTCCTAGCATAGAAATGTTTGGATTCTGAAAAAAAGACTTTTTCAGCCTATTATTTGTATACGTAGGGTGTTTTTTTTCTTCTTATTAGTCATTGTGGTTAAGTGATTTATTTGTAGCTGATGAGTCACAAGTATCTTTCCCATCTCTAATGAGTCACCTAGTTCATACAAATTTGTTTACTTTCCTTTTTAGATCTTTTACATAAAAATAAGTATTTTACTTAGCTAGTAGATTGAAATTTCAGTTTGCTACTTTAACTTTTAAAATTGTAAAATATGAAAATACTCAGAAGTCTCATTGATTTAGAAAACTTTTATTTAGCACCTGCCTTGGTACAGGCACTCTGCTGGGTTGGGGTACAAAATGATACATATATCACTTAAGGAACTTAATTTGGGGAGAGGGTAGAAATAGTTAAACAACTGCGTGCAGAGACGTGTTATAGGGGCTGTGGTAGAAGTATATGTATATCATCGATAGTTGAGGCCCAGAGGGAGGTGGGCATGTGGGTACACCTTGAGCATAATGTGGATAAGTTGGTGAACATAGGCTACTAGGTCATTATACTGTTGTGGATTGCAGCTCTGAACAACTGTACTAGATGGTTTATACCTGTTTGTTGGAATGAGGTAGTTATCTATTGTAGGAGAAACAAAACTTCTGTATATTTGGTCCTGTCTAGTTCAACATTTGTACTGAAAACTTTGATAAAGATATATTGTATATTTAAAAGTAGGTCTAAAATCTGAGGTCAAAATTCTAGACAGTTTATGTGATTAATTTTTCTAAGCTAACTATAACTTTTAAGTAATAACTTCACATTATTTTATACAAAGATTCTGATGAATTTCTGTTGAGGATGGCAACCACAACAGACATCAAGATGCATCAGCGTTACTGGAGAATGTAGCACAATTCTTGGGCATTTTAAAAACTTCATGAAGGACAAGTGAGATAATGATGCATTCTGGAGCACGTAAAATTGGGTCCTCGTTTTTGAGCCTAACAGAACTCTAGTATGATAATCTATATATGATTTTACTAAGCTGTGTGTGATCTTAGGCCTATTACTTGACCTTTCAATTTCAGTTTTCTCAGCAAAAAATGATGGTAATACCTACCTTGTAGGCCCTTGTGAAGTTTAAGTGAGATGGTATGTGTGTAAAGTACTTCATACAGGAACTGAAATGTGAAAGGAAATTGATGTGGGAATAGTGATAGTTTAGGTATTTATGTCTGTTAAGACCAATTTCATTTCAGCTATAAATAGAAAAAACTATACTTTGTCAACATTAAAGAGTACAGAGAAAATGAAAAAACTACTATAGAAGGGTGACAGAAAATTTATGAAGCATTCCATATATTTTTGCAAATGAGAAAAAATATGGAGGCATATAGACCAAATAGTAAACAGTGATTATAGGAAGAGCGTTTAGATATATGATGGGGGACTTAAACTTTTTAGTTCACATGTTTATTTGGAATTTTTAGTAATTGGAATTTTAGTATTGGAATTTTTAGTAATCAAAAATATTCAGAGACAGTTACATAGTCCTATAGTTGATATATTATTTATATCTGTGTTAACCTTATATACAAGGTTAATATCTTCTATCTGTATTAATCCTATATAGTTGATATAGAACTTCTCTTTTTGATACATATTTCTTCCTTGCATTTCTAGTGATATTCTCTTTTGATAACTTTAAATGTCTTCTCTATTCTCCCACCCAGACTTCTACCATGGTCTTCAGTGTTTCTAAAGGATAGTAAATAATATATATAAATGACATTGACCCCCTAAAAAACTAGTATGTGTGACAAAATTAAGAGCTAATTCCAGATAAGTCATTTTCAGATTGTTTTAGGCGGTGCTGAATTTTTTTTTTTTAATGTTTTACAGTTCTTCCAATTAGTTCCCCCTTTACCCACTCCACTCATCATCCCACTCCCCACTTCCATAGTCAATGCCCACCACGTTGTCCGTGTTCATGGGCCCTTCATATATGTTCCTTGACTAATCTCTTTACCTCTCAAACCATCCCCCTCTCCTTCCTCCCTGCTTACCACTGTCTATTCCCTGATTCTATGCTTCTGGTTCTGTTTTGCTGACTAGTTTATTTTGTTCATTAGAGATCATATAGCATTTGTCTTTTGCTGAGTGACTGGCTTATTTCACTTAGCATGATAGTCTCTAGTTCCAGCAGTGCTCCTTTTGAAATGTGTTTATAACCTCCTTTCCCTGAGCAGCCACTTTGAAGAGGACAGTATTCCCTTGAATGGATAAATTCTGCCGGGTTTTTTGTTGTTGTTGTTTTTTAAGTATATTTTATTAATTATGTTGTTACAGTTGTCCCAATTTTTTCCCTTTGCCACCCTCCACCCACTTACACCCCTTACCTCCAACAATCCTCCCTTGTACTTCATGCCCATGGGTCATGCATATAAGTTTTTTGGCTCCACCCTTTCCTATACTGTTCTTAACATCCACCTGTCTACAGTATTTTGTTCCTACCAATTATGCTTCTTGATCCCTGCACCATTTTCCCCATTTCTCCCTCTTCACCCTCCCAGCTGATAACCCTCCAAATGATCCCCATACCAACGAGTCTGTTCCTATTCTGGTTGTTTGCTTAGTTTGTTTTTGTTTTTTGGTTTTTTTTTTTTAGATTCAGTTGTTGATAGTTGTGAGTTTGTTGTCATTTTAATGTTCATAGTTTTTATCTTCTTCTTCTTAAATAAGTCCCTTTAATATTTCCTATAATAAGGGCTTGATGGTGATGAACTCCTTTAGCTTTTTCTTGTCTGGGAAGCACTTATTCTGCCTTTCCATTCTAAGTGTTAGCTTTGCTGGCTAGAGTAATCTTGGCTATAGGTCCTTGTTTTTCAAAACTTAGAATACTTCTTGCCAGCCCCTTCTTGCCTGCAAAGTTTCTTTTACAAAATCAGCTGATAGTCTTACAGGAGCTCCTTTGTAGGTAACTCTCTTCTTTTGCTGCTTTTAAGATTCTCTTCTTATCTTGAACCTTTGGCATTTTAATTATGATGTATCTTGATGTGGTCCTTTTTGGGTCTAGCTTGTTTGGGACTCTTTGTGCTTCCTGGACTTTTTGGTCCATTTACTTTGCCAAATTAAGGACTTTTTTTTTTTTTTTTTTTTTTTCACTTATTTTTTCAAATAAGTTTTCAATTTCTTGTTCTTCTTCCTCTTTTCCTTCTGGCACCCCAATGATTTAGACATTGGTACTTTTAAAGTTGTCTCAGAGGTTCCTAATCCTCTCATTTTTTTCAATTCTTTCTTCTTTCTCTTCCAGGTGAATGTTTATTTCTTCCTTTTGATCCAAATTGTTGATTTGAATCCCAGCTTCCTTCCCATCACTGTTGGGTCCCTGTCTATTTTTCTTTATTTCACTTTGTATAATATTCACTTCTTCCTTTATTTTGTATCTATACTCAATTATTTCTCTAATCATCCTGATCACCAGTGTTTTGAACTCTGCATCTAATATGTTGGCTATCTCCATTTCATTTAGTTCTTTTTCTGGGGTTTTATTCTGTTCTTTTCATCTGGGGTTTTATTCTGTTCTTTTCATCTGGGCCATATTTCTTTGCCTCCTCAATTTGGCAGCCTCTCTGTGTTTGTTATTGGGTAGAGCTACTTTGACTCTGTGTCTTGGTAGTATGGCCCAATATAGTACCTGTCATGTAGGGTCCAGTGGCACAGCCTCTCCTATCACCCAAGCTGGGTACTAGAGGTGTGCCCTTCGTGTAGGCTGAGTACACCTTCCTCTTACAGTTGAGCCTTGGTTGCTTTTGGCAGATCAAGGGGAGAGATTTACCCAGGCCAATTAGCTGCAAAGACTGACTGTGACCACTGTCCACCAACCTCTTCTTTCTGTGGAGAATCAGCTGTGCAGGGGCAGGGTAGGGGTGGTCTGACGTTGTCTAGCTGTCCACTGGGTGCGCTGGCCCTGGGGTTTTCTGGGTGGTACAGGCCAAGGTCAGAGCCCACCTGTGTTTTGCCTGGGGTAGCCTGAGCTATAAAGCAATCTGAGATGGCTGCTAGTTGTGCTGTGCTTGGAGATTCCCAGGAGAAGCCAAGCTGTGAATCTTAGCTAGCTGCTGGTAGTGCCAGGCCTGGGGCTCACTGAAGCCAGGTGTTGCTTGTTTGATAGGATTTAGGAAGTTGTGAGGCAGGAGCCAATACCAGCCATTCATATGGAGAAGTACACAGGTTGGGTGGGCCCATAAGTTGGGTGAGGCGGAGTCTCTGGGGATCCTCTAGGTGGATCAAACTGAATTAGCCTGGTTGATGGAGTCTCAGATAAGGCACCAGCTTGCTGGCTGTGTGGAGGGAGGATTTAGAAAAGAGACAATGTCCTCTGCTCACCTTGATGCTAGACACTTCAGTTTCTCCCTGTACACCAGTGGTACCTTTCAAGCTGTTACCCTGGTGCTGGAGCTCAGAGGGGGTGAGTCTGAGTAGGTGAGTCCAGGTATGGGTTCTTTAAGAGGAACTGCTTGAGATTCCAGAAGTTTCTTCCACTGACTCAATCCCCACTGGTTTTTGTAGCTAGAAGTTGTAGGGACTTATCTTTCTGGCATTGGAACCCTGGGGTGGGGGGCCTGGTGTGGGGCTGGGACTCGTCACTTGTGAGATATCCCTCCCGAGTTCTTATCCGAGTTCTTATCCACCACATGTGGGTGTGGGACAGCTCATTCCACATCTGCACCCCTCCTACCCATCTCAGTGGATGTGTTTATTTAATTCTGTAGTTGTCAGACTTCCATTCAACTTGATTTCTGACAGTTTTGGCTGATGGTTGTTCTACATTTTAGTTGTAATTTTGATGTGCTTGTGCAAAGAAGCGAGTCATTTCTGCCTACGCCACCGTCTTGACTAGATCCTCACTGCTGTGTTGATAAGAAATTAACCCTAATATTTTATAGTAAAATGTTATATATCTGGTTTTTAAGAATATCTTTACAGTGCATAATTCACACTGTTGGTTTGCATTGTATATATGAAGAACTATAAACAAACTTTTACTATTTCAAAGACCTTTATTATGATCAGACAATAGCTTTGAACTTAAAGATTTTTTAAAATTTCATAACTTTCTTGAGCTTAACATTGTATTACTCAGCTGTTGCAAAAAACCTGTGTAACAAACCACCTTAAAACTCAGTAGCAACACAGTACTAACCCAAAGTGATCTATAGATTCGATGTAATCCTTGTCAAAATCCAAATAGCATTTTTTTTTCAGAAATAGAAAAATCCTTCCTAAAATTCATATGTAATCTTAAGGAACTCAGGCTAACCAAAACAATCTTGAAAAAGAAGAACAAAGTTGGAGGACTCATAATTCCTTATTTCAAAACTTATTGTAGTCCTGGCTAGGTGGCTCATTTGGTTTGAGTGTCATTCTGTACACCAAAAGGTTGTATGGGAGGCAACTGATCAATATTTCAATATTTCTGTCTCATGCTGATGCTTCTCTCTCTCTCTCTCCCCCTCCTTTCTCCCTCCCTCTCTCTGCCTTCCTCTCTCTCTAAAATCAATAAGCATATCCTCAGATGAGGATTTTTTTAAAACCTGCAAAGCTACAGTAATCAGAACAATGTGCTAGCATAAGGAGAGATATATAGACCAATGGAATAGAAAAGAGAACCCAGAAAAAAACCCTAACATATGCAAGGTCTGTCCAGAAAAAGTCCTATCATTGTTAATATAATGAGAATGGTTTGCACACAACATCAATAAAACCTGGCAGCCAGAGAGAGTGGACTGGAACGCACATGAATGAACAATGACAGCTTAATTGTACAAGTCAGTAGGAGCTGTAGACATTGTTGAGTGAGCATGTATACTGTGTGGCCATTGCATTCAAAGTGACTGAGTGAGTAGTGCAATGAATCTGCATCAGATTTTGCGTGAAGCTTGAATATCCCTCCTCGGAAGCTACTCGGATGATTCAGAAGGCCACAGCTATGGTCAACTGGTGATTGGCAGCTTCATCACAACAATGCACCTGCTCATGCATCATGTCTCATGCAGAGTTTTTTGGCTAAACATCACCTAGGTGACTCAGCCCCCCTACAGGGCAGATTTGGCACCCTGTGACTTCTGGCTTTTCCCAAAACTAAAATAACCTTCGAAAGGAAAGAGATTTGAGACTATCAAGGAGATTCAGGAAAATAAAACAGGCCAGTTGATGGTGGTCAGGAGAATTGTGTGGTCCTAAGGTACCTACTTTGAAGGGGACTGAGACATCATTGTCCCACGTACAATGTTTCTTATATGTGTATCTTCGTCAATAAATGTCCTTTTCTTAGTACATGGCTTGATACTTTCTGGACAGACCTCATAGTCTTGATTTTTGACAAGGGTTCCAACACCATTTGGTGGGTAAAATACAGTCTTTTCAACAAATGGTGCAGGGAAAACTGGATATTCACATGCCAAGGACTTTACTTTATACCATATATAAAATAAATTCAAAATAAATCAATGACCTAAATGTAAGAGTGAAAACTATAAGATTCTTCGGGAGAAAATATAGGCCAAAATCTTTATAATGTTGGATGTAGCAGTGACTTCATGGATGTAACGCCAAAAGCACTGGTAACAAAAGAAAAATTAGATTAATTGGACTTCAGAATGAAAACTTATACATGATAGGGCACCATCAAGAGAGTGAAAAGACAATCCAAAGAGTGGGAGAAAATATTTGCAAATCATGTATCCAATAAAGGAATAATATCCAGAATACATGTAGAACTACTAACAACATAAACCCAATTTCTAAATGGGCAAAGGAGTTCAATAGACATTTCTCCGAAGAAGATAAACCAAGAGCCATTAAACATAGGAAAAGATGCTCACTATCATTAGTCGTTAAAGAAATGCAAATCAAAACCACAATTAGATACCACTTTATACCCATTAGGATGACCATTGTCAAAAAAATAGAAAATAAGGTTGGTGAGGATATGGAGAAATCGGAACCCTTATGCATTGCTGGTGGGATTGTAAAAATGGTACAGCTGCATTGGAAAACAATATGACAGTTCCTCTAAGTTATACATAGAATTTTTACAAAAGAATTAAAAGCAGAGACTCAGATCATTGTATTCTATTATTGGTCATGGCAGCATTATGCAGTGTAACCAAAAGGTGGAAACAACCCATCAATAAATGAATGGATAAACAAAATGTGATATGTACATCTAAGGGAATATTATTCAGATTTAAAAAGGAATGAAATTCTGATATATGCTATAACATGGATGAACCTTAAAATCCTTATGCTAAGTGAAAATAAGTCAGACACAAAAAGACAAATATGATTCCACTTACCTGAGGTACCTAGAATAAAAAAATTTATAGACAGAACAGAGGTTACCAAGAGCTGGCATTGGAAGTATGATACTTGGGGGAAATGGGAAGTTAATTGTTTAATGACTACAGAGCTTCTATTTGGGATACTGAAAAAGTTCTGGAAATGGATAGTGGTGATTGTTGTACAACATTGTGACTGCTACTGAAGTTTAACGATGGCTAAAATGGTAAATTTTATGTGTTGCATATTTTATAATTTAAAAAACTTGTAAAGGAAATAAAATCCTCAGCAGCACACACAATAAACTTTGATTTCTTTGTTACACATCTGTGGATCTGCTAGAGTTTGGCTCAACTAGGCTTGTTTTGAAGCTGTGATATGGGTCCTAGTCTGTTCCTTGAGTGTCTCAGATTCCTTGGACCAGCAGGTACCTGGCCATCATCTTGTCAAGAGAAAAGCAGGAGTGCTGAAGGACAAGTTCAACTACACAAGTGCATTTCAAACCTTTGCTGGCATCTCATTGATAAAGCAAGTAATATGGCCAAACCCAAGTTTTAGGGGCAGAAAAGTACTTTCCGTCTCCTTGAAGCCATGGCAAAGGTGTGGATGAATACCACTAACATAGGGAAATGAAGGCTTGGGACAAATAATTTAGTATACCACAGAGATATGCAAAAAACTTTAAATTTTTATCAGAAACATTAAATAATAAGACATTACTCATTATTGTAGACTGGAGCTTACCTCCTTCAAGTACTGAAACTAGTTTGACAATTTTAACAGAATCTTTGAAGTCTATTTTACACATTCTTCCTTAACTTTTTCCTAATGACAGAGGGCCATCGTTGTGATCACAATGGTGGTTCTTTGTCACTTTCCTATTTTTGTTTCTTTTGTTTTAATATATATTGTTTTAATATATATAATGGTTCTTTTTTTTTTTCTTTTTTGCTGCTGCTTATGTACTATAAACATGAAAAAACTTTTAATCGAGATTGAGAGAACTATAGATAATGAAAATGTTCCTGGGGTTATTAGTGAGACCCTAAGTAGTATACTGTATGGCACTTATTTTGGAAAGATGAAATTTTATTCCTTCAGATAACTGAGTACTGTTTGTTTTTCTCCGAAGTTGCATGTTTTATAATTTTTGACTTATTCATACACTATATGACTTGTTTAAAAAAAAAGAAAACTTGATAGCCAGCTCAATATTTTCATAAAATACTTTATGTAAACAATGGTGTTTTTTATAATTTTATTTTCTAAAGAAGCTTAAGTTAAAAGTTAACTATTAAATTGACAGTTGACAGTTTCTAATGGGTGCCATGAAGTCTTTTATACCTATTAGTAGTAGCAAAGCTCTACTAATTCATCTTATTTGTAGAGTGATTAATTATATGTAGGGTCAAAAACGTAGTTGGAAAATGAAAGAGGTATAAGAATGCAATGATAGAATGTTCTGGAAGGTGGTGGTAATAATAAAAATAGCTGACTTAACTCTTGAAAAAATGTGTTTTATTTACTTCATCTATTTTTCATACAATAAGATAGTTCCCAGGAGTTCCTCTTCTTTTCACCATGGATTTTTTTTCCTGCCAAGGCTTTTAGTTCCCTCTTAGACATATAACTCTTTCAAAATATATAGTGGCGTATTAGTTTTAAAAAGTAAAACAGAAACCTTAATAAGGTCTCTTTATGGTAACAGTCAAGCTATTGAATATACACTATAAAGTATTAAGCCATCTTAACACACAATGTCAATTAAAATCATTAGACTTTTTCTACAAGGTGGAATTTTATCTAATACTAGCACTAGTTTATTCTATTATTCCTATCCCTCTTGTAGTAACTCTAGTAATACACACTGTAACTTTTTATTTGCTCTAACTAGCAAGTTCTAGTCTGATCCTTTTCCACAAATTTGACTCTTTTGTTTTAATGTTTTTTTCTTCTAAATTCATTCATCTCTAAAAATAAATAGGGATAGACAGATATAGATATGGATGTAAATATAGAGATATTACAGCTAAATTACCCAAGGTTTAAAAAATTACGGAATGATTTTACTAATAACTACATAGGCTATTCTATTAACAGCACATAGCTACTAGATATAGTACAGGGAAATACTGAGATTGGAAGGGCAAAAAATATTAATTATAAGCCTCCTCTGTATCTAGTTAATCCTACATTCTTTCTAATTGATTCCATAGACCAATTTGTGATAACAGAAGTATAACTTTGGTCTTAGTTTAAAAAATAGGTCAGATTTTCAGAAGTTCTTTTGTGAATTGTTTATTATTGGAAACAATGTTTAAAATGGTGGTGGTTTTCTAATCTAGCTGATCAAGTATTTTAGCACATAATACTACTGAATTAAATCAAGTACTAAAGGTAAACTTAGTTCCAAGTTCAGCTCCTGCATAAAAGGAATCATCTGGTACTTTTGAGGGAGAAAGGAGAGAAAATTTTGTTTTCTTTAATTGAAACTTTAGCTAGCCTTAGGCAGGATATCTTTACCAGTTTCTTTCTGGAAAGAGTTGCTTAGTGCTCCGTTCTTGAGAGTAGATGTGTTTGACTTGAGTTGACTTGAAGAAGACTGGAAAGCCAACCTTTAACGAGTCCAAGAGATTGAGGTAAGAGAACCAGGGTGGCCAGGGAAATAGTGGTAGCAAGGTGGAACTCTAGTTGGGGCAGGTCAGGTTACTTGATGGAGCAATACACTGATCAGTAAGGAAGAGATACCCTTTTTAAGGTGGCTGGTAACAGACAAAATTTTAGGCAGTGTAGAAAAATGAAGTGAAAAAAATTGTTTTTCTTCACCATTTACATATATTATCCTCATTTTGATCGTTTTCCAACTCTGAGCAAGTGTTCATTGAAATGGATTGTGATGTTCTCTTTTGTAAAATAAGCATTGCTGGATTTCTGGAAGCTTGTCAAACAGCACCATAACTACTAAGGAAGGACTCAATACCTCATCAGAATGAATACAATTTTACTATTGTAAGGACTCTGCCTCGCAGGCACCTACCCAGACCCGTTCCGAAAAAGATGAGTGCATTCCATCTGTGGGGGTGGCGTCGTTTGTTTTGTTTATATTCTGGTCATTCATTTTGTTGATTCTGGATACAGAATTGAAACATGAGAGATTAATCCAAGAGTTAACTAAGGTTTATGACTTAGCAGATACAGGGAGTCCAAGACAGAGTTTCCTAATACACGTTTGCCATTTCTGTTACTCTAGCTGCCCAGGAAATCCACTCTCCCAGTTGTCACACTTGCGTTTTTCTTCCTTCCTTTTTTCACCTCACTCTGTACCTCTCGTTGCCACCTGAGAGTTTTAATTGATAGTTCTACGTGAGTTGAGCCACCATGATGCTGCCATCATTCTCCTAGACCTGAAAGTGAAATCTTAGTCATTCCCACAAATACATTGTGACACATTCTATCGTCGTCGTCGGCAGCCGTCCGTCTCGAGAGACGATGGTGTAGCTTCTCAAGTGTCTATCTGCACCGCCGAGAATGGCTGTGCAGTCCGACTCGGGAGTGACACGGCATCTGTCTCCTCCCGTGTTGAATCGACATCTTGCGATGACGCTGGAGTGTCCTCTCCAGTGGAGCTGAAGCTACAGAGCCTGGGCAGGGTGATATGGAGGGTCTGCTGTTGCCCATGCAGCAGACCCCCCCTCTCTTCGCAGCTGAAGGGTCCAAGGGAAAGACGGAGTCGATACAGCTTGGGTTCAGGTGCGCCGCAGGAGTTGCCGGTGTTGACTACAACGTCAAACCGCCTTAGGGACTCCGGCTCCGGATTTTCTGTCGGGGTTTACTCCCTTAGCCTTTCCCCAGAAGAGGTATGCCGCAAGGCAGCATACTATCAGTATGAGAATATACCCAAAAGTAAAACTGGTACATTATGTTTGGGAACGGCCTTTTTGGATTACACCCTTTCTCTTTTGGTTACGTGTGAGAGTTCAAAAATAATCCATTGGTGAGTTTATAAGCTACTTTATAATAATTTTATATTTCAGAACTTGAGTGTCTTTTGTGCAAAATTCAAGTTTGCTGTAGAAGTACACTGCCCAGAAGATGCATTTATTTTACCCTTAGTATATATTAAGCTTCATGTAGACATTCCTAAATGAGATTACACCATCAATTAGGCTGTCTGCCATAAATCCAGTCAATGACAGTGTATACCGAGAAACAATGGGCAATGAGTATTTCATTGCTGCACCCCAATGGCCTTTTATTACCTTGAAATCTTTTCAGTTGACCTTCTTTTATTATTTAGTTCCATTACATACCGGTAATTGCATTTATTGAAGCCAGTGTTTCTTGTTATAGGAAGTGCTGATCAGAGTAAATTTCATCTATGGGGCGGGAAATGTTCTTTAATAAATAATTGAAAGACTTTTTCCTACTTTTCATGATTCAGTGCTGGTTCTGTTGCCTTTTATGTCCAGAGTATTTTATAAATGGTAACTAATTTATGGCACCTAGAAAATCATCTCTTTAAGGAACTTCACGGGATGTACTTCATAATAGCTTGTTAAATAGACTGGGTTTATCTCAAGTGGTTTACTCTATTAAAGAGTTTAATAAATTCATCTTTACTGTTGAAATACCAAATGAGTTCTGACACCTCTGATGAGATGATTAAAGTTGGAAATTTTTTCTTTTGACAGCATCAACAAAGAGAGCATCGTAGATGTAGAAGGTGTTGTGAGAAAAGTCAATCAGAAAATTGGAAGCTGTACACAACAAGATGTAGAGTTGCATGTTCAAAAGGTAACTTTTTTCCAAAATATAAAATTGTATACAGAAATAGATTTGAATAGTTCTTATAACTATTCATGTTAAATCTGTTTCTTAATAATTAAAGTTGATATAAAATGTTGAAATTTACAAGTTGATTACTGAATCAATTGGCTTTTGTTAATACCATCCCGTACTTAGTGGCTTAAAACAACAAACATTGATTTGCTCACTTTCCTGTGCATTGGGCAGTTAGGGTTGGCCGTTTGAATTGGCTCATCTCCATGTGTCATTGACTGGGCTCACGTATATTTTTAGAACATCTTTTCCTGCAGTTTCTCTTCATTGAGTAAGCTAGCTCAGGCTTGTTGGCATGGTACCAGAATGGTTCCCAGCAAGAAGAGAGGGAAGCCTTAGTGTGAAAACACTTTCCAAGCTTGGGCTTGTGTCACATTTGTTAAGAATTTCATCGGTCAAAGCAAGTCGTATGGCCAAACTCAGATTTAAGAGGTGCAGAAATAGATTCCACCTTTTGATGATAGACAAGGCAATATCATTGGAAAATGACATGTATGCAAGAGCAAGAGGAATCATGGCAGCCATTTTTGCAAACAATCTACCATAGTTGAATAGGAAAACATTTAAAACACATTGAAAAAGCTTTATTCATTATTATGAACTTATTTTGCTGGGACTTTCTTATGATGATGTACTTCTAAATGTTGATTAATTATACTAATTCTTTTTTTTTTAAGTATATTTTATTGATTATGTTGTTACAGTAGTCCCAATTATTTTTACCCATTGCTGCCCTCCACCCAGAACCCCCGTTCCCTCCAGCAATCCCACCCCCTTTAGTTCATGTTCATGAGTCATACGCATAAGTTCTTTGGCTTCACCCTTTCCTATATCCTTAACTTCCCCCTGTCTATTTTGTACCAACCAGTTATGCTTCTTAATCCCTGCACCGTTTCCCCTTTCGCCCCCTTCCTCTTCCCAGCTGATAACCCTCCATATGATCCCCGTACCTATGATTCTGTTCCTATTCTGGTTTGCTTAGTTGGATTTTGTTTTTATTTTTTGGATTCCATTGTTGATAGTTGTGAGTTTGTTGTCATTTTAATGTTCATAGTTTTGATCTTCTTTTTCTTAAATAAGTCCCTTTAACATTTCATATAATAATGGCTTGGTGATGATGAACTCCTTTAGCTTTACCTTGTCTGGGAAGCACTTTATCTACCCTTTCATTAGAAATGCTAGCTTTGCTGAATAGAATAATCTTGGTAACAGGTCCTTGCTTTTCATCACTTTGAATACTTCTAGCCAGTCCCTTCTTGCCTGCAAATTTTCTTTTGAGAAATCAGCTGATAGTCTTATAGGCACCCCTTTGTAGATAATTTTCTGCTTTTCTCTTGCTTCTTCTAAGATTCTCTCTTTATCTTGAACCTTTGGCATTTCAATTACGATGTATCTTGGGGTAGTCCTTTTTGGGTCTAGCTTGTTTGAGATTCTCCGTGCTTCCTGGATTTGTATATATTTTCTTCGCCAAATTTGGGGAGTTTTCCTTCATTATTTTTTCATGTAAGCTTTCAATTACTTACTCTTAACTCTTCTCCTTCTGGCACCCCTATGATTCAGATGTTGGCACGTTTACAGTTGTCCCAGAGGTTCCTAAGCCTGTACTCATTTTTTTCAGTTCTTGTTTCCTTATCCTATACAGGTTCACTTTTTTTCTTCCTTTTGTTCCAAACCATTGATTTAAACCTCGGTTTCCTTTCCTTCACCATTGGTTTTGTGTGGATTTTCCTTCGTTTCATTTAGCATAGCCTTCACTTCTTCCCTTACGCGTTTGCCGTACTTAAGCATACCTGTCAAGCCTGTGAGAATCTTTATCACCAGTGTTTTGGATTCTATGTGTTAGGTTGACTTTCTCCTCATCACTTAGTTCTCCCACTGGATCCTTGATTTGTTCCCTCTTTTGGGCCATACTTCAGTGTCTCCTCAATTTGACAGGCTCCCGTGTTTGTTTGCCTCTGTGTCTTAGATAGAGCTGTCACAGCTATTACATTGTAAGGGGCAGAGCTTTAGGTATTCATCAGTACAGGATGACCATGTGGTGCTGTATGTGGGGGAGGGGTCTGAGAGGGAACGATGCTGCTTGCTCAGTACTCGCCCTTTTCCCAGACACTACGCTCTTTCGTATGGGACTGGTGCCTTTCTAGGTATTACCCTGGCTGTTGTTCCCAGAGTTGGTAGGTCTATGGACATTTTAGGGCCATGGGAGCCCTTTAAAGAAGCGGACTCTACTGAGAGACTGGCAGTTTCTTCTTCTGCCCCAACCCCCAGTGGTCTGCACAGTCAGAAGCAATGAGGCTTTATTTTCCCCGGCACTGGAACTATGAGCTGTGTGGTCTGGTCTGGTGTTGGGAGCGCTCCCCAGGTGTCCCTCCCTACTTTTTAAAATGTGTAACTGCGCTTTCTGCTGACCTGCGGCTGCTGCTGCTACTGCCACTGCCACCACCACACCACGTCCTCTCTGCCTTAGCTCCACCCGTCCTACCTGTCTGGACGAGTATTTCTTTTTTATATCTTTGTTGGACTTCCATGCAGCTTGCTTTTCTGGAACTTCTGGTTGTCTCTAGTTTTGAAGTAGTTTTAGTCCTTCTTAGTTGTGGAGGGAGATGCAGCATTTCTATGTAGGCCTCCATTTGGCCAGAAGTCTAATTATACTAATTCGTTTTTTTTGTTTTTTGTTTTTTGTATATTTTATTATGTTGTTACGATAGTTCCAATTTTTTCCCCCTTTGCTCCCCTCCTCCCAGTACTCCCCTTCCCCCAGCAATCCCACTCCCCTTGGGTCATGCATACAAGTTCTTTGGCTTCACCCTTTCCTATATTCTTCTTTTTTAAAATAATTAATTAATTTTTTATAGCACTAAAAAATAACAATTCCCCCCTCTCAGACTTAAGACCCTTTATAATCTTATAAAGAACAATGGTCAAAGGTCTCATGCTCCTCTAGCTGCTTCAAGCTGGACATGGTCATCATCCTACCTACCCCTGAGTCCAAAAATTCCTAATAAAGAGTGGGGGTGTGGAGGGGAGGGTGGCCTTCCCACATGGGAAAGGATTTCGCAGACTCCAGGTCAGTTGGCTGTCCCTGGACCACAGCATGCTTGGTTTAACAGGCTGGCATCCTTATTGTATTCTGGGGGCAACAGATTTAGCAACAAGGTTAAAAGGCATCATTCAATCCATAACCACTAGATGACAAAAGGCAGGGATTAATTTTTCAATGTCTCATATTGGGGTGGTGAGGGCGGGTGTTAAAGGCACATCACACCTGTCCAAAACCCTTTTGCCCACTGTACTTAGCTTAGGCTGAGGGAAATATTTTAGGTTTCCCCCCTCTCAGACTTCTGGGCCCTTTCTGTCCAAGCCTTTAGGATAGAAAAGAGAAACCAGTTTCAAAGTGAAGCCCACAGACCACCCCATGCTTCACCAACCCAGCCACTTAGTTCAGTCAAACTGTTGAGTCTCAGGAGACAGCAATGCAGACAGGATTAAGTGAGGCCTTGCATATGGACAATCATTTAGGTAATGAGATCATAGGCTTATGCCCTATGAAAACAGAACATACATATTAATTTACGCAACATAACCCACAAACTAGTCTCTATATCTACAAGACTCTCTTATTGGAAAGACATCCAGTTGCAAGGCATTTGATATTCTTCTTGCCTATAAGTTAAGCATCTTTGATGATGTCACAGACCTAGTTTACTCTCAAATGGAAACAAACTTTAAATGAAAATAAACTTTAAAGACAGGTAGCTGCACTACTTTATAGTCTACCGCTGAGCGTTGTAGTTTTCCTTGAACTGCGAATTTTCTCCTTAAGATTACCCTCCTTGGCATTAAAGGGACTGCATTAAATCCAGTTTTAATTTGTCCTGTTCGTTTGTATAAACACAAGAGCAGCAAATGATCGCATGTGATCTTTATGCCTGCTTTGCTGGAACTTACAGAAGGAACCTTTGGGGTGACTTTCAGTCTGCCCTTGAGGGCACAGGAGCTGAGCCACATCCCTGCCATTCAGCTTTGCCTGTAAACACCTGTCTTTTCCAAGTCCTTCAGGTTTTCCATTATGCCTTAAGGTCCCTTCTAGCCATCTTTCAGGAAAGCAACCTTCATTCTTTCCCTGAAGGGGGATTGCCATGGACCATACAACCAAGCAAGGTACCAGGCCTTTTTCCCGTGGGCTTTTATTACCTTCGAAAGTCAATCCCAGTTTCTTAGGGCTTTTTGATAATAACCAGAGCCCAAGCATGTCTCTTAGGCATGACATTCCAGTCAAAGTCATGGTCAGCAAAACCTCTATGAACAACTGGTCTTATTAGTTTTCTGCAAAGAACCTTATGTCATTGCTTACTTCTTCAGAATGACAAATTCTGGAGGGATCAGGTAGGGAGAAAAATACACAATGTGAAGGAAAATCCTTGTCCTTCTAATACTCACTAAAATTGCATTTCCATACTTTACATTTTGTTTTGTTCACTATCCTACATGTGAGGGTTTTTTGGGGGGAATAAGGTGTTGCTGGCACATTTATTAATTTATTTTGCTTTCTTTTTTTCCCACTAAAAATTTGTTTGTTTGTTTTTCTATTACAGTTGTTCCACGTTTTTCCCTGTTGCTTCCCTGCACCCTGCCCATCTCTTCTCCCACAGTTAGTCCCCACCCAGTTGTCCATGTCCATGGGTCATTTATACATGTTCTTTGACTAGACCCTTCCCTTTCTTACCTCTTTCTCTCCCCCTACTCCACCCTTGTCACTGTTAGTTTACTCCTTGTTTACATACCTCTGGTTCAATTTTGCTCCTTTGTTTGTGTTGTTCATTAGTTTCCTGTAATGGGTGATAGCATAAAGTATTTTTTTGTTGTTGTTGCCTGGCTTATTTCACTAAGCATGATTCTCTCTAGTTCCATCCATGTTGTTGCAAATGGTAGAAGTTTCTTCTTTCTTTCTGCTACATAGTATTCCACTGTGTAAATGTACCACAGTTTTTTGATCCACTCATCTACAGATGGGCACTTAGGTTGTTTCCAGCACTTGGCTATTGTAAACAGTGCTGCTATGAACATAGGGGTGATTAGGTTCTTTTGAATTGGTGTTTCAAGATTCTTTGGATATAATCCTAGCAATAGAATTGCTGGTTCAAAAGGCAGTTCCATTTTTAGTTTTTTGAGGTAAGTCCATACTGTTTTCCATAGTGGCTGCACCAGTCTGCATTCCCACCAGCAGTGCACCAGGATTCCCTTTTCTCTGCATCCTAGCCAGCACATGTTTGTTGATTTGTTGATGATGGCCATTCTCACTGGTATGAGGTGGTATCTCATTGTGGTTTTTATTTGCATCTCTCTGATGGCTAGTGATGTGGAGCATTCTTTCATGACTATGGACCCTCTGTATGTCCTTTTTGGAGAAGTGTTTGTTCAGGTCCTTTGCCCATTTTTTTAATTGGGTTGTCTTCTTGGTGTTAAGTCATATAAGTTCTATATTTATTTTGAAGATCAATCCCTTGTCTGAGGCATCACTGGCAAATATATTTTCCCATATGGTTGGTTCCCTTTTCATCTTGGTGATGTATTTTATTTTATTTTATTTTTTATTTTTTTTGCTGAGCAGAAACTCTTTAGTTTGGTGCAGTCCCATTTGTTTACTCTTTCCTTCCCTTGCCTTAGGAGATATATCGGTGAAAATGTTGCTACGCTGGATATCTGGAATTTTCCTGCCTATGTTTTCCTTTAAGATTATTATGATGCCATGGCTTACATTTAAGTCTTTGATTCATCTTGAGCTTATTCTGGTGTATGGTGTAGTTCCTTTTTTTTTTTTTTTTTTAATGTATGTCCCTGTCCATTTCTCCCTACACCATTTGTTGAAGAGGCTCTTTTTCACTCCATTTTATGTTCCTTCCCCTTTTGTCAAATATAGACTGGGTTTATTGCTGGAACTCTATTCTATTCCATTGATCTATATGTCTGTTCTTATGCCAGTACCAGGCTGTTTTCATTACCATGGCCTTGTAGTATAGTTTGGTATCAGGATTGTGATTCCTCCTGCTGTGTTCTTCTTCCTCAAGATTGCTGTGGCTATTCGGGGTCTTTTTTGGTTTCATATAAATTTTTGAAGTATTTGTTCTAGTTCTGTGAAATATGTCATTGGTATTTTAATAAGGATTGCATTGAATCTATAAATTACTTTGGGTAGTAATGATGTTGATTCTTCCCATCCATGAACATGGTATATGCTTCCATTTACTTGTATCTTCCTTAATTTCTTTCTTCAGTGTTATGTAGTTTTCTCAGTACAGGTCTGTAACCTCCTTGGTTAAGTTTGTTCCTAGGTACTTTATTTTTCTTGTTGCTATGGTAAATCGGATTTTTTTTCTGTCATTTCTATCTCTGATATTTTATCATTGGTGCACAGAAATGCCTTCGATTTCTGAATATTGACTTTGTACCCTGCTATTTTGCCAAGTTCACTTCTTAAGTCAAGTAGTTTTTCCGTGGAGTCTATAGGGTTTTCTATGTACACTATCAAGTCATCTGCAAATAATGACAGTTTTACTTCCTCTTTTCCAATTTAGATGCCTTTTATTTCTTTTTCCTATCTGATTGCTTTAGCTAGAACTTCCAACACTACGTTGAATAGGAGTGGAGAGAGTGGACATCCTTGTCTTGTCCCTGACCTCAGGGGGAATGCTTTCAGTTTTTGCCCATTGACTATGATGTTGGCTTCAGGTTTCTCTTATATGGCCTTTATTATGTTGATGTATGCTCCTTCTATTCCCATTTTGCTGAGAATTTTCATCACAAATGGGTGTTGTACTTTATCAAATGCTTTTTCTGCATCTATTGATATGATCATGTGGTTTTTGTCTTTCATTTTGTTTATGTGGTGTATTATGTTTATTGATTTGTGAATATTAAACTATCCTTCCATCCCTGGGATGAATCCCTCTTGATCATGGTGTATGATCTTTCTAATGTGTTGCTGGATCCGGTTTGCCAGTATTTTGTTGAGGATTTTAGCATCTATGTTCATCAGCGATATTGACAGGTAGTTTTCTTTCTTTGTTGTGTCTTGACCTGGTTTTGGAATTAGGGTAATACTGTCTTCATAGAAATAGTTTTGGAGTCTTCCCTCTTCTTGGAATTTTTGGAATAGTCTGAGAAGGATAGGCATTAGTTCTTCCCTATATGTTTTGTAAAATTCACCTGTGAAGCCATCCAGTCAAGGACTTTTGTGTGTCAGAAGTTTTTAGATTACTCCTTAAATTTCACTAGCTGTTATTGGTCTGTTCAGGGTTTCTGTTTCTTGATTCAGTTTTGGAAGATTATATGTTCCAGAAATTTGTCCATTTCATCTAGGTTGTCAAATTTCTTGTCATCCAGTTGTACGTAATAATCTCTTACAATCTTTTCTATTTCTGTGGTATCAGTTGTGATTTCTTCTCTTTTATTTCTGATTTTATTTATTTGGGTCCTCTCTCTTTTTTCTTTGATGAGCCATGCTAAAGGCTTGTTGATTTTGTTTATCTTTTCAAAGAACCAGCTCCTACTTTTGTTGATCTTTTTAATTGTTTGTTTGGTCTCTATGTCATTTAATTCTGCTCTGATCTTGATGATTTCCTTCCTTCTACTCGCTCTGGGCTTTGCTTGTTGATCCCTCTAGTTCTTGTAGCTTGGGGTTACATTTTTATTAATGATTCTTCTATCCTTTTTAGGTAGGCCTGTATTGCTATGAACTTTCCTCTCAGGACTTCTTTTGTTGTATCCCATTGTTTTTGGGTTACTGTGTGTTCATTATTATTTGTTTCCAGAAACTTTTTGATTTTTTTCCTTGGTGTCGTTATTACCCCATTCATTATTTAATAGCATGATATTCATTCTCCATGAGTTTGAATGTTTTTGAGTTTTTTCCTTGAGGTTGATTTCCAGATTTAAGCCATTGTGATCTGAGAAGTTGCTTGATATAATTTTAATTTTCTTGAATTTGTTGAGGCTTGTTTTGTGTCCTACCATGTGGTCTATCTTTAAAAATGTTCCATGTGCACTTGAAAAGAATATCTATTTTGCTTCTTTGGGATGAAAAGTTCTATATATATATATATCAGTTGAGTCTGTTTGATCTAGAGTGTTGTTCAATACCTCAATACCTTTGGTTTTTCTTTGATTCGAAGATCTGTCCATTGTTGACAATGGGGTATTAAAGGCCCCTACTATGAGTGTGTTGTTGCCTATATCTTTCCTGAAGTGTTTCAAAATTTTCCTTACATATTTGGGTGCTCCTATGTTGGGTACATATATGTTTACAAGGGTTATATCTTCTTGATGGACTTTTTCCCTTAAGTATTATGAAATGTTCTTCTTTGTCTCTTTTTATGGCCTTTGCTATGAAATCTGTTTTTTCTGATATAAGTATTGCTACCCTTGCTTTTTTTTCCATGTCCATGTGCTTGAAATATTTTTTTCCATCCCTGCACTTATAGTCTGTGTAGATCTTTTGTTCTAAGGTGGGTCTCTTGTAGACAGCATGTATGTGGGTCATGCTTTCTAATTCATTCAGCTACCCTATGTCTTTTGATTGGTGCATTTAGTCCATTTACATTTAAGGTTATTATCGATAGGTACTTATTCATTGTCATTTCCCCCCTTTGTACTTATGTTCCTCTCTGTCTCTCACTGTTTCTTCATCTTAAAGCAGACATTTTAGCATCTCTTGCTATGCTGGTTTGGTGGAGATGTATTCCTTTATCCTTCTTTCATCTTGGAAACTCCTCATTTCACCTTCCATTTTGAAAGAGAGCCTTGCTGTGTAGAGTATTCTTGGTTGTAGGCCTTCGTTTTTCATTGCTTGGAATATTTTTGCCATTCCCTTCTGGCTTGTAGTGTTTCTGCTGAGAAATCTGATGATAGCCTTATTGGAGCTCCCTTGTATGTTATTGGCTGTTTCTCTCTTGCTGCTTTTAGGATTCTCTCTTTGGCTTTGAATGTTGCCATTTTAATTGTGATGTGTCTTGAAGTGAGCCTGTTGGGGTTCATCTTTATTTGGACCCTCTGTGCTTTCTGGACTTGCGTGACTCTTTCTCTCATCAAGTTAGGGAAGTTTTCTGTCATTAGTTTTTCAAACAGGTTTTCTATCTCTTGCTCCTCTTCTTGTCCTTCTGGAATTCCTATGATACAGATATTATTACGTTTCATGTTGTCCTGCAGCTGTCTTAGAACCTCTTCATTCTTTTTCAGTCTTTTTTCATTTTGTCGCACTGTCCGGGAATTTTTTTCCATGTTGTCCTCCAGCTTGCTGATCCGAGCTTCTGCTTCCTCTAGCCTGCTTTTAATTCTTTCTACTGTGTTCTTCAATTCAGAAATTGTATTCTTCATTTCCTCCTGGCTCTTATTGATAGCTTCTATGTCCTTTTTCATGCTGTTGTAATTCTCAGTAAGTTCCGTGTAGTTTTCCTGGAGTTCTTGTAGTTTTCTTTGAGCTCACTGATCTCCTTGAGCTTCCCTATAATCCACCTTTTGAATTCCATGTCTGATAGTTTGCTTCCCTCTATTTCATTTAGCACTCTTTCTGAGGATTCTACCTTTCCTTTTGATGGGAGGTTGTTTCTCTGTCTCCCCATTTTTGTGACTCTTCTTGTTTGTTGCTGCTGCTTAGATTGATCTGTACTTCCCAGATCTGCCCCTGGTGGCGTCAGATCGTGTAGCAGTCTGGGCCTAGGCAGCCTGTTGGAGACTACCAGAGATCTATTACCTTTGTCTGTCTCCTTTAGTTGTTGATCTGTTCAGTCTGTGATCAGCCCTCAGGCTTAAGGACTGAGGGTGGGGCAAATTAATTCCTGTAGGTGGGGCTTTTGCTTCTCCTCAGGCTGATGCTACTTGAAGGGGAATGGTGCCTGCAATATGGTAAATGAGTTCAGCATTCAGACCTGTTCAGCTGTTCCCTTAGTTCTCCTCTCAAACCCAACCGTCCCAAATTCTCCCCAAGCGTCTCTAGTCCTCTCTGCCCTCTCTCTGCTTGAGCCCAGGGTAAGTGGGTGCCAAAATATTTTTGTACGTGATCCGCTTAAGAGCTCTTTTTCTCCAGCTGTTTCTGTCAGGCTAGCAAGAAACCCTGCAGCTTTTCACTTTTCACAACTTGGATACTATTTTACCTTCTGCTCTGTTGCTCGAGGCTGGGTAGCCCAACTGGGAGTTTAGACCCCGCCCTTCTCAGGGGGAACTCCTGGCTGCTGAGCTGTTTCTCAGTCCCTTCAGGTGCCACCTGTGGGAGCCCAGCCAGCCCTTTCATGTCTCCACACTTCAACCGGTCACATTGTGATGAAGCAACCTTTTCTGTCTCTCTGTGGTTATAAGTCTTCTCTCCAGCTAGTGTTCAGTTGGTTATTCCAGATGATTTCTCCACAATTAAGCTGTAAGTCTGGACTGGTCCTGGGAGGAGGTTAGTATAGCTTCCACTTACTCCTCTGCCATCTTGGATCTCCACTCTATACTAATTCTTGATCATTATCTTATAACCATTTTATTTCTGATATTTTACAGTATAGAAAAATCAAGAGACAACACCATATTGGTTTTACATTCCATCAATAACTTCTGTTAAGCAGTCTGTCTGACTGCTCTATTTTACATATGCTCACATACGCACACCCTATGAACATGTATAAGATAGAACAGTCAGACAGACTGGCAGATACAGAAAGATAGACTCATATGTGCACACTTATTTGGGAGTAAGGTATTTAACTGGAATTGATTTTCATGGAACTCTTCAAGACTTAGATATCTTGTGTTTTTTGACCTAACTTGCCAAGTTACTTTGTTCTCTTTGTGCAAGTCTGACTTTAAACCACCAGGAAGTCTGTAACCTAGTAAAGAAAAATATAAGGGTATGCTGACCAAGAAAAACAACCCCCTATCTTCCAAGCAACATACTTTTTCAGTACTTTAATAAATAAAATTTTAGTGATTAGAGCAAATAAACGTACTTCTAAAATATTCTAATTATCTAGCATTTCATATGAGCTTAATAAATGTAAAGCCCAAAAAGCTTACAAATTTTCCCTAAATAAAAATAAAGTATCTCACGATAAATATTTTATAGAAATAGAACCTTACAATAAGCAATGACTTATCATTTACTTGTTTATTTATTTACTTATTTATTCAGCCATCAGTTACTGAAAATATATTTTGTGCCAAGCACTGTATGAGGTGTTCTGGGGATTAGAGTGCTGAAATCCTAGTTAAGGAGACAATGAATTTCTACTAGTTATAAAAATAAAAGAGGTAGCTCTCCAGTTCTCTAATTTTGCATTGCAGATCAAGGTTCTGTTAATTCATCAAAAGGAAATGCTACAACTTGGGTATAGGAAGTGTTGACAAATAATTCTATTTTACTATGAGGAGAGCTGGAATATCCTCCTGACACTTTTTCTTAGACGTGTCTCAGCTGAATGCTAAATGTGATCTACCAACTGGAAGAATATAATTTCCTGAATTAACTAAATAAGGTCTCTTTTCCTTTTGTGCTTTAACAGGTTTTCCAGAAGTAGATAATTAATAGGGTAACATTTTTTAAGAGTAGCAAATTCATTATGACTTAACAGCTTTTTAGTGCTAAAATGTGCAATTAATGTGAGTGAATATTGAGGGATTTTAACACCTCAAAGGAATACCCTCTTATAGTCCTCCCAACTAGGAGAGCAACAGGAAAGGAGATAGGTTCCATGAAAGAAAGTAATGAAGGGATATTTGGGAAAAATGTAGAAAAGGAAGAAGTACAACAGAATTGGGCTGACTTTAGTTTTAGTGGTAGAAATGGCTAAATGCTAAATGCTAATAACTCATTGTTAATGGCCCCTTCAAATGAGCAAACTGTTTTTATATCATTATTCCATTTGATTTTTACTGCTGACCTCATTTTACAGAGTAGAATATTGAACTTCTGAGGTTAAGTGATTGGCCTAACAACAGCTTTCATGTGACAAAACAAGGCCTTAAACCCAGACCCCTCGACTTCAGTCATTACTTGTTTACCACATTGGTATGCACCTTAGAGTTTACAAAGCATTTGTAAATGTGTTATCTCATTTTACTATTTCAACAACCCAGGGAGGTAGGCAAGAAATATTATTATCCTCATTTTATAGGTGAAAAAAACATGTACCATACTATTTGATTTTAGCATGTAGTATCAGTTAAAGATGTATGCAAATATGCTTCATGTTCAAGTAGATTTTTTAAGCAAAAGATAACGGGTTTTGTGTGCTTTGCGATATTTTTGGTAATCTCTCACTTTCAGATTTATGTGATCAGTTTGGCTGAACCCCGTTTGCCCCTGCAGCTGGATGATGCCATTCGGCCTGAGGTAGAAGGAGAAGAGGTAAAAATTATGCTTTTGAAACACTGTGCTTCCTCTGTATTTTTAGTTTGCAAAACACTGAAAACTTGATGTTCTGCTTTTATATGAAGGATACCAGTTGATATGAGCTCCATTTTTATTTAAATTTATTCTTACATCAACAATTCTCAAAACTTTATGATCTACAAATGCCTTTACACTCTTAAAAATAATTGACCTTACAGGCTTTTGTTTTTGTAGGTTTATCTGTCAATATTTGCATTATTAATTTATTAAAAGTAACAATAAATAAATATATCTACAGATCTTTGTAAAGCCTGGCTTAATAGGCACCAGTTAGATTCTCATTTGCTTCTGTGTTCATTTTGTTGTGATAGCTCACGTTATGAAGCCTTTGAAAGACTGCTCAGTATAGTCAGGAGAGAATGAGAATGAGAATGAAAATATATTATGAAAAACCGATTGACTTCATGGACTCCCTGAAAGTGTCCAGAACATACAATGAGAAAACTACTATTCCTTTAGTCTTTAACTAGCAGGTAAAATGCAAGAATCAATGAAGGTGCAGGGAATTAATGCTTCTAATGTCCCAATAATGAGGCAAGGCTTTTTGGGGTAGAGATGGAAAGAAAGCATTAATCCCTGTTCATTCTCATTTCTCTTCTTTCCACCTCTGTCTTTTAACAGTAATTTCTCTCTAGCCCTGATTGTTTTTTGGATCCAGATTAAGGTATAATATTAACATACATAAACACATCTGTCTCTTAAAAGTAGACACAGCTGCCCTGGCTGGTGTGACTTAGTTGGTTGGAGGGTCATCCTGAGGACCAATGAAAAGGCAACCGATCAATGTTTTTCTCTCACATCGATCTCTCTTTCAATCTCTCTCTCTCTCTCTCTCTCTCTCTCTCTCTCTGTCTCTGTCTCTCTCTCTCTCTCTGTCTCTCTCTCTCTCTCTCTCTCTCTCTCTCTCTCTCTCTCTCCCCTCCCTCCCTCCCTCCCTCCCTCTCTCTCTTTCTCTCTCAAAGTAATGAAAAAATGTCCTCGGCTAAGGATTAAGAAAAAAAATTTAAAAAGGTAAGCATGGCTTCTAAAAGTGTCTTTTGTGTTGTGAAAAAAATTAGTACAATCTGTTTTGTTTTGTTTTTTAGGAAGGAAGAGCAACTGTTAACCAGGATACAAGATTAGACAACAGAGTCATTGATCTTAGGGTATGCCTCATTTATTTATTAAGTGACATGATTATGCAAAAATCAAGGAGGGCAGGGATAACATACCTATCTCAGGCTCCTAGAACTAATTGCCATTTGCTTATATGTAAATATGATAATACAAATAACAGTTTATCTTTCCAACTGACCCTTCCCCTTAAAAGAATCTCAGGCAACAAAGACACTCAGATCATAGTTCACAGGATACTGAGGTGCATCGTTTTAAAATGACAAAGGAACAAGAAGCCAGTAAGTGAGAGATACCTCTTTTAGACAAGTTAGTAAGCAAGTGGAAATATAATAACCATTACTGTCACTACAAAACTGAAAGACATTTATGCACATTTTAGAGCAACCTGGTGAAGATTAGGAATTAATGCCTCAATCCTCTGAATTTGATCTGAGCACAGAATTAATAATAAAGAAGTAGTTGGCCCTTTGGTTTATATAGTAATATCATAGGCTTCTGTTTCCCTTTCTGGCTTGGTTGCAAGTAAAAGATTTCAGTGGTTTCATCATTGTAGTAAAACCAATGTCATCTTTCTTTCTTAATGTTTTGACCACATCTTCCTCCTTTCCGTAACATATTCTACCTAAAGCTTAAATTCTTTGTCACTTTTTAAGTTCTAACATTTCTGCAGTCGTACAGGTCTGCCCTTATCATACACCCATGTTTCCCTTCATTACTTGTTTTTTGCCTACTCTTACCATTTCCATATTAATTTGTAATATATAGAAAAGGCTAGAAATAATCAAAAGTCCTCTTGATACTGACTAGAAACCTCAGGGTTTTCATAATTTTGGCCACAGCAGTTAAACTTCATACTGTATTTGCCTGTGCTATTTGTTCACACGAGTTATTGGTCATGCCTCTAGAATTTGGCCCAAAGAATATTTTTCTTCAGCCCACATCTTTTTATTTTTTGTTATTTAAATTTGTTGCCACCATTGGAAAAATGTGGTTTTTCACATTAGATCTAAATGGCTTTCCTTAAAAAGTTGGAGATGAATCTGGCAATACTAGGCCCTCATGGCAACATCAAGCTAGCACTCTACTCAGCTCTGCACCACTCAGGAGGTATCAATGATTTATTTCCTTTATGTGTCAAATTGATTTAATTAGATTTTATTATTATCTTATAGACATCAACTAGTCAGGCAGTCTTTCGTCTCCAGTCTGGCATCTGCCATCTTTTCCGAGAAACTTTAATTAACAAGGGTTTTGTGGAGATTCAAACTCCTAAAATTATCTCAGGTATGCTTTAAGATATTTCTCTTAATTTTTAAGAAGAATTTGCTTTTGCCAAAGTTGCTTACTATTAGTTTGTTTTTGTTTTTTGTTTTAATTGAGAATCCCAAGTATCCCTTAAGGTTTATTGATGTAAGACTATTTATTTCAAAGACTATGCTATATAGCAGGAGTCACATCTCATTAACATCAATAATATTACTTCCCCTTATTTCAGGAATCATTATGTGATAGTGACTATCAAATAAGACAGTAACACACCAAGCAAGATTGTTGTTACAAGTTGCACCAGAAACTACTTTCATTATGAAGGTTTCTTTTTAAATCAGTATTGCAATTTTGTTTTGTATAAACTGCATTATAAAATTAATACTAAATACTGGAGTTGGGAAAAATCTCATGAATTCTCATTCTTATATGAGAACCTTATCTTCATTATTTTACCCTTTTCAGAGTTGCTTAAATAACATTAAAAAAATGTATTACTAATGTAAATAAAAAATTGAACATTGAATTCTTGATAATTAGAAAAATTATTAAAGTAGCTTTAATAGATTTAAAATTGGTACAGAATGGGATCATATATATCCAAATAAGTAAAATGAAGGTATAGCCAAAGAAGCAAATTTCTTCTAATGGAAACTGTTTAGAAGCAGATATAAAACATATATAAACTACAGTTTCTCTGCAATTGTTGATTTCTAGTTTTTGCTTTTTTCTAAGTGAAGTACTTGAATTAAAAGTATAAACTTTATATTAGAAGTTAGCATCGATAAGCTTACAATTGATTATAATAACATAAATGTTTATATTTCAGCTGCCAGCGAAGGAGGAGCCAATGTATTTACTGTGTCATATTTTAAAAATAATGCATATCTGGCTCAGTCCCCACAGCTATACAAGCAAATGTGTATTTGTGCTGATTTTGAGAAGGTTTTCTGTATTGGACCAGGTAAGATTCTGGTAGTTACGGTTTTCTCCAAATTCATTAATTGTATCATAGTTCGTGTTTTAAAAAAAGATTTTACATAGACATTTTTAAAGATTATATCCTTTTATATAGACTACATAAACACTAGACTTTGAGGTAAAAATGACAATGTTGTCTGGGTAGACATTTCTAAAAAATAAATTGCATGTTTATTAGTTCTTTAAACAGTTGAGCACCAGTCATGTGAACAGTCATATCATTATACACAATATTCCTACAGAAGAAAGCTGAAGAAAACTTGTATCTTGGGAACATTTCATTTTTAAAAAACATGCCTTGAAAATATTCAGCCTTTGAAATATATCTTAAGTATATTATTTATTACATAAGTGTAATTAGATTAGAATTAGCCCCCTTGGACTGTCCTTTCAACTCTCCATCAATGCTAAAGAACAAGTAGGTCCAATCTTCCTAATATATTTTGTTGTCCTTAATAGCCCCTTACTGCTGTTGTAAGTTTACAAATGTACCGCTGCATACTTTGCTTTCAATTTTATTCCAAAGCTATTCTTTTTTACTTTACTATTTGTACTTTCCTTAGTATTGATAATATGCTAGAGCCCATTAGGAATTACTAACAGATGTCTGGATTTAGTAGATTATATTAACATGGTTTTTAAGATATATTTGCTTAGAAGTCAAGTATGGACACACAGTCGTGAAGCGAATCTTTTATGAAGCTAATTAGAAGCAAAAGACCAGCTTTACAGCATTCTTTAAAACTTACCAAGTTTTTTTGTTTGTTTGTTTGTTTTTTTAGATTGTATTTATTTATTTTTAGAAAGAAGGGAAGGGAAAGAGAAAGGGAGAAAAACGTTGCCTCTTGCGTGCCTCCAACTGGAGACCTGGCCCGCAACCCAGGCATGTGCCCTGACTGGGAATCAAACTGGCAACCCTTTGTTTCTCAGGCCAGCGCTCAGTCAACTGAGCCACACCAGCCAGGGCCAAAGTTATTCTATATATGTAAGTTTTTTAATAACTTAAGATAAACATCTCCTAATAGGAACACTGGCAAGATCATTAAATGTCTTAATTTTCTGAATTTACTACACAATTATTTGTTGGACAATTGCTGCTAGGTACCTTGTACATAAAAGAAGATCCAGCCAGCACTTCTCAAATGTTAATGTGCTCACAGATTACGTGGGGATCTTGTTGAAGTGCAGAAAGTGTGAGTGAGGCTTAAGATTCTACATTCTTACAGTCTCCCAGACAACTGCTGATGCTGCTGATTTGCAGACCATGCCTTGAGTGAAAAGGGAATAAATATTGTCCTTGTTCCCAAGACACAATAAGACATGCATACATCTACTATCCACAGGGAATAATCAACTGATTTTCACAGCGAATAATCTGATTATGCTATACAGTCAGCAGATTGATATTAATTATGCGGTATAGGTAGTATGAAAAAGAGGAAGAAGATGGAGTTTGCTAGAGTCACCATGAAAGAAAATTCAAACTGAAATGGGCTTAAGGACAGGGTAGGAGATCAAGACAACAGAGAAAGCATTTTAGTCAGAAGAAGCAAGATGATTAAAGTGCATGGAAGAAAATGAAAAGAGTATTAAGAAGAAATGGGAAATACAAGGTAGCATTAAATTATGAGAGCATGAAGGTTTTAGACTTTTTTTGTCATTTTGTTCTATTATAGTAGTTATTTGGGAACCATTGTAAGTAAGTGAGCAAGGATGTGTTTTAGGAATATCATTGTGAAAGATGGAACAGGGCTAGATTAAGGAAGACTGGAAAGGATGGAAGTGCAGTGAGCATAGTAAGAGCTAGACTGAGGTAATGGCTAAAATATGCATAATGTTACTTCATTTGTACAGATTTCATTTAGCTTGAGTCAAGTTTTAATAAAATTGAGAACTCACTGTACTAAACATTTTTAATTATTGAGAAGGCATGTCAGGATCTTAACATTCCTTTCGGGTTCTTGTGGGTCTCATTGATTAATTTACATTTGTTACAGCTTTTACTACATGACTGTAGGAGTTTGTAATGAACTTGCCATCCAAGAGAATGGTGAAACAGATGTCTTATCAAAGGTCTTTCCAACCTCTTAATGATAATGAAAATAGTACCATTTAAGAACTAGTACACAGAATTTTGTATTTAAATCCCAATTTCTTCAAAATTTAAAGGACTGTTTACTGTGTATTTCTTTTATTAATGTTACAGTGTTCAGAGCTGAAGACTCTAATACTCATAGACATCTGACTGAATTTGTTGGTCTGGACATTGAAATGGCTTTTAATTACCATTATCATGAAGTTGTGGAAGAAATTGCTGACACCTTAGTACAAATATTCAAAGGACTTCAAGAAAGGTAAATACATATTTTATATCCCTAAATGGACTTAATTTCAAATCAGTTTGGGTTCTTCAAAATAAAGCAATTCTTGAATTGAAGCATGTAAAATAAGTTTTTATTGGACGTGTGTGTGTATGTATATGTGTATGTATATATATATATATATATATATATATATATATATATATATATATAAGCTTGCTAGTCAGATTTACTGAAAAAAAATCCACACTCAAAATACTATTCTGGATCCAAGTCAAGTGCAGTTTCAGCTAGTTAACCAAACCTGAGGTTAACTAGCTGAACAACCTAACTATATTTGTATTTCCCTTTATACTGGCATCCTGAATATCTCAAGAAATAAAGCTTTTGTTACTTTTATAGCAGTGTATTATTTGGGAGATATAGGGTGGGATAGTGGTTAAGAGCTTGGACTAGGCTAGATCCAGGTAGCCTAAGGTCAGATCCCAACTCTGCTACCTAACTGTATGGGCCTTGTGCAAATTATTTAACTCAGTGCCTAAGTTTCCTCTGCTAGTATAAGTGAGGGCAATATTATTACTTAACCTCAGAGGTAAAAAGTTCTAGTTTCTAATCTTTACTGAATCTGTCTATGTAAATTCAGCCTGTGTCAAGAATGGTTACTTCTTCGATCAATTTATTTTTACATTGAGTGCCCAATAAAGATTGGAAACTAATACAGTAAAGAGACTTTCAGCTTATTTGGGCCTGGTGAATTGACAGTATTTACAGAAAATTATTAGATATGTTCTTGATGTTTGGAAAATTGAATTATGTAAAATGTTTACTTTAGGTACACCCTCTAAACTAGCAAATAGTTTCTCCCTTAAAGCTCATGGAAAGTTGTTTACTTGTGATGATGTCTTACAGAGAAAATAAAAAAAGAAATGCAAAGCAAGTTATGTAGAATCAAGACTTTTTTTTTTTTCTTTCTCCATATGATGACTGTACTTCAATATTAAGTAGGCTATAATATACTTACCTAGTGCTTTGATAACTAACAAAGGACTCTATTTGAACTTTTTTATTTGAAGACCACTGATTTAGCTATTATTGATGCATTTGGATATGCCTCATTGATATCTAAAAAGAGTTAAAAAATATTACAAATCTTACTCTCTTGCAAGTCTAATAGTAATTTCAAGAACACAGAAATTAATCATTGATCTTTTTAAAATGCTATAGAATATAAGCAGTATTTTCTAGGCATTCTCTGCATTACATTGTACTCTTGATGACCAGTTATTTGTAGACAGCCTTAAAAAAAATCTTTGTTCTCTGAAACATTTCAGTACAGGGTATTTTAAGCAACTTTTATTCAGATATAATCTGTGGAACAACTAATATTTTCTTATAAAACAAAATATTCTTAGAAATTACAACAAAGTAAAAGCTTTCTCATTTTCTTTTCACATTTACAATCAAAGTTTCTGAAACCCATTTATTTAGATATTGATACTTTCTCTATTGGAATATGAAATTTCCACTTTGGTTTTTGTGAGAACAGACTGCCCATGTATCAGGCCCTGGACTTTTTTGGTAGACTTGAGGGAGCAACTTGAAAATAAAAGCCTTCTTTCTATATACTATAAGTCACTTAGGAATTTTAAATTTGTGTGTCATTTGTAAATTGAGTTGCCTGGCTTGTGTCATGTCCCTTTCATGTTTTTTATTAAATTTTTCTCTAGTAGAAGAATAATATACAAATGGATTTGAAGACACTGATAGTCTTATTTTTGTATTACCATTGATAAACATGGGAGTTAATATCAAAAGCCAAGTAATTTAAAGATCAGTTATTGGGGTCTTCTCAACTCTTCTTATATCAGGATTTGAATAAATCAGTGGCTAAGCTTCATTGCTCCCATGAAAGTCTTTTAAGACTAATTGGGAAATGATAGTGGTTTTGTTTTTGTTTATTTTTTAAGATTTTTATTTATTTATCTTCAGAGAGAGGGGAAGGGAGGCAGAAAGAGAGGGAAAGAAACACCAATGTGCGGAAGGGAAACACCTATCTATTGCCTCCCACAAACCGCCGGCTGGGGACCTGGCCTACAACCCAGGCATGTGTCCTGACCGAATAGAACTGGTGAGCTTTTGGTTCACAGGCCAGCGCTTAATTCACTGAGCTACACCAGCCAGGGCTGAAGTGATAGCATTTTAATTTCTACTCTTTTTATAGAACTTAAACATACTTTTTTCAGTTTCATTAAAAATGGAAAACTTCAAAACACAAAGTAGGGAGGCTAGCCTAATGAACCCCATGTATTCATCATCCAGTTTCAACCATTGCCAACCCATTTGGCCAGTTTTGTTTTATCCCTTTCTCCTACTCCCTTTTATTTTGAAGCAAATTCCAGCTATCATTTCACTCATAAATGCTTGAGCAAAAATATACTTTGTAGTCTTAATAAAATATTATCCTCCACAGCAGCAATTCAGTGCCTTATGCCTACTGTTTAAAGGGTAGACACTATTCTATAGTGATGATTAAAATGGGAAATAAATTACACTCTCCTAAAAAATATTACACTATAATGGGTATGGGGGAAGATAAGACAAATATTAATTTGGTCTTCCTTAATGATAACATGTTGTTAATGGATTAAAAAGTCAGATTTTTTAATACCTCATAAAATAGATATTTTATTTTTCTAACAATGTTAGCTGATAAGAATTATAAAGTAAGTTTTAATCTTCTAATGCCACCATAGTGACAAACAACATAAGTCTGAGAAATGATATTAAATATTTTAAGTGATTAAATTTCATTCTTTAACTTAAATAATTTCTTGGTAACACTTTCTCGATATATACACTGATTCAAAGATGATTTTATGTGACAAAGAAGGTACTCAATACCTACCAGATATTTTTTTCTTATCTGTTGCTACTACAACAGAAGAGCCTAAAAGTCCCTGAGGCAATTTCTGCTCTGAGGCTGATTTTTTCACACAAAGAGCTTTGCTCTAAAAGCATTTCCTTTTGAGTTAGCTCTGAATCCCAAAATCATTATCAGGGGAATGCATAAAACTAATAGTATGTACAGTAGGCTCTTGAGTCCCTGCCAACTGGCCACTTAGGAACAGGCTCTCTGAACAGCTAGGAGGGTCTGTGGGGCTAAGTGGTTCAACTGGACAGGTACTTAGCTAACCATGGAGCTTCTGCCCCTGAACTTCTCAGATTATCTTTTCCTCCTCATCGCACATATAGTAACTCCTGTGAAATGTTTAAAATATTTCTTTGTTAAAAGGATAAAAAAGTGTGTATCAAGTGTGTGGAAGAGTAAAAGCTATATATTTATTTCACAAATATTAGTACAAAATAAATTTTTTAAATGCATTGCCACAGTGACCTCTTGTGGGGAAAGAAAACATCTGTCTCACATTTTTAACTCTAAATCATTATTCAAATAGGTTTCAAACTGAAATTCAGACCGTGAATAAACAATTTCCATGTGAGCCATTCAAATTTTTGGAGCCAACCTTAAGACTTGAGTATTGTGAAGCATTGGCTATGCTTAGGGAAGCTGGAATTGCAATGGGAGATGAAGAAGATCTGAGGTATGTCTTTGTGATTTTTAAAACTTTAGTGACTAGGTTTAAGATATGCAAGAATGAATATATTAATAAATGATAATTTTTTTTACCCAGCTGATAAACTTCAGTTTTATCAACTTTTGGGTATACAGTATAATGCTGTTTTGTTTAATGTGTGATGTGAAATAATGATTTGATGTGGTTTGCCTACACTTTGATAAACACTATTTTTGTACCCCCCAAGTTTGTAATGCTTAAAAGACTATAGAGACTTTTGCCTATGATTTTTGTCATCTAATATGTTACCTCTTTCTTGTCAGTGGTTGTTAGAGAAGGTAAACAGCAGTCTAAATCCATCCCCACACAGGATTAGGGCACAAAACTGTCAAGATCTCCAAATGTTTATAAGAATCACTGTTCTTTGACATACAGTATTGTATTATCTAAATTCAGATCATACAACTTATAATTTTGAAACAAGTTAGTATCATATAATAAAGATATGAAATTGCTATCTACTTATGTTTTATTCAGGGGTTCTTAAAATATTTAAGGCTTCACAACACAGAATGGACATAAAAGGGAAAAGGATGATTGTTGTCATTTTTTAAGGTGTTTTAGAAAACATTTCACTCAAAACCCTTTGTTTTGTTTTGTTTTTTGTTTAACAAATATATCTATCTATCTATCTATCTATCTATCTATCTATCTATATATATATGGTTTTAAGCATCCCCTACATTGCTAGATGATATCTTAAGGCAAAGTGTACATTCTGTAATTACTTTAAGTTAGACAATATTTTTGTAGTATTTTGGAAATAGTCTGTTTTTCAAAATATTTTTATTTAATTATTTTTAGAGAGAGGGAAAGGGAAGGAGGAAGAGGAAGAAACACCGATATGTGAGAGATTCATTTATCAGTTGCCTCTCGCATGCCCCCAACTGGGGACCTGGCCTACAACACAGGCATGTGCCCTGACTGGGAATAAAACCAGTGACCTTTCAGTTTGCAGGCTGGTGCTCAATCTACTGAGCCACACCAGCCAGGATGGAAATTGTTCTTAAATAGAGTAGATGTTAAAGTAGCAACCTTTTGGCTATAGACACTTAACTTTTTTTATAAACACTATTATATTTTAAAGACTTGGAAATACTAATTTTTGTTTTATAAACCTTTGATAAAGAGTAACAAAAAGGAGAGATCATTTTGAAGTGGAATCATATAATGGCAAGAATAACCTATGCTGGTATAGTGAATTTTTACTATATGTTAGTGAAGGAAATTATTTCATCCATGTTATTTCTGAATCAATAAATTGCTAAGTTCTACTTATGGTTTTATTTAAATATTACTGAGCAGCACCTACTAAATGCTAAGTCATTGTACCAGGTGCACTTGTAAGTAGTTTCCAGTAGCACTTGCCTTTTTAAAAAGGGATCAGGATAGACAACTATGTGTTTTGGCTGAATTTTTTATACTTTAAGAGCTTCATATTGAAGAGGTGCCTTATTAACTCTAACCAAACACCTGATTTTATGTTGTTGTTGTTGTTGGGTTTGTTTGTTTGTTTGTTTTTCCAGTACGCCAAATGAAAAGCTGTTGGGTCGTTTGGTAAAGGAAAAGGTAGGACTCTTGTACATGCTGGATTTATTTTTTCTAAATCAGAAATGTATCCTGTACTAAAGAACAGTTGCGTAAGGGACTAATTTTCCTAGGATAATATGATTCCAGAATAAATAAAAGCCAAGAGGGGCAATATGTTTTTTTTTTAATCTTGGAAAAATGAAAAATATTCCAACAGGCTTTGCTCTAACAGTTTAATTAGTATTCAGTTTTTGTACTGAGTTGTGTACTGAGTTATCTCTAAAAGTGGTATCTATGTCAGATTGTCAGATTAGTTAGAAGGGACCTCAAGATGAGGTAGAATGAATTTCCTTTCTGCCTTTTGTGTGAAAGCTACTTTCCTATCTCATTTTCTAGAACTCCAGAGAAGACAAAAGCTAAACTTAGTGTGGTGTTAAAAGAAACTAAGAGAATTGTGTGTGAATTAAGCGCACCTACTGGTTGCACTCTGTAAACTCTTCAACTGACTGGGGGGCTGTTTCTGAAACTGTGCAGTTTTGAGTTTATAACTTCAAAATGATATTTCAGCAGAGCCAATTTTAGTTTGTTGGCTTTGTTGACATTCGCTTTACGTTCCAGTTTTAGCAATATTGTTTAATGTCAAAGCAGTTGAAATTTTATAGGTTTCTTTTTAATTGTATCTAGGTCATATAGTAAGCTAACAAAATTGTCATAGTTCCATGTTGTTATTTATTTCCATTGTTGTTTTCATTTGAAAAAAACTACCAAATTTCTTTTAGATATCTAAACTAAAATTTTAATTATTGGGAAGATTAGTTTTTTTGAAGGTGACTATTATAAAGGTGTCAGTAACAAAAATTTTAAATTTGTACAACCCAAAGATATTTGGGATAATTTAACATAAACATCTACAAAATGCAAAATGCATCTGAAGGACTAAATGAGCTAGAGAAGCAAAGGAAAAATTGAAAATCAAAGAAGCTTATTGCAGCCTAATTTTCAGTGGGGGAGGAATTGGAGAGAGATTACATCCCCCCAGAAAAGAGAAATGAACATTTACACTATGATTAATAGTCAGCAGCTCCTAAAAATCAAGTATTGGAAGAATTTATAACATTATGGCAATATATTGTAATACAGGCTACCGATACTACTTGAAAGAAACAGTACTTATTGTATATACAGTGTAATTACAGTCGTTTTGAAGCACAAAACTTATACATAAAAAAAAGGACAGTTAATTACCAAAATGTTAGCCTTCTTTTTACTTTTATTAAACTTTTAATAAATCTTTTAATCATATTTATTCTTTTTATAGTATGATACAGATTTTTATATTCTTGATAAATACCCATTGGCTGTAAGACCTTTCTATACCATGCCTGATCCAAGAAATTCTGTAAGTAATTTGATTTCAAATAAATTGTTTTGGGGAAGAAAGAAAACTATTGTCACTATGTCAAATTGCACAATGGGAATAATGGTTTTCATTAGTAATCTGCAATTTCAATGGTCATGTTGCTATATGTATTACTACTAGTTTCTGTCAGCTGTGGTCCAAGTGGAATCTGAATATTCTAGCAAATTAGTTCCAAAAACCTACATTAAAAATAATTTTCGTGTGCCATTTTCTGAAGATTTATAAGAAAGAAACAACATATAAATTTGTAGTATTACTACTAGATTTGCAGACATTAGCAAAATCCAGTTTGGTCCTGAGAATAGGTTTGTGCAGCTTCTACTTACCCCTCTGCCATCTGGGATACCTCCTCCTTCATTAGCAAAATCTATTATTGACTTTGAACTAAGAATTCACGTTCTGTTCTGGGAGTTAATCTAAATAATGTCTTGTGGCCTTTTACTGTTTTCCATTGCACTGGTTCCCAAACTTTCGTGTGCATCAGAATTCCTTGGAGGGCTTTTTAAAACACAGATTCCTGGTCCCCATCACCAAACTTTCTGATTAGTTGGTTTGGAAAGGGCTTGATAATGTTCACTTCTGACAAGTTCCTGGTAAGGCTGAAGCTACTGATCGAGGTATCACACTTTGAGAATGACTGGTTTATTGAAAAACAGGGAAAGTAAGTTAAAACCTGATAGGGAATAGGTCGGGCTATGGTAAATTTGCTTCCTTTAAAATAAAAAATAAAGAAATTTTAATTGATAATTTGAAATTCCAAAAATGATCCACTTAAAAATATTTCTGTTGATAAAGTGAAATAAGAATCAGCACTGCTTATAAGCAGGTATGGTGCTCTGGCTTGATATTGGAAGGTGTGGGAGAAGGGGATAGAGGCAAGGAAGAAGTTATTTTTCAACCCTCACTAATTTAGTCCTGTTTTAGAAAAACCAGTTATGTTCATTGGAGCCAAGTCCATCATTAATTGTATGAAAAAATGAACTTGTTCTTCATACAATAGAGATGATTTTTTTCCCACATGTGTAATGGAAATAGAATGATAGCCACTTGAAAAGTGATGTTTTGTTTTGTTTTTCCTGCAGAAACAGTCCAACTCTTATGACATGTTCATGAGAGGAGAAGAAATACTGTCAGGAGCTCAGAGAATACATGATCCTCAGCTGCTAACAGAGAGAGCCTTACATCATGGAATTGGTAAATTTGAATATATTTAGGAGGTTAATGTATATTCTGAAAATAACATTTTAAATCCTGTAAAGACTCCTCAGAAAGTCATTTGTTTTACTCTTCATAATAATAATTACTTTTGTACCTTTTTAAAGCTAAATAAGATGATAAATTATATTTGTTTTTGTTTTGTTTGTTTTGTAGATTTGGAGAAAATCAAGGCATATATTGATTCCTTCCGCTTTGGAGCCCCTCCTCATGCTGGTGGAGGCATTGGTAATATTCCTCTAATATTATGACAATAATATTCCCAAGCCAGATTTCATTTGGCAAAGTATTCGTTCGATTTTAACTAAATTTCTTCAGCATTAGACTACAAAAAGTAAATTTTGTATATTGTTATTGCTTACAAATAAGTCCTTAAGTGCTAAGGGTAATACAAATTTGAATTACAAGAATTTTTAAAGTGAGTTATGACTAAATGAAAATTTGTTTTCCAGAGAACAAAATGAACAGCTATATACTATAAAAAAGTTCTAGCCAGTCTTTTTGTCTTAATAGTTTAAAAGCAAACTGTCTTATAAATTGAATGTCCTGTTTTCTTTCCACATTCATGAGCTCATTCAGATTAGCCCAAATTTAAAGCTGTCCCTCAAGTTTGCTGCAAAATTTTTTGTTGAAATGTAACATTTCATTGACTTTTAGGACCACTTCTAAAGTATATGCAATCTACTGCTCTGCGATTTAAAATGAGTAAATGTTTAACTCAACTTTCGGATGTCCATGTTAAAGACTCTTAAAAAGAATTCTGAATTTACAGTTTTGTTGAATTTTTGTTTGTTGTTTGGAGGGGTTTTTTTGGTATATAGGTAATATATTTACAAAAATTTCAAATTTAAAGGGTATAGAGGAGTGTGCATTCACCCCCCCATGCAAAGATAGTCTTTGCTTATGAAAATATTTGCACACTTTCAAAATACAGTTTTTATACAAATTGTAGCATGCTATATAAACCATTCAGTACCTTGCATTTTTCACTTAACTATCTCGTAACTCTTTAATCAATACCTCAAGAGCTTTTTCATTCTTTATCACTGCATAGATTCCATTGAAAGGATACACCATAACCTTGTTTAACCAGTTTCCTACTGATGGACATGTAGGTTGTTACCAGCCTTTTGTTATTACCAACAAAGCTACATTGAATATACAGGGTGTCCCCCAAAAATGTTTACACACTTTAAATAATTATAAAGTCAGTGTTTATTAAATACATTTCATTTTCAAAATGTAATACAATCTACAGGCATTATTTAATTGTTTTGTCAACGCCTGTTTTCAAACCGATGTCTGTTCTGGTCCAGGCACTGCTGACAACATTAAGTTTTAATGAGACATTTATGACTATTTTCTCTTAAGAGTATTCAGTAATGTGCATTTTGTGTAATATTACAAACTTTTGTGACTGATTGATAATCTAAATTTGTATCTCATAAAAGGGGACATTTAAATGATTAGTGTTAGGTTACTGTAATACAAGGCTCAAATATATGTCTCTGGATATTTTTTTGTAAGGAGTAGGGATAAAAATGTTAATTCTCTTATTTATATTTCTGTTTTAGAGTTAAATATAGTCCTTTAAAATTAATTTATTGTTATATAAAAAGTCTGACCTTGCCTTCTTTGTGTAAAATATTAGTCTTTTACAACTTTAGTGAAATAGATTAATCAAATTGCACATAACAAGTTTCATTTGCTAGTTTTGCTGTTTCTTAGCTCATACTCGGTCTTAATTCTTATCAGTAATATAGTATTTAAGTCACATGTTAAAGTCAGTTTCTTCTACACTCAAAGCATTTAGTACAATAATGTACTCTAGAGTCTTATACTAGGAATCACCATGTTACATGTCTATTGAATTATGGTGAATTTCTGGTATTAATAAACTTCCTTGAACAAGTTTATGACTCATCTTTTACTGATGACCTGGACTACATAATTAGAATCTAGTCTCATTTGAAAACGTAAGGCTTATATCAATAAATTGGGAGTGGTGGGGGGTTTTAAATCATAAATTTTGGACATTTACATAGATTTTTATAGTTCACATTTCTCAACCATACCACTGAAGGATGTCTCATTTTGTCTTTCTCACATACAGCATCATCTCTATTTCTGAATCAGACCTAAAACATTCAATTTTAAATAAACTCAAAATAATAGAAGTAATTTTCCTTCATAACAAGGAAAAGTATTTTGTTGATCAGTGATATTTTAAGTTGGCAGTTTTCAATAACACACTGAGAGGTTTTCAGAAAAGGAATTAATATTTATTTTGTTTTCCCTAGGGTTGGAACGAGTTACTATGCTGTTTTTGGGATTGCACAATATTCGTCAGACCTCAATGTTCCCCCGTGATCCTAAACGACTCACTCCTTAAAGAAAACCATGCTTTATATTTTTTCCAGTAACATGCTGTTGACAAGGCAGTACTTTAGGTACCTTAAAATATGCAGTAAGATAAATGTCTTATCTAAAGTGCCACAATTACTTTTGGTTTAATTCAGTATAAGTTACTTCTAAAGAAAAGATTTTTATAACTTTGGACATCCTTCAATAAGATATGATTGAACATTTTAATGAAAAATTCATATGATTACATTAAATATTCATATTGCATCACTAAAATAAATGTTAACAATTTTGAACAGTTAAGATTGTAAATTCTTTTCTATATTACAGTGGCTGCAATGTTAATGTCTTAAATTTTCAATATTTGAGCTTTTTTAAATTCTGACATTGAAATAAGAACAATTTTATGAAAGTATCGGAGATTTTAATGAATGTGTAATTGGCATATTATGGAAAATTAGGCAGAAAATATCAATTCTTAAAGGTTGTGCCCAGATATCATGTAAAGCAGGTGAATACTGGTTAGAAAATATTCAATATAATATTGTACTAAATTGTTAAATTCTAAACCTGAATTTCAATAAAAATTTCAAGCTAATTATAGTTGTCTTTTTTTATAACTTCATGGCAGTCTGATTTTATAACTGGCTGTTGGCATTTATAATTTGGGAAAAGAAAATATAAAATTGGTTTATGTAAATAACCCAAAACAAGTGAAAACTGATATATTCACAACATGTATCCACGTCAAGATATAAGTTCAGATGGGCATAAGGATAGAGCTCTTAAAGCTGAAAGCTTGGGTTGCTTAATAGTTTATTTCACATAAATTTAAAATTATTGCAGAATTTTCTGTTTTTAACTGGTACTGATATTTAGTGAATATACTAAAATGCACTCCCTTTGTCCCTACCAAAAGGAAATTTCTATGCAAGAATTACTATTAGAAACTTTCCCTCTAGAAATACGTTGATGCTGATGCTAATTTTACAGTGAATCATATAGAATGGGCAGGAACAAAACAATAGGTAGGACTTTACCCCTGGACCATAAATACCAATTCATTCTTCTTTTTTTTATTTTTAAGTATATTTTATTGATTATGTTGTTACAGTAGTCCCAATTTTTTTTTCCCTTTGCTCCCCTCTGCCCAGTAACCCCCTTCCCTCCAGCAATCCCACCCCACTTAGTTCATGTCCATGAGTCATGCACATAAGGTCTTTGGCTTCACCCTTTCCCTATATTATTCTTAACTTCCCCCTATTTTGTATCAACCAATTATGCTTCTTAATCTCTGACCATTTTCCCCATTTCTTCCTTTTCCCCCTCCCAGCTGATAACCCTCCAAATGATCCCCTGCCTATAATTCTGTTCCTATTCTGATTTGCTTAGTTGGATTTTGTTTTTAGATTCAGTTCTTGATAGTTGTGTGTTTGTTGTCATTTTAATGTTCATAGTTTTGATCTTTTTCTTAAATAAGTCCCTTTAACATTTCATATAATAATGGCTTGATGATGATGAACTCCTTTAGCTTTACCTTGTCTGGGAAGCACTTTATCTGCCCTTCCATTCTAAATGATGGCTTTGCAGGATAGAGTACTCTTGGTTGTAGGTCCTTGCTTTTCATCACTTTGAATACTTCTTGCCAGTCCCTTCTTGCCTGCAAAGTTTCTTTTGTGAAATCAGCTGATAGTCCTATAGGCATCCCTTTGTGGGTAACTCTGCTTTTCTCTTGCTGCTTCTAAGATTCTCTTTATCTTGAATCTTTGGCATTTTAATTATGATGTGTCTTGGTGTGGTCCTTTTTGGGTCTAGCTTGTTTGGGGCTCTGTGCTTCCTGGAATTGTATTTCTGTTTCCTTCGCCAGATTAGGAAAGTTTTCCTTCATTATTTTTTCACATAAGCTTTCAATTTCTTGCTCTTCCTCTTCTCCTTCTGGCACCCCTATCACTCGAATGTTGGCACGTTTACAGTTGTCCCAGAGGTTCCTAAGCCTTTCCTTGTTTTTTTCAATTCTTGTGTCCTCATTCTGTACTGGTTAACTGTTTTTTTCTTCCTTATGTTTCAAATCATTGATTTGAACTCCGGGTTCCTTCTCTTCGCCATTGGTTTTGTGTGGATTTTCCTTCATTTCATTTAACAGAGCCTTCACTTCTTCCCTTATGCATTTGCTGTACTTAAGCATTATCTGTCAAGCCTGTGAGCATCTTTATCACCAGTGTTTTGAACTCTATGTTAGGTTGGCTATCCTCTCATTGCTTAATTCTCCCACTGGAATCTTGATCTGTTCTCCCTTTGGGGCCATACTTCTCTGTCTCCTCATCTTGACAGGCCCCTGAAATAGTATAATAAAATGGCCCTAGACGTATTCTCAAGTTCATAGAATTATAGCTTCTTTCAAAGTAATTGGTTTGTAAAGTCTTAGAATAATATGATCTTTTTTATTTAATTATTTTCGTTATGAAGTATTTGAAACATGCCAACCAGATCTGAGTATGACAAAAAGGATACCCCTGTACTTGATACCCATCTTTATAAAATCTTAACATTGTTATATTTGCTTCTAATATTTTCCTTTTTTAGGAGAAAAGAAATTGTGGATACACTTAAGTCTTCCTGTGTGTACCCACCCTGATTCTGTTCCTTCCTACCCTAGTGGTAACTACCATATCAATTCAGTATTTTTAAATTTTGCTATGTTTTTATATTTTAACTAAACTTTTATATTTCTATAAACACTGTCTAGTATTGTTTTGCAGATTTGATAGATATATTCTGGTATTATGATTGGAATTATCTTGAATTTTTAGAATAATTTGGAAAACTTGGAGTTTTCCTCTTTAAACCTCTAATGAATGAACATTATTGGTATTTTTTCTTTAATTATAAAATATGTTGGTATTTCTTAGTATCTTTCAAAATTGTTTTTTAATTTTTAGTTCATGCTGGAATACTTTTTTTTCCTCATTGGGAATGGAATTTTTTTTCTATTACATTTTTAAATTGTTAGTAAGGCATAAGAACACTCACTTACCAGTTTTGATAATATATGTTGCTTTCTTTTTATGCAGCAACATTCCTGAACTCTTACTAGTTCTAATAGTTTGTAATTGAGTATCTTGTATTTTCAAAGTAGACAGGTAGTTGTGAGAGTAAGGATAGCATAGTAGTAAAAAGTAAGGATTCTGTGCCTATACTACCTGTATTCAAATCCTGATTTTGCTGTTTACTAGCTGTATAACCTTGAATAACTTGCTTATCCTCAACTTTCCTTCTTTGCATAATTCTCTCTCAATAGGACTATTGTGAGGATTAAAAAGTGGGAAACACTTAGAACAGTGCCTGTCACATGGAATAGTGTCTGGCAAATTAGGAGAGTTTATCTCTTCTTGTCTAATTCTTATATTTACTTACTGCATTAGTTAAGCCCTCTAGTAGAATATTGAATAAAATCAGTAATGAGGGCAAGCTTTTCTTGTTTTTGATACTTCTAAAGTATCAAGATTAAGTGTGATATTTTTCTGTAAGTTTTTAATAGATGCCCTTGATCAGGTTAAGGAAGATTCCATTTGTTAAGAGTTTCTGATATATATGACTGTTGAATTTGTCAGTACTTTTTCTGTACTTGCTATAATTATTTTCTGTTAGTTTTGAATTGGTAGGTTACAGTAGTAGAAATTCCTGATATTTTTCTGGAATAAGTACTACATGATCACTATGTATTACTTTTCGTATGTACTACTGAATTCAGCTTGCTAATATATACAACAAAATTCACTCATCTTCAGTATATAGTTTGATGAATTTCAGTAATTTTATACAGTCAGGTAACCATTATAATTAAACTGCAGTACATTTTCATTGCCCCAGAAAGTTCCATAGTACATCTTTATAGTCAGTCCCCATCTCTGGCAACAAAAATCTACTTTTGTCACTATTATTTTGCCTTTTCTATAGTTTCATATAAATGCAACAGTATAACATATAGTCTGTTGTGTTATACTTTTCTTTAAACATGATGTTTTCGAGATTCATCCATGTTGTTGCATGTGTTAATAATGTATTTCTTTTTATTGATGAGAAAGTAGTATTCCATAGAATATACATGCTATAATTTGCTTAGCCATTCCCCAGTTGATGGATATATAAGTGGGATCAGTTTTTAACCTATGATGAATAATGTTGCTATGAATATGAACATTTCTTTTCAAGTCTTTGTGTAGACATGTTTTCATTTGTATTAGGTAGATATTTATAAGTGAAATTTCTAGGTTATATGAGAAGAGTATGTTGAACTTTATGAGATACTGTCATATTGGTTTCCAAAGTAGTTGTACCATTTTGCATTTCCAACAGCAGTGAATGAGACTCGAAGCTTTTCACATCATTACCAACATATAGAAATGTCAGTCTTTTAAATTTTAGCTATTCTGTGGTGGTTTTGTTGAATCTCACTGTGACTTTAATTTGCACTTCCCTATTGATTAATGATGTTGAGCATCTTTTCATGTGCTTATTGGCCATCTGTATATCTTTGGTGAGATGTCTTCATATTTTTTGCTCATTTCTTTTATTGGGTTGTCCTCTACTTGAGTTATAAGAGCTCTTTACATACTGGAATATGAGCCCTTTGTCAGAGGTATATGTTGGCTCCCAGTCTATGGCTTGTCTTTTCTTTCTTCTTTAACTGCCTTATAAAGAGCAAAAGTTTTTAGTTTTATAATTGTGCTTTTTGTAATCTTAAGAAATTTCTGCCTAACCCAATGTCACAAGTATCTTCTGCTATGTTTTCTATATTTTTAATAATTTCTACCCTTTTAGGTCTGTGATCCATTTCAAATTAATTTGTGTATATGGTATTTATAAGTGTCAAGATTCTCTTCCCACCCTCATCTCCATCCCCTACCCCCATATAGATATTTTGTTGATCCAGCACCATTTGTTGAAAACACTATCCTTTCCCTGTTGAATTACGTCGGTACCTTTGTGGAAAAGAATTAAACATATGAGTACGGGTATATTTCTACATTCTATTCTGTTCCATTCATCTATACATCTGTTCTTGCACCAGTACCACACTGTCTTGATTTTTGCAGTTGTAAGTAAATCTTGAAATTGGGGAAGGTAAGTGCTCCAAACTTGTTCCTACTTTTCAGGATTATTTGAGCTATTCCAAGTCCTGTGCCTTTTCATTTAATTTTTCATATCACTTTGCCCAAAAATCCTGCCAACATTTTGATTGGGATTGTGTTGACTCAATCTATTTGGGGAGAATTACCATCTTTACTATATTGAGTCTTACAATCCATGAATATGAAATACTATCCCATTTTTGTATAGGTCTTTTTTTTTTATTTCCCTTGGTAATGTGTTGTAATTTTCAGTGTTTCATGTACTATTCATCACATCTCTTGGTAAATCTAACCATGTGTTTTTGGAAAGAACGAGTATTGTCTTTTTGAGTGTAGTAATATTGTATTGATAGAGTTGTTCAGAATTTGTGTCTTTGATTTCTGTTTGTTTTTTGTCTACTTCTGTCATTTGCTGAAATCAGACAGATGGTTTTGGAATTGTCTGTTTCTCCCATTAATTGTTTAGGTTTTTGATTCGTTTATTTTGAAGCTTTGTTATTAGGCATATACACTGATATGATTGTTATGTCTTCCTGATGGCTTGGACTTTTGATCTGATGAAACACCCTTTGTAACTCTAGTAATGCTCTCTTGAAATGTTTTACCTGTTCCTAATATAGCCCTTCCCATCTTCCTATGCTCATGTTTCCATGTTGTATTTTTTTCCTCTTACTTACCTTTAACCTATCTGTATCTTTATACTTAGTGGATTTCTTATAGACAGAGTATACTTGAATCTTACCTATTCTGAGAAACATCTATGTGAGACACATTGATCAGCTGCCTCCCATACACACCCCAAGCAGGTATCGAACCCACAATCTTTTGATGCATGGGACAACATTACAATCAACCAAGCCACTCTGCCCAGGGTAGAGTTTATCCCAAAAGATTTAATGTAGTTATTTATATGGTTAGATTTGTATGTATCATTTTATTGTTTCCTATTGCCTCTGTTTTTTGTTCCTCATTTTTGCTTTGCTGTCTTTTCTTTGATGACTAAATATTTTTTAGAATTTTACTTTTCCTATTGGCATTTTAACTAAACTTCTTTTTATTTTTGTTTAGTGATGGTTCTAGAGATTATAATAATATGCAGTCTCAAATTTTACAGTCCACCTATAGGTGCTAATTTTATATATATTTAAATAAACATATATTTATATATATATATAATAGTCTGTCCAGAAAAAGTCCAGCCATTGTTAATGTGATGAGAACAGTTTGCACGACATCGATGTAACCTGGCAGCCAAGGAGAGTAGACTAGAATGTGCATGCAGGAACAATGACAGCTTCACTATACCAGTCAGTGGGGGCAGTAGATGCCATTGAGTGGGCATCTGTACTGTGTGGCCATTGCATTCAAAATGACTGAGCAAGTAGAGCAATGAGTCTGCATCAAATTTTGCATTAAGCTTGAACATACCTCCACAGAAACTATCGGATAATACAAAAAGCCACAGCTATGGGCGACTGGTTATTGCCAGCTGAATTACGACATGCATCATGTCTCATCCAAAGTTTTTTGGTGAAACATCAAATCACCCAGGTGACTCAGATCCCCCTCCCACTACACCCCAGAGTTGGTGCGCAGTGACTTCTGGCTTTTGCCAAAACTGAAATCACCTTTGAAAGGGAAGAGATTTCACTGTCAGGTGGGATTCAGGAAAACACAACAGGCAGCTGATGGCAATCGGGAGAACTGTGTGTGGTCCCAAGATACCTACTTTGAAGGGGACTGAGGCATCATTGTCTATGTACAATGTTTCTTGTATCTTCTTCTATACATGTCTTTTTTTATATTACATGTCTGGATACCATTTGGACATAAATGGTTATATATGTGTTTATAACCATAATTTTTTTTTACATATTTTTCTCTTTCAGTTTGGATATCTATGGCATACCAGCCTGTTTTTTATATAGTTTGAGAAAGAGAAAATTTAATGCAGCGGTTCTCAACCTGTGGGTCGCGACCCCTTTGGGGGTCGAACTACCCTTTCACAGGGGTCGCCTAAGACCATCAGAAAACACATATATAATTACATATTGTTTTTGTGATTACTCACTATGCTTTAATTACGTTCAATTTGTAACAGTGAAAATACATCCTGCATATCAGATATTTACATTACAATTCGTAACAGTAGCAAAATTACAGTTATGAAGTCGCAACGAAAATAATTTTATGGTTGGGGGTCACCACAACATGAGGAACTATATTAAACGGTCGTGGCATTAGGAAGGTTGAGAACCACTGATTTAATGGGATAATGTTCATAGTATTCTCTTATGATTTAAAAAATCTCATCTTTTTGTGCCTGTTCTCTAATTTTAAAATCATTAATGTTTTATTAGACATTTATTTATCTGTTTAAATGACTCAAGCTAACATCTTTAGCTTTTGATCCTATTGATCCTTTCTGTTCTTTGTTTTTTAGTTTATAAATTTCTGCTCTTCCTGGTTTCTTTAAAGTTTTTTCCCTAGTTTGCTAAGTTTGCTTTTTTTTTTTCAGTAGTTAATGAAATATATACTGACTTTTATCAAGTTTGTGCTTACCATTGTTCCTATATTTCAGCTGGGTTCACTTTTCTTGATATTAAAATACTTTTTTTTTTTTTTTTTTGCTTTTTAAAATATCTTTAAATATTTCTTTAAGTTAGGGTCTGTTGTTTATAAACTCTAAAGTGTCTTGTATTTGCCATTGAATGATAGTTTGGCTCAGGACAAAATTCTAGGTTGGCAATTATTTCCCCTTTGCACTCTGAAATACACCATTAAATTCTCTTGTTGCCTGTTAGCAGTTTGCTGTCAGTATAGTTGTTCTTCATTTGTAGATAATCTAGCCTCTTTCGATGGCAGTTTTTAAGTTGCCTCTTTATCTTTGATATTCTACCAATTCTTTGTGATCTGTTTATTAGTTATTCATCTTGCTTTTTTAGTGTGCTTTTTTTTCTAGGACCCACATTTGTTTTAAATTATGGAAATTAGTAAGTATTTCTTCAAGTATTGCTTCTTTACCACTTTCTCCATTTTTTTTTTAACTAACTTTGGGCTTCTAACTATTTTATGTCTCATATTTTAATGGCTATATTTTTTATTTCTAAAATTTCTTATCTCACTTATTTCTGCTTTTATTCTTATATTCTTTGGTGGCAGTTACACCATCATTTATGCCTTTCAATAAATTCTATCATACTGTCCTACAAAATATTTTTGCCTATGTCTTAATTTATTTTTGTCCATTTTGACATGTGTTAACATAGAAGGGGTTATCATATGTTAATTCATTGGACCATCTTGAAGAAGATGATCATAATATGAAAGAAAATATTTAAACTGAGTAGATGCTATCTCCTAGCACAGTTTTCAAACTAAGTTGTTACCCAGTTGACATTTGCAATGGCTAAGGATAGCAGGCTCCATCAGAAGTTCTCTCTTTGACTATTGCATGGAGCAACCAACCTCTGCTAGGGTAGAGTCAAATATGTACTGAGGCTTCTGCCATGGATCATCTCTTGTATTGCATAACTTCCTTCATTTCCACTTTTTTATTTCCAATTTTCCCTTATTTATAGTAAGAGCATTTCTGAAGCAAAACTTTTAACTGAAGTTGAAACATGTTTTAAGAATTTTAAAAAATTTTTTCTTTTAAGTGAATGCTTGCAAAGTTGTACCAGTACACCCTTTCTTCAAATCATTGTACATTGCTCAGTTAAAATGAGCGGTCAGGCTCTTAATTATTGTCCAGAAAGTTGGACTGGTGGCTGCTGCTGTTTCTCGTGTAATATTTAAATAAGTACCATTATTTTAAGATTTTATTTATTTTTAGAAAGAGGGGAGGGGAGGGAGGAAAAGAGGGAGATAAACATCTATGTGAGAGAGAAACATAAATTGGTTGCCTCTTATACATCCCCGACCAGGAATCAAATCAAACCGGTGGCCTTCTTTGTGGGACAACGCCCAACCAACTGAGCCACATTGGTCAGGGCAATAGTAACATTATTTTTAACACTTTACTTTTTTCCTATCTGCTTTTAAAATAAACAGACTGCATGCATTGATGGATTATTTGAGCTTTAAAATAATTATTTTTCTACTTCAGTCAAATCTTCATAGAAGTTTCCCATTAATTAGTATTTAACATTCAACCAGATGTATCTCTGTATGAATGTTTTTAAAGCTATTCTAACACAGAGTTGATCATGCCACAATCATATTAAGGAATTGCTGAATAGAGACAAGTTTCAGGAATTAAATGAGTAACTAAGAACATGCTTTGTGCCCCTAACAGACTCCTGCATCTGGGTTGGCAGTGGATCCAATTTGGCATAGCTAACATTTCCAAGGAAAACCATTGACATACAAACATAGCTCTATTGCTGCTGACTGCTTATTAATCATAGCCTTAACATATTCAATTTAATATTTCCTTCAGAACCAGACCTAATTGAATTTTCCACTTGTGAGAAGCATCAAAATGTTAATTACAAAATTCTTTTGTATTCTTATTGCTAGCACCAGAATATTTAATAAGGCAAGCAGACATGGGGGGGTGTTAAATATATATACAAATTAGATTTTGAAAATGTCTATTTGACTATTATTTGAAATGCTGAAGGTCTTTTTTTTTTTAATGTTCATGTCTTTTATTAACCCGTACCGTATACAATTACTTGTCTTCGGATTTATTGAAGCAATAGGAGAGACAGCATTTCCTACAATAACATCTGTCAAAGTGGCTGGCCATAAAAACTAAAGGAACACATTCATCTGAAGGGGACTCCCGATGAAGGCGATTGATTTTGCCATTCTCATCCACTTTGTAGTATTTCAGGACAGCCTTAACGTTCTTTCTCTTATGCTTATTCTTCCTGGTGATGGAGCAAAACTTCCTCCTTTTCTTAGCACCACCATGAAGTCTCAACAGAAGATGAAGGGTGGACTCCTTTTGAATGGTGTAGTCAGATAAAGTATGTCTACCAGTTGCTTGCCAACAAAGATCAGTCTTTGCTGATCAGGAGGAATTCCTTCCTTATCCTTGATCTAGGCCTTTACATTTTCTATTGTATCCGAGGGTTCAACTTAAAAAGTGATGTCTTGCCTGTCAAGGGTTTTCATAAAAATCTGCATCTTGGTGGTGGTTCCACAGCAGATGGTGGGTCAGTAAAGCTGAAATACTGAAAGTTTTGTTGTTTGTTTGTTTTAAGGTGATAGGAAAGTAAAACATTTCTTGAATGTTTTTTAAAGGAACCTATCAGAGAGCATCCTGAAAGATCAGTTCACTGGAATTCCTTACCTTTGCCCTAAAGTTTCTACTGCAGTACTTGCAAAATGCACTGTTGGTTAAAGAGAGATTTCCTCCATAACATTTTTACAGCTTTCCCACTTCTTACTAGACATTCAAAAAGTGTAATAATAATATCCTACTTTATTTTACTTTCCAAGTCTAGAATACATGGAACTAATAACTATTAAACAGAATACTGCTCTGACTTATCTACATGGAATGCTATCAGGTTTGAGTGGTGCCTAGAATAGGCGAGGGCTCTTAAACAGGTCCAGGCTATGGTTCAAGCAGCAGAACCCACAATTTTAATGGTGTCAGTGGTAGGAAAAAGCACCATGTGGAGTTTATAGGAGATCCCAATAGGAGAATCATAACATAGACCCCTGGAGCAAGGTTACGCCATCTGCATCAGAGAACTACACCATTCAATAAATAGCCCCTGGCCTGCTACAAGGTTCTGGTGGAGATAGAGCACCTGACCATAAGACATCAAGGGAACATGTGGCCAGACCTTTACATTATGTGCTGAGTCCTATCAGATCCAACACATAAAAGGGTCAAAAGCAACCCACCAAAAGATAGTGGTTGGTATATCTAGGACTGGACATAAGCAGAAAACTGCCTAAGGCTGGATAATCAAGACTCCCAGTTTTGTCATTACCACTGTTGCTTCAGTGTTTCTCAGTTGAAGCTTACAGCCATGTGTGGTGGTAGAGGGGACAAAGGAGATTTCCTTAATACCAACTGGCAGAGGAGGAAAAGGGCCATGTTAGGCTCATGGTTGGGCTGACTTGGTAAGTGGCTGCTGCTGCTGCTGCTGCACTACCACCAGTCAAGGGTGTCCTTGAAAGACTGGAAGTCCTCCCAAGGGACAGTGCCTCTGGCTATCCTTTTTGTGTGGGAAGAGAAGTGGCCCAAAGACTACATACATTTGTGGACATCAGTGATGGCGACCTGATTAGTCAGAGGCCAGGAAACAGTAAGACTGGAAATTTGTGAATAAAGAAGCTTACAGAAAACGTATATAAATGTATCTTTGGGAGTAGGCGCAAAATGTAAAGATCTTAGTATCACATGTTAATGTCCACCAGAAAATATCCACCACAGAAGAGGCACGGGTAGACAAAATGATTTAGCCAGTTGATGTCAGCCAGCTTCTGTCAGCCACTGCAAAGCTAGCACAGCAGGCTTGTAAAAGAGTAACCAGGTGCCAGAGATAGAGGTTATGGGCCCAGCATGAGTTTCCACTCACCAAGGCTGATCTAATTACACTGAGCCCCAGTGTGGCACCACCCTTTTTTTAAGATTTTTATTTATTTTTGGAGCGAGGGGAAGGGAGGGAGAAAGAGGGAGAGAAACATCAATGTGTGGTTGATTCATGCGCACCCCCAACTGGGGACCTGGCCTGCAACCCAGGCATGTGCCCTGACTGGGAATCAAACTGGCAACCCTTTGATTTGCAGGCTGGCACTCAATCCACTGAGCCACACCAGCCAAGGTTGCTTGCTCTCTTAAGGAGACTGACCATTCCCTTATTTAGCAAGTTGATTACATTGGACCCTTCCACCCTGGAAAGGGCAATTCATCTTGACTCAATACATATTTCAAGTATGGGTTTTTCTTTCCTCCCTACCAAGTGTCAGTATCCATGGGTTTACAAAATTTGACCCACCAACATGGGATCCCACATTATGACTCTAAGAGTCCCAATTTAGAGCAAAGTAATAGGCACAATATTATGGGATATACTGATTAAGGAGTCCAGCTCCTGGTTAAAAACGTATGATTTTTCAGGCCTGGCCACAGGTGATTACAAAGGCTTTACCTGGAAGGCCTCACAGAGGAAAGCTGCCCTCCCCACACCAGAGTTAGTACACAGCCAATGCAATGCAGTCTCTGAAGAGAGATGAAGTTAAGGACTCAGATTCTTTTGGCTGTCTTCACATATTTACATTCATTCCTAGGTCTCTATCTGAATGAAGCCTTGGGCAGAAGTCTTCAGGTATCTCTGGTGAGACTTGCTTATAGAAGAGAGGAGAGGGAAACCTTGAAGATGCTTCTTCCCACTTCAACTCAGTACCCAGTACTTTCCCACTCTAGCCATTCCCCCTCACCTCAGGGTCCATAAAACTGCCAGAACATTTTATTCAAGGTTTCCTCAATAGTCACATCCACCACTTGTCATTCCATGAGGATAAATGGAACAGAGGAGTCTTTCCCTGGTTTTAGCCTCTTGCTCATCCATTGCAGTAAATGATTAAAGGCTTAACTCTCATTTTTGGCTTGTTGCTTTAATGAGCTGCTTGGCCAGTTGACAGCTCAGCTCTTTCCAAACCCAGCCAAGCTTCTGACACATCCTATTACATAGGTCACCCAGAAGCTTCAAGCCCTATATAGAGGGAACATGTCAAGGATCAACCAAAATGCCAGTGTACAGGTATTATGCAAAGAGGGGACATAGACTCCAGGACATGGTATATACCTTAAGTCAACAACCCCTATAAGATGCTCTGCTTGCCATCTATTCCAGTGATCCACCTGGGAAATTTGTGCTCCCTTCCCTACAGCTTGAGACTCTGAATCTAGAGATCCTGATTCTCAGAGAGTCACACTTCCACCAGAAACAGTAGAACACCATAAACTTGAAACTACAGCTATTGCTCTTGCATTTTATGATCTTCATGCCAGAAACCAGGAGACAAGAAAGAGTCACGATATTGACATTTAATTGACTTGATCAGCAGGAGGAGGGAGGGCTGCTGTTATACAGTGGGTATAATCTGACACCAGATAATCCAGTAGGGCTTCCTCTCATACAACCACTAACCAATTTTAGCCACGGCCTAAGAATGGTATGATGACTAAAGGCTCAGACCCCTCAGGAATGAAGGTCTGTGTCATCCCACCACGTAAGCCACCAACACGCAAAGGTGCTGGCTGAGAGGAGAATATAGAATGGGTGGAAGGGGAGGGAGTCATAATGAGTATCTGTTGTAGACTCAAGATCAGCTCCAGTAGCAAGGGCTGTAATTCATCCTACTAACCTTCCTCTTAGAAGTTTCCCCAAGAAAAGAGCCAATCAGGATCCAGGAAGTGCTATTCCCAGCTGCCGTGGAGTTACTATACAAAGCAAGTGAATCCAAGAGGTGCAAGAGTAAGCTGTGGTGCATGCTGTCATGTGCCATTCAGATACCCTATTCAGGACTTCATTCCCCACCAGCTGCTGGGAGTGTTGGTTGTTGAGGTCTCATACTCATATCCCTATTTGGGAATTGCTTTTGACCAAAATAAGCTGCTTCACCTAAAGTTGCACTTCTTCCTCAAGGGCAGCCTGTATCCAATAACTGGTTGGTGCAGGAGTCAAAGGCCCAGTCCCCATGTGTTTATTAGGGATAACTCTGTGGGATCATCTGACCTCCAGAGCTCCCTGCAGGATTGGCTGAAGTCTTCAATGCAACCACATTGCAGCTCAACTTCTCCCTCTACCCTGTCATGCAAAAGAAACCATCAACAAAATAAAAAGGGAACCCACTGAATGAGAGAACATAATGACCAATAACACATCTGATAAGGGGTTAATTTCCAAAATATAAAGGACTTATACAACTCAACACCAGGAAGACAAACAACCCAATTAAAAATTGGCAAAGGGGAGTCCCAGCCAAGATGGAGGCCTAGATAGACATATTGTGTCTCCCTCCACAACTAAGAAAGAATACAACTATCTCAAAACTAGAGATGACCAGAAGTTCCAGAAAAATGAGCTGCATGAAGTCCAACAAAGATATAAAGAAGAAATACTCGTCCAGACAGGTAGGATGGATGGAGCAGGGCAGAGAGGATGCAGTGTGGTGGCGGCAGCTACGGCAGGCCAGCACAAAGCACAATCACACGTTTTAAAAGTAGGGAGGGACACCTGGGGAGTGCTCCCAACACCAGACCAGACCACACAGCTCACAGTTCCAGTGCCAGGGAAAATAAAGCCTCATTGCTTTCTGACTGTGCAAACCAGTGGGGGTTGGGGTGGAGGAAGAAACTGCTGGTCTCTCACCAGAGTCCACTTGTTGAAAGGACCCCCGCAGTCCTAGAACATCCACAGACGCACCCACTCTGGGAACCACAGCCAGGGCAACAGCTAGAGAGTCATTGGTCCCATATGGAAGTGGGAGAAGTGCCTGGAAAAAGGGGCAAGTGCTGAGCAAGCGGCATTTTTCTCTCTCAGATCCCTCCTCCATATACAGCGCCACAATGTGGTGAAACGGATCACACTGTAGTGACGAATACCTAAGGCTCTGCCCCTTACAACATAGGAGGTGCAACAGCTCTACCTAAAACACAGAGGCAAGCAAACATGGGAGCCTGTCAAGACAAGAAGACAGAGAAATATGGCCCAAAAGGGGGAACGGATCAAGGTTCCAGTGGGAGAACTAAGCAACGGGGAGAGAGCCAACCTAACAGATGAGAGGATAGCCTACCTAACAGACATAGAGTTCAAAACACTGGTGATAAAGATGCTCGCAGACTTGACAGATATACTTAAGTATGGTAAATGCAGAAAGGCAGAAGTGAAGGCTATGCTAAGTGAAACAAAGGAAAATCCACACAAAACCATTGGTGAAGGGAAGGAAACCAGGGTTCAAATCAATTATTTGAAACATAAGGAAGAAAAAAAACAGTCAAACCAATACAGAATGAGGAAACAGAATTGAAAAAAAAAAAAAGAAAGAAAAGGCTAAGGAACCTCTGGGACAACTTTAAACATACCAACATCTGAATCATAGGGGTGCCAGAAGGAGAAGAGGAAGAGCAAGAAATTGAAAATTTATGTGAAAAAATAATGAAGGAATTTTCCTAATTTGGTGAAGGAAATAGACATACAACTTCTGGAAGCACAGAAAGTCCCAAATAAGCTAGACCCAAAGAGGACCACACAAAGACACATCATAATTAAAATGCCAAAGGTTAAAGATAAACAGAATCTTAGAAGCAGCAAGAGAAAAGCAGAGAGTTACCTACAAAGGGTTCCTATAAGACAAACAGCTGATTTCACAAAAGAAACTTTGCAAGCAAGAAGGGACTGGCAAGAAGTATTCAAAGTGATGAAAAGCAAGGACCTACAACCAAGAGTACTCTATCCTGCAAAGCCATCATTTAGAATGGACGGGTGGATAAAGTGCTTCCTAGACAAGGTAAAGCTAAAGGAGTTCATCATCACCAAGCTATTATTATGTGAAATGTTAAAGAGACTTATTTAAGAAAAAGAAGATCAAAACTATGAACATTAAAATGACAACAAACTCACAACTATCAACAACTGAATCTAAAAAATAAAAACAAAATCCAACTAAGCAAACCAGAATAGGAACAGAATCATAGGTATGGGGATCATTTGGAGGATTATCAACTGGGAAGGGGAAGGAGAAGAAATGGGAAAATGGTGCAGGGATTAAGCATAATTGGTAGTTACTAAATAGGGGGAAGTTAAGAATAATATAGGAAAGGGTAAAGGCAAAGAACTTTCATGCACGACCCACGGACATGAACTAAGGGTGGTGGAATTGCTGGAGGGAGGAGGGTATTGGGCAGAGGGGAGCAAAAGGAAAAGAAATTGGGACTACTGTAACAACATAATAAAATATACTTAAAAATGCAAAAAGGGCTTAAATATACCCTTCTCAAAGGAGGCCATATAGATGGTCAATAGACATATAAAAAAAAATGCTCAGCATAACTAATCATCAGAGAAATGCAAATTAAAACCACAATGAGATATCGCTTTACACCTATCAGAATGGTATCATCAATAAATCAAGTGTTTTGCAGACTAGGGCAACCACTGTGAAAAATAGCATGGAGTTATCTCAAAAAAATAAAAAATGGAACTACCTTTTGACCCAGTGGCCCTACTTCTGGGAATATATCCAAAGAAACCCAAAGCACTAATTCAGAAGAATATATCCACCCCTATGTTCATAACAGTGTTATGTACAATAGCCAAGATCTGGAAACAGCCCAAGTGCCCATTAGTTGATGACTGGATAAGAAAGCTGTGGTACATTTACTCTCCTAGTTAAAAAAAAAAAAAAAAAAAAAAGTAAATCTTATCTTTTGTGACAGCCTGGACAGACCTGGAGAGTATGGAGAGTATTATGCTAAGTGAAATACGTCTGTCAGAGAAAGACAAATACCATATGATCTCACTTCTATGTGGAATCTAATGAACAAAATAAACTGACAATCGAAATAGAAACAGAGGCATGGATACATGGAACAGACAGCTGTCATAGGGGATGGGAGTTGGGGGACAGGATGAAAGGTGAAGGGATTAACCAAAAAACATGTACATAACACAGACACAGACAACAGTGTGGTGACAGCCAGAGGGAAAGGGTGTTAAGGGGTAGGTGCGGGTGGTATAAAGGAGGGGTAAATGGAGAAGTAAAAAGACTTTTCTTGGGGGAAAGGGCACAGGATGCAGTGTGCAGGTGATATTTTATTTTGTTGTCCACTTGAAATCTGTATGGTTTTGTGAACCGGTCACCCAAATAAATTCAATTTAAAAATGATGCTAAAATATACGAGTTAAAATATTAATGAGTACCATTTTCAAAATATTTCTTAAAAAATTAAAAACAGTCAACAGTGTTAAATATTTCGCTGATTTTCCCCGGTCAGCGCTACCAGAACAACTATGCAAACTCCTCCCTCCCCCATCCCCGGGAATGTTTATACTTCAGTGTTGGTTCTTTTAGAGTTTTACCGGCTAGTTTACTGTTTATTTCCTCCATTTAGACGGCTCAAGCGGGAGATCTAAATCTTACTCATTTTACTCTTCCTAGAGCCTTAGCCTTCTGTTCAATTAATATAAGTGTAATGATTTGAAGAACATTTGAAAAAACACCCAAAGATCCGACCTTGCTCCAGAAGCCAAATTTCTGGAGGACCTGACCACACTGCGCAGGCGCAAAAGCAGAAGCAGGGTTTTCTCCGGGGCTTTGCATTTGGCGCGAAATCCCCGCTCCCTGGGTGGGACGAACGAGAAGCGACGCTCATTGGACAGGCTTGGCGCGACGTTCCCGACCTCCTCCCCACGATTGGCTCCGGCCGCCCAGGGACGAAGAGGCGGTCCCGAGAAGGCTTCAGCGGCGCGCGCAAAACGGCGGTGTGCCGGGAGGAGAGACTCGTGATAGTGGAGTGTATATCTTGTGTGTGGCTCCTCAGTACCGGTTAACAATGGACCTAGCGGCGGCAGCGGAGCCGGGCGCCGGCAGTCAGCATCTAGAAGTCCGCGACGAGGTGGCAGAGAAGTGCCAGAAACTCTTCCTGGACTTCTTGGAGGAGTAAGTCGCGGGCTGAACTTACTCGCGGAACTTCCCGGGCCGCCCCTCCCCGCTTCCGGAGCCCGGGGAGCCCAGTGCCGGGGACGCGTGGGGCCGGCGCGTGTTCGGGAACCGAGGGTTCGCGCGCCTTGGAGAGCGGCCCACGCCCCACTTGGGGCTTAAACAGGCCGTCGCGAGGCGCCTGGGATGGGCCGAGCTGGTTTCCAGGGGTGAAATACACAGCGAGTCCTTTCTTAAACTCTTAGTGTGCCCAGTGTCCCCAAACTACGAGTTCTTCCCCCGTCATTTATCTTCACAACCTGATTACCTGTGCAGGAACTGAGGCGCGGGGAGGATAAGTAACTTGCTCTTCTAGACCACGCGTGGGCAGGTTCGAGCAGAAGACTGAACCGGCATTGGAATCCTGGCAGAGGCCTGATGGGCCCAGACAGCCAGGATCCTGGTGTTGGGGGGCACCGAGGGCCCTGACAACCCTTGGAGCCTGTAGTTTGACAGACGCTCGGGTGAGCCCTGCCCTGCTTAAAAGTAGCTGAACACGCGCCCTCCATCACTTCCTTCCCTTCCAACCTCCCCTCACCCCACTTTTTTTTTTTTTTTTTTGCAGTTGACTTCTGGGCTCCTGGCCTCTCTTAACCCACCCTTCCCCCAGCTCTCCACCACTGCCACCAGTTACTGTTCTTGTAGACGGTGCAGATACGCACTTTTAGAGTATGGACTCTGCTGCCTCCAGGGTGAAGTGTGAACAGTTTGGAATGTCCCCTGAAATTCTTTTTAATTGTGGTAAAATATACATCGCATAAAATTTAGCACTTTAACCTTTTGTAAGCGTAGAGTTGAGTGACATTCTCCTTGTTTTTTATGCAGCTATCATCACCATCTCCAGAACTTTTCCTCTTCCCAAAGTCAAAATCTGCGCCCGTTAAACAATGACTCCCCTTTCCCCCCAATCTCGGTACCTGGCAACCTTCATTCTACTTTCTGCCTATATACGTGAAGTCATACAGTATTTGTCCTTTTGTGACCAGCTTATTTCACTTAGTGTAATGTCTTCAAGATTTATCCGTGTTGTAGCATGTGCCAGAATTTGCTTTTTAAAGCTGAATAATATTCTCTTGCATGTATATACCACATTTTGTGTGTTCATTCATCTCTCCATGGACACTTGGGTTGTTTTCACATTTGTGAATAATTCTGCTGTCTTATGAAATTCTGATGTATTTAAAAAACCATAATTTTATTTGTATCTCCCTACCTTTGGCAATGACTCATACCTCCTTTGTGAAACTATAAACCTTTCAGACAGCATCAGTTCTTTCTTCCTTTATGTTCCCAAGTCACCATTTTCTGTTAATATCTGGTAATAGAACTTATATCTTTACCTGTCCACCACTTCATCTTCAGTGTAAATCCCTCCTTAACCCCACCTAGCAACCACACCATTATTACAAAGGTCCTCATTTATGTTTTATTTCAACAAATAATACAATCATCTCCACAACTTTGCAGTTAGCATACATACTATACACATGGATGCTGAGGATAATAATGATATACTTTGTTGGGGGAAAAAATGTTACTTCCTTTCAAAATACAGTCAAACCTCGGTTCTCAACCACCTGGATCTCGAGCAATGCAGTTCTTGATCAAGTAGTTCACGGAAAAAATGTTTCAGTTGTATAACAAAACTTCGGGTCTCGATTTTCTGCTTGACAACCTTTTCATGCTGATACCTGTATGATCAGTTATGCATCTCTCAGGTGACAGAGGAGATTTGGTTTTCAAACAAGTCACACTTCTTGAACAGTTTTCGAGAGTTAATTAAGTTTGAGAACTAAGGTTCCACTATACAAACTTTGATTTGCCATTGCATATGGAAAACGTCCAGATTCTTCACAGCTCCCTTTTCTATTTTTTTCGCAACCAGCCATACCTTTTCTGACCGCCATATACTTGGAGACATCTGTAGCCAGTCTATCTAACCACTTGCTTTTATTTCAAATGATAAGTCTCTCAAGACTGAATTCCAGTGCCACCTTTTATATGCATGAAGCCTTTTTAGATGTTTAGGTAGAATTAGTTAATATTCTTCCCTATCACATATTTTTGTACTTTCTGTCTTTGTTTTCCCTTTTTAAAAAATTTTATTGTGGAAAAAACACTCACATGAGATCTACCCTTTTAACAAATTTTTAACTGTACAGTAGCTTATTGTTGAATATAGGTATAATACAGTACTTATTTTGCTTGACTGAAACTTTATACCTGTTGATTAGCATTTTCCCCTTCCTTCAGCCTCTGGCAACCACCATTCCACTTTTTGATTATGAATTTGACTATTTTAGATACCTCAAGTAGAATCATGTAACATTTGTCTTTCTGTGGTTGCTTTGTTTCACTTAGTGTAAATGTCCTCAAGGTTCATCCATACTGACACATATTGCAGAATTTCCTTTTTTAAGACTGGGTAGTATTCCATTATATGTGTATAATCAGTTATGTTGGACCTTTAGGTTATCTTGTACAGCAGTCCCTCTATATCACAGTTCACTTATCGTGGCCTCACTGTATCGCGCGATTTTTAAAAATATTATATTTAATTATTTATCGTGGACTTTTTGCTACATCGTGGGATTTTGCGGTGCTGTATATGTATGTTGTTAAAGTTACGTAGGTTTAAGAGTGTAGAATATGTTTAAGAACATAAGTAGTGTTTATAAAAGTGTGGGAAAGGTTAATAAGGGACTGGGAACGGTCCCTTATAAGTGTGTGGGAAGGGTTTATAAAGCCTTAAAATATATATAAATACTAAAATAAATGTAAGGTTCCTACTTTGCGAATTTTCACCTATCGCAGGGCATCTAGAACGTAATACCCGTCATAAGTGAGGGATCACTCTACCTCTCTTTAGTAGGAGTGTCTATGAGAGTGTCAACCATAGGACAGAACACTGTCATTTCATCTGCAGTTACCTCTTCTGTAGTACTTTGCAGATAGATATTGCTCAGTAAATATTTAATAGAGTTAGAACATGCTGTATTTGAAGGAAGAATTGATTTTGCTTCCAAACTAATCCATCTGTTAAAAGAACAAAAAGCAAATGTATTTGTATAATACTCCTTTCTGAAAAAAAAAACACCAGCTTTAGTGTGTTGTGTGTGTGTGTGTGTGTGTGTTTATTTTCATTCTGGTTCTTAAACCAACAACTAATCTGTCATTTTTCCCTATAGAAATTGAGTCTTGCCCTGCCAGGTGTGCTCAGTGGATTGAGTGCCAGCCTGTGAATCGAGGGGTTGCTGGTTCAATTCCCAGTTAGGGCAGATGCCTGGGTTGCGGACCAGGTACCCAGTTGGCGTGCAAGAGGCAACCCCACATCGATGTTTCTCTCCCTCTCTCATTCCCTTCCCCTCTCTCTAAAAATAAATAAACAAAATCTTTAAAAAAAAGAAAGAAATTGTGTCTTAGATTTCGACCTGAATTTCTTGATTTAACATTTCCCAATTTTAGCGATACATAACAATAATAAAATAATAGATTTTGTTGATTAGAAAATATTAAATCAAGAAACTCAGGTAAAATCTTAAGACCCATTGTTTCTATGTTCTGGGCTCTGCATAAAATGTTTCACTGGCATTCTCATTTAATCTTTACATTAATTTTATGAGATAAAGTGATTTCCTAATCTGTTTAGTTTTGTTGTAACTTTTTTAAAAGGAGAGGGGCAGGTTTAGAGAAGATCAGTAATTTGCTCCAAGTTATACAACTACTAAAATGGGCCTGTCTGACCCTCTAGCTGATGGTCTTTAACCAATACACCTAGTATCAGGCATTTGAATTTTTGTTTTTACTGCCTACTTATTCAATTTAATCTGACTTGCATGTATCTGCAGGTTCCAAAACAGTGATGGAGAAACTAAGTACTTGCAGTTAGCAGAAGAGTTAATTCGTCCTGAGAGAAACACATTGGTTGTGAGTTTTCTGGACCTGGAGCAATTTAACCAGCAACTTTCCACCACAGTTCAAGAGGAGTTCTACAGGTATGGTATATTAATTTTCTTTACTTTAAATAGGTGTGGAGCCTGGGAAGCCAGCTCTTTTTGGACTGGAAGTGTTCATTTGTGAGGCAGAAGGGCAGCTGTCACAGAGGATCTTTTATACAACCAGTGGTCATTTTAGTATTGCTCTGAACTAATTTAGGCCTTTCTGGAGCTGAATATTTTTCACATGCAAATGTTGAAAACCTTTGTTTTCTGTATAGTTTTCCTAAGCTTTAAGAGGACTGTTTACTTTGTGGCAGGCATTCAGTGCTATTGCTGTCATTCATTTGATTTCCCATTGCCACTCACCTCATGGGTATTCCAAAAGAGTATTTGTGTGGATCTTGTTCTTGATCAGGGATGCCTTTTCAACGGGGGTGTTGTTCTCTTAAAGCTTAATTATTTTTCTGAGTATAAAAGTAATGTGTATATTGTAGAAAATAGAGAAAAGTAGGGAGAGTAAAATCATCTGTACATTTGTAATCCCACCACCCACAGATAACCATCATTAGCAGGTCTGTGGCAACAAAGTTCCAAGAGCCTTCTGGATCTGCAAGTGGAGAGATTCCTGAGGATCTCCTGACACATTTTGATGTATTTCTGTGTATCTGTAATTATTGGCATCATATTATAGATAGAGCATCTTGCCCTTTTCTCTTTACAATATAACATTTTTCTATGTCATATAAAATCCCTTGAAAATATTTTATTAGCTGATTGGTATTTTTTGGCAGAAATTAGTCATTATATTTCATAATTTAGGCTTTCATTTTATTTTTAATTGCTGTATAAAGCAAGAGGCATTTTCTCACACAAACCTTTGTATTTGAATTAAATAAATATTACAATCTGTATAAATAAAATTAGGTTAAAATAAATATTGTGGACAGTTGTGAAAGAAACGGGAGACCCAGGAGTAAGGAGACACAGTCCTATTCCTTTACCTGGTGGACTGGGAGATGGAGGACTTGTCTCCATGTTTCTAGTCATACCTGACCATCAAGAATGGTTGGAGAGAGAAGCAGCAGGATTTACTGTGAAAGTATGCGGCAGTAAAAGTTGTACTGACGAGTAAGAGGGAGGCTAGACAATCAGAGCTGGTGGTAGAAAAACCCATACCTCATGTGTAGGCCATGCAGAAATTCTATTTCATGAAAGTAGCTAATTTTTCAGAGGATTTCACATCCCATTGCTGAGACCAAACTGCAGCAGCTACTGGGGACTTTTATCAAGAGGACATGTGCCACTTCAGTCTAATCAGTCAAATGGGACATTTCTGCCAGTTTCTAATGTACACACATTCCTCCCCTGACCTCATCCATTTCTTATCAGTCAAGCCTAGAAAAATAGACTTGGCTTTGACACCAAATGAAAAGCTGCCTTGCTAGATTGTAATACCCGTGCCCCATCCCAGATTGTTCAGGTAGAGTCTTGGACAGAGAAGTGGCCTGCACTGTGGTTGCTAAATGATTAAAGTTAATGGATATTCCAACACAACATTTGTCTTTGGTGTTCTGCTGTCTTAGATCTATTTGTGGTGGGGTAGGAAAGGATTGAAAGAGGCTCCTAAACCTGGACTAGGTAATGTAAGTGTCCTGCTTAGTTAAATTATAAGGTTTGGTTGTAACCAGATGAAATTAATTAGTCTCAGTTGTTGGTAAGCATGAAGGGGAAAGAGGCCTTGGTAATAAAAAGCCTCTTGCAGATATCAGTTGATTTTTCTTTTGTTTGTTTGCTTTTCAGAGTTTATCCTTACCTATGTCGGGCCTTAAAAACCTTCGTCAAAGACCGTAAAGAGATTCCTCTTGCCAAGGATTTTTATGTTGCATTCCAAGACCTACCTACCAGACACAAGTAAGAAACCCTTCTTTGTAAGAAAAGGAATTTCCCAAATAGTATAGACATCACTTAATTGTCAGAAGATTCAGGAGGTTGTAGTCTTAGGTTCAAAAAGTTATACCGAGTTTATAAAAAGTTTTATTTTGAAGAAATATATTTTTCTAACAAGATAGGATAGGAAGTAAAGTGAAGCAATTTCTGAGTATTGTCATATTTTAGGATACCTTTTAAGGGACATTTGGGGGAAAATTAATCAAGTGAGAAAATTTGAAAACTAAGAACAGTCACAGAAATTTATGAATTGGTGGAAATCTTTTTCAGAGTTTTAAGTGGCATAAATTTTAAACAGTTTTCTCCTTTAACAGTTATTTAAAGAATTAATTTCCTGGAAGAAATTAAAGTGGTATTTTGAAAACTTAAACTACTGAAATTACTTATAAACTTTTACCAAGTTATTTAATATAAAATGAGTTTGTTAAGGAAAGGAAGAGTTTAATTTTTCCCATGATTACCTTACTATGAAAATAATACATGCTTATACAGAAATTGTAGATAAGCAAATATATATATATATAGTTGCATATAAAACAAAACAGGGATTGTCCTGTTTTATAATTATTTTATTTCTTTGGTGTCCTTTACTTACCAATGGGACATCTGTCTTTAAACAGAATTCGAGAACTCACCTCATCCAGAATTGGTTTGCTCACTCGCATCAGTGGGCAGGTGGTACGGACTCATCCAGTTCACCCAGAGCTTGTGAGCGGAACTTTCCTGTGCTTGGACTGTCAGACAGTCATCAAGGATGTAGAGCAGCAGTTCAAATACACACAGCCAAACATCTGCCGAAATCCAGTTTGTGCCAACAGAAGGAGATTCCTGCTAGATACAAATAAATCAAGATTTGTTGATTTTCAAAAGGTATTTATTAATTTCTGTTTAAGTCAGATTTAGCCTATACTAATAATTTACTTCTAGGCACCTGTAATTATTATTGAAAGCTTATTTAGATAATGTTAAACTCAGTTTACACTCAAAGATTATCAAATGTGACTACAGATTTAAGCCAAAAACTCCTGATGCCAGTTTTGCTTATTAGTATATAAATGTGTTTTAACCTTTAATAACTTGGATTGGAAGCTCCTTCAGACTATGAAAAAATGTATTTGTTAAAGAATAAATAGTAACTATTATTATTAACTAGAGTTAAGAAAACTTTGGAGAACTAGAGACTTGTTGGTGTAAGGCTTCGAGTAGGTAGTTAGGAACAAGAAGGCATGAAGAAGAGGACAGGTGCAAATGGCCATGTTCGTCAATAACAATGAGTATTACCATGACTGGAGTAGAGGGGCTGAATTGCAGATAATCTGAGAAGTGATTTGGTATGAGGAATGGAGGTACTCAGAGCCTTAACTCTCGGATTGAGAGGTTTGGACCTATCTTGATAAAAAAGGGAAGTATATTTCTAGGGGATACACGTTTTTCTCTTTTAAAGGAAGATTAATGGGAGAGTGGTTTCTAGTATTTAACAAGAGACTAATAATTAGGCAGTCATAGGTACCTGGGCAATGGTTGGATGGTAGCAGTAAGAATGAAGAGCAGGGGTGGGGTGGTGTCTCAAATCTCTGCAGGACTTAGTAACTCTGGATCATGCAAAGGGGAAAGAAAAGTTGCAGCAGTTCAAGCATTAAAGCATGGAAGAATGAGTACTAGACTAAAATAATAAATATTTATTCAGTTTTTTAGTCCTTAGATTTCTTATATTAATCTGATAATTTATAGGAAGTACATACTCTACCAACATGAGTAGGAAAAAATGCTTTTTATTTGAAAAAGAACATGGTATAACAACCCCATACAAACTGAATAGATTGAGTCTTGGCTTGAAGGGGAAAAAATTAAAAACATCTCCAATATAGGACATTCTGAGTAGTTGGGTAAATTTGAAGATGGACTAGATAATAGACAAAGTAAATATTATTTAATATCTTGGTGTGATAATGGTACTAGTTACATAGGAGATTGTCTTTATTCTTAGGAGATGAGTGCTTAAATATTTAGGGGGTGAAGTATCTTGATATTTACTTTTTTTTTTTTTCAAATAATATGGTTAAAATATGTGTGTCTAAGGGATGTTAATAGTTGCATTGAGATGGAGGGTATAAATTATGTGAAATTGTTCGTAAAATCTTCCTGGAAATTTAGAGGAAGATGGAACATAGAACAGATATTTAACTACATAATCAAACTGAAGAAATAGATATCTTTTACAAAATTGAAAGTTTTAGGGTAGAGAATTATTACGATAAATGTTGGCACATGTCAGAAGTCTTCAAACGGAAAGATAGTTTAGAATGTCAATATTCGTGGTATTTAAATTGTATGGCATTTGAACAAGATCTCTTATTCTTGGCTCTTTGTCTTTGTTATAGGTTCGAATTCAAGAGACTCAAGCTGAGCTTCCTCGAGGAAGTATCCCACGCAGTTTAGAAGTGATCTTGAGGGCTGAAGCTGTGGAGTCAGCTCAGGCTGGTGACAAGTGTGACTTCACAGGGACACTGATTGTTGTGCCTGATGTCTCTAAGATTAGCACACCAGGTTGGTAATCTGGGGCTCAAATTTAACAAATTCTGTTAACTGAACTACAGAGTATCTACAATAGCCTCTTGTATCTTCCTTGCCTTGTTTTTGGCTACCAATCAGGGTAATTAAGGGAGTATGATAAGAATAAAGATAAATTGACTTTGCTACAAAAGGTACTGTACTGGTCTGAAAAAATTCAGCCTAAATGAAATCTTTGGATATATAGGTTTATTTATTTGAGCAATTTTGACTCTCAGCACCTTTGTTATTTGAGCTGTGAAACAACTTATTCAATCTTTCAGGAGCACGTGCAGAAACTAATTCTCGTGTCAGTGGTGTTGATGGATATGAGACAGAAGGCATTCGAGGACTCCGGGCCCTTGGTGTTAGGGACCTTTCATACAGGCTGGTCTTTCTTGCCTGTTGTGTTGCACCAACCAACCCAAGGGTGAGTCTTCTTAGTAAAATGGAAAAGCTTGAGAAAGACCTCCCCTGAGGCTGCCACAGAGTTAGGTTTCTGAAACATCTGAGTTACCTAATCAATGCTAAAGGTAAGGGGTTGTTAAGATTTGATTTTTTTAGTTTTGAAATCAAACCTTTTCATGTCTTTCTAACAAGGAAAAGTCTTCCTGTTTTCATATGTAAGAGTTCATTGCTTTGAGAGCATTGGTACAAATGATCAGTGTGTGTGTGATGAGGGCAAGGGTAATTATCATGGCTCCTCTCTCATTCCTGGAGAAAGTACACATAGATTTAGTAATCTGAGAAGTAAACTGCTTCTGAGAGGGATGGACCCCTGGTGTCACAGTTGTTTAGATCCTAATTCCGTGTCCTGAATGAGAACCCTAAATGAAATGTTTGGGTGTATAGATTTCATTTATTTGAGCATTTTGTACTTTCTCCAGGAGCATGAGAGAGGAACCATGGTAATTAAAAAATAAAAATCCCTACCATGGCTAATTTGTACCAGTGCTCTTAAAGCAATGAGCTCTTACATATAAAACCAAAAAGACTTTCCTTGTTTTGGAAAAAGAATTGAACATAATACAGGGTGGGGTGAAAGTACATTTACAGTTGTGAGTATGCACAGAGTTTACTCTTGTATTATTATTTGTTACTGTATTATTTTCCATACAAAAAACTAAACCTCTACTTTTGCCCCTCCCTCTATTCTGTCACTTCATTTTCATCTTCATGTCGTTGACTAGCATTTTATCATGGTTCATCACTTGACCGTTCAGATTTATTTAAATAGTAATACAAAACAGTGGTGGTATCTTTTTTGTTGTTTTTAATTCACAGAACAAAAAATAAACTCTTCAGGATCTTGATTTACTTAGGCCTTATTAGTTTGGGGATTTTTTTTTTTTTTTTTTTTTTTTTAAATCCTCACCCAAGGATATGCTTATTGATTTGGGAGAGAAACATCAATCAATATTAGAGAGAAGTATCCATTGGTTGCCTTCTATATGGGCCCAACCAGAAATCAGCCTAGGTGTGTGCCCTGACCAGGGATCAAACCCACAGCCTTTTGGTGTATGAGATGACGCTCCAACCAAATGAGGCACGTGGCCAGGGCTGGGGCATTTTTTTTTTTTAACCTTTATAGTCAATAAATTCTGAAGTTGACTTCCCAGACTATATTTTGTTTGTAATTGAGTTTCTTCTCTTTCACATTATTTTGACTGTATTTTTCCTTTTTTCTCTGTCTTTCAGTTTGGAGGGAAGGAGCTCCGAGATGAGGAACAGACAGCTGAGAGCATTAAGAACCAAATGACTGTTAAGGAATGGGAGAAAGTGTTTGAAATGAGTCAAGATAAAAATCTATACCACAATCTTTGTACCAGCCTGTTTCCTACTATACATGGTAAGAGTACTATCCATATGTGGCATAAATTTTAAATCCAAGATAATGATTATAAAACAGCGGCATATGATTTCTTAAAACAGGTCAAGAAAGGTTTTTAGTGGTTTTAGAAGAGGTCTTTTTAAAGTCATTTATAAAAGGACAAATACATGATTCTACTTAAAATGAGGTACGCTGAATAGACGAATTCATGGAGACAGGAAGAAGGAGATTACCTGGGGGAGAAGAATAGGGAGTTACTGTTTAATGGATATAGAGTTTGTGTTTGGGATAAGAAAAGCTCTTGAAATTGATAGAATTTGATGGTTATAAAGCATAGTGAATGTACTTAATTCAAATGAAATGTACACTTAAAAGTGGTTGAGCCCTGGCTGCTGTGGCTCAATGGATTGAGCATTGGCCTGCGAACCAAGTGTCACTGGTTCGATTCCCAGTCAGGGCACATGACTAGGCTGCACGTCAGGTCCCCAGTTGGGGGCATGTGAGAGGCAACCACACATTGATGTTTCTCTCCCTCTCTTTCTCCTTTCCCCTCTCTCTAAAAATAAATAAATAAATTATTTTTTTTAAAAAAAGTGGTTGAAATGGTAAATTTTATGTTATGTATATTTTACCAGTTTTTCTTACAAAGAGAAAAAGATCATTTAGTCTTCTTTTTCTCATTTTAGGACAGAACTGCACTTCAGTATATTCCAATATACTAGTTTAATATCTTTTTTTTTAATTATCGGAGCTAGAGATTTCATAATGTTTATTGGTTTCGTGTACCTGTCCATACCTTTAGTGGTTTCTTCTTCCACGTTTTCCTGGCTCTTGGTTGCTACCTGCTCGCTGATATTAAAATCCTCTTGTGTGTTGAAGGACATAACTAAATTTTCAGGCCTCGTGATTTAACCAGTTTTTTTTTTTTAATCCTTCCATACTCAATTGGACTTAGGGCAAGAACTCAAGATAATGGGTTTTTCTCTTAGGTATATATTTTTTAATCATTTACAATTAACTTTCTTTTCTATCTAAATACTTGGCAAATGAAATTAAACTGAAATTCTTTATGTTAATAATTTATGGATTTTAGAATGTCCTCTCTTAACAAATTGGGTGGAAATTTTTATGCTGCTTTACTGTTCCTATAATTTATTTCTGCATAACAAATTAACCCAATCATAGTGGCTTAAAACAACAAACATTATCTCGTACAGTCCATGGATCAGGAATAAGAGAGGCTTAGCTGGGTGACTCTGGCTCAGTCTTTCATGAGGTTGCAGCCGAGACATCAGCCGGGGCTGCAGTCATCTGAAGGGTTTGCTAGGACTAGAGGATCTACTTATGAGGGGGTTCACCTCCATGGCTTACCTGTTGGTGTTGGTTATTGGAAGCCTCAGTCCCTTGCCACATGAATCACTTCCACAGGGCTCTTTGAGTATCCTCATATCACAGCAGCTAGCTTCCTCATCAGAGTGTGTGATCCAAGAGAGCAAAGTAAAGAAGCAGCAAAATGCTTTTCAGGATTTAGTTTCATAATTTACATTTTTTCACTGTACATACGCTGTTTGTTATAAGCAAGTCACTAAGTCCAGCCACATTTCAGGAGGAAAGAATTAAGTTCCATCTTGAAATGAGTTATCAAAGAATTTGTGGGCTATTTTTAAACTGATAAATCTCCAACTCATTTCTTTCAGAGGTCATGAGTCAGAGAAGTTTTGTTTGTAGAATAGGTTTTCAAAATCCTGCTTTTACGAAGTGGATTTCGTAAATGTGCCTAGCACTTTGTTGATGGAATTCACAGAAAGTCATAATAATCAACACAGAGAAATACTTCCTTTAATAGCACATCCCTAAAGATCCTGTATTATTTTTAATTGTGCATTTTCTTCTTGTATTGGATTTATAAATAGTTCTTAGAAGCAGCTGTTAGTTCAGTTAGCATGTATTTATATTTAGCACTGTTCACTGTTGGTAATAACAAAAGAAGTAAGTCATAGAGTATATCTCAAACTATTAGAAATGCAAGACATGCCATTAGAAAGAATTAGCAAATATGATAAGCTGTGGTGGACATTTATTCATGGGGAGAGACATTTGAGAACTACCACACAGAGAAAAGCTTTGTGTACGGTAGTAAGACTTGTGAACAAGGAAGGGTGAGCATTGGCATCTGTGACACCTGCGGTATAGGTGAAGACATTGGGACAGTGATTAGGTGACTAAGGTCACAGCACAAGAACCAAGATTAGAAGCCAAGTATTTTTACTTCAGCCTTATGCTTTGCTTCAGCTTTATCTGCTCTTTTGGTTGGTAAACATGCCTTTGTAATATCCTGTGATATTGTTAACCTCACGGTGAAAAATACCTTGGGTTTTCATTTTAGGCAATGATGAAGTAAAACGGGGTGTGCTGCTCATGCTCTTTGGTGGTGTTCCAAAGACAACAGGGGAAGGAACCTCTCTTCGAGGGGACATAAATGTTTGCATTGTTGGTGACCCAAGTACAGCTAAAAGCCAGTTTCTCAAGTAAGTGTTTGCCTGAGGGAGTACAGTACAAAAATCAATGTGCATAATTCCAGGCTCCGTGCTACCAAGAATGCAGTCAGTGTGCCATTACTATAGCAGCAGTGTAAGTATGACTGTGTTGAACGTATAACTCACTTAGATTAAATACACCTTAATCTGTTTAATAGAATGTAACAACATTTTACAATTTTTTGGAATAGGGAAAAATTGCCTATAATCCCATTCACACATGGAACTCTTTTAATCTTCGTATAATGTATAATCTTTGAATACATAAATATGTATTTCCTGGGTTGTAAATAACAGCATATATACTTTTGATTTTAATATACCCTAAATATTTTTCAATTTCTTTAATTTCACAACTGTTTTTTGGTGGTATACTATAAGTTTCAAAATCATTTTCCTAGCCTGTCATAGTTTATTTTAATGATTATAGATATCAGTACAGTGAACACTATGATGTGTATAAGTTCTTATTTTTTTTTGTTTTCTTTTTTAGTTTGTTTTTTATTTTTTAAGTTTATTTTATTGATCATGCTATTACATTTGCCTCAGTTTTTCCCCCTTTGCCCTGCTCTACCTTGTACATCTCTTCCCTCCAGCAATACCCCACCTTAGTTTATGTCATGGGTTGTGCATATAAGTTCTTTGGCTTTTCCATTTCCTATACTTATCTTAACATCACCCTGTCTATTTTGTTCCTACCAATTATGCTTCCTGATCCCTGTACCATTTCCCTTTTCTCCCCCGTCCCCCTCCCAGCTGATAAGCCTCCAAATGATCTCTGTACTTATGATTCTGTTCCTATTCTGGTTGTTGTCTTAGTTCATTTGTTTTTGTTTGTTTTTTTTAGATTCAGTTGTTGATAGTTGTGAATTTATAGCCTTTTTAATGTTTGTGGATTTTATTTTTTTCTTAAATAAGTCTCTCTAACATTTCCTGTAAAAATGTCTTGGTGGTGATGAACTCTTTTAGCTTTACCTTGTCTGGGAAGCACTTTATCTACCCTTCCATTCTAAATACACCTTTGCTGGATAGAGTAATCTTGGTTGTAGGTCCTTGCTTTCCATCACTTTGAATACTTCTTGCCAGTCCCTTCTTGCCTGCAATTTTTTTTTTTTTTTGAGAAACCCACTGATAGTCTTACGGGAACTCCTTTGTAGGTAACTGCTTTTCTCTTGCTGCTTTCAAGATTCTTTATCTTTAACCTTTGGCCTTTTAACACGTTGCGTACCTGGGAATTTAAATGCCGTTTAGAAATGACGAGAATTCTAACCACCTGTACGCAATGTGTTAATTATGATGTGTCTTGGTGTGTTTTTCTTTGGGTCCAATTGTTTGGGGCTCTGTGCTTCCTGGATTTGTATGTCTATTTCCTTTGCCAAATTAGGGAAGTTTTTTTTTTTTTTTTTTTTTGAAATAAGTGTTCTATTTCTTGCTCTTCCTCTTCTTCTGTCATTCCTATGATTTGGATGTTGGCACATTTGGAGATGTCCCAGAGGTTCCTAAGCCTATTCTCGTTTTTTTAAATTCTTGTTTCTTTTTGTTCTGGTTGAGTATTTATTTCTTCCTTATGTTCTAAATTGTTGGTTTGAATCCTGGCCTCCTTCCCTTCTCTGTTGTTCTGTGTGGATTTTTCTTCATTTCACCTAGTGTAACTTTCATTTCTTATTTTTATTTTTTGCCATACTCAAGTTCCCTGAGCATCTTGATAAAACCAGTATTTTGAACTCTGCATCTGATAAGCTGGCTATCTCCGTTTCACTTAGTTCTTTTTCTGGAGTTTTGTTCTGTTCTTTGATTTGAGCCACATTTCTTTGTCTCCTCAATTTAGCAGCCTCCCTGTGTTTGTTTCTGTGTATTAGGTAGAACTGCTTTGACTCCTGGTCTTAGTAGCGTGGCATTTTGTAGAAAAGGCACCTATAAATTGTGGAGGCAGAGCCTTAGGTAGTTACCAGGGTGGGGTAACCCACTTCATTGCTTTGTGGCTGGGCTGTGTGAAGAGGGCTCGGAGAGGGAACAATGCCACCGCCTGGCTTCTGGCAGTTTGCCTGGCACTTGCCCATTTCCAGTCTGTTCACCCCTTTTCAGTGTGTGACTGGTGCCCTTCCAGCTGCTGCCCCAGTGGTGAATCCTGGAATGGGTGTGTTTGCATACGTTCTAAGACCATGCTGGCCGTTAAACAGCAAATATCTGGCAGCTTCCTCTGCTGCCCCAACCCCTACTGGTTTTTATTGTCAGAGGTAACCAGGGTCTATCTTACAGGTTCTGGAACCCTGGGCTATGTAGTCTGGCCTGGGGCTGAGATCACTTGTTCCCAAGGTATCCTTCTCATCTGTTCTTCTGCCACTGCTGCCTCTGCCTTACCACACCATACTGGCTCTCTGCCCCTGCTACTCGTCTGGATGAATGTGTCTTTTTCTTTTTTTTCTTTTTAATGTGTTTTATTGATTATAGTGTTACATTTGTCCCAATTTCCCTTCCCTCTGCTCCCCTCCACCCGGTGGTCCCCCTCCCTCCAGTTGTCCCCCCTTTTTAGTCCATGTCCATTGGTTGTGCATATAGTTCTTCTCAACCTCTCTGTCTATTCCATTCCCTCTTACTATGCTTCTTAATTCCTATACCATTTCCCTCCCTCTCCCCCTTCCTCGTCCCTGCTGACCTCCCCCCAATATTCTCCCCATACTTATAGTTCTTTTTCCACTCTCGTTGCCTATTTAGTTTGCCTTTGTTTCAATTCCCTAGCTTCTGTTTTTTCTTGTGATACAGTTTTCATTTTAGTGTTCATAGTTTTGATCCTCCTTTTTCTAAACCAGTCCCTTTAACATCTCATATAATAGTGGTTTGGATCTAATGAACTCTTTCAGTTTTATTCTGTCCTGGAAACACTTTTTCTGCCCTTCTATTCTGAATGACAAATTTGCTGGATAGGGTATTCGTGGTTGCAGGTTTTGGATTTTCATTACTTTGAATATTTCTTGCCAGTCCCTTTTTGCCTGCAGTGTCTTCCTTGAGAAGTCAGCTGATAGTCTAATTGGGACCCCTTTGTACATGATTCTTTTCTTCTCTCTTGCTGCTTTTAAGATTCTCTCTTTATCTTTTAACTTTTGACATTTTGGTTATAATGTGTCTTGGAGTGGTTCTCCCTGGCTCCAGTTGTTTTGGAACTCTCTGTGCTTCCTGGACCTGTAAGTCTATTTCCTTCCCCAAGTTTGGGAAGTTCTGCTTTATTATATTTTCACTTCATTTTCCAATTTCCAGCTAGTTCTTCTTCTTCGCCCTCTGGCAATCCTATAATCCGTATATTCGATCTCTTATAGCTGTCCCAGAGGTTTCTGATCCTCTCATCCTTGCTTCCCATTTCCTCTCTCTGCACTGGTTGACTGTTTGTTCCTTCTCTATGTTCTGGTTTGTTGATTTGAACTCTGGATTTTATTTCCTCATCATCTGTCTCATATGAGGTTTTGTTCCTTTCAGTATGAGTGTTTTTCAATTCTTTCTCATCTTTTTCCAGATCTTTTGTTAATTCTGTAAGCCACCTGATAACAATGGCCCAGAACTGAGCCTCTGACAGGTTTCTTATTTGTTCATCTGTCAGGTTCTCCATCTGTTGCCTGGTGAGCTGCGCCACCGGGATTTCTATAGTTGTCTGCCTCATTTTGACAGATGCGTTTTGCTTTCTTGGGCCGGCTATAGGGGGCAGTGCCTGTGTACTCGTCACAACCCAGCGACTGGCGGCGATCCGCAACCTTTCTCGCCGCGCTGTGGCGCTTTGTCGTCACTGCCCAGCGACCAGTGGCAATCCGCAATCTATTTCGCAGCCCTGTGGCGCTTTGTGTGGGGGCGGGGGTCCAAGATGGATTCCTGCAGTTATTCCGCTAGGAGACCAGTATCCGTCCTCCCGCCCACTGGGCCTCACCGTTCGAGGCGATGTGGTGGCTGCTTTCCCTAGCGTTGGGGTCGCGAGCCGCCGGGGTTTGACTGCAGCCAGGATTGCTCTCCCTGCTGCTGTCCCTGGTGCTACCGCAAACAGCATCGCCCACTTTCGCTCTTCTTACCTGCCCAAAGAGCGCCGCTGGTTTATATCTTTGTACGTTGGGCTTCTGTGTAGTTTTATTTTCTGGAATTTCTAGTTATCTTTTGTTTTGAAGTAGTTGTATTCCTCTCTAGTTGTAGAGGGAGACAGAGCGTGTCCGTCTAAGCCTCCATCTTGGCCAGAAGTCCTGAATGTGTCTTTAAATGCTTGGTTGTTGGACTTCCATATAACTCAATTTTCGGGCAGTTTTTTTTATTTTATTGATTACGTTGTTATAGTAGTACCAATTTTTTTTCCCTTTGCTCCCCTCCACCCAGTACCCCCCTTCCCTCCAGCAGTTCCACCATCCTTAGTTTATATCTGTGGGTCGTGCATGTAAGTTCTTTGGCTTCACCCTTTCCTATATTATTCTTAACTTCCCCCTGTCTATTTTATACCAACTAATTATGCTTCTTAATCCCTGCACCATATCCTCATTTCTCCCCCTTCCCACTCCCAGCTGATAACCCTCCAAATGATGCCCATACCTATGATTCTGTTCCTATTCTGGTTTGCTTAGTTGCATTTTGTTTTCATTTTTTAGATTCAGTTGTTGATAGTTGTGAGTTTGTTGTCATTTTAATGTTCATAGTTTTGATCTTTCTCTTAAATAAGTCTTTTTAACATTTCATATATTAATGGCTTCGTGATGATGAACTCCTTAGCTTTACCTTGTCTGGGAAGCACTTTATCAGCCCTTCCATTCTAAATGATGGCTTTGCTGGATAGAGTAATCTTGGTTGTAGGTCCTTGCTTTTCATCACATTGAATACTTCTTGCCAGTCCCTTCTTGCCTGCAGAGTTTCTTTTGAGAAATCAGCTAATAGCCTCATGGGAACTTTTTTGTAGGTAACTGCTTTTCTCTTGCTGCTTTTAAGATTCTCTCTTTATCTTTAACCTTTGGAATTTTAACTATCATGTGTCTTGGTGTGGTCCTCTTTGGTTCTAGCTTGTTCAGGACTCCCTGTGCTTCCTGGAGTTGTGTGTCTATTTCCATCACCAAATTTGGAAAGTTTTCCTTCATTATTTTTTCACATAAGCTTTACTCTTCCTTTTCTCCTTCTGGCACCCCTATGATTCAAATGTTGGCATGTTGAACGTTGTCCCAGAGATTCCTAATCCTCTCCTTATATTTTTCAATTCTTGTTTCTTCATTCTGTACTGGTTGACTTTTTTTCTTCCTTATGTTCCAAATACTGATTTGAACCCTGGTTTCCTTCCCTTCACCAATGGTTTTGTGTGGATTTTCCTTCGTTTCATTTAGCATAGCCTTCACTTCTTCCTTTTTGCATTTGCCATACTTAAACATATCTGTCAAGCCTGTGAGCATCTTTATCACCAGTGTTTTGAACTCTATGTCTGTTAGGTTGGCTATCTCCTTGTCTGTTAGGTTGGCTATCTCCTCGTTGCTTAGTTCTCCCTCTGGAACCTTGATTTGTTCCCTCTTTTGGGCCATACTTCTCTGTCTCTTCATCTTGACAGGCTCCTGTGTTTGTTTGATTCTGTATCTTAGGTAGAGCTTTTGCTCCTGTTACATTGTAAGGGGCGGAATCTTAGGTATTTGTCAGTACGGGTGACCCGTTTTCACCATGTTGTGGCGCTGTGTGGGGGGGAGGGGTGTGAGAAGGAACAATGCCACTTGCTCAACACTTGCCCATTTTATAGGCACTTTCCTGCTTCATGTATGGGACTGGCACCTCTCTAGCTGTTTCCATGGTTGTCGTTCCCAGAGTGGGTGGGTCTGCAGATGTTCTAGGACCGTGGGGGCCCCTTAAACAAACGGGCTCTGCTGAGAGACCACCCCAACTGCCACTGGTTTGCACAGTCAGAAGCAACGAGGCTTTATTTTCCCCAGCACTGGAACCATAGCTGTGCGGTCTGGTCAGGTGCTCGGAGCACTCCCCAGATGTCTCTCCCTATTTTTTAAAACATGTGACTGCGCTTTCCACCAGCCTGTCATTGCTGCCACTGCCATACCACGTCCTCTCTGCCCCGGCTCCGCCCCTCCTACATGTCTGGACGACTATTTCTTCTTTATATCTTTGTTGGACTTCCATGCAGCTCGATTTTCTGGAACTTCTGGCTGTCTCTAGTTTTGATGTAGTTGTATTCCTTCTTAGTTGTGGGGAGAGATGCAGTGTGTCTGTCTAGGCCTCCATCTTGGCTGGAATCCCTACTTTTTGTTTTCTTTGGGTAAATTCCAACTATAGAATTGCTGAGATTAAGAATAAAAACATCTTTAAGGTTCTTAAATAAGACACACTTTCCAAAAGGAGTGATATAAGCATGAGACATTTTTGCTAATCATATTAACTATAAGTACGTGCTTACTTTTAACTTTAAGAAACTTAGAGGTCAAAATGATAGTAACCTATTTTTGAGAACCTCCTGTATTCTTGGTGCTGTATATATGTGTATACTATGTCTTTTTTTATTTTTTACTTTTTATTGTATTCTATTATAGTTGTGCCATTTTCCGTTTGCCCCGCTCTGCCCAGCACCCCTCGTGCCTGTGCCCACCCTCACAATGAGCCCCCACACTGTTGTCCATTTCCATGGATCATTCATACATGTTCTTTGACTACTCCCTTCTCCTTCTTTCCACCGTTATTCCCCTCCCCCCTGCCCTCTGGTCATTGTCAGTCTGTTCCTTGTTTCCATGCCTCTGGTTCTATTTTGCTCTTTAGTTTCTTTTTGTTCATTAGGTTCCTCTTAAAGACGAGATCATGTGATATTTCTCATTCACCAACTAACTTATTTCACATAGCGTAATAATTTCCAATTCCATCCATGTTGTCGCAAATGGCAGAAGTTCCTTCTTTCTTTCTGCTGCATAGTATTCCATTGAGTAAATGTACCACAGTTTTTTGATCCACTCATCAGCACTTAGGCTGTTTCCAGCACTTGGCTATAGTAAACAGTGCTGCTATGAACAGAGGAGTGCATAGGTTATTTTGAATTGGGGTTTCAAGATTCTTATGGAATATTCTGAGCAGTGGAATCACTGGGTCAAAAGGCAGTTTCATTTTTAGTTTTTTGAGGAAATTCCATGTTTTCCACAGTGGCTGCACCTGTCTGCATTCCCACCAACAATGCACCAGGGTTCCCTTTTCTCCAAATCCTTCCTAGCACTTGTTGTTTGTTTATTTATTAATGGTGGCCATTCTGACAGGTATGAGGTGATATCTCATTGTGGTTAATTTGTATCTTTGATGACTAGTGATGTTGAGCATCTTTTTATATGTCTTTGGGTCGCCTGTTTGTTCTCTTTGGAGAAGTGTGTATTCTGGTCCTTTCCCCATTTTTAATTGGATTGTTTGTCTTCCTGGTGTTGAGTCAGATGAGTTCTTTATATATTTTGGAGATCGAATCCTTGTCCAATGTATCATTAACAAATATGTTCTGCCATATGGTCGTCTGGGTTTTCCTTTTCATTTGATGGTGGTTTCTTTCACCATGCAGAAGTTTTTTAATTTGATGTGGTCCCATTTGTTTATTTTTTCCCTTCATTTACCTTGCCCTAGGAGATATATTGACAAAATATTGCTACGTGGATTTGAAATTTCACTGCCTATGTTTTCCTCTAGGACTTTTATGGTATCACAGCTTATATTTAAGACTTTTATCTATTTTGAGTTTATTCTGGTGTATGGTATAAGTTGGTGGTCTAGCTTCCTTTTTTTTTCTTGCATGTACCAATCCAGTTCTTTTAACACCATTTATTGAAGAGGCTATTTTTACTCCATTATATGCTCACACCCCCTTTGTCAAATATTAATTGACCATAGAGACATGGGTTTTTTTCTGGGCTCTCTATTCTGTTCCATTGATCTATGTGTCTGTTCTTATGCCAGTACCAGACTGTTTTTGATTACAGTGGCCTTGTAAAATAGTTTGATATCAGGTATTGTGATCCCTCCTACTTTGTTCTTCTTTCGTAGGATTGCTGAGGCTCCTCAAGGTCTTTTTTGGTTCCATATAAATTTTTGAGGTCTTTGTTCTAGATCTGTGAAATATGCCATTGGTATTTTAATATGAATTGCATTAAATCTAGAGATTGCTTTGAATAGTTTGGACATTTTAATGTTAATTATTGCAATTCATGAACACAGTATATGTTTCGATTATTTGTTCTTCCTTTTCTTCAGTGTTCTGCAGTTTTCCAAGTACAGGTCTTTTACCTCCTTGATTAAGTTTATTCTTACGAACTTTGTTTTTCTTGTAGCTATAGTAAATAGGATTTTTTTTCCTAGGTTATCTTCCTGATATTTAATTGTTGGTGTACAAAATTCCTTTGATTTCTGAATGTTGATTTTGTATCTTGCTAATTTGCCAAATTCACTTATTAGATCTAGTAGGTTTTTGGTGGTGACTATAGGGTTTTCTATGTACACTGTCGTGTCATCTGCAAATAATGACAGTTTTACTTCCTCCTTTCCAGTTTGGATGCCTTTTATTTCTTTTTCTTGTCTGATCACTTGGCTAGAACTTCCAGGACTGTGTTGAATAAGTTATGAAAGCGGATATGCTTATCTTGTTCCTGATCTTAGAGGGAAAGCTTTTAGTTCTTGCCTGTTGAGTATGATATTGGCTGTAGGTTTCTCATATATGGACTTTATTATTTTGAGGTGCTCCCTTTATTCCCACTTTGCTGAGTGTTTTTATTATAAATAGGTGCTGGATTTTACCAAATGCTTTTCCAGCATCTATTGATATGATCATGCTATTTTTGTCTTCCATTTTGTTTATGTGGTGTATTACATTTATTGATTTGTGAATATTGTACCATCATTGCATCCTTGAGATGAATCCCACTTGATCGTGGTGTATGATCTTTTTAATGTGTTGCATAATCGGGATTGGCAGTATTTTGCTGAGGATTTTAGCATACATGTTCATCAGCAATATGGAAAGCCTATAGTTTTCTTTCTTTGTTGTGTCTTGACCTGGTTTTGGAATTAGGATGATACTGGCCTCGTAAAAAGAGTTTTGGAGTCCTCCTTCTTGAATTTTTTGAAATAGCTTGAGAAGACTAAAAGTTAGTTCTTCCTAGAATGTTTGGTAAAATTCATTTGTGAAGCTATTCAGTCTAGGACATCTGTGTGTCTGGAGTTTTTTGATTACTGCTTCAATTTCACTAGTTGTTCTGGGTCTATTCAGGCTTTCTGCTTCTTGATTCAGTTTTGACAAATTTTATGATTCTAGAAATTTGTCCAATTTTTTGGCATATAGTTCATGGTAATTTCTTACAATTCTTTGTGTTTCTGTAGTATCAGTTCTAACTTTTCTTTCATTTCTGATTTTATTTACGTATTTGAGTTCTCTTTTTTCTTTATGAGTCTGGTTAAAGGCTTTTCAATTTTAGCTGGTCAAAGAACCAGCTCCTTTGAATTGTTCTTTTAGTCTCTATATCATTTAATTCTACCCTGATCTTGATTATTTCCTTCCGTGTACTTGCTCTGGGCTTTATTTGTTGTTGGTTCTCTAGTTCTTGTAAATGTAGGGTTAGGCTGTTTATTTGATATTTTTCTAGTTCTTTAGGTTGACCTGTATTGCTGTGAACTTCCCTCTCAGAACTGCCTTCAATGTGTTCCATAGGTTTTGGGCTATTGTGTGTTCATTTTCACTTGCTTCCAGAAGCTTTGTTATTTCTTCCTTGATCTCATTGTTACCCCATTCATTATTTAATAACGTTATTAATTCTTCATGAGTTTGAATGTTTTTGAGTTTTTTCCTTGAGATTGGTTTCCAGTTTCAAGCCATTATGATCTGAGAAGATGCTTGATATAATTTCAATTTTCTTGAATTTGTTGAGGCTTGTTTTGTGTCCTACCATGTGGTCTACTTTTTAAAGTGTTACATGTGCATTTGAAAAGAATGTGTATTTTACTTCTTTGGGATGAAAGGTTCTGTATATATCAATTAAGTCCATTTGATCTAGAGTGTCATTCAGTGCCAAAATATTCTTACTGTTTCTTTTTTTGGAAGATCTATCCATTGTTGACAATGAGGTGTTAAAATCCCCTACTGTGAGTATGTTGCTGTCCATATCCTTCTTAAAGTCCTCCAAGATTTTCCTTGTATATTTGGGTGCTCCTGTGTTAGGTGCATATATGCTTCCAAGGGTTATATCCTCTTTTTGGATTACTTCTTTTTTTTTTTAATAATGTATTTGTTTGTTTGTTTGTTTGTTTATTTATCTTATTTGTAGAGAGAGGGGAAAGGAGAGAGGGAGAGAAACATCACCGTGCGGTTGCCTCTCACTCGTGCCCCCAACTGGGGACCTGATGTGCAACCTAGTCATGTGCCCTGACTGGGAATCAAACCAGCAACACTTGGCTCGCAGGCCGACGCTCAATCCACTGAGCCACAGCAGCCAGGGCCTTGGGTTACTTTCTTAAGTATTATGTAGTGACCTTTTTTTCTTGTTATGGCCTTTGTTTTGAAGTCTCTTTTATCTGACTGATACAAGTATTGCTGGCCCAGCTTTTTTCCATGTCTGTTTGCTTGGAATATTTTTTTCCATCTCTTCATTTCCAACCTTTGTATATCTTTTGCTCTGAGGTGGGTCTCTTGTAGACAGCTTATATGCAGGTTGTGTTTTCTTATCCATTCAGCTACCCCCTTTGTACCTGTGTTCCTCTTTTTCTTCATCTTCTTAAAGCAGTCCCTTTAGCATCTTTTGCAATGCTAATTTAGTGAGGATATATTCTTGTAGCCTTTTTCATCTGGGTGTGAATGTTGTGTCTTATCCCAGCAGCACCCAGGCAGGCATGTAATATTATCTTTTTTTCAGGGAGGCAAACAAAACTTCCCTGAGACGAAGTAGCTTGCTCATTTTCTCATAGCTGACAGGTGACACTAAGCCATGAGTAGTAGAACTCAGATGTATGGATATTTGACTGTAAAGCATGTGGTCATGCTACAGGGTGGGGCTAAAGTAGGTTTATAGTTGTTTGTATGGGAAATAATACAATAAATAATAAATAATAAATAATACAAGATTCAACTGTTTCATGTACTCACAACTGTAAACCTACTGTTACCACACCCAGTATATCAAGACTCCTTTCTTTTATTTGTTTGGAAAACTTGTAACATTGTACTGTTCTAGACCATAGAACATTTTTAGTTGATTTGAAGTTTTATAATTAAATATTTCTCTTAAATAAATCAGGGACTGAGTTCTAGATTTGAGGATAATAGTCCTATGTTAAAAGGAATTGTTCTCATTTTCTCTGCCCTCTCCTCCTCCTCCTCCTCCTCCTCTACCACCACCACCACCACAAAAAGATGTACTACAGTTTGCCTCTGATAACAGTATTATATTGTACATGACTGTCTTAGAAGTAGCCTTGTTAGCCAAGTGGGTTTTTTACCATCATTATTGCAACATAATTTCCATATCATGGAATTTTCCCCTTTTAAGTGTATAATTCTATGGTTTTAGTATATTCACAGTAACACAACAATAATTAAAGTAAGTTTAGAACATTTTCATCCCCCCAAAAGAAATGTTGTACCCACTAGCCATCACTCTTCGTTCTTGATTACTGTAGCTTTGTAATAAGTTTTAAAATCAGAAAATGTGAGTTGTCCAAATTTTTACAGATTGTTTTTGGCTATTCTGATTCCCTTGAGTTTCCACATGACTTTTAGGATCAGCTTGTCATTTTCTACAAAGAAGCCAGTTGTAATATTAATAGGGATTACATTGAATCTGTACATCAATTTGAGGTATATTGGCTTTTTAAAATATTAAGTTCTGATCCATGAACATGGAATACCTTTCCATTTTTGAGGCCTTCTTTTATGTCTTTGAACACTGTTTTATAGTTTTCAGGGTAAAAGCTTGCACTTCTTTTGTTAAACCTATTTCTAAGTGTTTATAATTTTTTTGATGCCTTTGTAAATTGAACTGTTTACTTATTTTTATTTTTGGACTGTTAGTTGCACATGTACAATGTACAGTTTTATTTAGAAATAAAATTGTTGATCTTTGGTCTCACAACCTTGCAAGAACTCATTTTTTAGTTCTAACGTTTTAGTGGATTCCATAGGATTTTCTACCTATAAGATCATGTTATCTTCAAATAGTGATAGTAGTTGTTCTTTCAAATCTGGGTGCCTTTTTCTTTTTCTTGTTTAATTGCCCTGGCTAGACCTTTGAGTATAATGTTGAATAGAAGTGGTAGGGTAGACATCTGTGTCTTTTTCCTGATCTTAGGAGTAAAGCAGTTAGCCTTTTAACCTTTAAGAATGATCTTAGCTATGGGTTTTTATAGATGCTCTTTATGATGTTGAGGGAAAGTCTGTCCTATTACTGGTTTGTTGAGTTTTTATCATGAAGGGGTATTGGATTTTGTCACATGTTTTTTCTGCATCCATTGAAATGGTTGTTATCCTTTATCAGTATGACATACTACTGATGTTTAGCTGTTAAACCAACCTTGCATTTTTAGATTATATCTTAAGTCTAATTTTGTCTTGCTTTATTTTTTAAGGGCAAGACCTTCTAATAGATCATTATTACTAAACTGTTATTATTAAAACTTAAAGCCGATGTTTTTGTCACGTATGAATTTCATGTTAGATTTGACAGGAATGGGTTTAAATCCATTTAAAAGGCCAAAGGAGAAAGTCTTTATATTCAGTCTATGACATGTATCTATGGATTGCTTATGTTTAATGCCTTTCTCAGATTTTTTTTTTTTTTTTTAATTTATAGTTTTAAATGGCATAAATGCTGTCAGGTGATATTCCTGGAAAGGATGCTTTGTAGTCACATATTAATGAATATGATAACCTTGAACAGGCATGTGGAGGAGTTCAGCCCCAGAGCTGTCTACACCAGTGGAAAAGCGTCTAGTGCTGCTGGCTTAACAGCAGCTGTTGTGAGAGATGAAGAATCTCATGAGTTTGTCATTGAAGCTGGAGCTTTGATGTTGGCTGACAATGTAAGAATATTTGACACTTTTGGATATAAAGAAATAAGACTATTCCCTGTCCTATCAGTAAAGGCCTATAACTTTGTATTTTTTAAATGTCCTATAAAAAGGGAATTTTTTTGTAAATAATCTGTATTTGACATTAATTAATCTGTAAATTTCACGTTTCTCTTCTGCAACTGAAAATCAGTGCTGAAGTAACCCAGAATATTTTGACCCTGAGATTTATAAGAAGTTTTTATGTTCAGTAAAAGTGCAATAAATGTATGTCAGTAGTCTTACTCTTAGTTTAAAATGAGTCCAAAGCAAATGGTTCCTTTTAGCTCTGGGATTTATTGTACTATCTTAGTCTAATAAAGGGAGTTAGGGTTGCTTACGTACCTATCTTAGTGTCTTTTAGAGAGTATGAAAAGGTTTCTGGTGCAAACTTTGAGTTGACTTGCCATTTGATACCTAAAAGGCAATTTCTCATGCTATATTTGTTTGGTTACAGGGTGTATGTTGTATTGATGAATTTGATAAGATGGATGTACGAGATCAAGTTGCTATTCATGAAGCTATGGAACAGCAGACCATCTCCATCACTAAAGCAGGAGTGAAGGTATATGTGCCCACTTGTGTTCCACTGCATCATGCCTTGTAGATTAATGTAGCTCTAGACATTCACCTGGATAAAATGCAGTATTTGAACATGAAATGCTGTTCATTAAAATGGAAAACACAGCCCTGAGGGTTACTAATCCAAATTATAAGTGCTCTTTAGGATGCTGTGAAAATGTGTTGCTATGACAGAAACTAGAGGGTACTGGTGAAATTTTTAGCATTTAATTTCTCACAATTTCCACAAAGCTTCTATATTTTTTGATAAAGCATGTTTGCAATAACAACAAAAAATAATCTACAGACTATTTAACTGAAAATAATATTTAAGTACAGTCATGTGCCACATATCAATGTTTTGGTTAAGGATGGACCAATGATGGTGGCCCCATGAGATTATAAGAGAGCAGAAAATTTCCTGTTCTCTAGTGACATTCCAGTCGTTGTAGTATATTAGCACAACACATCACTCACATGTTTGTGGTGATGCTGGTGTAAACAAATCTGTGCTGCCAGTTATAAAGTATAGCACATACAATTATGTATAGTACATAATACTTGATAATTATAATAAACAATTGTTATTGAGTTTTGTATTTTTTACACTGCACTTTTTATTGTTAATTTAGAGTGTTCTCTTTCTATTTATAAGAATGTTTGCTGTAAAACAGTGTGCCGTGTTCCACAGGCAGCAGCCTCATACCTGTGTGTTTACCACATCTCTTGATTCCCTCATTTTCTCTTGTGCTTGATTGAAGCTCATGTTGTTTTGTACAGCTGTAGCCTAGGACAATAGGCTATACCGTATAGCCTAGGTGTGTAACAGACTTTATCATCTAGGTTTGTGTAAGTGCACTCTGTGATCTTCGCACAACCATAAAATTGCCAAACAGTTTGTTTCTCAGAGCCTGTCCCTATCAGTAAGTGGCATATGGCTGTAGAGGATTGTGGCCAACATTAGAGAGATTAAACTTTTTAAATAAAGTAATGCATTCAAATAGTTACGGAAAATGTAAGACGTACACTGAAATATAAAAAAGAGAAATCTTCCTCTGCAATTCCCAGCACTAATAAATACTCAGAAATACCTGCTGAGTCTATGTCATTTTTAGGAATATTTTATTTATAAGTGTAATACATAAGTTTTGTTCCTTGTTTATTTAATGTTATAATTTTATTTTGGCAATCTATACCAGAACATATTAGACCCACTTTGGATCTATTTATTGCATTGTTTTCAATTGTATGTACCCCAATTAGACTCCTACAGAGTGACATTTGGATCATTTCCAGCCTTTCGATTACAAGCAATACTGTAAACATCCTTGAACACGCATCTTCCTGTTCCTAGCTGTAGGGTAACATCCTAACAAGAAATTGCTGGCTTAAAGGGTGCGCACAACATCTCACCATCCTCATATGGGAGTGTTTGTGTGCTTTATGTTATTAGACTTTAATTTTAATGATTCAGTAGGTGAAAAATGATATCTTATTATTTTGGTTAGTATTTAGTTACTAATGAGAGAGATTAAGCATTTTGTCACATATTCATTGGCCATTCCAGATGTCTTTTTAAACCTATCACAATTCTTTTTTTCTTGGTCAGGCTACTCTGAATGCCAGGACATCCATTTTGGCAGCAGCAAATCCAGTCGGTGGGCACTATGACAGAGCAAAGTCATTGAAACAGAATATAAATTTGTCAGCTCCCATCATGTCTCGATTTGATCTCTTCTTTATACTTGTGGATGAATGTAATGAGGTAACTAACCAACATGAGCTGTCATTCTTAGCTTCCTTTGTTATTTCCAGTTTGAATGATTGAGTGAGACGGACTTGAATATGTACTCCTGGATATCTGGTGCATGTATCTGCACTGACCTTTCATTTCTCTCAGTGTGGCACAGGATTGGGCAAGGATTTATTAAGCAATTCAGAATAAAATCACTTGATTGCTGGTTCCACTTAATCGTTTTGAAGAATATCAAGTTTTTGTTTTTGCTACTGTTTTTTAATTTTCAGGAAAAAAAGGAAACATTACAGTTAATTCCCAACCATACGCTAAGATTTTTATAAGAGTTTTTGTTTTGTTGGGTTTTGTTTGTTTTTTTGTTTTGTTTTTTTTTTGTTTTGTTTTTTTAGTAAGCTTGAAAAATATTGGTATAATGGAGAATTTTTTTTTCCCCCTCCAAATCAGGAGTCATTCGTCTTCCTATATCTTTTCATAAAGTTTAGTGTATATCACTTTTTTTTTTTTTTCCTAATTATGGAATAGTTTGAAGATTGAGTGTAAAGTTGTGGGTTTACTTGGATTGTAACATGTTAGTTATTAGAATTTTTATACTTAAATATTTAACTATTGCACAGCTCACATGTGCACAGACTATTGTACAAAATGACATTCTGTAGAAGCTAATATTGTAGGCTATACTGTTAACTGCTGAGCATGGAGGTCCTGTATTGCACAACACATACCTCCTGCTTACAGGAAAACTTCATTATCTAAATAGAAGCTGCCTTCCATTATGTGAATATTGGCAGGATTTTAGTGTTTTATGTTTTGGTTTGTTTTTTCCTTTACAAATCCATATAAATATTTAACCCACCCAACCCCCATAGTTGGGAGTTATCTTATTTCATATATTTCTGTTTGTACATAATCCATTAAATTAGTTTTTTAACTGTTTATCTGGAAATAATTTCAAACTTACAGAAAAGTTGCAAGAAACAGAATAGTGCATATGACACACCCATACACCCTTCCTTTATTCTATTCACATATTAACATTTTGCTCCATTTACTGTATCATTTGTTCTCTTTACATCTACATGATTTTTTCTGTATCATTTGAGAGTAAATTGCTTAATTTTTGTATGGTCTTTTCCCTCAATGTTAATAATTCTGTGATAATTATCTTCGTATATTAACAAGTGGCAATAGGATATAGTGGCTAAGAGCACAGACTCTGAAGCTGGACTACTCAAATCCTGGCTCCATTACTTAGTGTAATATTGGACCAGTTATTTAGCCTCTCTGAGCCTCAGTTTACTCACCTGTAAATAATAACTACATCCTTAATAAAAGGTTTTTGTGAGGGTTGCATGAGTTAATGCTTCTAGACATACTTCAGGCAATAGTGCTTGTCATAAACAGGGCCGTAGAAGTCACAATTCTACTGTTATTAAAGTCAGTTAATTCCTTCAGGAATATTCTTGGGGTGGATCAAAGGTAAATATTTAAACTTGGTTTCAAAAGAAACTGGTACCAAACTTTTCTCAGGAACTTTTTACCTATGAACACATCTTTCAGTGTTATGTTAGAGCTTGTTTTTAGCTATAAATAATTTCTTAATGCCTAGGATAGTCTGGAGTGGATAGTGCTATGACTGATCAAAGTGATTTTTTTTGCTTTGAATTAGGTTACAGATTATGCTATTGCCAGGCGTATAGTAGACTTGCATTCAAGAATTGAGGATTCGATTGATCGTGTCTATTCCCTTGATGATATCAGGAGGTATCTTCTCTTTGCAAGGCAGTTTAAACCAAAGGTAACCTGCCCTTTGTACTGGAATATAGGATATATTTAAGGGGCATTTAGACAAATGGGTGATATGGAAAAAAATGAACCCCTACTTGTTTGGGTTATCTTACGGTATTTTTGTTTAATTTGAGGTTTTTGTTTTGTTTTGTTTTGTTTTAGAACAGTTTGCTTTTTCAGAGTTGAGAAAAGGGCATTTTAAAAATATCTGAACAATTTCACTTCTTTTCCTTATTAGGTGCTAAAAATTTTTTTTAAATGTATAAGTGAAGAGTTTTGGATAACTGAATAAAGTAGGGCGTTCTTTTATTTCAACCATTTCTAAGAACTATAAAACTGTATGTGTTTAAATTTGTAGCCTACTGAGTGCTCTCAATTCTTTCTCTGAGGAAGACTTTGGATTCCTGTAGGTAACTGAATGAACATGATTGCTGTTTTACAGTAATTGATGTTGTTCATTGGATTAAATCTGCACTGGATCCAGGGTACTCGGACTTTTATTTTTAAAGTAAACCTCCATTTAAAAAACAAATAAAATAAAATCTTTATAATGCATCTGTTTTACTTGGCATTTTCCTAAAATAGAATATGAAAAGAAAAAATTTTGCTTGATTCTGGTTGATTCTAAGTTTTTTATACACTATTGTCTGGCTTGACATTTGGGAGTTATTCTCGGATTTTAATTCCCCATCACTTTCACTTAATTATCCACAATACTATTGGTATTAACTCTCACTGTCCCAAAAGAAGCTTAGTGAGTCATTTAAAACTAAGGGTTAAGGGTCACTTTTGTGTGAAGAGGCATTTGTTCTCTGATTGAACACTGGAACCTCTGTGACCTTGGCATGCTTTGCTAACATGCTGAGTTTCTTGCTCTGAAAAACAGGATTTTTTGTTGTACCTCACTTGTTGTTATTATTCAACAAATAATAAGGTTTACTGAAATAACTGGTATGTCATATATATGTGTATTGACCTTTTTTTCTTAAAAACAGCATAAATAAATTTACTGAGCCTCAAGAATAGCCTGAGCATTAATTTGTTTAATGAGCTCTGGCATCTTGGGTGAAAAGACATTACACCCTATCCCATTGGTTCAGCTCGTTACATATCTTTTAGAAATGGTCCTATTCTTAAGTACCAACTCTTTTGCCTTCCTGTTCATAAAATTAGTAAGGGGAATTCACAGGCCTCCTTAGTACTAGTTTCTTTTCAAAGGCATTTCAGGGTCAATGTCTATTCACTGGCTTCAAAGTTTTGGTTTTCTTAGTTCCCCAAAGTGTCTGTGCCTGGAAGGCTCTTAAAGCTATGTTTAACACAGCTCCCATCAAGTAGAAATACTCTTGACTTCAGTGATGTTCTCAAACAGATTTCCAGAGAGTCAGAGGACTTCATTGTAGAACAGTATAAACGTCTCCGCCAGAGGGATGGTTCTGGAGTAGCCAAGTCTTCATGGAGGATTACAGTGCGACAGCTAGAGAGTATGATCCGCCTCTCTGAAGCAATGGCTCGAATGCACTGCTGTGATGAGGTATCAAAGTTACTTTAACATAATGGGTGGGAAGAGAAATTGATTTGTTGACTTATAAACGTTTTTATCTTTGGTTTGGGACATACCAGCATTTGCTGCAGATTTATTTTTATGTAACTGTTGAATGCTCAGGATACATGACCTTGGGACTTCTCCCTTGAAGAAGGTTGCTCTCAAGCATTTATTGAGTGTGGTTAGATTAATAGTAATGAGATAATCATGTCAGATTATAGAATGCATATAGAGGTGAGCTATTGTTAATGCTGTTCATTTTTTAAAAAGTTGTTTAAGCCCTACAATGCACTAGACCTTTGGGCTGAGGATACAGATATAATAACATGGCCAGTCACCTCAAAGGGAACTCTCGTCCTTCAATATGGGTAATGTACAGTTATGAAAATATTCTTTGAGCCCTAGGTTCTACAGGTTCATGTCAGTGCGGATTTAGGTAGTAAATGGGGAGTAGTAGTAAAGCCACCCTGCTTCTACCTAGTTTTATATATTAGACAGTGTAAGATTTTGGGAATTTTTTTTTTCCATTGTGATGTTTCCTGAAATGAGTTTCATTGAACTGATATGTGTCTTGAGAAATCTTTATTAGATTTCTCTCTCTCTCTCTCCCTCTCTCTCCCCCCTTTATTCTTATTTATTTTTTGTCTTTAAATAGGTAGCAAATTCACATGATAGAAAAATAGACACACATAAAGGCCTTCTGTACTCTAAGACTATAAAAGTACTCTCAGGATTTCCTCAAACACTTAACTGGTGTTATTGTTTGAATTTCAGTCACTCAAACATTTGGTATTTACTCTGCTGTAAGATATAAGGTATGAATGACTTGATTTATATTTTTTTCAGCTAGTTTCCTAGTTGTTCCATCACTACTTGTTGAATAATCCATCTTTTCCACACTGGTTTGGTATTACCTTTATGATACATTAAATTATTGCATTTGTTAAGATCTCTTTCTGCACTTTCTGTTCTGCTCCATTGGTCTATCAGCATCTTCTTGCGTTAGCACCACAATATTTTAACCAGTGGGACTTTATATATTTTTAATTTTATTTTATTGATTATGCTGTTACATAGTTGTCCCAATTTTCCTCCTTTGCCCCCCTCCTCCCAGTCCCCTACTCCCTCAGGCAATCGCCACACCACTGTCCATGTCTGTGGGCCATGCGTAGGTTCTTTGGCTGCTCCGTTTCCTGTACTGTACTTCACATCCCCCTGGCCATTCTGTAACTACCAATTCATACCTCTTAATCCCCCCACAGAGCTTTATATTTTAAATGCACAGCTAGTACCATTGCATTTTTCTTTTTTGGCTGTTATGAACTTAATCATCTGGCTTAGTTTTTAAAAGTAATTATTTTTATTGAGAGCACATTAAATTTATGTATTAATATGGAGAATAGATATCTTTATAATGGTTTTTCCTCTCCAAGAAAACAGCAGTTAGAATCTAAGTTATGCATCTCAGCCACTTTAAACAGAAACATTTATTTTTTGCTCATGCTATGCATTTTTTTTCAACTTTTTAAAAAATATTTTATTGATTGTGCTGTGAGAGTTGTCCCAATTTTTCCTCCTTTGTCCCCCCACCCACCCAGCACCAGCCACTCCCCTCTGGCAATCCTCTCACCTTTGCTCATGTCCATGGATTATGCGTATAAATTCTTAGGCTACTCCATTTCCTATATTGTACTTTACATCCCCCTGGCTATTCTATGACTACCAATTTATACTTCTTAATCCTCTCACCTCTTTACCCCTTATCCCAAGTTCCCTTAGCATCTGGTAACCATTAAAATGCTCTCCATATCCATGATTGTGTCTCTGTTCTTCTTGTTTGCTTTGTTTTTTAGATTCAATTGGTGATAGGTATGTGTTTATTGCCATTTTATTGTTCATAGTTTTGATCTTCTTTTTCTTAAATAAGTCCCTTTAACATTTCATGTAATAATGGCTTGGTGATAATGAACTCTTAGCTTTACCTTGTCTGGGAAGCACTTTATCTGCCCTTCCATTCTAAATGATAGCTTTGCTGGATAGAGTAACCTTGGTTGTAGGTCCTTGCTTTTCATCACTTTGAATACTTCTTGCCAGTCCCTTCTAGCCTGCAAAGTTTCTTTAGAGAAATCAACTGACAGTCTTATGGGAACTCCTTTGTAGGTAATTATCTGCTTTTCTCTTGCTGCTTTTAAGATTCTCTATCTTTAACCTTTGATATTTTAATTATAATGTGACTTGGAGTGATCCTCTTTGCATCCATCTTGTTTGGGACTGTGCTTCCTGCATTTGGATGTCTAGCTTCCTTCACCAAATTAGGGAAGTTTTCTTTCATTATTTTAAACAGGTTTCCAATTTCTAGCTCTTTCTCTTCTCCTTCTGGCACCCTTGTGATATGAATGTTGGAACATTTGAAGTTGTCCCAGAGGCTTCTTACACTAACCTTGTTTTTTTTGGATTCTTTTTCTTCCTGTGGCTCTGCTTGGTAGTTTTTTGTTTCCTTATGTTCCATATCATTAAATTCTTGGCTTTCATCTACTCTACTGTTGATTCCCTGTAAATTGATCATTTCTATTAGTATATCCTTCATTTCTGCCTGGGTCTTTTTTATGCTCTTGAGATACTCACTGACTTCCTTGCATCCTTATAACCAGTGGTTTGAACTCTGCATCTGATAGATTGCTTATCCCATTTTGTTTACAATAGTCCCTTGCTATATCGCGGTTCACTTATCGCGGCCTCACTGTATCGCATGGTTTTTTTAAATATTATATTTAATTATTTATTGCCGATTTTTCACTGTATCAAGGGATTTTGTGGTACTGTATATGTATGTTGTTAAAGTTACATAGGTTTAAGAATGTAGAATAAATGTAAGGTTCCTACTTCACGGAGGGTTCTGGAATGTAATACCCGTGATAAGTGAGGGAATACTGTACTTCTTTTTTGGTAGTTTTGATCTGTTCTTTCATTTGAGGCATGTTTCTTTGTCTTCTTATTTTGGCAGCCTCCCTGTGTTTGTTTTTGTATATTAGGTAGAGCCACTGTGACTCTCTGTCTTCGTAATGTCCCTAATGTAGTAGGTACCCTGTAGGGTCCAATGGCACAGCCTCCCTATCACCCAAGCTGGGTAATTGAGGTGCACCATTGTGTGAGCTGTTACTCCCTCCTCTTGTAGTTGTGCCTTGTTTGCTATTGGCAGGTCAATGGGAGGGACTTACCCAGGCCAGTCAACTGCAAGGACCAGCTGTGCACACTGACCACCAACCTCTGCCCTCCTTGGAGGATCAGCTGTGCTGGACCAGGGTGGTGGTGCTCCAGTGTGGTCTGTAACTGTTCACTGGGTGTGCAGGCTCTGGGCTTTCCTGGGTGGTGCAGGTCAGGGTCAGCCACCCCCTGTGTTCTCTACCCAGGGCCACCCAATGTGAGCTACAAAACAGTCTGCTGATGGCTGCTCCTTGTGCTGGGCTTGGAGGTTCCCAGGAAGAGACAAACTGATCCAAAACTGGTTGCTGCTAGTGGCAGGCCTGGGGTTACTTAGCTAGATGTACAGGGCTGGGGGTAGGCATAGGCTGGGTGGGGCAGGGACTTAGGTAAACACCAGGGCAAGGCAATGAATGTCGACCAGCTCAGATATGGCTCCCGCCTGTTGGTTCTGTGGCTTCGAGGGGAGGGCTCAAAACGGGCACAATGGCTTCTGCCCACCTTTCTGTCTGGGAGGAAGCCGTCTCCCAGCTCTTGCTCTGATGCCAGACACTTCACTTCCTCCCTGTATGCCACTGGTGCCTTTCAAGCTGCTATCCTGGTGGTGCTGGAGCTCAGAGGGAGTGAGTCTGAGTAAGTTCGGTACAGACCCTTTAAGAGGAACTGCCAGGGAGTTCAGTCGTTTTTTTCACTGACTCCAATCCCGCTGGTTTTTACAGTCAGAAGTTAACAAGTTTCTCTTCCTGGTACTGGTACCCAGGACTGGGGTGCCTAGTGTGAGGCTAGGACCCCTTGCTCCCTAGAATCCTTCCCGAATTATTATCCACCACAAGTGGGTGTGGGGCCCACCAGTTCTCATCCCCACATCTCCTCCCCTTCTGGGTTGTTGTTTCTCTTGTTCTATAGTTGTCGGATTTCCATTCAATTCAATTTCTGATGGTTCTGGATGATCTTTGGTCTGTGGTTTAGTTGTAATTTTGATATGGTTGTTACCTATGCCTCCATCTTGACTGGAAATCTCTTTTTCCTGCTCATGCTATGTGTTTCTATTAACAAGGGGCTCTCTTCGGGTCACTCAGATTCATGCTGATAATAAAGGCTCGCTCTTGACAAATGAAGGTAGACTTTTTTTTTCTTTTTTTTTTTTTTAATGATAACTATTTGTATATATTGGTCTAGTTTTTTACTTTACTGACAGACATCTTTTTATTTTAGTAGTTGTTGGGTTGAATCTCTTGTTTTCCAGGTATTGATTTTTTTTTTTTTTTTTTACTGTGTGGTTGCCTCTCACTTGCGCCCCCAACTGGGGACCTGACGTGCAACCTAGTCATGTGCCCTGGCTGGGAATCGAACCAGCGACACTTGGCTCGCAGGCCGACGCTCAATCCACTGAGCCACAGCATCCAGGGCTCCCACTGGGTCTTTTAATGCAGATGGCTTCTATCTCTGTTATTGAGGATTTTTTCAAGCAATAACCATAAATAAAATTGGTCTCTAGATATTTTTGTTTTTGAGTCTGTATTGATACCATGGTTATTTCATGAAAAAATTGGGAAGTTTTTCCCTTTTTTTAATTCTAGAACACTTTTATATTACATTAAAATTTTCTGCTGTTTTATAATAATTATCACGTAAAACCCTCTTGAGTCTGGTATAATATTGGTGTATGGTTCTTCATTTCTGCCATGGAAATGAATCTTGTTTAGATTTTCTATCTCTTCTAGGGTTGGTTTTGATAAGCTATATTTTCCTAGGAAATTTTTCACTTCTAAGAGTTGTTTAGTAGTTTATTAATATCCAGTTAGAATGCTTGCTTGTTTAAATTTTTTTTGTTTGCTTTTTTATTACATTGTAATTAGAAAATGATGTCTGTGTTTCTAATTTAGTTTTGCTTTTTGGAATTTAGAGTTACATTCTTTGTAGCCTAATGTCAGAGTTCATAAATGTTCTGTGGGCATTTTAAAGGAAGGTGTAGTCTCTGTTCACAATGTATATAATATATATAATTGTGCGTGTGTGTGTGTGTCCATGAAGGGTGAGGTTACCTTATTATGTTATATAGATGTTTTTTGTAGGTTTTTGTGGTCTACTGCATCATCTCTAGATTGAAAAGTAGGGGTCTCATTAACAGTTTTCTACCAATAATATAACTACTGTCTCTACACTTATTCTTTTATCTCCTATAATTTCTGCATTATTATTATTGTGATTTGTACCCTCTAACTTTAATAGTGTGACTTTCCTTGTTTCCTTTATGCTTTTTGACCTGAACTCCTCCTTGCGTTGTCTGGTATATCCTGCTTTTTTTTTAGAGAGAGTGGGAGGGAGAGGGAAAGAAAAAGAGAGAAACATCGATGTGCGAGACATACATCAATTGGTTCCGTCTCACACACCCCAAACCAGGGACCTGGCCTACAGCCCAGGCATGTGCCCTGACAGGGACTTGAACCAACAACCTTGTGGTCTGTAGGCTGGTGTTCAGTCCACTGAACCACACCAGCTGGAGCTACCTTGCCTTTTTATTTTCAGCATTTCTGAATAAGTTTAAGTGTGTCATATATATATAGAGAGAGTTGTGTTTTGTTTTATGACCCAAAGAGAAAATCTTTTTTTTTTTTTTTTTGCTTTTTTTCCCCCTCCATTTGCCTGGCTTTTTAATTTTTTTACTTATATTCAGTATTATTTTATAGTAGTTTGAGGTGTACAACATAATGGTTAGACAATCATATACTTTACAAACTGTTCCCCCGCCCCCCAATATTTCCCACCTGGCACCAAACAATTAATACAGTCTTATCAACAATATTCCCTATGCTGTACTTTACTTCCCTGTGACTGTTTTGTAGCAACCAATATGTACTTATTAATCCTTTCACCTTTTTCACCCAGTCCCTGTGGCAACCATCAGTCTGTTCTCTGTATCTACGAGTCTGTTCTTTCTTGCTTTTACTACATGACTTAAGCCCATTTAGATGTATTGGTGTGAGAGAGAGGTTTATTCTGTTTTTTCCTTTTATAGTTGAAAAGATTTTTCTTTGTGTGCCCTCTTTTGTTTTTGCTTGTATATGCAGTTCTGATATTCATAAAGTTTGCATTTTATTTTAGTGGTGACTTTTATTATTATAGCTTTATATTATACCCTTAGTTATCTGTTGGTTCCCTACTATGAACAGTGATAAAACTCGTATATTTCACATTCCCTACTTTCCTACCTCTCAACCACCTGATTATAGTAAATAATATCTTTGTGTTTATCTTTGTGCAGTCAAATATGCTTATCTGTCACTTGATTTATCATTTTGACTCTGGTATGAAGAAAGGCAATCAGCAAATTTCTCTCTCAGGTCTCCCTGTTATCTGTTCTTTTCCCATTTTTATGAGTTATGTTATTTCTTTATCTTCAGGGCACATATCATTTACATTGTGTTCTGTCACGCTTAATTCCCACCTTAGTTCTAGTCTTGGCTCTGTAGCTTAAATATATGCAGGGTTCCGTGGAGATTATTTTGTCATGATTTCCTAATCCATCTCTTGGCAGATTGAAATTTGGCTAAGAAGAGTTCAATGAAAAACAAATATGTTTATGAGAATAATATCCTCTTAGTGTTATGTTCAACAGATTTATTTGTAATCTTTACCTGAATGACAGCTTGACTTGATCAGTAACCTGTGGCTCATACTTTATTGTTTTTGTTTGAATTTTTCTACTGTCTCCTGACATTAACTGTTGCATGGGAAAATCTGAGGCCAACCCTTGATTATTAATTTTGCTTCCATAAGTAACTTCCATTTTTTTCCTAAATATTCTTTTTTTGTTTTTATAGATCAGTAAGTTTGCTAGGATATGTCTTGATGTTGACTGTTATTAAATGGCTTAGTATTTCCTTGTTAATTTTTTTAACTGCTCTGCTAGGTTTATCTTGTTATGGAGCTCAGCTAGTTAGGGAGGAAGATTTAGCAGGACAGGTAGTTATTTATAAAAGGCCTCAAAGAAACCACCCTCAAAACATGGATATGTCATTTTTCTTTTAAGTAAGCTTTTTTATTGAAGCAAAACATACATACAGAAAAGTTCAAAAATTACAAGTGTACAACTCATTTAACTTTCAGTGAGCATACCTGTGTAACCTATACCCAGATCAGAAAGTAGAACGTGAATGACTAACAACTCCAAAAACTTCTCTTTGTACTGCCTCCTTATAGTTACTAGTACCCTCCTCTGAGTATACCCATTATGTTTGTTTGTTTGTTTTTAATGACTACATAGTACTCTAACCATTCTTCTACCAATGGTTATTTAGGTTGTTCTCAACTGTTTTTATTTTTTTCAATTGTGGTTAAAAAACATAAAATTTGCCATCAACCATTTTATAGTTCTGCTTACAGTTCAGCAGTGTTAAACATATTCACATTGTTGTGCAACAGATTTCTAAAACTTTTCCATCTTGCGAAACTGAAACCCTGTACCCATTAAATACCATCTACCCTGATAACCAGCATTTGACTTTCTAGTTTGGCTACTTTAGATGCCACTAAATAGTATTGTGATTAGAATAATACATAATACTTGTCTTTTTGTAATAGTTAATTCTACGTAGCATAATGTCTTCAGGGTTCATAAATGTTATAGCATGTGACAGGATTTCCTTTTTTAAGGCTGAATAATATTCCATTGTATGTATATACCACATTTTGTTTATCCATTCATCTGTCAGTGGAAATTTGGGTTGCTACCACTTCTTGGCTATTTTGAATATTGCTACAATGACCATGGGTATTCTTTATGTTTTAGATATTAACTCCCTATCAGATATGTAATTTGCAAATATCCCATTTTGTAGGTTGCCTTTTTTACTCTTGTTTCCTTTAATACTCAGTTTTTGATTTGGATGTAGTCTCATTTGTCAATTTTATTTTTTGTTCCCTGTGCTTTTGATGTCATGTCTAAGAAACTATTACCAAATCCAAAGTTATGGAACTTTTCCCCTGTTTTCTTATATACTGTTTTACAGTTTTAGGTCTTTAATTTATTTTTAGTTACTTTTTATATATAATGTAAGGCAAGGATGCAATTTTCTCAGCACCATTTGTTGAAGAGACTATCCCTTCCCAATGGGTGGTCTTGGCACCCTTGTCAAAGATTATTTGACCACATATGTAAGGATTTAAGGATAACCATTATTCTGATTTCCTGCTTCTATACTTTATATAAGTGCAGTCATAGAATATGTTCCCCCTGTGTATGGTTTCTTGCACACTGCATTAACACTGTAAGATAATTATTTCTGTTTTGTGTAGCCATAGTTCTGTTTTCATTACTGTGTGACAGTCTGTCAATGAATATATCACAATGATTCGCCCATTCTTCTGTTAATGGACACTTGAATAGTTTCCAATTTGGATTCTTACGGGATATTCATATCTTTTGCTCCATATGATGTATATTATGTGTACATTTCTGTTGGGTATACATACTTAAAGAGTGGAATTGTTGGGTCATAGGTAGTAATTATACATATGTCCCATTTAGTGTAGAGGTTACCAAAACGGTTTTCCATAGTGGTCATATCAGTTTACATTCCCACCAGCAGTGAATGAAAATTCTGCGTTTTTCCCAACACTCGATATTGTTAGTTGTTTTAGCCATGCTGGTGATTTTATGGTACTAACTCATATTTTATGTGTGTGTCAGAGAGGGAGAGTATGAGAAAACAAAACATCACTGAGTTTGTATGGAGAAAGTCCATTCAATATATCAAGAAGACTGACTTTCTGATTTACCTCATCTTGATTGGTTTAGGTCCAGCCTAAACATGTGAAGGAAGCTTTCAGGTTACTGAACAAGTCAATCATCCGTGTAGAAACACCTGATGTCAATCTAGATCAAGACGAAGAAGCCCAAATGGAGGTAGATGAGGTCCCAGATGGCATCAATGGTGAGATGCTTGTTTATGACTGTTCTGGAATTAGAGACCAGAATGTTCTCTGAGATATCATGGTAAAAGTGCACTTGTTGATGGTTTTGAATGGATATTGAATTGTAATTGCGGTTTATAAGTTAAAATTCAATTAAGTAATTGACATATACAGTAGTCCCTCACTATATCGCAGTTCATTTATCACGGCCTCACTGTATTGCAGGATTTTTAAAAATATTATATTTAATTATTTATCTCGGATTTTTCACTGTATCGCAGGATTTTATGGTAATGTATACATATGTTGTTAAAAGTTACATAGGTTTAAGAGTGTAGAATAAATGTAAGATTCCTACTTCGTGGGTGGGTCTGGAACATAATACCCGCGTAAGTGAGGGAATATTGTATACGCTTAAAAGACAAAATACACCAAAATGGTGATAGTGAACTTATCCCCCAGCCTTATTTGTACTGTTATTTTGTTTCTGAATTAAAAACATTTTCTTGAGTACATTAAAACAGAAAATTATCAGAATTTAAAATTTTGCTTATAATATTGAAAATGCACTTTTTAGATCATGAAATCTTTATATCTCTTATCCTTCCCATTTCTTCTAAATTAGATTGTCTTCACTAATAGCACTTACAAATTTGCTTTTAATTTTTATTTGTAAAATTACTAAATACTGAGTATACATTATGCTTGTTTGGAAATTAGTATTAAAATAAAGTAGTATATTTATAAGCATTTGATAGGGAGGTTTTAAGGAACAAAGAAGATTCAGATGGTTGATGTTTCACTTAGGTCATGCTGACAGCCCTGCTCTTGTGAATGGAATTAACAGCCACAGTGAAGACACAAACCAAGATTCTGTTCCGAAAGCCTCCTTAAGGCTGAGCTTCTCTGAATACTGCCGAATCTCTAACCTTATTGTGCTTCACCTCAGAAAGATGGAAGAAGGTGAGGTTGTACCTGGTGTTGCTCACATGATAAGTCATTAACATAAGCTCTAGTCACATAAACCACTTCTGACTGCTAAAGATTGTGTTTTGTTAGGAGAGATGATGAATTGTTCAACAAGCTCACTTTGACAACAAAATCTGCAGGGTATCTAGCATATCCGCCATCCTGGACATTCTCCCACAAGTTCATTGTCAGACAAAGGTTTATGAATTGCTCTTATTAATGTTGTTGGCCAATTGTAATACTTCTAAAGCAGAATTTTGGATTTGATAATATATAAAGAAGCACTTTATAATGTTTTTACAGATGTAAAATCACTATTCCTTTCAATAGCTTTATTTAAAATGTATGAACTCCTAGGTTATTATATTTTATAGGCAAGTAATTGAACTCAGAAGACTTTATCAGTACAAGCACATTCCAGACTAGAAATGAAGTAAAACCCTCATTTCTCCATAAGGTAAATTGTGGTATCTGGACACTAGGACATGTCCTACCCTCAGCTGCTTTCCCACGCTGTCCCAAGTTACACCAATCTGTAGCTAGCCCTACGGTAGAAGGAAAAATAATGAAATCAGGGAATCAAGCTTAAACTTTAATTTGGTGTTTAACCATCAGGTAATTCTTATTTAAAAGTTCCAATTTGCTGGCTTTCAGACAGAATCTGAGATGGAGTAAAAGAACACCAGAGATTGCCTTCACTTACAGAAGTTTCGAGCCCTGTAATTTCTGCTCTGTTTCTCCTGATAACTGGACCAGTGGGAGGGAGGAGAGAAGAGAGTAAAGAAGCCATTAGGACAGACAGGTTTTAGCCGCACTTCCTTTTTCACAGAAAAAGATTTGGGAGCCCACATGTTCTTGTGTTCACATTATACTTCATTATTCTATTTCTCTCTCGCACAACTAAGTTTTAAACATGGAAGACCATTGATGGGACAAAGATATGATTAGCACTGAGACACTGCATTTCAGAGATGAATTCTGCTAGTTCTTCCTTTTTTTCAAAAAAGAAAAAAAGACACTGTTCACCCAGTCAAATAAGTTATTAATCCTCAATCTTCAGGTAGACAGCACAGGGAGCACAACTTTAAAACCAAGGTCACTTACCACGAACATTTGGACAGACCACTCAAGTTTTTCAGTTCAGCAGGTCCTCAAATAATGTCATTTAGTTACAGCACTGATGAGATGCCATGGAACTTAACTCATGTTTATATTAATTCACCTTGGTAAAATTGGTTTTATTACACATCATTTTGATTAAAATTACAGAACCTATCAACAGTGTTAAGTGAGTACTTACTATACAGCCTTAATAAAACTTGATGGCCAACTCAGAAGTATTTTTATAAAATACTTTATGTAAAGAATGGTGTGCCCTGGCTGATGGGCTCAGTTGGTTGGAGCATTATCAGGGCACATGTGGGAAGCAACTGGTGGATGTTTCTCTCTTACATTGATGTTTCTGTCTCTCTCTCCCCCTTCCTCTCTCTCTAAAATCAATTTTAAAGAAGAAGCAGACAGTTCATTCGGTATAAATATACCTTACTGGAATAAATTGTTAATTTTTCATTTTGAGTGAATTCCTGTGGTTTTTATTTCTCAGTTGACCTCAATTCCATAAAGTCTTCCTTTTTCCAAAAAGAAAAAGTTATATTTACGAAGTTTTGCTTGCTGTTGCTTCATTCCTAATTTATGCCTTCAGTTGCTTTTGGCAAACATTCTTACAGATGATGAAGCATAAAAAGGTGAAGGAAACACCTTATATTCTGAGATCTTAGTAGCTTCAACCCTTTGAGTGCCAACGTCACTGTGAGCGGCGCTGACAAATTTTCCCAAAAGTGCCAGCGTCGCTCCCAGTGACTTTTTTAGATGGCTATAAATGTAAATAACGACGGAATAATTCGTATTTTATGTTTTGTTCTCTTTTTTTGTACTTCAGGTTATATATTGATACAGTTTTTTTCTCATGTTAATCCAGATTTCGAATTACACGTGGCACTCAAAGGGTTAAGAAACTTGTTTCTTACAATCTATTTAGTTCAATTTTTCTCTTCAGTATCAAGTCAGGTGTACTTTGTTACAAGTAATATGACAGGTTATTTCAGGCTTATGATGGACATTGCATATCTTATTTCTGCAGATGTACTTTTTGACTGGTTGATGGTTATCTAATCTGTACATACCTTGTTGTATATGCACACCCCACAGATTGACGACACAATTTGCTAGAGAGATAATTTAATCCTTTTAAAATGTATTTTTTGTTGCAGAAGAGGATGAGTCGGCATTAAAGAGGAGTGAGCTTGTTAACTGGTACTTGAAGGAAATTGAATCAGAAATAGATTCTGAAGAAGAACTCATAAATAAAAAGAGAATCATAGAGAAAGTCATTTATCGACTCACCCACTATGTACGTACAGAACTTTGCTTGCTCAGGTATTAATGAGGGAGGGAGCTCATGCCTCATTTATGTGTAAGTTCATTAAATGTTCATTTATTTTGAATCATTGGGGTCTAGATAGAATTATGAATTGTATAAGAGTTAACAGCAATTGACTTATTTTCTCTATTAAAACAAGCAGAATAGAAGTTAAGTCTGGGAACGTGGATTTAGGGTCTTATAATTTGAGTATTTTTAATCTTTGTTTTCCACTCCATTTACTGTAAACCTCCAAGTATCGACCACTATTACCTATTTTTTTATATTTCATCTTTCTCAGGTCCTTACTTTCATTATCTGGCTTACATTCTAATAGTAACTCCTTTACTTTTTTCCTTTTATTTTCCCCCAGCCAAATTGTATTCATCTTTATTAAAGATATTTTTCATAAACAATCATGGTGTTTCAGGCAGGACAATTGTTAATAGTATACAACAACTTTCATTTTTTTAAAAATATCTTTTGCACTTTTTTTTTTCTTTAATTTTATTTTTTGGTTTTTCAATTACAGTTGTTCCATTTTTTCCCCATTGCTCCCCCCAACCCAGCTCACCCCTTCTCCCACAATCATATTCCTCCCCATTGTCCATGTCCATGAGTCATTTATACACGTTCCTTGACTAAATCCTTCCCTTACTTATCCCCCTTCTCTTCCTCCCCCCTCCCCCCTACTGACTGTTATTCTGCTCCTAGTACTATTTAGTTTGTTTGTTTATGTTGTTCTTTAGTTTCCTATATTAGGTGATATCATATGGTGTTTTTCTTCTTTGCCTGGCTTATTTCACTAAGCTTAATTTTCTCTAGTTCCATCCATGCTGTCGCAAATGGCAGGAGTTCCTTTTTTCTTCCTGCTGCATAGTATTCCATTGTGTAAATGTACCACAGTTTTTTGATCCACTCATCTACATACAGCAACTTTCAAACTCCCTTCGATGGACTACAAAATCAGAAAGCTACTAGAAAAACCAATGAAATCTTCATCTGATGCTCTGAGCACAGAAAGTTTAGAGAGAGAGTTGACATTTCACAGTCAGCATGTTCTTTAACAACTTTTCACAAGCCAATCCTGACTTTCAGAAAATGAAATGAAAATAGCAGAATTATCAATCTATAGATCCACAATCTAAAAAAGGAACTGCTGCTCTTTTGAGGGACAGCATCTCAATGGTGACACTGGAAAGTCCAGATTGCCCAACATACTGGGAATCAATTTTGAGGGGTCAGAGACCTAAGAGGTCTCTGGGCTTAAGGGAGTCAGGTCTATGCTTAAAGGAGAGGGAGAAATGGACATAAAAACATTTTAGTTTTCGTACACCCCAAGATGGCTGACGTATGTCAACATCAAGGGATCCCTCCTCCCAGGAACCAAGAGGAAGTCTCTCAAAACTAGAAGGGAAAGCTGTCAGTCCAGCTTTGGAGACATTCTGTTAGTGCTGTATGTCCTTTGTCCCAAAAAAACAACAATGAAATGTTCTGTGTGCTAACAACATAGCTTAAAATAAAAAGAAAGAAAGAAAAAGAAAGTTCTGCATATTTATAAAACTTGATACAAAATATTTCAAACTCTACAGTCACCAGAACTACACCATTATCAAAAACACACACCCTTCACTCAGCATCTCCAGCTTCCTGTCCCTGGTCTGTTTTGGCATCTCCACTTTCTGCAGGGTTATTCACATCCCTGCCAGCATCAGCTTTCCCTTTTCCTTTCAGTACCTTTTCTCCCTTCTTTGCAGGGGCCATTTTAGGCTTGGGCTCTGGATTTGGAGGAGCAGGTTTAGCCAGTAAACTGGCTAATCTTCGCTGGTTTGTTCTGTACTTTGGCTTATCTCCTTTAGCGTCCATCCCCTTTCAGCCTTTCTCCCGGGCATGATGGTGACAGTGGTGGTACATGGGGCTGGATGCAGGGATGCAGTAGCACATGGGCTTTCATCAGTCCAGGGAGCATTCTCACCTCTTCTTTTTTTTTCTTTCAACTTCATTCTCTCTTTGTTACACTTGTTTGGCAAAACCCCGGTCTGAGTTAAATCTAATTCTTTTTCTGTACCTATATCCAAGAAGTTAAAAGTATCTGGGGAAAAGCATACAACCATGTGCCCGTTCTCATTTAAATTCATAACCTCCCATCTCATGTGGACAATTCCTTCTTATCAACTTCACAGTAGCACTACCCAATGCTGTTACTTTTCCCTGGTCAGTTCATTTTCCCACATTTTTAAAGGACCATTAATACACATTTTCCCTCTACTCAAATCAGTTGGTCCCATTCTAAGTATTCAACCTGTCAGCATTTGTCACAGTTGATCACTTCTAGAAACACTTTGTTCCCTTGGCTTCTGAGTCACCATATTCTCCAGGGTCTTCTGTCTCATTGGTTATTTCCCCTTAGTCTCTTTTTTCTCTTGTTACTTGTTAAATGGAGTGCTGTGCTCAGTCCTCAGACCTCTTTTCTACTTCATTCACTACCTTAGTGTTCTCATGTGCTTCTGTGAAATTGAAACCCAGCTGCTGATGACTCCCAGATTTAAATTTCCAGCTCTTGCCTCTCTGCTATACTCCAGCTGGATGTAGCCTGCTGTCTATTGCAAAATAATAGGCATCTCACATTTAATGTGTTCAAAACAGGGTCCCCCTGCCCCTGCCGTTGTTACCATTTACTCAGTTGCTTTAGGCCAGATACCTTAAATTCACTTTTGATTCCACTTTTTCCTCACAACTTCTTTTAGCAGCAAATCCTATGAGTCCTGCCTTCAGTATGTCTATTTTCTTTTCTCTTCTCTCCCCCGCCCCCTAATATCTGTCCCCCTTTGTACTGGCATTTTGCCCAATAGCCAGACATCTTTTAACAAGTCAAATCATTTTAGTGCCCCACCTTCCAGTTCTTCCCTTACATTTAAAATAAAATCTGGTCACCAGTAGCATGGTCTGCAGAACCCTACACAGACAAGCCCCTGTCTGTGTCTCACCTCATTTCATTGCCCTCTTTCCTTTGACCATTCTACTTAGTGACACTGTCGCTCTTCCTTAGACACACCAAGTATGAAGGCCTGTGCACTTGCCCTTTGTCTCTGCCCAGATACCCTCCTTCATTCTGAAAGAGGTTTTTATTACTTGGCCTCTTGAAATGGCAGCCTCCTGCCCATCATCCCCTTATCCTGCTTTGTGTTTCTTCAAGTGCTTGTTGCCTGGCAGTATATTCTTCATTGAGGTGTTTAGTTTGTCCCATTAGAACGCATGCACCATGAGGGCAGGGACTTTGTCTTGTTGACCACTGTATCCTCAGGTTCTACAGGGTTTCCAGGCACATAGAGGGTCAAATGTTTGTTGAATGATTGAATTTTTCTGTTCAAATGGCAGGTATTCTACTGTCTTGCAATTCACTTCAGTGCTCACTATATGAGTATAAGTGTCACATATGAGGATTGTCTTATCTGAAAAACTGTTCACCTGCAAGCAGATGCAAATGAGCGTATGATTTTGACAGGGTGGGGGATAACTACTCAGATCAGATTTAATAAATATTATATGTGAAATAAACCTGAACGAGGGTGGCACTTCCTCAGAATTGTCTTTCTAATAGTGGGCAGTGTGTTTGCACCAGGCCAGCCCTCCTTCCCTCCCTAGAGCTTCCTGGGATCAGTGTAAGAAAACAACCTGTGCAAGAAATCCATATCGGGACATATTGTGAAATTAACTGATCTAACCTGGTAGTTTGACTCATTGCCTGAGCTAATTCACTACAAAAGACTAGAGAACTTGTCCTGTGCTGATTAAATGTTCTTTCTGTGAGGGTGTGTTAGTACAAAGAGTGCTTAAAAGTGTCCCGTCCCTCTTAATGGCATTAGTGCTCATTCTGTGGGACTTTGCCACCTTCTTATTTGTGGATATTTTAGATTTATGTATAGGTACATCATAGGCTTGAAATCTGTCTTTAGTATTTTTAAGCCATATGGCATCTTTTTTTTTAGCTCATAGGTCAGAGTGAAAATTTTTCATGATACCTTCAGATTCTACTTCTAACTGAATTATGAATGATAGTATATGAAAGAATTCAGTGACTAGTACTTAAAATTAGCAAAATATTAAGTGAAACTAAACACTTAGAGTGGTAAACATAATGATAAACATCAGAGGATTTTACCCAATTGCATAATCTTAAAATTCATACATGATAGATATCTTGACTTACTTGAATTATATTTACAAGTACTTGATGTAATACACCAGGAAACCTCAGTAAAATCACGGTGTTTCTTGAGCTTACTTACATATCTTTATTTTTTCAAAGAAGGTTTATGGTATGAAAAGATCTAAATCCTGATGGGAACTGGGGATTAGCAGAACTTTAATAATGATTTTAAGTTAAGTCCTTTGTCTAGGAGTTTCTGGAGGGGAAATGAAAGAAAATGCTAGTAGCAAACACTCAGAAGGATCAAGTGCTATGTACCTGGGCATTCTTATAATAATGCTGGAGACCTGAGGACAAATGTTTGTGTTTCACAGGATCATGTTCTAATTGAGCTCACCCAAGCTGGACTGAGAGGTTCCACAGAAGGAAGTGAGAGCTATGAAGAAGATCCCTACTTGGTAGTTAACCCTAATTACTTGCTTGAAGATTGAGATATTGAAAGCAACAAACCAGAGAAACTGTGGGCCTCTACCTTCTGGCCTGGAGCCTGGGTACTGCATGGAGCTCTACTAGTGAGAGAAATGTTTCTGGGAATGATGCTTCGGGAAGATTTATTTTTATGTAGCGAGAACCAAGTTGATGGTCCTGTTTGTCACATTCCCATCATACACTTCTCTGTCATCGTGGGCTTTAGCACTTTGTTTAGTGCGCTTCTTATCTAAATGAAGTTGCAACCCAATAATGTGTGGTTTCTATAACTAAGACCTTTGCTATCATATGTAGGAAAAAGATCTATTCCTTTTATGGTATGTAGTATTTTATGGGGGAAGTAACTTTTCCATTCCTTTTATGGTATGTAGTACTTTATTGGGGAAATAATGTTTTTCAATTGTTAACTGCTGCTTTTTTTCATCAAAATAAAACAGCCTGTTTTGCATTTGTCTATTGGATTTATTTGTACTCTATTGTTTCCATATACTTGTGACTATGAGTCTTTCACTTTTTGTATTTTATATTTATTTCAGGTGTACAGCATAGTGGTTAAACAGTTATATAATTTACAAAGTGACTCCCCTGCTAACTCAAGTACCCACCTGGCACCACATATAAAATTATTACAGTATTATTGACTATATTCCTGTGCTATATAATAAATTCTTCCCTGTGATGAGTCTTTCACTTTTTGCTTAATCTGCAGCAAGGGGTTGTAAGGATGGCATTATGGTAAATCTTACGGATAGATTCTTGTGAGGAGGAGTCCTTATCAGAATTAATATGAAGGCTAGGGGAGCCTTAGAGATAACTTTCTAAGGTTAATTCTAGTTTTTTTATATAGTTTATTTTCTTAAAGTTTATTTTACATTTTTGTTACTTTTTAATAGTTTAATTTCTCTGTCTTAAGAGTTATTTTCTAACTGCTTTTTTTTTTAAATGTGTTTTATTGATTATAATATTACATTTGTGCCAATTTCCCTTCCCTCTGCTCCCCTCCACCCGGTGGCCCCCCTCCCTCCAGTTGTCCCCCCCTTTTAGATCATGTCCATTAGTTGTGCATACAGTTCTTCTCAACCTCTCTCTGTCTATTCCATTCCCTCCTACCATGATCCTTAATGCCTATATCATCTCCCTCCCTCTCCCCATTCCCCCTCCCTGTTGACCTCCCCCCAATATGTTCCCTGTAATTATAGTTCTTTTTCCAGTCTCGTTGCCTGTTTAGTTTGCCTTTGTTTCAATTCCCTAGCTTCTGTTGTTTCTTGTGATGCAGTTTTCATTTTAGATTTCATTGTCTTGATCCTCCTTTTTCTAAACCAGTCCCTTTAACATCTCATATAACAGTGGTTTGGATCTAATGAACTCTTTCAGTTTTATTTTGTCCTGGAAACACTTTCTCTGTCCTTCTATTCTGAATGACAATTTCGCTGGATAGAGTATTCGTGGTTGTAGGTTTTGGATTTTCATTACTTTGAATATTTCTTGCCAGTCCCTTCTTGCCTGCAGGGTCTCCCTTGAGAAGTCAGCTGATAGTCTAATTGGGACCCCTTTGTACATAATTCTTTTCTTCTCTCTTGCTGCTTTTAAGATTCTCTATCTTTAATTTTTGACATTTTGATTATAATGTGTCTTGGAGTGGTTCTCCCTGGGTCCAGTTTTTTTGGAACTCTCTGTGCTTCCTGGATCTGTAAGTCTATTTCCTTCCCCAAGTCTGGGAAGTTCTCCTTTATTATATTTTCACTCAATTTTTCAAGTTCTAGTTCATCTTCCTCGCTCTCTGGCAAACGAATGATTCTTATGTTGGGCCTTTTATAGCTGTCCCAGAGGTTTCTGATCCTCTCATCGTTGCTTCCCATTTCCTCTCGCTGCATTGGTTGACTGCTTGTTCCTTCTCCATATTCCAGTTTGTTGAAATGAACTCTGGATTTTATTTCCTCACCATCTGTCTCGTATGTGGTTTTGTTCCTTTCGTTATGAGTGTTTTTCGCTTCTTTCTCATCTTTTTCCAAATCTTTTGTGAATTCTGTAAGCCACCTAATAACAATGGCCCAGAACTGATCATCTGACAGGTTTCTTATCTGTTCATCTGTCAGGTTCTCCATCTGTTGCCTGGTGAGCTGTGCCACCGGGATTTCTATAGTTGTCTGCCTCATTTTGACAGATGCGTTTTGTTTTCTTGGGCCGGCTGTAGGGGGCAGTGCCTGTGTACGCGTCACAATCCAGCGACCGGTGCCTGTCCGCGACCTATTTCACAGCCCTGTGGCGCTTTCTTTGGGGGCGGGGGTCCAAGATGGATTCACATAGTTATTCCGCTAGGAGACCGGGATCCGTCCTCCCGCCCCCCTGGGCCTCACTGTTCAAGGCGATGTGGTGGCTGCTTTCCCCAGCGTTGGGGTCGCGAGCTACCGGGGGTTCGACTGCAGCCGGGGTTGTTCTCCCCGCCGCTGTCCCAGGTGCGACCGCAAACAGCTCCGCCCCCTTTCTCTCGTCCTACCTGCCCAAAGAGCGCCGCTGGTTTATAACTTCATATGTTGGGCTTCCGTGTAGTTTTATTTTCTGGAATTTCTAGTTATCCTTTGTTTTGAAGTAGTTGTATTCCTCTCTAGTTGTAGAGGGAGACCTAGCGCGTCCGTCTAAGCCTCCATCTTGGCCGGAAGTCCCCTAACTGCTTTTTTAAGAGAGATATGTCATTGTCTATATTATAAGCCATTTCTAAATATTATGGCTTTTTTTTCAGGTAAAAGTTGTTACTGTTTATAATACTAACTTCCTGAAGCTTAGTTATGATGAGCATATTGATGATGTAGCACTTTCTATTATTGTAGCTTTTCACAACAGATGTCATTCTTGGCCTGCAGGGCCAATTAGGAAATGTTTGTATGTGAATTCACTAATAGTAACTTCACCCCCTCACTGGCTTAAACACGATAGGGTGAGGGGCACTGGAAATAGAGAAGTTGCAGTTAGCAGATGCAAGGTTATAATCTTCAAAGTATATTCCTAATTATCGCAGGTATAAGAGGCTGTTGGGATAAGCAAATCTTAGGGAGCAGGATCTCAAGAATTCCTACTGAGGCAGTTAGGGGATGCTAGTATAAAAAATGGACAAATATCAGGCAGGACATTCAATAACATATTAGGAAGAACACTCTAGGGAAAAGCTAGGAGACAGCAAGACCCCCTCCCTGTACTAACTCCCAACCTGATAAACAAAATTCTGAAAGAAGAGAAACAGCTTGATAGGAATTAGAGCTTTAACTTGATCAAATATTTGCCCGAAGGAAAAAAAACTTTGTTAAGAACTAATCTTTTTTTAAAGTTGGTTTTAGAGACAGAGAAACATAAATTTGTTCCACTTATTCATACATTCATTGGTTGCTCTTTGTATATGTTCTGACTGGGGATCTAACCCACAACCTTGGAATATTGGGATGACACTAACCAACCGAGCTGCCTTCAAAGGAAAAACTTGAAAGTAAAGAAACATGAGTTTCTTTTTGGTGAATCTGTCCTCTTCTCAATTCTGCCAGTAGTAGAGGTGCAGGCTCCAGAGCAAGGTAAGGTAATTACTACAAAAGCAGTCAGTTTTTGTACAGTACATCTGAATAGAATTCTTATATTTCTGCATACCCCCTTCCTCCACATGTTACTTGCCAGGAAGGTGAAGTGGATAATGGATGATGGAACATATATAAGATCTTTATGAAGAAAAGTAAGCTGGTAGATATAACATGTTCCTGAATGGGACTACTTGAATGTTGAAATTGTCAACTAATCTATAAATTTAATGTATTTTTAACCAAATCTCAACAGCTATCCATCAATAAGGAAGTGATTAAGTTGTGATATAGCTATGCTGTGGGATATACAAATAAAAATGGGGTAAACATATATGTTTGTAATGGAAATATTTCTGGGGCACTTGGAAAAGAAAATGTGCAAATATAGCCATAGGAGCACCTAAATATAAAGCAAATACTAACAGACCTAAATGAAGAGTGACACCGATACAATAATAGTAGGGGACTTTAATAGCCCCCCTCCTTTCACCAGTGGATGAATAGTCTGTCATCCAGACAGAATATCAATAAGAAAGCATTGACTAAATGATGTTAGATCAGATGGACTTAATAGACATATAGAGGACATTCCATCTAAAAGCAACAGAATATATATTATTCCTCAACACATGGAATTCCATTTTCCAGAATATATCGTATGTTAGGCCACAAGTCAATAAATTTAAGATCGAAGTCATATTAAACACATTTTCTGATCATATGAAACTAGAAATTTACAAGAAGAAAACTGGAAAATTCAATATGTGGAGATAAAACAGGCTACTGAATGTGTCAAAGAAAAAATCAAAAGAAATTTAAAAATATCTCAAGACAAATGAAAAGGGAAATACAGCATACCAAAATTTAAGGGATGCTGCAAAGGCAGTTCTAAGAGGGAAATTCATAAGCATAAATTTCTACATCAAAAAATAAGAGCTCAAATAACGTAATGACATCACAAGAACTAGAAAAAGAACAAATGAAGCCCTAAAACTAAGAAAGGAAGTAACAAAGATCAGTGAAAATAAATAGAAATTTAAAAGACAATATACAATATCAATGAAACTAAGCTGGTTGTCTTTTTTTCTAGGAAGCAAAATTGACAAACCTGTAGCTAGACTCACTAAGAAAAAAACTCAAAATCAGGAAGGAAAGAGGGGACATTACAACCAATAACAAATACAAAGGATCATAAAAGACCACTATGAACAATTATATACAACAAACTTGACAGTCTAGAAGAAATGGATAAAGTTTTAGAAACATACCATTTGCCAAGACTTAAATATGAAGAAATGGAAATTCCAAACAGACCAATTACTAGAAGGAGATTGAATCAATAATCAAAAACCTCAAACACAGGTCCAGGACTAGATGGCTTAAATGGCGAATTTTACCAAACACTTAAAGAGTTGACACCAATCTTTCTCAACTTTAAAAATAGGAGATGAGGGAGCATTCCCAAATTTAGTTTACCAGGCCATTATTACCCGGACACCAAAACTAGAGAAGGTTGCCACCAGAAAATAAAATTATAGGCTAATATCCTTAGTGCAAAAATCCTTAACAAATTACTAGTGAATTGAATTCAACAATACATTAAAAGGGTCATACACCATGATCAAGTGGGATTTATTCCAGTGTTGCAAGTGTGGTTTGATGTTCACAAATCAACCAATGTGATACTCCACATTAACAAAATGAAGGATAGCTTATGAGCCAGAGATTCCACTTCTGGTTATATATTCAAGGAAACCCCAAACACTAATTTGAAAGAATATATGCATCCCTGTTCACTGCAGTGCTATTTACAATAGCCAAGATATGGAAGCAACCCAAGTGCCAATGAATAGACAACTGGGTAAAAAGGCTGATGTACATATATACAATGGGATATTACTCAGCCATAAAAACAAAGAATGAAATTTTTACCCTTTACAACAGCATGGAAGGACCTAGAAGGTATTATGTTAAGTGAAATAAGTCAGACAGAAAGTCAAATGCCATATTATTTCACTTATATGTGGAAACTAAAGCAAAATAAATGAACAAACAAAATAGAAACAGACTTATAGATACAGAGATCAGACTGATGGTTGCCATAGGAGAGGAAGAGGGGGGACTGGGTGAAAAGGGTGAAGGGATAAGAATTACAAATTTGGAGTCACAAAATAGTCATGGGGATGTAAAGTACACTATAGGGATATAGTCAGTGATATTGTAATAACTACGTATGGTGCCAGGTGGGTACTCGAAATGTCAGGGGACCACTTAGTAAACTTTATGGTTGTCTAACCACTCTGCTGTACACCTAAAACTAATAAAAAATAATATTGGATGTAAACTAACAAAAAAAAAGGATAAAAAGCATATGATCATAATGCATATAAAGCTTTTGACGAAATTCAATATCCATTTATGATTTTTTTTAAAAAAGTCAAGAAAGTACATATAGAAGGAAAGCACCCCAACGTAATAAAGGCCATACAGTCATGCATCATTTATTGACAGGGCTATGTTTTGAGAAATGCATTGTTAGACAATTTTGTTGTGCAAACATCAGAGAGTGACACACAAACCTAGATGGTCTAGTCTATTGCTCCTAGGCTACAACCCTGTAAGGCATGTTACTGTACAGAATACTGTAGGCAATTGTAATACCATGGTAAGTATTTTGTTTCTAAACATAGAAAAGATACTGTAGTCTTCCAGCCAAGATGAAGGCATAGACAAACACACTGGATCTCCCTCCACAACTAAGAAGGAATACAGCCACCTCAAAACTAGACACAACAAGAAGTTCCCGAAAATTGAGCTGCATGGAAGTCCAACAAAGATATAAAGAAGAAATACTTATCCAAACGGATAGGAGGGGTGGAGCCGGGGCAGAGAGGATGCGATGTGTTGGCAGCAGCAGTGGCAGAAGCCTGGCAGAAAGCTCAGTAACATGTTTTAAAAAGTAGGGAGGGACACCTTGGGAGTGCTCCCAGCACAAGACCAGACCACGCAGCTATAGTTCCAGTGCCAGGGAAAATAAAGCCTCATTACTTCTGACTATGCAAACCAGTGGTGATTGGGGTGGAGGAAGAAACTGCCAGTCTCTCAGCAGAGTCTGCTTCTTTAAAAGGTCCCCATGGTCCTAGAACATCTGCAGACCCACCCACTCTGGAACAACAGCCAGGGCAACAGCTAGAGAGGCGCCAGTCCCATACGGAAGTGGAAGAAATGCCTGGAAAAGGGGTGAGTGCTGAGCAAGTGGCATTGTTTCCTCTCAGACCCCTCCCCCACATATAGCACAACGATGTGGTGAAACAGGTTGCCAGTACTGACAAATACCAAAGGATCCGCCCCTTACAATGTAACAGGTGCAACAGCTTACCTAAGACACAGAGGCAAATAAACACAGGAGCCTGTCAAGATGAGGAGACAGAGAGGTATGGGCCAAAAGAGGAAACGGATCAAAGTTCCAGTGGGAGAACTAAGTGATGAGGAGATAGCCAACCTAACAGATGTAGAGTTCAAAACACTGGTGATAAAGATGCCCCCAGGCTTGACAGATATGCTTAAGTATAGAAAATGCATACGGGAAGAAGTGAAGGCTATGCTAAGTGAAACAAAGGAAAATCCACACAAAACCAGTGGTGAAGGGAAGGAAACTGGGGTTCAAATCAATGATTTGGAACATAAGGAAGAAAAAAGTCAACCAGTACAGGATGAGGAAAGACGAATTGAAAAAAATGAGATGCTTAGGAACCTCTGGGACAACTTTCAACATACCAACATCCAAATATTAGGGGTGCCAGAAGGAGAAAATGAAGAACAAGAAATTGAAAGCTTAAATGAAAAAATAATGAAGGAAAACTTCCCAAATTTGGTAAAGGAAATAGACATACAAGTCCAGGAAGCACAGAGAGTCCCAAACAAGCTAGACCTAAGGAAGACCATACCAAGACACATCATAATTAAAATGCCAAAGGTTTAAGATAAAGAGAGAATCTTAGAATCAGCAAGAGAAAAGCAGAGAGTTGCCAACAAAGGGGTTCCTATAAGACTGTCAACTGATTTCTCAAAAGAAACTTTGCAGGCAAGAAGGGACTGGCAAGAAGTATTCAATATGATGAAAAGCAAGGAGCTACTACCAAGACTACTCTTCCAGCAAAGCTATCATTTAGAATGGAAGGGCAGATGAAGTGCTTCCCAAATAAGGTAAAGCTAAAAGAGTTCATTATCACCAAGCCATTATTGTATGAAATGTTAAAGGGACTTGTTTAAGAAAAAGAAGATCAAAACTATGAACACTAAAATGACAACAAACTCACAACTATCAACAATTGAATCTAAAATATAAAAACAAAATCCAACTAAGCAAACCAGAATAGGAGCAGAATCATAGATATGGGGATGATTTGGACGTTTATCAGCTGGGAGGAAGGAAGGGGGAGAAATGGGGAAATGTTGCAGGGATTAAGAAGCATAATTGATTGGTACAAAATAGACAGGGGGAAGTTATGAATAATACAGGAAAGGCTGAAGCCAAAGAACTTATATGCATGACCCATGGACATGAACTAAGGGGCAGGGGGGTGGAATAGCTGGAAGGAAGGGGGGTACTGGATGGAGGGGAGCAAAGGGAAAAAACTCGGGACTACTGTAACAAAATAATCAATAAAAAATACTTAAAAAAAATAAATGGTACAGTAAAAATACACTATTAAAGACAAAAAAAAGTACACCTGTACAGGGCATTTACCATAAATGGAGGCTGTAGGATTGGAAGTTGCTCCTAGTGAGTCAGTGAGTGAATGGTGAGTGAATGTGAAGGCCTCAGACATTACTGCACATGACTGTAGACTTTATAAACATTGTACCTTTAGACTACACTAAATTTATTTTTAAATGTTTTTTCAATAATAAATTAACTTATTATAACTTTTACTTTTTTTAACTTAGTTTTTAAAAACTTTTTAACTTTTGTAATAGCTTAAAACAAACATTGTACAGCTATATGAAAATGTTTTTCTTTTTTATATTCTAATCCTATAAGCTTTTTCTATTTAAATGTTTTTATTTTTTTAAATTTTTTGTTAAAAACTAAGATACAAATACACATAGCCTAAACCTACACAGGGTCCAGATCATCAATATCACTGTCTTCATCTTCACATCTTATCCCACTGACCGGTCTTCAGGGTCAATAACAGGCATGGAGCTGTCATCTCCTATGAAAACAATTCTTTCTTCTGGAACACCTTCTGAAGGACCTGCCTAAGCCTTCTTGAGGAGGTGTCATTCTTTTCACAAATATGTCCATGCTGATTTGCTTGGTTTGTTTCTTTTTTTTCCATCATAGATTTGCTCATAAGCAGATAATGTAGCATCAATATTTCTCTCTATTAATGAAAACTTTCAATGTTGGGATCCATGTTTTTAAAAATTTTAAGGAGCTTGTTGAGATCTGAAAAAACTGCTAAACACTTCACTATGAATTTTCTTTTTCTTCTACGGTTTCCTTTTCTCTTGCTTCTTCAGCTATCCATTCCTGTTCCAGTTCCAACAACTCCTCCTTAGTCACTTCCTCAGGAAGCACCTCTAGGAGCTCCTCAATGTCATTCTCATCCACACCCAGGTGAGACTTGTTTGCCATCTCAGCCACAGCCTTGCTTTTTGCAATCTCCTCATCTTGGCACATGCTTTGAAGTCATGGGCAAATCTCTTGAACGTCTTCTTCCAGATGCCATTCATACATTCATTGATGATATCACCCAAGCCCAAGCGAGGTTCTTGACACAGCCATCAATGTAATCATTCCAGAATTGCATTAATGTTTTCTCGATGTCTTCTCCCATTGCAGCAATAGCCTAGGCAAAGGTAGCCCCAGGTGGCAGTCTTTAAAAGCTTCTAACACCTTGACTCATTGAATGCATCAAAGATATGGTGTTTGGAGGGAGAAACACCACTTTGATGTAGGGATGCAGATCACCAATAAAAAGATGTCTAGGAGGATTATCAACAATAAGCAAAATATTGAAAGGTATGTTACTCTCCAAACACTACTTCTTCATTTTTCTGGTGTAGCAATTCAGGAAGGCATCTTGGGAGAGGATTTGGATCATCCATGATTTCTTATTGCTCCTGTAGTACACTGGCTGTGTGTGCTTATTACTTTGCCTAAAGGCCCTGGGGTTCTCACTGCACCAGATCGCAAAGGGTCTCACTTTCCAGCCTGCAACATGGCCCTCCAGCAAGACTATTATCCTGTCCTTAAAAGCCTTGAAACCTGGTTCTGAGGTGGCCTCCAAATGGATGAAAGTCCTTTAAAGTATTTGTTTTCAGAATAGAGAGGTTTCACCCATACTGAATATTTGCTCTGGCAAGTAATTTTCCTCCACAGTCAGCTTATTTTGTATTTCTAAAAATTCTTCAGCTACCTTCACATAAGTACTTGTAAACTTCCTACTCACTTCACATTATGTAATGAATAATGACTTGAATCATTTGCCAATACCTAGCAGTAAATTCAACATCACGGTCTGGTTCAGCCTTTCTTTCAACATTGCAAACAAACTTTTTCCTTTGGCCATGATCATCATGGTGCTGAGAGGGATACACTCCTGTGTCTTGTCTTTAATTCAGGTCATTAGAAATCTCTCCATGTGTGTTGGAGAAAATATATGTTAATATTTTCTAAAATATTTATTAGCCTTATTTTCTTAAATGAAGAAGATCCTTTAACAGGTTGTTTCATTTTGTTTTTGTTCTTTAAGATTGTAGCTATGGTGGAATGGTAACTGCTTGACTGGTGAGCAGTAACTAACCATCACTGATTTTCCACCTTTGTTGTCCTTAATCACTTTTCATTTTGTTTCCATGTCAATCACTCAATATGGCATCACTCGCTATGGATTTGGTATGCTTAGGGGCCATGATGAACAAAACAACACAACATTAAATTAAGCACAAAGGAAAACAATGCAGTCAAGACCCAATAAACATGAGACATTTGAGGCTGCTGCCAACCACATGGCATCCTGGTTTTGTTTTTTAATATTTTATTTATTTTTAGAGAGAGGAGAAGGGAGGGAGAAAGGGAGAGAAACATCAACATGTGGTTGCCTCTCATGTGCCCCCAACTGCGGGCCTGGCCTGAAGCTCAGGCATGTGCCCTGACTGGGAATCAAACTGGTAACCCTTTGGTTCACAGGCCAGTGCTCAATCCACTGAGCCACACCAGCCAGGGCGCATCCTGGTTTTTTTTATAAGTAGAAAGAGTACACTAAAATAACGATAAAAAGAAGGCCAACAGATATATGGAAAGTTGCTCGACATCACCTGTTATAATGGAAATGCAAATCAAAACCACAGTGAAACACTACCTCATACCTATTAGAATGGCTACTACCAATAAAGGAAGAAATCACAAGTGCTGGAGAAGATAAGGATGAAAGGGATCCCTCACACGCTGCTGGTAGGAATGTGAATTGGTGCAGCCAGTATGACAAACAGCAAGGAGTTTCCTCAAAAAGTTAAGAATAGAACTACCATATGATGCAATAATCCCTCTTCTGGATATCAACCTGAAAATTTTGAAAACACCTATTCATAAAAATATATGTACTCCTGTGTGTGGCTTTTCTTTAGATTTTATTTATTTATTTTGTAGAGAGAGGGGAAGGGAGGGAAAAAGATAGGGAGAGAAACATCAATGTGGGAGAGGAGAAACTTCAATCAGTTACCTCTTGACTAGGGACTAAACCTGAAACCCAGCCATGTGCCCCAACCAGGAATTGAACCATGACCTTTTGCTTTGTGGGACAATGCCCAGTCATCTGAGCCACACTTGTGGGGGCTGTACTCCTGTGTGTACTGCAGTATTATTCATAACAGCCAAGACATGGAAACAAGTGTTTTTCAATGGACAATTGAATACAGATATGGTACATATATTCAATGGGACATTACTCAGTCATAAAAAAGATAAAATATTGCCATTTGTGACCATATGGATGGCTCTTGAGAGTATTATGCTAGGTGAAATAAGTCAGATGGAAAAGGACAAGAACCACTTGATTTCACTCATATGTGGAATATAACACAGAAAGCAACAAGCTCATTGATACAGTCAACAAAATGCTGGTTCCCAGATTTAAGCTGTCAGGGCCATCATGAAAATTCCAATAAATGAATTAAACTATTTCTATCAAAAACAAAAACAGAAAAAGAGAAGATTATGTGCATACACATCAATAAAACTCCAGGAAAAAGAATGAAAGGAGAGGTTCTGTCCTGTCATAAAGCGGAAAGTACTACACAGGTATAGAAATTTAAATTGTGTGGTATTGTCCAGGAATATATAGTTAAACAGTAGAAAGTCCTGAAACATTTATGTCTATATAGATGTTTTGTTTCTGATAAAGTGGCATTCAAATAGTAGAAGAAGAATAGCCTATTCAATAACATGTTAGAAATTGATAAGCCATGCCACACAACATGCATAAAGTTAAAATTCAAGATGGGCTAAAGATCCAAAGATTAGAAACAGGTTTGACATGGGATTTTAAACTATGGTATCAGGAACATACCTTAAAAGATGCCATGAGCCATATTAAAAGACTGAGGGAAATTTTTTTCTATCATGTTTTAATACATGATATCCAAATTCTGTTAAAAGTTTTCATTTAAGTAATAAGTTAAAGTAATAAAAAATGCAAAACATATAAACATAAATCTCAGAAAAAACAAACAAACAAACACAAGTAGCTAATTAACATGGAGAGCTACCCTCTAAGCAGAAAAATGAGAAATCAATAAGGAGACATTTTTATTCTTCCAAGTGTCAAAAATGAGAAGTTTTATAATAGGTGTTAGCAAAGTAGAGAGAATTAAGCACAATTCTAATTGTATGTAGAATTTAAATTTGTAGAAGCCTGTTTTTAGAAGACTTTGGATTTCAATCAAAATTCTAAATCAGTATGCCATTGGGTCAGCAACTTAATTTCTACGAATCTATGTTAAAGAAATAGTCACACATGTGGACAAAGATATGTAATGTATAGATATGGATATTTATTTGCAACTAATTAAAATTTAAATAGAACTGGTGTTCAATATGCAAGAGGTTAAATTATGGTACCTCCTTACTGTGGAATGAATGTTACGCATTGTTAAAAAGAGGTGGGTCTATCTATTCTGGCTCCTACAGCTATTAAGTGAAAAAAAGAAAGCTAAGGAGCAGTACATAAATCACAACCCCATGTATGTTAAGTTGTATTATACAGTTAAAATGTTATACACCTACATATGTTTGCATTGTACATATGCAATAATAGCTATCATTTAGTTGCATTGTTCTAAACATGCTAAAGAATGACTTTATTGAATTCTCACTACCTATCTCCTTCTGTTCTACAGACAAAGAAACAGGCACAGAGAAATTAAGTAACTTTCTCCAGTTGAGATTTAATCGCAGGCAATCCAACTCTTTTTTTTTTTAAGTATATTTTATTGATTATATTGTTACAATAGTTCCAACCAACTCTTGAATTACTACTAAGATGCACCAAGAAAACCTAAAGGAAGCGACGTTGAAAGTGTTTACACTAGGGTAGGGAGGGGAGTGAGGGAAGGGGACTTTACAGATATTTCGTGTTCCTATATTGTTTGACTCTTACAAAATGTCTTCATCATTTACCTACATGTTTTTAAAGGGTGGGGGGGAATGTTGGGCAAGGGACTCGTTTTTGTTCTGTTATGTAAACAAATTTTTAAGTAATTTGTAAGACAAAACTGTGGAAAACTTTTTTCCTTCAGATATTTTCCAGGTTCCTCTCCTTAAATTGTGTGAGATGTTTGAGGTTTTGCTATCTCTTCTGGTCTTGAAATTTTTTGATAGTACATTGATGAACCATGTACTGATCTCATTATCATTGATAAGCCAGTTAAATATTAAGGGTTAACTTAGTATTTTACAACCTCAACTGCAGTTATAAAGTAAGGATTCCACATTCCTCCTAACAGGTCCTTGAAAATGGAGCTGACTTGGAATTTAATCTTTATTGTTTTTCTAAGTTTTTCATGCTGGGGGTTAAACTGGGAACTTGATAGAAATTTCATTTTAGCTGCTGGCCCTCTAACGAATGACTTGCTGCACAACCTGAGCCATCCACTGGGAAACCAAGGTCCTAACTTTGTGGCAGGGGACGAAGACATTTACGTGTGTCGCCAGCCATTGCCCATTTTCTTGCCAGAGTACTTGAGTAGTATTTATGCCAGCAAGATCACCCATTATAAAGTATTTCTGTCATGGGAACGACTTCTCCCAGCAGGGAGCTCCAAGAGCCCAGACGTGAAAACAGTGCAGTGCTACCGGCGACTCCTTGAGACCGTCAAAGCTGCGCAGCTTCAGCCCCTGGTCGTCCTGCACCACCAGAGCCTCCCCGCTGGCGTCTCCCAGAGAAGTGAAATCTTTGCTGACCTCTTTGCTGACTATGCCACATTCGCCTTCCAGTCCTTTGGGGACTTAGTTGAAATCTGGTTCACTTTTAGTGACTTGGAGGAGGTGATAACAGAACTCCCCCACCAGAAATCAAGATCTTCACGTCTCCAGACCCTCACTGACGCCCACAGAAAAGCTTATGAGATTTACCACGGAAAATATGCTTCTCCGAGTGAGTACACATGACGGGTGGCTGACCCACACAGCCTTTATCCCCACCTGCCCCTATCCTCCTTAAAGCAGGTCTCAGCCTTTCTTCCCACTCGTGGTCAATAATCCCGTCATAGCTTTTCAGTAGAGAAATTAATATTGTAGTGCAGATTTCCCAGTGGAGATGGGGGTGGGGGGTGGGAGGTTTATACTGCAGTGCCCAGCACTTCCTTTGAAAGATACCGTCTAAGTCTGTGCTGTTGCCCAGTATCTTTCTGTCATCCTTCCTCCTCCAGTCCTGCCTTCCCGACTTCCAAGGCGCAAGATTGCCCACGCTACCTCAGCCGCCCCTTTCCTTATACAAATCAACTTACACATTCTAGTTGAAGCTTGCATTCCAGCAGAGGAGACAAATACAAAGGTAAAATAATGACAGACCGATAGGTGGTGAAAAGAGCGTAACTGCAATTGTTCATGTCCTGGCTTCACAGCTAACTTGAAGTTCGGATTCAGCAGATCCCGGCAGGACCAGGACATTTGTGATTTTAATAATTCTCTAGGTGAATCTGAGGTACCCTGATTTTGAGAACCAATTCTGGATTGTATATGTTTTCTTGTTTTTATTATATCATCGTCATCGGCAGGCGTCCGTCTCGAGAGACGATGGCGTAGCTTCTTGAGAGTCTATCTGCACCACCGAGAATGGCTGTGCAGTCCGACTCGGGAGTGACAATCCCTGCCGCACTTATTATATACATGTAGTATATAATATATGCATACCTGTATATCTTACTTTAGGAGTATATTCTCATTGTATTAAAAACTCTTTGAAAACATGATTTTCAATGGGCTTATAGGTTCCCATAATATAAATGAATCATAAAGTTTAAAATACTGCTCTCATTTTAATATATGTTTAATTTTTATTATTACAAATTATAAGCATACATATATATAATATCGTCGTCGTCGGCAGCCGTCCGTCTCGAGAGACGATGGTGTAGCTTCTTAAGAGTCTATCTGCACCGCCGAGAATGGCTGTGCAGTCCGACTCGGGAGTGACACGGTATCTGTCTCCTCCCGTGTTGAATCGACATCTTGCGATGACGCTGGAGTGTCCTCTCCAGTGAAGCTGAAGCTACAGAGCCTGGGCAGGGTGATATGGAGGGTCTGCTGTTGCCCATGCAGCAGACCCCCACTCTCTTCGCAGCTGAAGGGTCCAAGGGAAAGACGGAGTCAATACAGCTTGGCTTCAGGTGCGCCGCAGGAGTTGCCGGTGTTGACTACAACGTCAAACCGCCTTAGGGACTCCGGCTCCGGATTTTCTGTCGGGGTTTACTCCCTTAGCCTTTTCCCTGAAGAGGTATGCCGCAAGGCAGCGGAGGTTTTTTGGAGTCAGAGTTTTCCTTCTCTGATATATAATATATATATATATATATAATATATATATGCTTGCCTAACTTCTGACAACTTCTTTCTGATAGATTCTTAGAATTGAAATTACTGGATCAAGAAGTGTGCATTGTTTAAGACTTTAAAGCATGTTGCTAAATTATTTTCCAGAAGAGTTGTAATAGTTTATATCAACAGTCATAAAATTGTTCTTCTAGCCCCACTAAACCTGTTTTAGCACTGGTGATTTGACAGCTAAAAACTATTATATCCTTACATTTTTCATTTGCATGCATTTGATCATAGAGGGGTTAAACATATTTTTCCCATGTAAATACAAAAGGAGTGTGAGTACAGAGCGGCTGTTTCAAGGAGGGTGTGAGAGAGGCAGTCCTCAGGCTGCTGTTTGAGCAGTGAAGGAGGGGCCGTGTCTTGAGACCTGGAGAAGAGTTTTCCGGGTGGTGGGGAGAGTGTGAAGCCCCTCCAGGTGGCAACAGTGAAGAGCCAGCTGTCAGTTTAGTGAACTGGGAATGGAGGGTCGCAGATGAAGAGATGCTGGATTTGAGACTGGTTTCTTCGGAAAGTGTATTTTGGGGTGTGCGAGCAGAGAAATATTTGTTGGCTGTAATTCTGTTGAAGAAGCTTTGAGTAAAATAAACCCTGGAAGAAGGCAAGACTGAACTTGGATCATCTCAAATAAAGGAATATCTATCTTATTTTTGAGGTGAGATTCCATAGAATTACTTTATAATATGTACATGTTATTTAAATGTTTGCATATTTTATTTTTAATTTCCATCAGGTTACTGAAGACTATTTCTTTTTTCTCCTTTTTTAAGACTTTCTTTTTTAAACTATATTTTTCTTCTTGTGCTCATTTTTCTGAGCCTTTATTTTCTGTTTCATCACTTTCACTAGATTATCTGCCCCTTATAAATACAATGCAGGAAACAAAAGAAATTCTCTTTTCAGTCTTCATTATTTCAAAAGGTGATCTTTTCTCCCTCTCACTCTCTCTTTCTCTCTCCCTCCCTCTCCCCTCCTTCCCCCCTTTCTTTCTTCCTCCCTTAATCTCCCTTCCCTTTTTAGTCTAATCATAACCCTGCTGTTCTTTTTAAAATAATTATTTAATACACACAAAAAGTTATATAACATCTTGGTTAAAAGCAGAATACTGTAACAAATACACATGGAGTGACCACTCAATCCAACAATTAAAATATAATACCATTTCACATCAATGAGGATGACTGTAATAAAAATAGACAGGCAATAATAAGCATTGGAGATAATGTGGAGAAATTGAAAGCCTCGATGTGGCCAATTTGGAAAACAGTCTGGCATTTCCTCGAGTTAAACTTTAGAGTTACCATATGACTCAACAAGTCCTCTCCTGGGTATATATGCAAGAGTAATAAAAACAAAGGTCCAGACAAAACCTTGTTACAAACGTTTTAGCATCATTATTTATAAAACCAAAAGTGGAAACAATCCTAATGTCCATCAACTTGCAGATAAACAAAATGAGGTATATACATACCATGGAATGTTATTCAGCCTTAAAAGGAAAGAAGTATTGATACCTACTACAACATGATGAGCCTTGAAGATATTATGTCAAATGAAAGTAACCGGTCACAATTATATGAATTCCTTTATATTAAACGTCAAGAATAGGCAGATCTATAGAGACACTAAAGTAGATTATCAGTATCTAGGGCTAAAAGAAAATGGGAAGTGACTGCTACGGGGTACGGAATTTCTCTTTGGGTGACTAAAATGTTTTGGAATAGTAGAGATGGTTGCACAGGTTTTGAATATATTAAAAACAATTGAATTGCACACTTTAAAGGGATAATTTTTTTTCAATTAAAGTTGACATTAAATATTGTATTAGTTACAGGAGGGGTGAATTTTATGCTATATATATTAATTTTTTAAATGTAAAAACTATAAATGGGAGGTTTGAGGGTTTATAAAACAAAACAAAGCAAACCATACCACAACTTAAATCTACTTGCATATTACTCCCTATCCCCTCCTTTATTTTCCTCCTCCCCACCAGGGTTACCGCTATGCTAAATATTCTGTTTGCCTTTTATTGTTTAATGGCTCCCCCCATCCTGCCTGCAATTTGGTGTCCACAATGAATTAAAGATACAAAGTCAAATATTTTAAATAAAAATTTTTTAGTTATAGAACAAGTAGGATTTTAGCAAGTAAAGCACATTCTCAGTGTTTTAAAAAATATATGTTAAAGAGCTCTGACTGGTGCGACTCAGTGGGTTGAGCATCACCCCGCAAAAAGAAAGAGCAACAATTTCATTCCCAGTCACCGCAATTGATCGGTGTTTCTCTCTCACATTGATGTTTCTCTCCCTCTCTTTCTCTCTCCCTTCCTCTCTCTAAAAATAAATAAATAAAATCTTTAAAAAATATATTAAAGAAGTAAATTTCCATTTACTACTGACTAGGAAATACAATATGAAATGTAGTTCTGGTTTTTTCCTAAGAACTTTTTAAAATCAGAGTATGATTTACAGATAGTAAAATACATAGATCTTGATTTTACAGTTTGATTAGTTTTGGCAAACACATCTATGTAATCCATACCCTTATCAAGATAAGACATTAACCAACACCTTGGAAAATTCCTTTCCTGATTAATTGTATCATTTCCTAATCAATCCTTACGCCAGGAGCAACCACAGGCCTGATTTCTATCAACACTGATATGAATAGAATCACACAGTTTTTGTGTCTATCTTCTGTCTTCTTTCATTCGGCATAAAGTTTGTGAGGTTTATTCATTTTGCTGCTGCATTAGTTATTTTCTCTTTTTTTTTCTAAGTAGTATTCTATTATGGATGTATCATAGTTAAGGAGTATTTGAGCTATTTTCAGTTTTTATCTGTTATGGGTAAAGTTGCTAGGAGTGTTCATTCTTGTGTAAGTTTTTATGTGGAACTATCTTTTCATTTCTCTTAGATAAATACCTAGGGGTAGAATTGCTGGGTCATAGATGCACTTGACTTTTTAAGAAACTGCCAGTTTTCCAAAGCAGTTGTTCCATTTCACATTCACACCAGCAGTGCATGAGCGATTCAGTGGCCCCACAACATCCTCACCAACACTGGCATTCTCGTGTTTTCTACTTCAGCCATTTTGATGATATCTTGTTATGATTCCCTTACTTTTTAAAAATATAATTTTTGTCCCAAGTGCTTATATGCTTAAACAACATAGTGTTGAATTATGCTTAGTTTAGTTTTGAGGCACCATAAAAGAGTATTATATTTTTTGTACTCCCCTAGGTCTTCCTTTTTTAAAAAACAAAATTATGTTTCCAAGACTTATCCATGTATGTGAATATAGCTATAACGCATTCTTTTTCAATGATGTATAATATTCCATTGTATGGCCAAGCCACATTGTATTAATTTATTTGTCTACTTATGGACATTTAAATAGTTTTTAAGTTATGCTACTAGGAACATAGCTGCTATGAATATTCTTGCAGATATTTCTTTCTGTACATGTGTTAGAGTTTCTCTTGTGTGGGAAATACAAGTGTTTTTAGCTTTGAGAGAGAATGTAAATTGTTTTCTATTGTGGTTGTACCAATGTGCATTTCTGTGAACAATGTGTAAGAGCTCTTTTTTTATTAGCATATATGTTCTCTTCTCTGTAAAATTCCTATTATATCTTTTATTCATTTATGTATTGAGTTGTCTTTTTCTTATTGACTTGTCAGAATTCTTTTCACTCTTTCTGTGGAGACTTTGATGGACAGAAGTTCTTACTGTTAACAAAAACTTATCAATCTGTTCCTTTGGTCCATTTTTTTAAAATATATTTTGATGGTACTTATTTCTTCAATCTTCAGAATTCCTAGTTTCCAAATGTTTTCATCTTTTTCCCCTTCTTGGTAAATCTCAAAGTTCTTAGGTAACTGTGCATCTTTTCCATGCCCATTCTTTGGGGAGTCATTTTCTGTCACTTCTATGACATTTCTTAATGATTGAGGGGCAATCATTAAAAAATCAGAGGTCATCTGCAAATTTGGAAGTCATTATTAGTTTGTAGAATTTTTTCCTTTTTAATCAACACTTTAACAAATTAAAAGACTTTATCTTTTAGAACAGTTTTAGGTTTACAGAAAAATTGAACAGATAGTACAGAGTTCCCATATGCCCCTCCCTTTGAGCCCAGTTTCTTCTAATACTAACATCTTACGTTAGCACAGTATTTTGTTACAATTAATGGACGAATTTTGACACATTATTCTTAACTAAAGTCTATCTTTTATTTAGATTTCCTTAGTTTTTTTTAATGTCCTTTTTTTACTCCAGGATCTCATTGCATTACAATTAGTTGTCATGTTGCTTTAGGTTCCTCTGGGCTGTGACAATTTCTCAGATTTTTCTTGGTTGTTTTTTTTTTTTAATCCTCACCAGAGGACGTGCTTATTGAGAGGGGAACAGAGGGAGAGACAGAAACATCAATCTGTTGCCTCTTGTACGTGCCCCAACTGGGGACCAAACCTGCAACTCAGGCGTGAACCTGTGACCTTCTGCTTCATGGGACGGCTCTCTAACCAACTGAGCCACACCAGCTGGGGCTGACTTTTCTTGTTTATGATAACCTGATTGACAGTTTCAAGGAGTCCTGGCCAGGTATTTTGTAGGATACCTGTTTTTAAAAATAGATTTCTTGAGCCATAATTCATATACCACAGAATTCACCTATTTAACATTTTTAACATATTTTAGTGTAGTTTTTAGTATATTCAGATATATGCAACCATTACCAAGGTCAATTTTAGAACATTTTAATCACCTCAAAAAGAAATCTAGTAACCTTCAGCTGTCACATTCCTACTCCTACATTTCCCTCCTCCATTCCAAACCTAAGCAACCACTAATTAACTGTCTCTGTAGATTTCCCTGTTCTGGACACTTCACATGAATGGAATAATTTATTTAATATGTTGCCTTTTGTAATTGCATCTATTAAGATTTATCTGATGTTTTCCTCAAGGATAGACTGGAATTACAGTAGTCAAAATAATATGGTACTGGCATAACTGAACATATAAACTAGAGACCCCAGAAATAAACCCTCACCTGTATGGTCAAATGATTTCCTACAAGAATGCCATGGCTATTTAATCAGGGAAAAGATAGTCTTTTCAACAAATGGTGCTGGAAAAACTGAATATCCACATGCAAAAAGATGAAGTTAGACCCTTGTCTTAAACCATATACAAAATTAACTCAAAATGGATCAAAGATCTACACATGGGAAATAAAACTCTTAGAAGAAAACATTGGGAAAAAAACATATAACATTAGATTTGGTGCTGATTTTTTTAGCTATGACACTAAAAGTGCAGGCAACAGAAAATAAAATAGCTAAATTACACTTCATCAAAATTTGAAAGTTTTGTGCACCCAAGGACACTATCAACAGAGGGAAAAAGCAACTCACAGACTGGGAGAAAATATTTGCAAATCATATATTTGCTAAGAAATTAATATCCAAGATATACTTTTAAAAATTCTAACTCAGCAACAACAAAACAAACAACTGTATTTAAAAAGTGGGCAAAGGACTTGACTTGATATTTTTCCCAAAATAGTTATGACAATGGCCAATAAGTACATGAAAAGATGCTCTACATCAACAATTATTAGAAAATGCAAATCAAAATCACAACAAGATACCACTTCATACCCATTAGGTGGCTACTGTTAAAAAAGGAAAAATAAAATCACAAATATTGTTGAGGGTATAGAGAAATTGTAATCTTTGTGCATCGTTGGCAGGAATGTAAAATGATGTAGCTGTTATGGGAAAGAGTATAACAGTTCCTCAAGAAATTAAATATAGAATTACCATATGATCTAGCACTTGTGAGTATATATTCAAAAAGTTGAAAGCAGGGACTTGAACAAATATTTGTATACCCATTTTCATAGTAGCATTATTCACAGTAACCAGAAGGTGGGAAGAACCCAAATAAATGCCCATGAATGAATGAAGAGTACACAGAATGTGGAATAAAAAAACTATGGAATATTATTCAACCTTAAAAAGAAATTAAATTCTGGCACAGGCTACAACATAGACGAACCTTTAAGACATTATACTAATTGAAATAAGCCAGCCACAAAACATAAATATTACATGATTCCACCTATATGAGGGACTTAGACTAATCAAATCCACAGAGACAGAAGGTAGAACAGTGGTTACTAGAAGCTGGGAGGAGGGAAAATGGGGAATTGCTGTTCAATGGACACAGAGTGTTAGTTTGGGATGGTGGGAAGGTTTTAGAAATAGATGGTGGTGATAGTTGCACAACGTCAATGTACTTAATGCCACTGAATTGTACACTTAAATTTTGTGATGGTAAATTTTATGCTAATATTTTACGACAATTACTGAAAAGTTCTTTTCTCATCTTTTTTATATGTCTTATAAACCTCGTACTGATGTGTTCAGTGTGCTAACACTGAGGAAGATACAAGAGAGGCTCTGGCAGAGCTGGAGGGAGTGGGGAGAGCAAATGTCCCTCTTGTGGGAAGAGCAGACCTGCACACAGCATTCCTCACTTGCACAACTCAGGGACGCAACTCAGGGCAACGCTGGGTACCCCACCCCACCCCACGCCTGGCAGCAGTGGCTTGAAGCATTGATATTGGCAGCTCAAAACTGACCAGATTCATTTTATTGAAGCATTTGGGCCAGAAGGGAAAGGAGCAAATTTTTTTATTTGGGGGCTGTTTGTGTGGACGACTGAAATGGTGTTTAGAGGAGTAACTTCCCCTTGTGGTAGGAACAGAGTTAAGCTGATCCTCTAGTGAGGTCTAGCAATGCCACCAAGGGACAGGAGTTCACACGGTGCTATGCAGTGATTTTCTACCCAGACTTAAAACAGTTAATTCTCAACCCACAACAAACACTGATTTTGAGTTTTATAGACAAGAATACCTATCTTTAACAACATCCAGCAAAAAACTACAAGATAAGCTATCTTAAACCAGAGTAATTATCTCCCTTTTAGTCCCATAGAAAACATGAGCTGCAAGCTTAGATGAGAATCTAGTTTTGGTTAATTGGCACTTTACATTATTTTAAGAAGTATAGTTTATGTTTAAACTGGGAACCAGTTTGGAACCATATTGGGGAAGTTTGATCATTTTATATAATATGAGAATTTCTGGAACTTTAGGTTCATTTGTTCAGTGTGAATTCTAAAAACAGCTTGCACAGCCAAATGGAAATGATTTGTGGGTTAATTGTGCTTAGGGATTAACTGTACCCTTGTTTCATTTTATTGGTCTGGAGATAGTACTAAATTGTACATTTTAAAATGTTAAGCACAAGCTGAGAACGTATGCTCTGTGAGCGCTGATGTGATGAGAGACTGAGGCAAGGAAATCGGAGGAAGGTAATGTGCAGCCATCAGCACTATCATTAAATAACTGGAAACAGCGTTATCTTATCAGAGTGAGGACCCGATGTGTCTGGGTGATATTCCCTGCTCAGAAGTATTTCAAAGTTCCATTATGCTTATCAAAATAAGCACTTTGTAGTTGGCAGGTGGTTGGTAGTGGTGGTTTCATTGGCTGGAAGACCTTTCTCCTGTACAGAATTCAGATGAAATTCTGTCTTATAGATTAAGTGTTAAACAGTGGTTCTATTTTATTTTTATTTAGTGTTTTCTAATTATAGGTCTGAGCACCTACTATGCACCCAGTCTTAAGCTTGGTATTTGGAGAGAATACAGAAACGTTTAAGTTTTGTTCCTCAAGCAGCATACATTCCAGTGAAAGATAAAGATGTATGTGCGTCAAAGGTTTAGCAACACAAACAACCGAGAACGCGAGAAGCTGAGTTTCTCTGGCTGTGGTCTGAGGACCCCTGCACGGCAAGCACCCAGGAAGCTTGTTAAACTGCACCAGTTTCTGGGCTCACCCAGTTTGCAGGCAGCTGGCTCTGACACACACAAATGTGAGCACCACTGTTAAGTCATCAAATGTCAAAGCAAGTGGGTACCAGCTGCACTGTTTATATGCCCTGCTTTCCCCACAGTGCACTATAGGGGCTGAACAATATTTGCACAGTGAGTAAAGACAAGTAACAGCAGCTCCCTGAGCGTACCCTGCCTTCGAAAAGAAGCTGAGGAAGCAGGGAAGGGTAATTGCTTTTACTCCTCCGAAAGACTGTTGGTTACAAGTATCCTGCATTTCAGAGCCCTGGCTTAGATGAAACATTCTCCAAAGGGACATTTTGTAAGCCAGCTTATTTTCTAAACTCTTTCAGCTACAGTTAGGTCATGCGAGTGACTTCTTCAGAAATTCTTTTTAAATCACTGAACATGGAATAGAAAGTTCAATAGGAAATGAGTCTGCAAGCGGCTTCCGTGGTCACAGGTTTCTGCCTCGCTCACCTGCACCTCCCTCCTCTGCTTGCTTTCAGGAGGAAAGTTCTCGGTGGTCCTACGAGCTGAAGCGGTCTGGGAGCTCTCTCTAGAACCGTCCACATCTTTGCTTGCCAAGGTGAGGACGGTCCCTAAACTAGCATCTGTAACATCTGAGGAAAGTTGCGATTTTCATTTTAAAAACCAAGAGATGTGTTTGTCGGTTGGCCTGTCATTTCTATAAATGTCTCTTCTGAATGGTATACATTCTCTAAATTTATAACTGCTTTAAAACAAAATCTCAGCTGCTGCCTACACAAAGAAATCAAATGCCTCTGCTTGTTCTGTTTTTTTATTAAAAGAGTCCAAATTAGCTTATTAAAACGTAGAGGTCAATGTATAGCAAAACAGGTACTAGGGCAAAGGGTGTGTTTGCTTTCATATATAACGTGTTCTGTAGAGTACTCATCCTGGTGTCTGACTCCTCTAAATAGAACTTTTAAACTATGGTTTTAATAAGAAAAGTGAAAACACCCAAGTATTAAATCCCCTTGGCCCTGCGATGCTGGCTGCTGGGCAGTACGGAGAGCTGTCAGGGGACAAGCTGATTTCCATAGTTCTGGGCACTGACAGGTGCTGTACTGACCGTGCCACCTTGTAACAGACACTGCCACCTGTGATGTGATGGAGGCCCCACATGTCAGCGTCTGGTCTTCAGATTAACAGCTCAGAAACTTAAGATCCAGACATGATAAGCTACTAATAAACTGCTCCAAGGCTGATTGTATGGCCAGAATGCCATTTAAATTAATTTACGAGGGGCAATAACGGCTATCAGTTATGAACTCTGGAGACCAAAGTGCTGACCAGAAAAGTGCTTGTGGAGCAAGAGCCTTTGAACTGGTCCCTCTGCCCTAATCCATGCCACGTAGCATGGCTGAATTATCCTTTAGAAGCATAGCTACGCCCAGTTCCCTGCAGGGAGGTCTCACTCCCATGACTTGGTGCAGAGTCCTCAGGCTCTTTGCTCTCTCTCTGACCTCACCTCTTATTTTCCAGCATGTGCTCTCCTTTCTTCCTGCTCTCCTGCATTCCCTTCTTACCTCCCAGCCTTCCTCAAACGTCTCTCCCAACGAAATTCTACCCATTATTAACGTCATGTGAATGTTCTCTTCATCAGGAGGCCTCACTCAGTAATGCTCCCTTGTTCAACCTGCTGTGGTCTCTCCCCCCATGAAACCCTTAGCCATTTGTTTAGACCAACAGTTTCCAATTTTTGGTGTTTATCACACAGAGGCCAAGGCTTAATGTGGAAGGACAGTCCCAGGCCTTCATAGGCATCCCCAGTTCTCAGGGGAAATCTAATCCCCACAAGGTCGGAGGACCTCTGCAGTGGACTTTCCTTATAGTACTTACGAATCTCTACCTTTTCTTCATGTAATCAGTGCATTTACTAACACTCTCTGTTAAGTTGTCAGCATTTGTGGATCTTACTCATTTTTAAACCTGAATCCCCAACCACTGTACCCAGCACAGTGACTTTCAAGAGCAGAAACTCAGTGACTGTGTTATATGGACTTCACAGAAACAGGGGCTGAGAGGGCAGGTAGTGGAAGGTTAGAGTGTTCCTTGCCAAAGTGGAGTGAGCGTGTGGAACATTTAGTAAACACTGATGGTAACTTGACTAGGAAAGCTGTAGGGAGGGCTCCAGCAGTGAGACAGTTACCCAAGGTCCACAGTACACATGATTGTCACCAGGTGCCATTATCCACAATCTTTGTTCTGAAGGAACAGATGATCTCTGAGTGGTAGAAGACCGGCGATGATCTAGTCACGACTAGAAATGGCTTGCTGAGAAGGGTAGGGAGGGAAATGCAGTGCTGTGGTTACATGTTTATATTCTGTGAATCTGAAGTTCTTAGAGTATATGCAGGCCATAGGCAGGACGGAGGAGTATGTCCTTCTATGGAGCATGGGTGGGGATGTTGAAGACCAGAGCTGTGGGGACATGCCCTGGCTGGTGGAAACTCTCCATCCTGCAGAGGTTCCAGGATTGCAGATGAGGAGAAATGAGTTAACCTGGACACTGATTTCTGTCTGGGAGGAAGAGAGGTGGCAGTTCTCTCTAGAGGAGAAAAGCCCTGAACTTCCTTTCCTCATGCCTTTTATTGAGAAGGGTATGTATAGACAAGGGTATACAGTCAGGATACATAAATCACCAATTAACTCCAAATGCTTCAGTTACTATTAACTTCTACTGATTACAGAGAACAATGAAAGGAACACAGTGATCGCTTTAAGTCAAGGTCCGCTGGACACTCGGGTGTCAGAGAATCACCAGGTGCAAATGTTCATACATTTTTCCAGCCTTTGATTTTGGCCATTTTGTTTATGTTAAGGATGAGTATAGAGAGCGGAGCAAGCTTCAAAGCGTAATATTTCCTATGGGAACCCTCAATGCAACTATCGGGTCATACCTGCCTCCAGCTTTCCCGGTTTTCCAATTGAGACTTACAGGCCTTTTGCAAGGCCTACCTCACAGCGAGGCGACAGTTCCTGATACCACACAAAGCAGTGCCTTGCACAGGGCCATGAGAGCTGCGTTCTCAGATACTAGTATGGGCCAGGCTTGGGCCAACTGGATGGACTTTAAGCTGTGGCCTGAAAGTAGCCAGCAGCTATAGCCTATAATGAAAACAAAACTCAGTACCCCAGTAGGCTCTGCAGAGATCACTGAGGGGCCCATGGGTGGAAGAGGGCTTCACCACCTCTGTCGCGAAAAAGCGGAAGGGTCACTTTGAGGAGGGGCTGCCCAGGGCAGCTGTGGCCTCTGATTCCCTCCTTAGTTCTTACCTGCTTAGTGGGAACCCACCATGTCTGGCACCCAGTACTTCATTCATTCATTCATCCATTTACTCATATGCAATTATTGAGCACTTACTGTGTGCCAAGCACTTTGCTGATTACATAGATGATACATCCCCACCAACATGCAGCACCCCACTCCAAACACACACACACTCACTCCATCCCCAGCTTCTCTGCCCGCTTTTCCCTCGGAAAATCCTACTTTGGAGTATTCAGTTCAGTAATCAAGGAGAAACAGAAAAGAACAGTTCTGAGTAGTTCTTCATCTTGAAATTGCTATGCTCTGATGACCCTGTTCCCTTATTTCTAGGATGCAGTTGATTTCCTTTCTCTTGATTTGTCTTATGAATGCCAAAGTGAGGCAAGTTTGCTGCAGAAGCTGAGTGCATTGCAGGTAAGTTGAACCATTTCCCATATTGATGAGGAGTGACAAAAGTTCCTGAGAGCATATTAGGCATTTAACCTTCAGCTGATGTGTAAACTGAAATGCCCCAAACAGTCCGCAGACCTGCAGAGTGGTATCTGAGGAGACCGGCACTGAAAGCATCACTAGAGAACAGCAAGAGGTTGGGCATACTCCAGGGAAGAAGAATGAAGGTTGGCTTATTCGCGTACATCTTTACATGAATCCCCTGCTCTCTTGAGTAGAAATCTACTGAGAATAAAAATTCTAGATTCAAAAGGTCATTTAATGGATTTTGGTCATGGTTGCATAACAATGAACTATATACTTAAAAGTGGTTAAGATGGTAAATCGTATGGTGTGTATATTTCACCACATTTAAAAAAAAAAAAGACATTACAGACCCAGGACCACTAAATCAGATATCAGTTATTGGGACTTTTTTATAACCCACCCCTTCTTCCTGTACCTAGTGTTGTTTTTCTCAAGTCTAATGATTCTGACTCTTTTGAGAAAACATGTTAGGTGTCTCCTACCCAACTATCAGCCATCTCTCCTATGCTTGGTCACTGCTGTGCAACTTCCTTGCTTAATTCCCTGGAGTCCTGACTATTCCCCATCTCCTGAGAGGGTATAACTGATTATATAACCAATCATTTCTCCCCGGGGCCTCCTGAGTTGTAGCAGTATTCCTATACTTACCCTTGAAGAGCTGCCCTCTTGAAGGCCTCCCTCCAGATGCTGCCAGAATCCACCTAGATCTTATTCTGGCCTCTGTAGGTTCCAGCACAAAGCCACTTGCCTCTGCTTTTAGCTCTGTGCCTCCTGGCTTTGATCCCACCACCTCCACCACCAGGAAGGGTGGATTGTGAGAGGAACTATTCATTTAAAGGCCAAGCTTATTAATGTCAAACCCTCAGTGCTGCAGCTAGGTGGAACCTCCATTTTTCCTGAGGCAGGAGGCTCAAAATGGACAAATTAGCATTGATCCCATCCCCATATCCATGTCTTTCCAGCTGGCCCATGTAGATGCTGTTGCTTTTGTTACCTACAGATAATAAGATGATCTCATTAAAGATAGCAGATGCCTTCACAAGACATTCAAGTAATAGCTGCTGGGGTTTTGGTGCCTGCTCTACTCCAGGCACTGCGTCGGGCATGTTATCCTCATGTGATCTCTATCCCTCACAGCACAGCCAAACATCAGACACTAGGTAGTAAGAGTCTGAGCTGAGATTGGAACCAGAGCTTTCTCATGACACCTCCCTGCCTCTCTAAAACAAAAATAAGTCCAAGGTGTTGAGAACATTCTAATTAGGGTGGAATTTTTGAAAATCACATATGATTTTAGTTGTTTTTGTAAACACCTTCTCACCTGAACCCAGAGCCTGCATGTGCAGGCTTGCTGCCAGATTTCTGGGCCTTAAACAACACGGTGGTGTCTCAAGGCCTGCAGATAGATGCACGTGATGACTAAATCTGCCTTTGATCTTCTTCAAGGAATTCCACCAGAGCTTGTTGCTTAGCTAATAGATTGAGGCATGCTGATGTTTAAAAACACATGGGTTATGCAGATGTAGCCCTGAGAAAAGCACCCACCAGTCCTGGCTCCTTTTCTGCTTGAGGATGTGGGTTACAGTTCCCCTTTCTACAGCAAAACATTCTCAAGAAGACCTGCTCTCACTAGTGTCTAGATAAAGCAGTGAACCCTCAGTTCACAGCCCAATAGCCAAACAGTAAATCCTTCCCAGGACAAACTTAGCAGTCACTTATTACCCACTGCACCATTTCTTTATTCCTTTTGTTTCCTTAGGTAGGAATTAAATTCCACATGTTGCTCTTGACAGTTAAGAAGCAGCCCTAAAGATTCAGGATGACCACTCTGGGCACACAGTGGTGAGAATTGAGCTGGAGAGGAGACAGTCCCTTTCCATGCCTGGTAACATCTCCCACACAGTTACCACACCCAGGACAGGAAGAACAGCCGAGATTTCCCCATGGAGAGGGGTTGCCCTGTGTCCACAGGAATCTGAATCACGCTGCCCACGCTTTCTCCTGAACTACCTACCGTCCTTCCACATCTCAGGTTCCCACACTCTCCTCTTGAAGCGGCCTCTTTCCATGGGCTACAGGCGAAGAGGGTGCCGACAGGACAGGGAGGAGCAGGCACCCTCACCCATCCCCATCTCCCCCCTTCTCCCAGGAGCACCTGCCTGCCTTTCTCTGTGTCCCAGGGACCCTCAACCACTGCTCCCACCAGCGTGCTGATGTCTAGGGCCAGAGGTCATCCTCAGGCCAAGCACAATGATGGAGAGCCATGGCACATCCACAGATTCTGCAGGAGCTACACAAATGTCCCACAGCTACGTGTTAGAAACGGCTCTGCTCACCCCAGGAATTCCCTCCTCAGCAGATGGCTCCTCCAGCTCTTTGTTCCTGTGACAGATGGCAAAGGCCACCCTACTGTGTTCTGATCTTTCAAGAAGGAGGAACCTGCCCAGTTCCCTTAGTAGTGTAGCTCTCCTGCCTTGACCCAGGGAAAGGACAAGGCTGGGTGAGTCGCCGCTCCACTAACTGTGGTCCTGGCCAAATTACCAGGCTTCTTGGAGCTTAAGGCATTTTATCTGTAATGAAGGGATGTGATTACGGGTGGCTCTGAGAAAATGAAGAACGTGCCTGGCTCCTTTTCAAGTAGCTGCAGTTGGTACTTTTCAATGGCCTTTATCTGCTCAGAGGAGGAAAATGTTAGCAAGGGAAAAATGATCAACCCAACCTCCCCAAAAAAGGTAATTTAAAGAGAAGTCAAACAACATGTCAAACTAGAGATTTTTTTTTTTTTTGTATATACCAAAATGGCTCGAAATGGGAGAAAAAAATTATACCTGTTTCAATTTTAATGAAAACTTCTCCTTTTATTTTTTTATTATGGAAAATGTCAAACACAGCCAAAGGTAGAAAGAAAAGTACAATGAGACCACCCCCAGCTTCAAAACCTATCAATTTGTGGTTGATCTGGTTTCTTCTATACCCCACTATGCCCCTCCAAAACCAGATTGTTTAGAAGCAAACCCCAGGCATCCATAAATATCATGATGGTGGCAGCTGATTAAGCTTTTTGTAACACAGATCCCTGACAAGGACTTCCTTGTTTTTAATCCTAATACAGTGCCCAGTTCTAGGAAGTACCCCGTCAGCCTGAGATGAAAACACAGACAAACTTATCTCTTTGCTGGGGGTCATGGGGAGGGTGGTCTATGTTATTGAAAAATGTGGCTCTCTCTCCCTCAAAGTCTAGAGTCCGCTCCCTTTATTAACTGAGATAGCTAGGGGTAATATCCAAAACCACATTGAGTGTTCATAGCTTCTCACCTTGAAATATTTGTCCCTATTATCAAGACTTATTCTAGGGAGTTTCAGTCCACTAGCTGGCCTTTATCTTTTTCAGACTGTTGAGCCACAAGTGAAAGTTTTCATCTTCAGTCTGAAACTCCAGAACTGCCCCTCCACCAAGAAGAGCCCAGCTGAGCTGCTCTTCAGCATTTTTGAAGGTAAATGAACCATCACAGGCTTTGAGTGACATTTGGCACACTGGTTGAGGGATAGCAGTCTTTAAAGTCTGGGGTTCCAAGAGGAGGAGGGACCCAAGAAAAGGTGGTCTGAGAGCCCATCCCAGATGGGTTTACTGTCCCTTGTCTTCCTATTGTGGGGTCCTTTAGCTCCTACTGACCCAAGAAAGATGACAGGTTCTGTTCAAGGATGCTGAGGATACCTTGGTCTTAGAGCAATAAGATGTAGGTGTAAGCATGGGAACTGCTTTGTGTCTCTCTGTCCCCTTCCATTACCCTCCCTCCAAGGTTTCTCATCACTGCAGCCTTAGCAGGGCTGCCTCCGCCCCCCACCCCGCCCCCGGCCCCATGCATGGCCAGCCTCCTCTGCTTGCCCTTGTTCATTTCCCCATTACCTCGGCTTGCACTTGGCCCTGGTGGGTACTTAACTGATGGAGCACCTCCTCAATATCTCAGATTCTTGAGAGTGAGTCTGATTGCTTGGCATGGTTCAGGAGATTGCTCCAGGTCCAATTAGATCAAGGGAAAGTTGGGGTCTATTAAGACATCAGGGGCTGAGGGCCACTAGACTCTCTGCAGGAAGGGGCCAAGGGGCACATTTCTGGTGCCCTGATATTCAGTTCAGTCACTCTGTAAGGTCAGTGTATGGGACATGTCACTTATAAGCAGTGCTGAGCTGGCTTCACAGACATCATGAACTTGTTCATAGATATCACTTAATAATCCTCACCCTAACTCACCTTTTATGGCATGACAACTTCTGTTCTTAAATTCTATCCCTTTCTAAATGGTTAAAGTGGTCGATTTAATGTTTAATGTATAGTTTACTACAATTTTTAAAAAATTCACCCTTTCTGATATTTGACTACTTCTAAATCAATTGTTCTCTGTGTGTGGTCCCCAGACCACCAGCATCAGCATCACCAAGGAACTTGTTAGACATTCCCGTTCTCAAGCCCACCTCAGATCTGAAACTGATCTGAAACTTTGAAGTGAGCCCAGCCGTCCGTGTTTAATAAGTTCTACAGGTGATGCCGGTGCACACAGTTTGAGAACCGCTGTTCTAAGTTATAAGTAGGTAGAAACCACTTCTGAGTTTCTTAAATGCTTAGCCCATGGAATTTTCCACAGAGGCTTAGAACCATTGTTGGAGATTATATGGGTTGTATAAGTGAGGAAAACTATTGATTGTAGTCACACACATTGTTAGGCTTCAGGTAGAGTTAATTAAACTTCTTCTCTTACAGCCATCAATAAAGAGCAAGTGCTCACCATTGGGTTTGATATTAATATATTCTTGAATTGTTCACCAAATTCCAAGAAAAGGTAAGATTAGATTTCTTTTCAAGCTACCAATAACTGATTTTTGCAGAGTATCCTGTTGTTCTTTCCCATGTGTAATCTCACAAGACTGTTGTCACCTGCTTCTCAGGCCAATGAGTTCATTGTGATATTCTAGAGAACAGAGTTGAAGGCTCAGAGGGGGAAGCAGGGAGAATCCATCTCTCCTGAGTCTTACTCTGGGCACAACATCGTTCTGGCTCTGTCGCCTGTCATTTGACCACCTTGCATTTCACACAACTAGCAGAACTGGGATTTGAACCCCTGCCTTCTAGTTTAGGATCCTGTGAGTCTGTGACAGAGCAGGCTGGGGTAAAGATAGATCTGACCACCCCAGTGTGGCTGCATGATCTGAATGAGGTGAGTCCTCTGCATCTGTTTCCTCATGCACAATGTGCAACACCTTCCTCTGAGGAGACAGTGTAGATAGGAAAGCTGGCTGCTGCTGTGGGCAGAATCCTAGCTCAGTGGTGTTCTCAGGACAGAGAGTTTTATTTATGGTGGGGTTGCAAATAACTTCTTAACACATGACTCAAGTACCAACATTTGTAAATGACATACTTAAAAACCTAGAGCAGATTTAAGGTTATCCCCATAAATATAGGACACTTATACATTCATATCCCAACGTGCTTCTTGAGTGAGTGAGAAAAGGACGGTGTGAGAACCAGCACTGGGAGTCCCCAGCACCTTCAGCACTGCATGGGGGTGGCCTACACATGGCAGCTCCAGGCACCCCACATTAAGGAGGGACAAGGACCTTCAGCTCTCCTTGTCGTTCATCTCAGCATTGCTCTGTCCAAGGCCATAAACTTCAGTTGCCACCACCTCTTTGTACCTTTCCTCTCCCAGCTTGTGGCTGCCCTGTGCTGTGTGTCCTTCTGTTATTTAATCCTGTCAACTCATCTCAAATCAGCAGTTTAGAACCACAGGCCCTGAGCAGCTGCTACGTGTCAAGCTTTGTGCTGGGAGTATGAACAGTGCCTTGAGCAAATAGGTCAGAACTGCTACCTGACCACATTTGGGGTCAGCTGCTTTAAGTCTTTTCAGAATGTAAACCTCAAGAGGTCATAATAGAAGGGGTACATTAAGAGCTTAGTGCTTATGAAACCATGAGATGATGCATGTCACCAGTTCCAAGGCTCTCTAACCCCTTGATCTCCGGGTCCTTTGCCTGAAGGGAAGGTAACATTGGCTAATGTTCAACTGACCCAGGGTGGGGGGTGGGGACTGGGTTCGTGAAGGAGAGCCTGCTGGGTGGAGGGGGCTCCAGGGGGACTAATTTTGTTTTCTCACTTGAGAATTTTAGCATTAGAGGTGAGACACAGAGGCCCATAAGTGACTAACACAAGAGTGTGGCCTCAAACTCAGCACTGCTCCCTGGATGAGGGAGAAAGGAGTCTTATCTGGGATGCCCTGAGGTGGTTTGGAGTTGGGGCAGGGTCGGCTGAAGGAGGGATGACTGGAGGGCCTGGGCGGAGACTCAGGCTTTGCGTGCTCAATCTTTTCCCAAGCTAGGCAAACCCAGGACTCCCGGCTCCAGGGTTTATGGGGCAACTTCTGTGTTATCCGGGGGCAGTTTATTTATTTCTTCAAGACCTCTTTTCATCCAAGCCAGGACAGGCAGGGTCGGAGCACCGAGGCTGTGCCCTGAGTGGGTGTCACCTGTGTCCCTGTTGTGCTCCAGAGTCATGCGTATGTTTTGGATAATTTATGACTGTAGGTCATCATTTTCCCTCATCACCTTCCTAGCAAATGCCAATGAATTGGTCCTTCATAAAACAGGAGGTGCTTAGGTTGGGAAGTCCTTCATAGGAGGGAGGTCCCTCTGCCATGCCCTGTCATTTCCACCAGTTTCTCATTCTGGGCCAACCAAGTTTAAGTGTCATCCCCTCTCCACCCCACTTCCTCCAGGTGTGTTCTCTTCTCCAGACCAGACACGCCCACCTGGACCCACCCTCCCTCAAGGCTGCCCTCTGCTGGCGGCACAGTTTGTGTCATTAGTCTATATGTAGTGTGGTGCTTTCCAGCCTGTGGAACATGACTCATACATAGATTGGGAAATCAATTTAGAGGTTTGATTTGAAACATTAAAAAACAAACATTTTCCAAAAAAATGGAAGGAAGGAAAGAGGGGAACAATCAGACTTCATTGCATATAACGAGAGTATTTTTATATATTTTATTTCAGATATATTTATTTCTCAAATCAAATAACACAGAATATATATGGACATAAATGTCTATATAGCTACACACACACATAGTGTATATGTTTAAAAGTACAGACTCTGTGCTCTACCATTCACAAGCTATGTGATCAAGGAGAAGTTTTTATTAAAAAAAATACAAAATACGAGTTAATTTACATAAATAAAGTCTGGAGATGGACAATGGATATAATCCATCAGGAATCCAAGCCCGTATCTTGTGGCTTTGTCATTCTTAATAAGGCTTCTGCCTCGTGGCCCAGCACAGACATTTGTGCTGGGAAGCATTTGCTAACCAGTCCAAGGCAGAAAGGGATCTTCCCTGCAGGAGGTTTTTCCTGAAGTCTTCCTCTGGAACATCTCCACGGGAACCTTTAACGTGGAAGGAAGCTGGGCTGACATTATGTTCACATCCAGGCAGCATGCAGAAGGCAGGTTGCAGTGGTGTTGATCTTTAACTGGCGCACATCAGCAAAGTTGTACCAGTAGTTCAATTACGGAAACATTTCTGCACCAGTTCGCAAATAGCTGCTGCTTCCTGATGCCAAGTTACTCATTTCTTTAAGTCTTAGTTTCCTCTGTAGGATGGAGATAAGTAATTTTAGTACCTATCTCATAAATTTATTGTGAAAATTAAATGAGATAAAATACATACATTTGTATCATGTGGCCAGCAGAGAGTCAAGGCTCAATAAATTAAAGTCAACATTATTCTTAGCTATGTTTCATAAGCAATAAATTATAAGAAGAAAAAATATGGCATCAAAACTGAAGATGGTATTCAGAGGTGAGCTAATACAGAGAACAGCAACATTGGTCCAGTATTTGTATTCACGCAGGAGTAATAATAACTCAACTAAGATGGGGTAATAATCATAATTTTTCCATCTGCCAGTCACCTCCTGCCCATGTTTCTGTAGATATGGCTTTCCACTCAGTGTTTCTGGAATCTTTACTGATTAAAGACATTGTTATTGTTCATCAGCAGGGGGGCATTTGTAACTCAGAGTCATTAATTAATATGTCCTTTTGTCACTTCAATCCTGTAGCAGGTCTTGTTCTCTGACTGACAGCCTGAGCCTGCAGGCTGCAGAGCAGTGGGACTTCAAGGCTGCAGCAGGCTCCTCGCCGCCCAGCTCTGCCTACCAGAGAGTCTGGGAAACATTTGCTAACCAGTCCCAGGCAGAACGAGATGCTTTCCTGCAGGATGTTTTTCCTGAAGGCTTCCTCTGGGGCGTCTCCACGGGAGCCTTCAACGTGGAAGGAGGCTGGGCTGAGGATGGAAGAGGGGCAAGCATCTGGGACCAACCGGAGATGCAAAAGGTCGCCAAGGGCCAAGCAACACCAAGCGTGGCCAGTGACAGTTACCACAAGGTGGACTCTGATGTCTCCCTGCTTCGTGGCCTCCGGGCTCAGGTCTACAAGTTCTCCATTTCCTGGTCCCGTATCTTCCCCTCTGGGCATGGACACAACCCCAACCTCCGGGGTATTACCTACTACAACAAGCTGATCAATAGCCTGCTGGACTCGCACATCGAGCCCATGGTCACACTGTTCCACTGGGACCTGCCCCAGGCCCTGCAGGATCGAGGTGGGTGGCAGAATGAGAGTGTGGTGGACGCCTTCATGGACTATGCAGCTTTCTGCTTCTCCACCTTTGGGGACCGTGTGAAGCTGTGGGTGACCTTCCACGAGCCATGGGTGATGAGCTACGCAGGCTACGGCACTGGCCAGCATGCACCAGGCATCTCTGACCCAGGGGTGGCCTCTTTTAAGGTACTTCTTATTTTTGCAGCTCCTACTCATTGGAAGAGATAGGACATTTGGCTGGAAAAAAGTCATTTTATCTTCCCATCAGCAAGTGTTTACTTTTTGTTTTTTAAAGGAAATCAGAGGGAGAGGAGGAACCATAAATTGTTAATCACTGTCCTGGCACTTTAAAAATAGCATTACATCCTCAGAACAGCACTGATGGATGAGGAAATTGGGGCTCAGGAAAAGAAACAGTTTGGTTATGATGACATCACTAGTGGGTGAGTTCGTAGCCAGAATTTGAACCCAAGTCTACTTGACTCTGGAGCAAGTTTTCTTTGTCATCCAGGACTCCTAGCTGCAAGTGACAGAAACCCAATCCAAATTTAATTAAGCAGAGAAGGAATTTATGAGTTCGGGAAACTGAAAATTCTTGGTTTTATGTGATCAGAGTGGAGCTTGGTCAGACCACAAACGATGTTGCCAGGACCCAGTTTTTCTTCTCCTCTTGCTTCCCTTGTTGGCTTTGTTCTTGTACTTGGCGACCAGCTGGCAGCAGCCCTGCTCTTATATATTAAGACCAGGAGGAGAGAAAGCTTGCCTCTGTCTGTCATTCCCAGCAAAAGTCTCTCTGTGTCTCCTGGTCTCATGTTCCTCCTGAACCAATCACTGGTCTAGGCTAGGGGACTGTGGGGCACCGACTGGTCACCGGTCCCAGCTCTACCCCTCAACACACTGGCTGAGAGGCAGGGACTGGGGAGGGGAAGAGGTTGGCTTTCCAGAGAGCTGTCAGGGTATTGTTTCAACAAGAAGGAGATGTATGTAATGGAGATAAAATATAACATGGCTTTCTTATGGCTTCCTTCCATCATTCTTCTTTTTTTTCAAAATCTCCCAGAAAACCCACCAGCTTTCCCTGGCAGCATTCTTCAGGATGAACATGTTAGCCTGGCTTTCCCCTGCCACACTCTGCATTTGGTTCTGAAATGACAATTTACTGTGCCCCATGCTAGATGTTAAGGATACACCCCCACCCCACCCCGAGATGTTAAAACCTTTGGGGGAAGATGATACTAACATGCATAAGGAAATTGGAGAACAATTGAAAATGGCCACAATTAGAGTGAGCTAGAATACTAGGAATAAATGACTCAATAAAATGCCAAAAATCATAGTACTTAAGTCAAGGTTTCCATCGTGTTCCTGTTCAGCAAGGGAGTGCCACAGGAAGAGACACAACACTTCTGAAAAAGGAAGGTTTGAACCTTTCTGTTTGTCTCCTTGTTGTGAAGCTCATTCAAACCTTTTCTTCTTAGGCTTCTTTTTTCTTTTTTTAATTAAAAATTTTCAATTACAATTGACATTCAGTATTATATTAGTTTCAGGTGTACAGCATAGAGGTTAGGCATTTCTATAACCTACAAGTGATCTCCCCAGTGTCTAGCACCCCCTTGACACTGTGCATAGTTATTACAATATTATTCACTATATTTACCTATGCTGTATTTTGCAGCTCCAGGACTGCTTTGTAACTGCCAATTTGCACTGCTTTTCTTAATGTATTTTAAATTTTTTATTTATTGATTTTTAGAGAGAGAGAAGAGGGACAGAGAGATCAGAGATTGAACCCACAACCTTTGTATATTGGAATGATGCTGTAACCAACTGAGTTACCTGGCCTGGCCAGTTTGTACCTTTTTATTGAAGTAATTAACTTTTTAAAAAATATATTTATTGATTATGCTATTACAGATGTCCCAATTTTTCTCCCTTTTACCCCCATTACCTCCAGCAATCCCTACCTTAGTTCATGTCCATGGCTCATGTATATAAGTTCTTTGACTTCTCCATTTTCTATATTATTCTTAACTTCCTCCTATCCATTTTGTACCTACCAGTTATGCTTCTTAGTCCCTGCACCATTTCCCCTTTTCTCCCCTTTCCCCCTCCTAGCTGATAACCCTCCAAATAATCTCCATATCTATGATTCTATTCTGTTCTGCTTGTTTGCTAAGTTTGTTTTCTAGATTCAGTTGTGGATAGTTGTGAATTTATTGCAATTTTAATGTCCATAGTTTTGATCTTCTTTTTCTTAGATGAGTCCCTTTAGCATTTCATATAATAATGGCTTGGTGATGATGAACTCCTTTCCTTTTACCTTGTCTGGGAAGCACTTTATCTGCCTTTCCATTCTAAATGATAGTTTTTCTGGATAGAGTAATCTTGGTTGTAGGTCCTTGCTTTTCATCACATTGAATACTTCTTGCCAGTCCCTTCTTGCCTGCTAAGTTTATTTTGAGAAATCCATTGATAGTCTTATGGGAACTCCTTTACAGGTTATAGTCTGATTTTCTCTTGCTACTTTTAAGATTATCTTTTTATCTTTAACCTTTGGCATTTTAATTATGATGTGTCTTGATGTGGTCCTCTTTAGATCCATCTTGTTTGGGGCTCCCTGTGCTTCCTGGATTTGTATGTCTATTTCTTTCAACAAATTAGGGAAGTTCTCTTTTATTATTTTTTCAAATAAGTTTTCAATTTCTTACTCTTCCTCTTCTCCTTTTGGTACCCCTTCAATTTAGATGTTGGTATGTTTGAAGATGTCCCAGATGCTCCTTAGCCTATCCTTGTTTTTAATTTCTTTTTTCTTCTTGCTGTTATAACTGAATGCTTTTTTTTCTTCCTATGTTCCAAATCACTGATTTGATTCTTGGCTTCATCTCCTCTACTATTGGTTGCTTGTAAGATTTTTCTCTATTTCACTTAATGTAATCTTCATTTCTGCCTGGGTCTTTTTTTTTTTTTTTAAGTATATTTTATTGATTATGTTGTTACAGTTTTCTCACTTTTTTTTTCGCTTTGCTCCCCTCTTCCCAGTACCCGCCTTCCCTCCAGCAATCCCACCCCCCTTAGTTCAGTCCATGGGTCGTGCATATAAGTTCTTTGGCTTCACCCTTTCCTATACTATTCTTAACTCCCTCCTGTCTATTTTGTACCAACCAATTTTGCTTCTTAATCTCTGCACCATTTCCCCACTTCTCCCCCTTCCTCCTCCCAGCTGATAACCCTCCAAATGATCCCCATACCTATGATTCTGTTCCTATTCTGGTTTGCTTAGTTGCATTTTGTTTTTGTTTTTTAGATTCAGTTCTTGATAGTTGTTTGTCGTCATTTTAATGTTGATAATTTTGATCTTCTTTTTCTTAGATGAGTCCCTTTAGCATTTCACATCATAATGGCTTTAGCTTTACTTTGTCTGGGAAGCACTTTATCAGCCCTCCCATTCTAAGTGATACCTTTGCTGGCTAGAGTAATCTTGGTTATAGGTCCTTGCTTTTCATCATATTGAATACTTCTTGCCAGTCCCTTCTTGCTTGCAAAGTTTCTTTTGAGAAATCAGCTGATAGTCTTATAGGCACCCCTTTGTAGGGAACTCTCTGCTTTTCTCTTGCTGCTTTTAAGATTCTCTCTTTATCTTGAATCTTTGGCATTTTAATTATGATGTGTCTTGGTGTGGTCCTCTTTGGGTCCATCTTGTTTGGGGCTCCCTGTACTTCCTGGACTTATATGTCTATTTCTTTTGCCAAATTTTGGAAGTTTACCTTCATTATTTTTCCACATAAGCTTTCAATTTCTTGCTCTTCCTCTTCTCCTTCTGGCACCCCTGTGATTTGGATGTTGGCATGTTTAGAGTTGCCCCAGAGGCTCCTAAGCCTCCCCTCATTTTTTTCAATTTTTGTTTCCTCTTTCTGTACTGGTTGACTGTTTTTTTCTTCTTTATGTTCCAAAGCATTGATTTGAACCCCGGTTTCCCTCCCTTCACCATTGGTTTTATATGGGTTTTTCTTCGTTTCATTCAGCATAGCCTTCACTTCTTCCCTTATGCATTTGCTGTACTCAAGCATATCTGTCAAGCCTGTGAGCATTTTATCACCAGTGTTTTAAACTCTACATATGTTAGGTTGGCTATCTCCTCATTGCTTAGTTCTCCCACTGGAACCTTGATCCCTTCCCTCTTTTGGGCCATACTTCTCTGTCTCCTCATCTTGGCAGGCTTCTGTGTTTCTTTGCCTCTGTGTCGTAGGCAGAACTGTCACACCTGTTACATTTTAAGGGACAGAGCCTTAGGTATTTGTCAGTACAGGGTGACCTGTTTCACCATGTTGTGGTGCTGTATGTGGGGGAGTGGTACGAAAGGGAACAATGCCACCTGCTCAGCACTCTCCCCTTTTCCAGGCACTTCTCCTGCTTCCCACATGGGACTGGCGCCTCTCCAGCTGTTGCCCTGGCCTTTGTTCCCAGAGTGGGCAAGTCTGTGAACATTCTAGGAATGTGGGGGCTCTTTAAACAAGCAGACTCTTCTGAGAGACTGGCAGTTTCTTCCTCCGCCCCACCCCCCATTGGTTTGCACAGTCAGAAGCAATGAGGCTTTATTTTCCCCAGCGCTGGAACCGTGAGCTGTGCGGTCTGGTCTGATGCTGGGAGTGCTCCCCAGGTGTCCCTCCCCACTTTTTTAAACATGTGACTGCGCTTTCTGCCAGCCTGCCACTGCCGCTGCTGCTGCCACCACCACACTGCTTCCTCTCTTCCCTGGCTGTGCCCCTCCTATCTGTCTGGATGAGTATTTCTTCTTTATATCTTTGTTGGACTTCAATGCAGCTCAGTTTTCTGGAACTTCTGGGTGTACCTAGTTTTGAGATAGTTGTATTCCTTCTTAGTTGTGGAGGGAGATGCAGCATGTTTGTCTATGCCTCCATCTTAGCCAGAAGTCTCTGCCTGGGTCTCTTTTATGCTGTTGAAATACCCAATGAGTTCATTGAGCACCCTGATAACCAGTGTTTTGAACTCTGCATCTGATAGCTTGCTTATCTCCATTTTGTTTAGTTCTTTTCTGTAGTTTTGTTCTTTTTTTTTTTTAATTTGAGCCATATTTCTTTGTTCCCTCATTGTGGCAGCTTCCATGTGTTTGTTTCTGTGTATTAGGTAGAGCTGCTTTGACTCCCTGTCTTAGTAACATGGCCTGTTGTAGAAAAATGCACCTGTAAGTTGTTGGGGCAGAACCTTAAGTAATCACCAAGGCAGGGCCACTTGTATCATTGCTCTGTGGCTCTGTGTACAGGAGGGCTCGCAGAGGGGAGAGTGCTGCAACCTGGCCTCTGGAATTTTGCCCAGGAGGAAACTGTCTCCTAGCATTTGTCCTGTTGCCAGTCATTTCAATTTCTCCCTGTATGCCACTGGTTCCCTTCCATCTGTTCCCCTGGTGCTGAATCCCAATGGAGATGAGTGTGCATAAGTCCTAAGTCCATTGCAGGACCTTTAAGAGGAGGCTCCTAAGAATCCCTCCATTTCTCCTGCTGTCCCACCCCCCACTGGTTTTTACAGCCCAAAGTTATGGGGACTATTCTTCCTGGTGCTGGAACCCTGGGCTTGGTTGTCTGGCTGGGACTGGGATTGCTCACTCCTATGATATCCCTCCATGTTTTTATCCAAGACGTGGATATGGGACCACCCGTTCCACATTTCCACATCTCTCCACCTCTCTGCCTCTCCGTGTCACCACCCTTCCTACCCATCTGGATGAATGTGGCTTCTTTAAATCCTTGGTTATTTGACTTCCATACAGCTTGATTTTCTGACAATTCTGAGTTGTAGTCTAGTTTTAATTTTTGCTGTAATTGTGCAAGGAAGAGAGGCATGTTTACCTATGCCACCATCTTGACCAGAACCCTCGAGTCAATTTGTACTTCCTAATCTCTTCAACATTTTCAACAGACCCCCAGCACCCCTCCCACCTGCCAACCCTCAGTTTCTCCTTTGTATCTATGGGTTTGTTTCTGTTTTGATTTTTTAGATTCCACGTATAAGTAAAATCATATGGTATTTGCCTTTGTCTGACTTATATCATTCAGTGTAATGCCCTCTAGGTCCATCTATGTTGTGGCAAATGGTAAGATTTAATTTTTATGGCCAAGTAATATTTTATTGTCTATATGTGCCACATCTTGTTATCCAATTATCTGCTGATGGACACTTGGGTCTTGTTTTCTTATCTATTCAGTCACCCTATATCTTTTGATGGGAGCATTTAATTCACTTATGTTTAAAGTAATTATTGATAGATATGTAGCTATTGCCATTTTATTACTCATATATTTTATCTTTTTTCTTCTTCTTAAATGTAACTTTTTTTGTAATAATGGTTTGGTGGTGATGAACTCCATTAGCCTTTTCTTGTCTGTGAAGCTATTATCTGTCCTTTGATTCTAAGTGATAGTTTTGCTGAGGCTTCTTATCCCTACAACATTGTTCCTGAGATTTTTCTACATAAACCTCCAGGAGAAAGTCCACCTCACTTTTCTACTTCAATTATTCTTTTAAAAAGATTTTATGTATTTATTTTTAGAGAGAGGGAAAGAGAGAGAGAAATAGAGGGAGAGAAACATCAATGTGTAGTTGCCTCTCATGTGCCCCCAAACTAGGGACCTTGCTCAAAGCCCAGGCATGTGCCTGACTGGAAATCAAACTGATGATCCTTTGGTTCACAGGACGGCACTCAATTCACTGAGCCACACCAGCCACGGCATCATTTTACTTATTAGTTAAAACATTATAATACCATTAAATACAAATTTCAAATAAAACGTTTCTCTTATATATCTTCCAGTCTTGGCTTCCTTGAAGTCATAGTGTGATCACAGTGTACACTAAATCTAGTACCTGTTTCTAAAAATAGACTTTTTTTTTTTTTGCCCTGGCTAGGTAGCTCAGTTGGTTAAAGCATTGCCCCAGTATGCCAAGGTTGTGGGTTTGATCCCTGATCAGGGCACAAACATGTGTCAACCAATTAATGCATAAATACATGGAACAACAAATTGATGTTTCTCTCTCTCTCTCTGTCTGTCTTCCTCTCTTTCTTCCTTCCTTGCTCTCTCTAAAATCAATAAATAAAAATATAAGAATATAAAAAACTTTATTTTTTAGAGTGTTTTCAGGTTCATAGCTAAATTGAATGGAAAGTACAAAGATTTCTCATATACCTGTTACCCCTAAACGCGCATAGCCTCTCCCATTATCAGCATGGCATATATCGATGAATCTACATTGACAGATCATAATCACCCTAGCAACCATTTTTTACTTGACATGTTGTTAATAATTTTCCACATTATAACACATTCACGATGACTTTCTGATGGTTGTCTAATATTTCCTGAGCACCCTGCCTAATATTGACTAGTTTAGAAGGGGAGCACTCCTGCCTGTTGGAAAGAATCATGGTTTACTGTTGGAGTTTAGGACACAGTTAAGCACTAACATTTGGGACAAGAGAAGCACTCACTTTCTAGGCATCTTTTGACATGAAATTCTTCAAAAGTAAGTGTCATCATCTTGAGATGATAAAAAAGGAAAGGGAACTGAGCAGTAGTGAGTTCTCTTCTGTAGTCCCACATTTCTGCTTGGTGCTTTTGTGTGTACTCTCTCATTTAATCCTCCTCTATGGATCCATAAGTACCTGCTTCTTGCAGACTAGGAAGCTGAAGTTGAAACAGAAGACTGTTTGAGTTGAATGAGCAAGTTAGTGACAGAGTCAAGATTTAAATCTAGGTTTTTTATACTGCAGACACCCTGCTTTTGCTCATTTTCTCAGGATGCTCCACCAAAGGAAGCTGTTGATTCTTCTAAGACGATCAGTTAAGTCCACAGAGAGATTTCTGGATGTGATGTTCCTTCTTAGATCTTATTAAGTAGAAAGGAGAACAGGTAACCTAGAAGAATTGTTCCATTCTTTGCATACTAAAATGATATCCATCCCCCATTAGTTGTTGACTAGTCAATAAATACTAATTGAGAACGGAGGCAGAAGAACATTGTGGGTGACAGCACAGGCCTGGAGTCAGATCGCCTGCGTTTTACCCTTGCTGCATCTTGTTTTCCTCATCTGTATAGCAGGAATAATAAACGTACTTGCCACATGAGGTTGTTGTGAGGATTACATGAGAAAATTCATTAACAATTGTTATTGTTAATATAATTGTTGAAGCTGTTGCTATTAACCTCTTGGTGGTAGTATTGACTTGTTGACACTGTCACCCACGTTGTTGATTTTGGGGGCACTGGTGTTGATGTTGTTGAAGTCAGCACTGTCTATATTGTTGACTTGTTGACAGTGTTAGCATCAGTCTTAATTTCTTGTTGATGTTTTTGACAGTGGTATTAACTTATTGGTAAGTTAATGACAGTGTTGGCATTAGTGTTGATGGTGACATTTTCAGTGTTGCTGTTATTAATCTACTGATATTGTTGACATGGTGTTAATTTGTTGATATTATTGTTGCTGACTTGCTATTGGCTTCTTCTTCACAAGGTGGCTCACTTGGTACTCAAGGCTCATGCCAGAGCTTGGCACCTCTACAACAGCCACCATCGGCCACAGCAGCAGGGGCGTGTGGGCATTGTGCTGAACTCAGACTGGGCAGAACCCCTATCCCCAGGGAGGCCTGAGGACATAAGTGCCTCTGAACGCTTCCTGCACTTCATGCTGGGCTGGTTTGCACACCCTATCTTTGTGGATGGAGACTATCCAGCTGCCCTGAGAGCCCAGATTCAACAGGTAAACAAACAATGCCCCAGTCCTGTGGCCCAGCTCCCTGAATTCACTGAAGCAGAGAAGCAGCTCCTGAAAGGCTCCGCTGATTTTCTGGGTCTGTCCCATTACACTTCCCGCCTCATCAGCAAAGCCCAGCAAGACACCTGCATCCCCAGCTATGACACCATTGGAGGCTTCTCACAGCACGTGGATCCTGCTTGGCCCCAGACTTCATCCCCTTGGATTCGCGTGGTACCCTGGGGTATAAGGAGGCTGTTGTGGTTTATATCCTTGGAATACACAAGAGGAAAAGTTCCAATCTACCTGGCTGGAAATGGCATGCCTATAGGGGAAAGTGAAAATCTCCTTGATGATTCCTTGAGAGTAGACTACTTCAATCAATATATCAATGAAGTGCTCAAGGGTAAGAACAGTAGATGTGTTGGTGATTGAAAGGTGGGTAGTACTTCTTAAAGTCTCCACAGTTTTGTTTTATGAGACAAAGACACTCTCCCAACTGAATGAAGCTAAAAAGTAGTATTGGTAGTAAGAGCATGAGTCCTTCACATCAAACTCCTAATGTTCCCCCTCAATGGCCTCAGGTCTTTCTTTGCTCCTAGAACACCTCCCTTCTAAATTCTGCCCATCTGAGTCCTATCCACTCATTAAGCCTCATCATCTTTTAGTGCATTTATTTAACAAATATTTATAAGCTGCCTATTATGCACCAGTCATTGTGTAACACAGTAGGGGTATAATAGTGAACAAAAATTGTCTATTCCCAGAGGGTACTCACAGTCTACAGAGGGGCAAGGACATCAAATTGCAAAATAGGGTGATAATGGCATTATAGGATGATACGAGGACACTTAAGATGGTATTTCAACCCATTAAATCTTCCTTCATTGCTCTAGCCACATTGATCTTCATCTCCTTTAACTGGCTATAAAAAATACATCCCATATTATTTACTTTGATTCAATTAATTCATATCTACAGTCTTACTCTTAGATAACATACTGTTTCAAATGTCTTTTTATTCCAAGCAAAAAGGAATGGCAAACAGGTTTCATCTTATATGTCAGTCCTAATCATTTGGGAGTGGTTAATTTTCTGCCTAGAGGGCTACGAAAATTTCAAGGCCTTGTTTAGATTCAAAGAGAAAGAGAGTTGATAAGTGATACTTGCCATGAGCACTGTAGTGAGGAATGGAAACACAACCCACTGAGGGGAGATCAGACACCCTTTTTTATTCTTGTATTCTTCTCACCATCAAGCTTACAATTCTATAATCTTCATAATCTTGGAATTCACGTAAGGCATGACCTCAAGTGATCCTTGACACAGCTCTGTGTAATCAATAGGGACAGATACTTCCCTGCTGCTCTGAGATATTAAATGATGTGTCTGAACATCCTGTGAGTGGAACCATAGACCTTTCTCTTTCTGGCTCAGCATTTCACTCTACCCTCTAACCTACAAGGCTTTTATTCATCTTTATGTCCCAGAGCCTGACACAGTCTGGAGACAAGGTAGGTGCTTACCCAATACTTGTTGAATGAACAACTTTTTCTATCTCTTATACAATCAATGTTTGTTGAGAGGCTCTGTGATCTGATAGAAACAAAGCTTAATACTTTGCTGACTACCAGTTGAAGCCCACAGCCATTGCCTTACTTTAACTCCAGTTCTTGGTTGACTTGCCAGACTATCTTTACTTTCACACAATTCTGGAGTCCAGAAGTCTGAAATCAAGATGTCAGTAAAAGGTTCTTCTCCAAAGGTTCCAGGGCACAATCCTTCCTTGCTTCTTCCAGCTTCTATTGGCTTCCAGGCATTCCTTGGCTTGTGGCTGCATCACTCCAATCTCTGCCTCCATCTTCACATGGCCTTCTCCTCTATGTCTCTGTAAGGATGCTAGTCATTGGTTTTAGGGCCTGCCTGGTTAATCCAGGATGATCTCATTTTGAGATCCTTAACTTAATTACATCTGCAAAGACCCCTTTTCCAAGTAAGGTTACACTCACTGGTACCAAGGGTTAGGACTTAGACATATCTTTTTTGGCACTACCATTTAACCCACTGCACCAGGGAATATATTTCTTTAGACTTTATTTCTCTCTCTCCCTCTCTCTTTTTTTTTTTTTTTTTAACATGTAGTGTATGTGTGATCATTTTTTTGTCAATATTGCTAGACATAAACCAGGAAAAACAAAATCATATTTTTAAGATGAAATGATTTATGTATCCCACATAAAATCAAGGAGTCCTGATATTAACAGGTAGGACACATTCTCTCCATTATTCATTTTAAGACAAGGATGTTCCTTTGGATTCAGAGTTAAGGCCATAAGTATGGCAGGATGTTTTGTGGGGCTCTTATAGATATTCCTTATTCATTCTGAGGAAGAAAAAGGGTTAATGTTTTTGGAGTAACCCAAGTCACCTCCAAAACTTTCATGTCCAAAGGAAAACCTTTCCAAAGCAAACTAACAGAGACTGTAAAATAATACTACTTTTGTTTTTCCCCACAGCTGTCAAGGAAGACTCAGTGGATGTTCGATCTTACATTGCTCGTTCCCTTATTGATGGCTTCGAAGGGCCCTCTGGTTATGGCCAGAGGTTTGGGCTGCACCACGTCAACTTCAGTGATAGTGGCAAGCCAAGGACTCCCAGGAGATCTGCCTATTTTTTCACCAGCATCATTGAAAAGAATGGTTTCCTCACCAAAAAAGTAAAAAGACTGCCACCACCCAATACAGCAAACTTCCCCCCTAAAATCAGAGCCTTCACTTTTCCATCTGAGGTGCCCTCCAAGGCTAAAGTGGTTTGGGAGAAGTTCTCCAACCAACCCAAGTTTGAAAGAGATTTGTTCTACCATGGCACATTTCGGGATGACTTTTTGTGGGGCGTGTCCTCATCAGCCTATCAGATTGAAGGAGCTTGGGATGCTGACGGCAAAGGCCCCAGCATCTGGGATAACTTTACCCACACACCAGGTAGCAATGTGAAAGGCAATGCCACTGGAGACATAGCCTGTGACAGCTATAACCAATTGAATGCCGATCTGAATATGCTTCGAGCTTTGAAGGTGAAGGCCTATCGCTTCTCTATCTCCTGGTCTCGTATTTTCCCAACTGGGAGAAACACTTCTATCAACAGTCATGGTGTTGATTATTACAACAGGCTCATCGATGGCTTGGTGGGAAGCAACATCTCTCCCATGGTGACACTGTTCCACTGGGACCTGCCCCAGGCCCTCCAAGATATTGGAGGCTGGGAGAATCCTACCTTGATTGAGTTGTTTAACAGCTATGCAGACTTTTGTTTCCAGACATTTGGTGACAGAGTCAAGTTCTGGATGACCTTTAATGAGCCTACATACCAGGCATGGTTGGGTTATGGCTCAGGGGACTTTCCCCCAAATGTGAAGGATCCAGGCTGGGCACCTTACAGGATTGGCCACGCAGTCATCAAAGCTCATGCCAGAGTCTATCACACTTATGATGAGAAATACAGGCCAGAGCAGAAGGGGGTCATCTCTTTGAGTCTCAGTGCACACTGGGCAGAGCCCAAGTCACCACAGGTCCCAAGGGATGTGGAGGCAGCTGACCGGATGCTGCAGTTCTCGCTGGGCTGGTTCGCCCACCCCATTTTCCACAACGGAGACTACCCCGATGCCATGAAGTGGAAAGTGGGGAACAGGAGTGAACTCCAACACCTAGCCACTTCCCGCCTGCCAAGTTTCACTGAGAAAGAGAAGAGGTACATCAGGGGCACAGCTGATGTGTTCTGCCTCAACACCTACTCCTCCAGAATCGTGGAGCATACAACACCCAGGTTAAACCCACCCTCCTACAAAGATGACCAGGAGATAATTGAGAAGGAGGACCCTTCATGGCCTTCCACAGCCATGAACAGAGCTGCTCCCTGGGGGATGCGAAGACTGCTCAACTGGATCAAAGAAGAATATGGTGACATCCCCATTTACGTCACCGAAAATGGGGTGGGACTGACAAATCCAAAGGTGGAAGATACCAGTAGGATATTTTACCACAAAACCTACATCAATGAAGCTTTGAAAGGTATGTGAGTGTTCATGACCTTCTTACAAAATCTCCCAACACCCATATGCCATGTGCCTGAAATGATTTGGCAGAGTGGATTACAAACCATCAACAAGTCTCTCTCTTATGTGCTAAACTCCATAATTCTTCCCCTCTCTGGAGTTACAGATCCCTTTGGGAATCTGAGAAAAGCTATGGTCATCTCCCCAAATGGACACACACACAGTCCCCATAAGAATATTTTCATGGGTCCATTCATGTATCGTTGAGCAACTACTGAGTGACAAGTTTTATTCTAAATGATGGGGAAACAGCAGTGAACAAAACAGATAACTTTCTGCTGATGGGTTCCATGCAACCCAGTGCAAGGAACTGTTCTCCAATTCACATTTGTGTTTAACTTCTAAAGTGGGCTGAGGCTCTTGAATCTGAAACACATCCTTTTACCCCAACAAAAGAATTTAATTTTACAAAGATTAGTCATTAATACTTGTTTGGGGGCATCAGGACTGGTAAAACAAAGACACAGGTGATCTGTCTATCAGGGCTACATTACTAGTGTGTACAAGATGATTTAGAACTACTGTCTTGAGTTGAGGAGCCAGTACTTGCCTGGGCTTCTTGGGGTCAAGTTCTTCTCTTTCCTTTGGAATGTTCCCAGCCTACAGACTTGATGGTGTAGACCTTCGAGGGTATGCCGCATGGTCTCTGATGGACAACTTTGAGTGGCTGAATGGTTACACAGTCAAGTTTGGACTGTACCATGTTGATTTCAGTCATGTGAACAGGCCTCGCACAGCCAGAGTCTCTGCCAGGTACTACACAGAGGTCATCACCAACAATGGCATGCCGCTGCCCCAAGAAGATGAGTTTCTCTATGGTCAGTTTCCCAAGGGCTTCATCTGGAGTGCGGCTTCTGCTGCATATCAGGTGAGGAGTTCAGGGCAGTTCAACAACACCTGTTGCATGCCTACTATGTGCCAGGTTCTGGGCTCAGTGCTGAGGAGGGCAGGCATGAGCAGGGGATTTTCTTAGACTGTGGGAGGGAAATGTGGGGTGCTGTCTGGGGAGTCTTGCAGGTCCTCCTCTCAGGGATGGGTGTTAGCAGGCAGAAACACTTAGCAAAGACATGCAAATATGAAGATTCTCTCCTTTTTTTTCTTACCTCATCTCCTCCAAGCCAGCAATTTACTCAACATGGCTATCACATGGGCTTGTCTGGTGTCTTAATAACATCATACCATTGCCTCATACATACCAAATTAAGCTTACTAATACAGAAAATATGAGAGTTTTGCATTTTTTCCCCAGAAAAATAAGAGAGAAAAGGCAAAGAGGGACATGCTCTGGCACTGAGTGTGCCATGGGGTGAGAACCACAGCTCTGCAGGGTTACAGCTAGACACAGGAAGGGGTAGGGATTTTTTCTGGGGCACAGGTTGCAGGCCTTGCTGGATTCTTAAGCCCTTATCCATGCAAGGGTGGGGAGAGTCTTGAAAACATTTAAGTCAACCCACATCTTGAATGATTAAATTGGTGTCAGTGAGCACCCATTCTGTTCAATATGGCAGTCAGCAGGCCTAATTCTTACCATTTGTGATGTTGAATATTCTAATTAGCAAAGTGGGGGGTATAAATTGAGAATGGATTCCTGATTATATGCCAACTGACTGTATTCTTTTTAAAATCTTTTATTTGGAAATCCTTTTTTTTGGTTTTCTTTACCTTTATTTTTGACTTTATTATTATTACTATTTTAAATTATGCTTTATTGATTATGCTGTTACAGTTGTCTCAATTCCTTTTCCCTTTGTTCCCCTCCACCCAGTGACGCCCCTCCCTCCAGTTTTCCGCCCCCCCTTAGTCCATGCCCATTGGTTGTGCATATAGTTCCTCTGAACATTTTCCTATCTACTTCACTCCCTCCTACTATGCTTCCTAATTCCTGCACCATCTCCCTCCCTTTTCCCCCTCCCCCTTCCCTGCTAACCTCCTCCCAAAATGTTCCCCATTCCTATAGTTCTCTTCCCAGTCTTGTTGTCTACTTAGTTTGCCTTCGTTTCGGTTCCCTAGCTTCTGTCATTGATTGTTGTGATACAGCTTTCATTTTAATGGTCATAGTTTTGATCCTTTCTCCTAAATACGTCCCTTTAACATTTCATATAACAGTAGTTTGGATCTGATGAACTCCTTCAGTTTTACTTTGTCCTGGAAGCACTTTCTCTGCCCTTCTATTCTAAATGACAGCTTCACTGGATAGAGTATTTGTGGTTGTAGGTTTTTGCCTTGCATTACTTTGAATATTTCTTGCCAGTCCCTTCTTGTCTGCAGAGTTTCTTTTGAGAAATCAGCTGACAGTCTTATTGAGACGCCTTTGTATATAATTCTCTTCTTCTCTCTTGCTGCTTTTAAGATTAACCTTTAGCTTTAATTTTTGACATTTTGATTATAATGTGTCTTGGTGTGGTTCTCCCTGGGTCCAGTTGTTTTGAAACTCTCTGTGCTTCCTGGACCTGTAAGTCTATTTCCTTCCCCAAGTTAGGGAAGTTCTGCTTCATTATTTTTTCACATAGTTTTTCCACTTCTAGTTTTTCTTCTTCACCTTCTGGCAACACTATGATTCGAATGTTGGCCCGTTTATAGCTGTCCAATAAGTTTCTGAGCTTCTCCTCATTTTCCTCACTTCTAGTTCCTCTTTCTGCACTGGTTGACTGTTTGTTCCTTCCCAGTGTTCTGATTTGTTGATTTGATCCCTGGTTTTCTTGCCCTCACCACTAGTTTCATATGTGTGTTTGTTCATTTCAGCAGGACTAGCCTTCATTCCTTCCCCGTCATGTTTAAGATCTGCTGTTGGGTCTGTAAGTGCTTTTATAAACAAAGCTCTGAACTGTGCCTCAGAAAGATTTTCTATCTGCTGCTTTGTTAGATTAGAAATTTGCTGTCTGGTTAGCTGCGTCACTGGGATCTCTATCATGTTCTGTGCCATCCTGACAGTTTGGTGTTTACCTTTGCTTCCTGCGCAGGGCTGTCACACCTCTTACGCTATAGGGGGCGAGGAGCCCTGTGCACTCGTAACAACTGGGCGTTTTCTGCGAGGGTAGGGGTCCAAGATGAATCCCTGCCATTCAATTTCCGCTGAGAGACCGGGAGCCTCCTCCTCCGTCCCCACCCCCACTGGGCCTCACAGTCCAAGGCAATGGGGGTCTGCCTTCCCTGGCTTTGGAATCGCAAGCTGACAGGTCTGGTCTGCAGCCAGGGGTGCTCCCTGGGTGCTTCTCGCCTCCCCCTAAATATGGGTGTCTGTGCTTACCACTGTCCTGCTGCCATCACTGCTGCTGCTGTGGATGGCAGAGCTTGACCTCTCCTCCCCGGCTTTGCCCCTCCTACCTGTCCGGATGAGCACTACTTCTTTATAACTTCATATATTGGACTTCCTTTTATTTTCTGGAACTTCTGGTTATTGCTGGTTTTGCGGTAGTTGTATTTCTTCTTAGTTATGGAGGGAAACGGGGCGTGTCAGTCTAGGCCTCCATCTTGGCTAGAAGTCTTCTGTGTTTGTTTGCTTCCATCTCCCATGGGGGGGCTGTCTCGGGTGGAGCCTTAGGGATTTGTCAGTAACAGGCGACCTGTTTCACCATGTTGTGGTGCTGTGTGCGGGGGAGGGGTCCGAGAGGGAACAATGCCACTTGCCCAGCACATGCCCCTTTTCCAGGCACTTCTCCCAGTTCTGCACCAGACTGGCGCCCCTCTAGCTGCTTCCCTGGCTGTTGTTTCCAGAGCGAGTGGGTCTGCGGACGTTTTAGGACCGTGGGGCCCTTTAAACAAGCAGACTCTGCTGAGCCCGGCAGTTTCTGCCTCCATCTCAACCCCCACTGGTTTGCACAGTCAAAAGCAATGAGATCTGATTTTCTCTGGAGCTGGGACAGTGAGCTACTCTGGTGAGGAGCTGGGAATGCCCCCCAGGTGTCCCTCCTGATTTTTTAAAATGTGTAGCTGCACTTTCTGCCGGCAGCTGTTGCCACTGCTGCCACCACCATGCCGTGTCCTCTCTGCCTGGGCTCTGCCCCTCCTACCTGTCTGGATGAGTATTTCTTCTTTATATCCTTGTTTGCTGGACTTCCATGAAGTTTGATTTTCTGGAACTTCTGGTTGTTTCTAATTTTGAGGTAGTTGTATTCCTTCTTAGTTGTGGAGGGAGATGTAGCATGTCTGTCTATGCCTCCATCTTGGCCGGAAGTCCTGGAAATCTTTTTAAATATAAAATTACAAAAATACTAGAGGACTCTCATATACCCTTTCCCCATATTCCTATTTACATTTCAGCACTTGCCTTATTCTCTCTCCTTGTATGTATATAATGTGTGTGTGTGTGTGTGTGTGTGTGTGTATGAAACTGACTTTACCACCTGAACAAGAAAAGTGTCTACCAGGTTTCTCTACCATAAAATTAATATGTATTTTGTAGTTACAAGTAATTTACGGTAAGCTACTTGGAAACTATATAAATATCCTGTTCCTTATCAAATTTCACCCACTAGTTTTAGCAACTGTTGATAATTTTTGCTTGAATTGGTTATTACTATTATAGTTGACAAATGGTGATTATCTAATTTCATTATTTCTTTACATTTATGTGGCCTTCAACAGAAAAGTTGAGCTTTGTCTTTTCTCCTACTTATTTATATTTTATCTATATGTAAATATATATTGCTATATAGTGTCAGTATGGTCTCATAAAGCTCTATTTTATTTAATGGGTGATACTTTTACTATCATTATGTGTTTAGATGCTCAAATGGACTCATATTTTGCCAGGCAGAGTGCTTGATCCTATGTCCTTCTAACATGGTCCATCATTCTCTGAGCACCTCTCTAATTCTTTCCCGTACAAGGTGTTCCTAGTTCATCTGGTACCTTTTCTGCCTGGCCCTGTAATCAGCCATTTCTCTAATGAGCACTGGTTCCTTTTATTGGATAAGGGCATTTAGAAACCAAGATGTAGGTGCTAAGTGTACTCACTTCTGCTGGGTATCATGACTTCTAGGCCCTCAGTGGACAAAGCTAGGAAGTATTTGTGTGCACACACATGTATACATATACTTGCACTTGCATTTGCTTCTACATTCGCCTCCATCTCTATTGGTTCACACTGATACCTCCAATTCCAGTCCAACAACAGAGGGTTACTGCTAGCTTTCCTATTTTCCATATTTGTAGTTCTTGCTCTAGTAATGAGAAACCAAGCTCCTAACATCCTCAACATAGTCCCTTACTGCTAAACTCCCTGCATTCACTAATATCCCAACCACCGAGGCCCTTTCCTTCACCCAGGTTGCCCACACAGGGTATGTGCTTGCCTCTCTCACAGGGGCTGTGCCGGACAAGCCTTGGTAAAAATGCCACACTCCTTTAGCTGCACCCAGTTGCATAATATCATAGCATATATGCTGAAGTGTTTTAAAGTAAATTACAGAAATTGTACCTGTCAAACTATGTAAGCTGGTAGCTAGTTGTTTGCCCAGTGGCTATGGTCAGTTTCCTCTAAGGCAGATGGGAAGACCAGAAGGAAGCCCAGAAAGTAGCAGATGTCCTGATTAGAAATTCTGCCTCCACGCCTGGCATCACTGGGATGTGTTTGGCCTTGATAGGGTTGAGGCATGTGGAATCATTCTTTTAAAGTTTTAGGGAGCACTCCCCATACACCAGACAAACACTGTTATGTTAACTAGTGGGATGCAAAGATGAAATACTGAGACCTTACAGTCTGTGGGAAGCCTGCCAGCAAGCGCATAGCTGCATAATGCAGAGTGGCAGCGCCGTGATGTCCAGAAAGTAGGTACAGAAAGCTGTTGGAGTCAGAAATCAGAGGGACAATGGAGAGCAACGGGAGGTGAGGGGGTAATTGGGACAACTGCTAAAGAACAACAATAAAAAAGGCAAAAATAAATAAATAGAAAGAAATCAGAGGGAGGCCACTGAAGGCTCCCAAAGGAGATGATGCAGACTTACATCCTGACCCAGGCTTTGCTGCTGACAGAAAGGAACTCATGAGGGCTTGACTGCATGACTTAATAAGACCATGTCTTGTCATCTTGAGATTGAAGGTGCATGGAGAGCAGATGGCAAAGGACTCAGTATTTGGGACACATTTTCTCACACACCACTGAAGGTTGCTAACAATGACAACGGTGATGTGGCCTGTGACAGTTATCACAAGATTGCCGAGGACGTGGTCGCCCTGCAGAACCTGGGTGTGTCCCACTATCGCTTTTCCATCTCTTGGTCTCGTGTCCTCCCAGATGGAACCACCAAGTACATCAATGAAGCGGGCCTGAACTACTATGTGCAGCTCATTGATGCGCTGCTGGCCGCCAACATCAAGCCCCAGGTGAGGTGGGGCCCTGGCCAGGACTGTCCACGTGGGGGACCAGCTGTTCCAGGGAGTACATTTACTTGTAAACAAAAGCTGTTTCAAATTTAATTTTTGAATTGTTAACAAATTCATGAGGAAAAGAATTCCAAACGCATAAAGGAGTCTGCAATGTAGATTTTCCTTCCATCCCTGACCCCGAGCCATTCAGTTCCCTTTTCATGGGCAGCCGAGTTTGCTAGGCTCTCATGTCCTTCTTCTGTGCATAGAAGCCAGCAGGTGTGTATTTGTGTATGTATATTTCTTTCCCCCTCTTTTTCATAATGATAAGATACTTGCTTTTATTCCGCAATATTTCTTACAGATATTTTCAAGTCCATACCTAGTGTCCTCATTTTTTTTCTTGTTATGTGGAATTGTTTGTAGCTTTTCTAATTACCTCACTGCTCATGGGCATCTTCCCTGTGACCTTTCTGCTCGTTTGCCATCATAACCAGTACTCCGATGAGTAACCATAGACATACAATCATCCACATGGGCAGTTTATCTGTGGATAAAGTATGTATATTCTTAAGCCATGAGTTATTATGAATAATACAGAAGCTCATTTGTGAGCTTGCTTTGCTATCACCAAAACTGTAAAACTTTATTTGAGGGCCTAAGAACACGCTTCCTTTCCCCGGGCCATTTATGATGGAGCGCAGGAGTTCTATGAAGCTCGCGTCTCCTCTGTTGTCATGGTTGGAGATTAGGCACCGTGGCCAGAGCACAATCCCCACATTACAGCCCCCCTTCTTCCCACCCCTCCTGTATCTGGGGAGAAAGTGCTTTCAGGACTTCTCCTCACACTGATCACCCTGCAGGAACCAACCGGCCATGGGGCAAGAGTGCTAGGCATGACGGGGGAGAAGGAGGCCAGGCGGCTGTCTTGCAGGGCCCCAAGAGCTGGATGGACAATGCCATTCGTTACATACCACACTTCAGAACAATGTCAGAGAGCACACAACTCAGAGACAAACGATTTTGTACCTCTTGAGGGCACAGAGACATGACAGAAAGGGAAAGTGTCTGGCCCGGGAACTTCAGGGAGGTATGGGTCTCAAATGAACAGGAGATTTTGATGGGTGGCCATGCAAGGGAAGGGCATTTCAGGCAGAGGGAAGGACTCGACCCAGGTTGACGATGCTTAGAGGCCCAGTGCAGACGAAGGTCAGTGGAGACCACAGCTTAGCCAAGGTGGGCTGTGTCAGGGGCATTAAGGGGAAGGCTGAGAGAGAAAGGCCACCTCATCAACATGGCCAGAAGTGTTCCCTCCCAGCAAATGGTTCCCTCCACAGGAGGAAGCTCCAGACACAGTAGATGGTGGCCTTGGGAGTGTCCCTTTACAAGTAGAATGGCTCCATCCTCCAGGGACCCTCCAAGTCTCAGGCTCTCAGCATTCTGTCCAGGCAGGTTCTGATTTGAGGCTACCCATCACTAACACTGAAGAGCAGTCAGGGTACCTCTTACTTCAGACCTCGCAATGATTGCAGGATGTGGAAGAGGCCTTAGTGCCTGAGCCCAGAGTGGGAGGTGCAAAGCTGGGGTGCAAACCCAGACTTCCTGACGCAGATGCATACATTTCTCGCTCTTCCAACTGCTGCCCGCCTCTACCACCAGAGGACCTTTGAGCCTTTTTTGTCATATCATTTGTCCTCAGCTTTAGCAGCAAACATGCTTCCTGTGAAAAGCAGGCTGATGGAACTGCTGATCTTGCTTTCTCACAGGTGACCATTTACCACTGGGACCTGCCCCAGGCCCTCCAGGATGTTGGAGGCTGGGAGAATGAAACCATTGTACAGTGCTTTAAAGAGTACGCCAATGTGCTCTTCCAGAGGCTGGGGGACAAGGTGAAGTTTTGGATCACACTCAATGAGCCCTTTGTCATTGCTTACCAGGGCTATGGCTATGGGACAGCTGCTCCAGGTAAGGTCCCAGGCCCAACCTGTCAGCTTTTTGGAGTGTGGCATTCTTAGCACCTGTAAGACATGAAATCAAGTAGCATTGGAGGAGGAGGCCAGGAGAGCCCCATGGAAGTGCCTCTGAATCCCTGCCTCCAGCTCAGGGCTGGCTGCATAACAGGCAGTACATTTTCCCTCTTGACACCACTTTTGCTGAACGTGAATCTCACATGTCAATGATTCCAAATGGCTTCATTTCTTTGCTCTGAGACTCGAAGTGCCTTAGATGGGAAGCTCCCTGAGTCAGGAACATGGCCTAATTGATATAGGAAAGGACTGTTCATTCATCAGTCTATACAGGTCCACAGTCTGTTTTCTGCAACTCCAAAATACCAATGTCTTAGGTCAGCGGTTCTCAACCTATGGGTCGCGACCCTTTTGGGGCTCAAACAAGCCTTTCACAGGGTTGCCTAAGACCATTGGGAAACACATTATATAATTACATATTGTTTTTGTGATTAATCACTATGCTTTAATTATGTTCAATTTGTGACAATTAAAATACATCCTGCATATCAGATATTTACATTATGATTCATAACAGTAGCAAAATTATAGTTATGAAGTAGCAACGAAAATAATTTTATGATTGGGGGTCACCACAACATGAGGAACTGTATTAAAGGGTCATGGCATTAGGAAGGTTGAGGACCACTGTCTTAGCTAATTGATTTGGCTGACCTGGGCTCAACCTGATTTGACCCAGCATGAGGCTGCTAATGGGCTTTATCCCACTTAGGTTCTGCTGCAGACACGTAAGCATCTGTGATTACAGAGAGCTGTTCTGGGCCCTGCTAGGGTGATATGTAAATATGTTACATGCAATTTCTTACTTTTCTAAGACAAAAAAAATCCCCTTTTGTTCCCAAACACATTTGACCCTAAAAGCTTTTGAATGAGGGATTGTGGACCTGTCCTTGCCCCTTTGAAACCATCTGGTTTCCCTTTTCTCTAGTTCTGAGCTTATGAGTAAATTTGTGTTCATCTGTGTGATCCTCATTATCACATGTAAAAACTAGGAAGAGTCACAGGGAGATTTGGAAACACTACCAGATGTGTCTCCCATGGGTCCTTGGTTGGCACTATGGTTTATCATTCCTTCAACACATGAGAAGGGGCCTCATAACATTGGCTCTCAAGGAATCTGTCAGCTGCTTCCATCAGCCAGATTCTCCAACCTTTGCTCTCACAGTGGGTTTCCCAGAGTGCCAGGATGTCAGCTCCAGAGGCAACTCCTTCTGGCTACTTTGCCTGAGACGTAGGAGCCACTCTTTGGGAAGGGATACAGAAGCACCACATTTATCGAGTACCTTGTGTTTACAGACAGTGCTGCTGGGACCTCCACATATACTATTTTATTTCTTTTTCCCAAGAACTCCGATTGCTTGTTGTGCAGAGGAAAAAACTAAAAGGTTGAAATAGTCACCCAGAGTTGTGCATGGCCCACTAGTAAGAAATGGAGCCAGGATTTAAATCCTTTCTTCCTAACACTGAAATCTACATTCTTCCTCCCAAACACATAGTGGATATCTATAGGCAGAGAGTGACACTCGGCCACACTGAGTCTTCATTGACATCCATGCATATGTTCCCAGGAATCTCTTCTAGGCCCGGCACAGGCCCCTACATTGTTGGCCACAACCTAATAAAGGCTCATGCTGAGGCCTGGCATCTTTACAATGACGTGTACCGCGCCAGTCAAGGTGGCATAATTTCCATCACCATCAGCAGCGACTGGGCCGAGCCCAGAGACCCCTCCAAGCAGGAGGATGTGGAGGCAGCCAGGAGATATGTTCAGGTCTGTTTTCCCTCTGGGTGTTGTTTTTACTATTACATGTTTCCCCTCTCCCAATCTGTCTAATGGAAATAGAATTAGATAGCAAAACTAAAGTGTAGGATCTAGGCCCTGTTTTGCCATTATCTGATTTTGTGAACTTGATAATATCACCTAACCTTTTGGACCTTAGTTTTCTCATCTATGAAGTGCAGGTGACCTACCTACCTCCTAGGTTTGTTGTGAAGAAAGTTCTTTGGGGTTATCATTTAGGTCTTAAAAAATTATTTGCACATGTAGTCCTTGCTTGGTATAATATTGGCTTGAAACTAACAAATAGAAAGAAATTCTCTCCCTCTGACTACAGTAGTTAGTAGAGCTGGGCTGCAATGTCACACTTAGCCTCTAGGTGTCACCATCTAATTTTATTTCCTCAGCCTAAGCATTCCTTAAATTAGGGAACTTTAGACTCTGTGAAATTCATTAAGTGTTCCTAATTTTCCAATTCCATGAGTTTAACATAAGTTTATCATCTTTTGGTAATGTAATTTCTCTCCCAGGAAGTAGAGACACTAGTAAACAGGTGCTAACAACACAACCCACTCCTCTTTAAAAAAAAAAAAAAAAAAAGGAGAGATTTTATTTACTTATTGTTAGAGAGAGGGGAAAGGAGAGAGAAAGAGAGGGAAAGAAACATCGATGTGTGAGATTTACAGTGCTTGGTTGCCTCTTGCATGACCCCAGCTGGGGACCTGGCCTGCAACCCAGTCATGGGCCCTGACTGGGAATCAAACTAGTAACCTTTCGATTGGTAGGCTGGCACTTAATCCACTGAGTCACACCAGCCAGCGTGACCCACCCCTTTAATCTGGGCCCTGACAAGAGAAGAGAGAAAAGAATGGCCTGCTCGTGGCACAGTTTTCCCCTGGCTCCTGTTAATCCCTCTCCCATGTTTCTATATCAGGAAAGATAGCAAGAGTCTTTCTAAACTGGTCCCCACCTTTGGCTCTGTGGAGGAGCCTGCAGACTGCAGAGCTCAGAGGGGACACCAAGAGCCTTGGTTTGCCACACTCTTCACAAGACAACTTGACAAAGGCAGTCAGATTAATAAATGAAAATAAAAGCTTGATTTTCCTATTTGTTAGCCAGCTGGGAAAGAAGTCTTGGAACAAAATTAGTGCATCCCTCACTTCAGACTCACAGAATATATTGAATTAGAGCAACACTTAGTTTTCTGAAATCAAAACTCCAAACCTTGGGAAATGTTAGGTTGTAGTCTCATTTGGCTGAGACACTTGCTGGTGACCCACAAGACAGACAGCAGCCCAGGAGCAGGACACACACATCCTCTGGTGAGATGAGCGTCTGCGGAAGGGTCTGCAGTTACCTCAGGATGCACAAAGCCTCTTTGACGCAAGTGTGTTCCAGGCCTCGTCTCTGGCTGAGAATGCAAGGCCCATAGTTGGGGCCGCAGCTGGCAAGTGAGGGGAGGACGTGGGGAGACAGAGAAGCCTTTCAGGACCGCAGCGTCATAGCATTTGGGTGCCTTTAAGGTGAGGGTGGCCTAGACCTCATTCAAGGAAATACATACAAAGTTCCCACTTTAGGAATCCAATGCCCATGAAAAACCATTCTTTGCCTGGCTGCGGGAACAGCCTTGCAGCTCAGCCCTCCCCAGAGTGTTCTGAGTGAGCCTCAGGCATGATGATGGGGAAGGACCCACTCCACAGTGAGAGAGGGAACCGCAGCCTCAAGGCTTGTAGGGTCTCCCTGTTTTCCTGTGGACCCTCTGAAGGGCAGCACTGACCGAGTTCTGGGCCAGTGCTCAGTCCCTGCATCTCCCGCATGCTGCCCTCAATGAGGTCACAGCACAGCAAACCAGAGGAGGTGAAAAGACCTTTGGGCACTTAAGCTGCCACATACAAACAGCCATGGGGAAGAGAGTTTAACAATGGGATCTGGAACAAAAAAGCAGAACAGAAACAGACTCATAGATACAGAGAACATTTTGACAATTGTCATGAGTCAGGGGATGGATAGAAAAGGTAAGGAGATTAAGAAGTACAGATTGGTTGTTACAGAGCAGCCATGGGATATAAAGTACAGCACAGGGAATAGTCAATAGTATTGTAATAACCATGTATGGTGTCAGATGGGTACTAGATTTACCAGGGTGATCACTTCATAAGATATATAAATGTCTAATCACAGGGTTGTACACTTGAAACTAATGTAATATTGTACATCAACTGTAATTTAAAAATAAAAAAAATTAAATGGCAACTACTAAATACCCTGCCAAAAAGAATGGGATTTGGGAAGAATGTGAAGGGGGGGGGGTGGTCTGAGGCCAGTGATTGCTGAGCAGGGAAGTGTCCAGGGGTGCCCACCTGTTAATGCTGAGGATGACTGTCCCCCCACCCTACCTGCAGTTTATGGGAGGCTGGTTTGCACATCCTATTTTCAAGAATGGAGATTACAACGAAGTGATGAAGACTCGGATTCGTGACAGGAGCCTGGCCGAAGGCCTCAACAAGTCTCGGTAAGGTTCTGGTGTCCACATGCCCAGACAGGAGAGGTCAGGGGGTGCATGGTCTATGGGGTTGAACTGAGGCTCTTGGGTGGAGCACAGTGGCGAGTGGCTGCTGGGGTCAGACAGGTGTGTCAGAGGTAAGTTACCGTATCTCTGAGCTTCCTTGCTCACTGGGAAGATTAAACATGATGGTGTATGTGAAGCTTTTAGCCCAGGATCTGGTATTGCTATGTGCTTGACAAAAGACAGTTCTTATTGTCATTATTATTATTCAGAACAGTCAGGAAATCGATCTCTAGGGCACCCACTTATCAACCCACTACCTCACTCCAAGGACAAATACCCTAGCTCATCCCATCATATCCCATCACCTAGGAGTGAATGTGGATACAGTGGGTGATAGCTCGCAGGTGCCTTTTGTCATTTGGCCAGCAGGGGACGATGGGTGGCACAAAGCCATCCTATTTCCTGGCTCACCTCTCTTCCCATCAAGGAAGTAATAGCAACGTCAACAACAGCTAACTTGTATCCATCTTCTATTGGTGCTTCTATTCCTATTTAATGATGAGGCACAAATATTAGAGCAAGATCATCCAGCTATTAAATGATGGAGCTGAGACAGGAAACCAGGCTGTCTGATTCCAGGGCCGACAGGGGGTTTGAGTCACGCAGCTGGGATTAGAGGTGTGGTATGTGGATGAGGCTGGAATGACTTGGCCTTATGGAAACTCATCCACAAGCTCCAGGTAACTCCTGTACCATAGTTCAAAAGGCCTTTGAGTCTTTCCCTCAAACTACCGCATACAGCCCAGCTGTAAGGATTAAATAACCCAGTCCCCACTCTCACAGCACACATCCCGGCCTGGTGAGGCCCTTGGCCGAGCAGCTGTGCCTAAAGGTCAGATGGACCAGCTCTGGTCTCCCACAAGCAAGAGCACTCCAGTCCATCAACACAACTTTGCTGAGTGCCCAGCTCAGATTCGGGCCCACCCTAGTCCGGCAGAGTCCACGTAAAGAGAAGCTTCCAAGTCTGGCTCCTCAAGTTGCCGACGCACCAGCTGGGGGGCCAGTAACCCTCATCACTCCAGGGCGGGCTGTGTAGACCCAGGGGACTTCATAACAAGGCAGCACATCAGCTGCGCTGGGCCTTCACAATGAGTAGCATTTGGGAGAACAGAGGGCATTCCATCCGAGGGGAAGGGAGCAAGCAACAGCCTGTGTAACTGACAGCAGTGGAAGATTGGCCTGGTGACAGTGGAGTGGCCAAGGCCACCCAGTAAAGGGCCTGGAGACCAGGTAGAGGGATTCAGCTTTGATGCCTTGGGCCCTGAGGAGCCACTGCTGGCTCCTGAGCAAGGGGAGTGAGGGGTGTGATAGGACTGGGCTTGACTGTTCTCCCAGAGGTTTCAGAAACCTCGGGGAGGGAAGGTTTTTGATGCCTCAGGTTAATGGTAGCAGGAAGGTCAAGATGAAGGCGTCAGATGCCTAAGCAGGGCAATCTCTAAGCAACCCTAAACTAGCAGCACCAGGGTCTCCCTGTCAGAAGGCATAGGTAGTCAGATTTGGCTGAGAGGAACCTGTAAGTGCTGTACACAAGTGCATATTAACCCAATTTTATAGGGAAGTCTCAGAGTACATGAAAAATGCTCCAGCATGTCCTGGCTGGTGTGGCTCAGCAGATTAGAGTTCTGGCCTGTGAACCCAATGGTTGCTGGTTCGATTACCAGTCAGGGCACATGCCTGGGTTGCTGGCCAGGTTCCCTGTTGGGGGTGTGTGAGTGAGAGGCAGCTGATCAATGAATCTCTCATACATTGATGTTTCTCCACCTCTCTTTCTTCTTCCCTTCTCTCTAAAAATAAATAAACTCTTAAAAAAAGAAAAAGAAAAATGCTCTAGCAAATGTTTATTTTTAAAAAATACAGTAAAATCATGTGAGAAAAATTCAAATCTCAAAAGTTCAACAAACTTAATTTGCAAAAATATTTCCCCTACTAATAAGAATAAAATTTGGAGCCCTTGCTGCTGTGGCTCACTGGATTGAGCATCGGCCTGAGAACCAAGTGTTGCTGGTTCGATTCCCAGTCAGGGCATACGACTAGGTTGCACATCAGGTCCCCAGTTGGGGGCACGTGAGAGGCAACCACACACTGATGTTTCTCTCTCTCTCTTTCTCCTTTCCCCTCTCTCTAAAATAAGTAAACAAACAAACAAAATTGTTAAAAAAAATAAAAGAATAAACTTTGGGAAAAAGAGGCAAGCCTAAGCAAACCACAACAAAGCAGATTATGGAAACACAAATTTAAAAAGATTATTATAGCCTTAAGGCTTAGTCTTAAGATATGTACCTTAGATGTGTTCTTGATTTCAAAATCTATCACAGATAATATCAGACATTGCACATTAATTTTTGAAGGAAATAAAAATGTGTGTGTGTGTGTGTGTGTGTGTCCCAGAAAGGGAGGTTTATAAATAAAGAGTAGCTTGTAGTTTCATTTTGCCAACAGGAAGATAAAGGGTCTTGTGACACAGAGGGAAGTGAGGTTTGCGGCCTGGTAGGAGGGGCCTCTGGTGCTTTCAGCAGCAGCTGAAAGGGCCTCTCCTTGCTCCTTGCCAGCTGCACCCTAGTCACCGCTTACTCAACATGCCCAGGACACTCTCCGCCCACAGCATGACTGTTCCCGAAGCTCCACACCCTTAATGGCTCCTTCCACGCAGGCTCCCGGAGTTCACGGAGAGTGAGAAGAGGAGGATCAATGGCACCTATGACTTCTTTGGGTTCAATCACTATACCACTGTCCTGGCCTACAATCTCAACTATGACTCTTGGATCTCTTCCTTTGATGCAGATAGGTAAGACAGCCAGCAGGGCCACCTAGAACAATCTTCAGAAAAGACAGTAAGCTGCCCCTTTGCCCACCTCTTACTTTGAGGCCTGCACAGCCTCAGAAAACCGCCTCCTGATGCTGTTCATCTTGGGGTTTGTAAGATGAGGCCTGTCTCCTAAGACACTGAATCAGACCCCATCAGTGTGACAGTAGTAACACAGGCTGGGAATTCCAAGACACTTCCCATTGAGATAGACATGCTTGGAGTTTTAAAATCATGTTTTTTGAGATAAATCTTTTTCTTCCCTCTTCTTTTTTTGTCAGATTTGTTTTACTTATCAGATGTATTTCAGTTAAAATAACAATAAGGGTTGCCCTGGCTGGTGTGGCTCAGTGGATTGAGCACTGGCCTGCGAACTGAAAGGTCACCAGTTTGATTCCCAGTCAGGGTACATGCCCGGGTTCTGGCCCACGTCCACAGGTGGGGGCCTGAGAGAGGCATCCACACACTGATGTTTTTCTCCCTCTTTCTCTCTCTTCCCCTCTCTCTAAAAATAAATAAATAAAATCTTTATAAAAAATTACAGTAAGGGTTTTTTCCGTATCTAAATAACTGGGTTTTATTTGAAATATATGACTCTGCCGACACTTAAGCTTCTGTGCCTCTCCTAGCAGGTGCTCCTTTGGCACAAGCTGCAGCCCTCTCTCGTCCTTCACTGTAGAGAGTGGCAGGGTCTTGGGCACTTGAAGCAGACCCCAGCCTATTGCTCCCTGTCATCAAATAAATGGGTTGGTGCCTGTGCCACTGACCAGATGCAGGTGGCTCAGGGAAGTCCATCCTCTGAAGACATAAAACGCACGTCCCACTGGAGATTGTGGCCAGGGAAAACCAGAGCCCTTTCCCATCTAGCGTGAGGTGTGTTAACAGAGAGCCTGTGGAGGGTCAGGCCCACGAGTAAGACCATGCCACTGTGCATGGGGGAAGCTAGAAGAACAGAGAGCTGAAGTGGCCTGTCCAGGTACACCAGCATTGAGTAGTGCAACTAGAAGTTATGAAGAGAATGTGAGGCTATCTGACTATGCTGGCTTTACTTAGACTCTCAAGTCTAGGCAAAGCCTAAGGTTTTTCCTAGTTTAAATCCTGTTTTGTCTTTTGTGCAATGGGCCTCTAGGAATTCACAAAACAAGACCTAATTTTGTGTTTGAACTGGTAGGGGAGTTGCCTCCATTGCAGATCGCTCTTGGCCTGAATCTGGCTCCTTCTGGCTGAAGATGACACCTTTTGGCTTCAGAAGGATCCTGAACTGGTTAAAGGAGGAGTACAACAACCCCCCGATTTACGTAACAGAGAATGGAGTGTCCCAACGGGGAGAAGTTGGCCTTAATGACACTGCAAGGATCTACTACCTCCGCAGTTACATCAACGAGGCACTCAAAGGTATGACAGGCCTACCCTTCCTCCCTGTGACAGTTCACTGTGCAAACATCTGCTACCATCTGCATTAGGGTGGTATTGAATCCACAAACCCCCATAATAAGAAAGGTGAGGCGTCTGATTTTGCTGGGTTTAGCTATTCTCTGAGGTTTTTCCTTCCTAAATTTAATGGACAAATCCAGTTGCCCATTACAGCTCGACCTGAGTCCCTGGCTGGAACTATTGGCTTTCCTTGATCCTCACCGACATCCCATGTCCCTGAGCTGCAGCGCACTCCTGAAGACGATCTGGGCAGGCGCCAAGAGGAATGCACTGGGGGCAGCTGGTATCTGTAGGGTTTTTTGTTCCCCAAGCAAAAGTCTGAAATCCTCAGCTCAGCAGAACTTGGGATGAGGCTATGGCAAGGAAACAGTCATGCTGGTAAAAGAATAAGAAATTTAAAAAGAGAATGAGCAATGCAGCAGCAAAAATGAACTATTAGAAAATCCTATTCCAGCTAAAAAAGTTTCCAAGGGCCATTTATTTCCTGTAGAGAGGAGCACAGTCTGCCCATGTTTCTGACTCCCACTCAGGGCTGAGCCTTTCTAGAAAAATGCTGATGGCTCTGCAGCTTCATCCACAGAGGACCAGATAACAAATGCTGCATGCAAGGGATAAACAGCTTTCTCAAAGAACTAAAAAGAAAAGCTCCCCTTGACCTGCAGGTGGGACCTGGGGGAGAGCCCTGGGCAGGCCTGTCGGAAAGAGGTCTTACAGGGAAGCTCATGCCGGGGCCTCTGTTTGGACAGCTGTGCAGGATAAGGTGGACCTTCGCGGATACACCGTTTGGAGTGTGATAGACAACTTTGAGTGGGCCACAGGCTTCTCGGAGAGGTTTGGTCTACATCTTGTGAACTACACTGACCCTTCTCTGCCAAGGATTCCCAAAGCGTCAGCCAAGTTCTACGCCTCTATCACCCGGTGCAATGGCTTCCCTGACCCGGCGGCAGGCCCACACCCTTGTCTCCAGCCACAAGGTGAGATGTAGCTCTGGGACAGATTATAGCTGGAGTGTGAGGCGTGAGAGGAGCCTTTTTCTGTCATTTCTTCTAGTTTATTACCCTCCTCTTGGCCTCTCCATTCCCTCATTCATTCAACAAATATTATTTTCTTTGAATGTTCTTAGGATGAAACAAGTAACTTAGAGTTAAAGTTACATCTAGAAACAAGGCCCTAGTCTGGGAATAGGAGGTCTAGAGTCTTGTCCCATCCCAAGCACTGACCTGCTGTGTGACCTTGGGCAGGAAACTAGGCTAATGTGAAGATCAAATATAACAATTGAAAACACATTGCCTGGTATAATGTAAGATGCCCAATATTTGTTGAATTACTAAAAAATATAAATTATTATTCAAATATGAGACAAATATAAGTTATCCAATTTAGAGTAGACTTGAATTGCTGAGAGATGTTTAAGAAATAAAACTACTTAACTTCAGAGGCTAGGAACACGGTGAAAGAGATGTGCATCTCAGCAATGCGCTTACTCTGGGTACCTGTATAGAACTTCTGTATTCCAAGGACCTAGCTTGGGCTTAATATAGGTCAACACAACTCCCACAACCACATATGTACTAGTGTGTAAACTGCTCTTTGTTGCCCTCTCCTAGATACTGGACCCACCGTCAGCCCCAGCAGAGAAGAGGAAGTTCAGTTCCTGGGGCTAGCACTAGGTACGACAGAAGCCCAGACAGCTTTGTATGCCCTCTTTTCTCTTGTGCTTCTTGGAGTCTGTGCTGTGGCATTGCTGTCGTTCAAGTACTGTAAGCGCTCCAAGCAAGGGAACACGCAACCAGCCCAGGAATTAAGCCCCATTTCCTCATTCTGACCACAAGCTATCATCTGTCAGTTCTGCAACATAAGCCTAGTTTGTGTACCTTTGCCACCCACAAAACTCCTTAGCATTTTATATTCTGTCCATACCAGACTTCTTCATCAAGGCCTTCTGTAGTGTCAAAGACTAACCTTAAAAGGATTTCAGGTCCCTCATGAAAATGGAAGTATCTGCATCTTGCCCCGGTATCAGGAATTCATTTGGGCATTAGAACACCCTGCAACTGACTCTTGTGAAAATGTGCAGATACTTAACTCATCTAGTGGTCCTGTGAGCCACTTAATCTAACTGTGCAGTTTCAAGTTTAAGAGATTTTAAAGATAGAAACAGGAGTAAAAACTGTAGCAATCCTTTTTCTGTGAAATGAACTCCGTGGCAGACTACAATGTCATCTCCTACCCTGTCTTCAAACTCCCTCCCAGCCTCATACCATGTGTTTCTCAGAAAATAAAAATGGTACTGTTAACTGTGTGATCACTATCCTGAGTGATTCTCCTTGAGAAAGTAGATTCCACAGAAGTTATGAAGTCACACCAGCTCTTTGGAGTGTCTAAGCTTTCCCACAAGACCAAGGCTTTCTGCTTTTTATATATATATATATATATTTTCTGGGTTAGAGAAATCATAACAAAGCGATGAACTGCAAATCTTTTATTCCAACCACTGCCACGTTTTATGTCCTTCCTGCCTTTCCCTTGTGTGTAGGCAGAGTTTTAAGGACCTAAGTATGGTCTTCAAGGCCCATATGATTTCACCTTGGTTCACATAGCCCGTTCCCTTGTTCCTCTCTCAACCTGTGGCACTTTCTAAACTGCATCTAAATCCTTGGCTACCCCACACTCTAAGTCTTTGCAAATACTATTGCTTCTGCCTAGGATGCCCTTTCTTCTGAAAATGCCTTAAGTTTCAGCTCAGGTATGTACTTTCCCCTGTGGGGAAAGCTGCCCTGAATTCCCCAGGCAACACTCCTTGGACTTTGCTTGTAAATACCCGCTATGACTACATCACACTGCAATTGCAAATCTCCCTGCTATCAGCTTCTTGAGGTCAAAAGACCATGTCTCACTGTCTCTAGCAAGCACATTTTGGAGACAGGGCACTGAAAGCACATCTGCCCCTTTTGTGAGTTTATTCAAGTAGTGGTGGGAGTACAGAAAGATGTGGTCATATCAATTCCCCTAGAAATGTCCTGATGAGACAGTCTCAGCGAGGACCACTTAACAACTTATTTGGTCTATATATCCTTTCTAGGTATCTGTGAGATATATTTTTAAATAAAGCGTAGGTCCTGGCTGGGTAGCTTAGTTGGTTAGAGCATCGTCCCAATACGCCAAGGTTGATGGTTCGATCCCCAGTCAGGGCACATTCAAGCAGCAACCAATGGATGCATAAATAGGTGGAACAACTAATCGATGCTTTTCTCTCTCCCCCCTTCCTCTCTCTAAAATCAATAAATTTAAAAAATAGATTTAAGAAATTTTCAGTACTTCCTGTCAAGATGGCGGAGTAGGTAAATGCTGGGCTCGTCTCCTCCCATGGCCACATAAAAATTATAACTAAATTAGAGAACAATCAACCTAGAGAACCATCTGAAGACTAGCTGAACAGAAGTCCTACAACTAAGGCTATAAAGAAGCCGCATCATGGAGGCTGGTAGGAGGGGGAGATGTGAAATGGGCAGGTCCCACACCAATTATGTGGTGATTAAGAATAGGGAGGGTATCTTCACTGTGGAGATTCCCCCCTCTGAGTAGTGTGGTGTCCAAGCCACACATAGGTCTCCCCAGCCCAGGGCACCAGTACCAGGGACAGGAGTCCCTACATCTGGCTGTGACAACCAGTGAAGATTGCATCCTAGCAAGACGGAGGACTGCTGGAGACAGGTGCTCCTCTTGGAGAGGGGTGGGCATGCACAGACTTATTTGCACACACACTTACTTGATCTAGGCTCCAACACAGGAGAAGCAGCTCCTAAAGCACCAGGCACAGATGAGAGGAACTAAACTAACTTCAAAGAAAGGGCTAAAGGCACAGGGGGTCAGGACAGCTCCCTCTAGGACACAAGTGTTGGCAGGCTACATCGTTGCTTTGCTGAGTGTTCGTCTTACCCAGCCAGCAGGCTCAGAGAGGTACCAAATTGGTGCTCTCCAGGCTAACATGGCTCTCCCCACCCAATTCACGCACCTGACCAAGTCTCTTCTGGCAGCTTTTCCACAAAAGCAGCCTGCCTCAGTTCATGCTGTGGACTTTCCCAAAACCTCTCAAGGGTCCACAAACCCCAAACAAACAGTGGCTGGCCTCAGTTTGCCTCGTAGCTCTTGCTAAGTGGCCCTAAGCCCAGCACAAGCAACGACTGGTCTCAGCTTGCACTGTAACCCCTATCAGGTGGTCCCAAGCCCAGCACACGCAGCAGCCAATCTAGGCCTAGAATGTAACTTCAACTAAGCCTGGCACCTTGGCCGGCCTTGGAGTCCCTCTCAAGAGGCTCCAGAACCAACACACATTGTGGCTGGCTTCAGATAACACAAGAGTACCACCCAACAAGCTTCACAAATGACATACCCAAAGGGCAGACTTGGCTGGCGCCAGAGCTCTGCTAAAGTGACTCCTGCTCTGTGGTGTCAGCTATCACACAGCAGCTTGTCTGCTGCAGTCACAGTCAGTCAGCCTGAGGTCAACCCCATCCACTAATATGACAACAGCAACCAAGGCTAAACTACAACAGAAAGGCACACACAACCCACACAAGGGATACCCCTGGAGCAACTGACTCAAGGGATCAGGAAGGCTGCACCACTGGGTCCCACAGGACACCTACTACATAAGGCCACCCCACCAGAACAGGGAGACATAGCAGATCTACCTAATACATAGAAACAAATGCACGGAATCAGCCAAGAAGAGACGAACATGTTCCAAATGAAAAGCAGGACCAAACTCCAGAAAAGAAACTAAACAAAATAGAGGCAATCAATCTACCAGATGCAGAATTCAAAATATTGGTTATAAGGATGCTCAATGAACTTCAGGGGAGAAATAGAAGAACTCAGAACTTCAACAAAGGGACAGAAAACATTAAAAAGAACCAGTCAGGAATGAACAAATAATACAATAACTGAAATGAATACATTAGAGGAAATAAACAGCAGATGAGAAGCAGAGGATCAGATCAGCTATCTGGAAGACAAGGTAGTTGAAAACACTCAAGACAGCAAAAAGAAAAAAAGAATTTTTAAAAACGATAGGTTAAAAGACCTCTGGGACAACATCAAACACACCAACATCTGCATTACAGGCATACTATAGGAAGAATAGAGAGCAAGGAATTGAAAACATATTTGAAAAAATGACTAAAAACTTCCCTAATTTGGTAAAGGAAAAAGACATGAAAGTCCAGAGTACAAAACAAGATGAACCCAGAGACCCTGACTGGTGTGGCTCAGTTGGCTGGGCATCATTTCGCAAAATAAAAGGTCGCTGGTTTGATTCCAGGTCTAGGCACATGCCTGGACTGTCGGGTCAGTCCCAGGTCAGGACACGTACAAGAGGCAACTGACTAGTTTCTCTCTCAATCAATGTTTCTTTCTCTCTCCTTCCCTATCCCCCTCTCTATAAATAAAACGTTTTTTAAAAAAGATAACCCTAGAGGCCCACACCAAGACATATCATAATTTAAATGCCCCACGTTAAAGAGAGACTCTTAAAAGCAGCAAGAGAACAGTAGTTAATATATAAAAAGGCACTCCCCCATAAGATTGGCAGCTAATTGCTCAACAGAAAATTCCCAGGCCAGAGAAATTGGTCTGCAATACTAAAAGTGATGAAAATCAAAGGCCTACAGCCAAGATCACTCTACCCAGTAAGGCTATCACTTAGAATCAAAGGAGAGATAAACAGAAAGATAAACACAAGAAAAAGCTAAAGGAGCATAAATAAAATATAATTAAAAAATAAAAAACAATAGAAAAAAAAGACTTCATCACCACTGATGCAGTACTATAAGAAAAGTTAAAGGGATTTCTTTAAAAAGAAAAAATCAACAATATGAATAACATAGGAGAGAAAAAAATTCTCACTGATGACCACAGAGGACCAACTATAAAGCTACAAATATTAAAAGACAAAAGTAGGATGATAATGTGTAATTATAACAATTAATGAATACACATACACAAAGGAAAAAATAGTAACAAATATATAAACGGGGATGGGTGATTTTAGAATATATTGAAACTCGTGTAACTATCAACTTAAAATAGACTGTTATAAACAGCTTGGTATACATGAAGCACATGGTCACCACAAACCAAAAATCTACAAGTGAGAGAATAAAGGAAAAGGAATCCAAACGCAAAACTGCAGAAAGCTATCAATATGTAAGAGAAGAGAGTAAAAGAATAAGGAACAGAGAACTACAGAAACAATAATAAAATTAATCAATTTTATTATAAAATGGCAATAACTATATACCTATCAATAATTATTTTATATGGAAATGGACTAAATGCTCCAATGAAAGGCATAACGTGGCTCTTTTCTGTGGTGCCAAGCCCTAGACATCTCTCAGGAAAACTGGAACAAGAACTGTAAGACTAGGGGTAAGAAAGAGCCCCTACATAAGAAGTGAAAATATGAGCTGGGACACCCTGCTGGCAACACCGAGACAGTCCACGTGCGGGAGGTAACAAGAAGTATCGAGCCTTGAGGCTGGAAGTGGGCAACTTCTCCTGGGGTGCTCAGAGTGTAGTACATGCAAAACAAAGATTATTGATGTTGTCTACAATGTTCGCAACAGTGAACTGGCCCACACTAAGACCCCAGAAAAGAACTGCATCATGCTCACTGACAGCACACCGTACCAACAGGCTGCAAGAAGGGGGCCATGCTGACTCCTGAGAAGGAAGAGATTATAAACAAAAACAATCTTAGAAAATTTAAAAAACATAACATAAAGGAAAAAGAATGCCACAATCAGCTGTCTCCTGGAGGAGCAGTTCCATCAGGCAAGCTTCTTTCATGCATCACTTTAAGACCAGGTCCATGTGGCCATGCAGGTGGTTATGTGCTATAGCCTAAGGAGCTGAGCTTCTAGCTGAGGAATATTAAGTCCCAGAAAGGCAAATAAATCCTTCTCCCTCCTCTTAGCTCATGTAATAAAGGTGTTTATTGTTCTATATCAAAAAAGTATAAAAATAAAGACAATGTGGCTGAATGAAAAAACAAAACCCATATATACGCTGCCTGCAAGAGACCCATTTCAGATCAAAAGACACACACAGACTGAAAGGGATAGAAAAAGATATTCCATGCAAATGAAAGCAGAACAACAGGTGGGATAGAAATACTTATGTCAGATAAAATAGACCTTAAAAAAAAAGTTGTAACAAGAGACAAAGAAGGGCGTTTTATAATGTTAAAGGGATCACTCCAACAAAAGGATATAATAACTGTTGTAAACATTTATACATCCAATGTAGGAGCACCTAAATACATACAAACAAATACTGATGGACACAAAGGGAGAGATCAACAGTAATACAATTATAGTACGGGACTCTAACACCCATTGACATCAGTGGATAGATATTCCAGACAGAAAAAGAGCAAGGAAACAGAGACCTTAAATGACATATTAGACCACATGGATTTCATTAATATTTTTAGAACCCAAAAGCAACAGAATATACATTCTTTTCAAGTACACATGGATCATTTTCCAAGACAGACTACCTACTAGGCCAGAAAACAAGTCTCAATAAATTTGACTGAAATCACATCGAGCATCTTCTTTGATCACAACGGTATAAAGTTAGAAGTCAATTATTTTAAAAAACCTCGCAGGTAAAGCTAAATACTGTATCCATAATACCCAAAGTAATCTAGGTATTCAGTGCAATCCCTATCAAAATGTTGCAGAGTGGGGGTCTCCAAAAATCCCCAGAGCCTGCAGGTTGGGGGATGGGGAAAAGGGAACAGCTTTTATGATGCCTTTGCATGACTATGGCTTGTAGCTTAGTGTCTTAGTTATGCAAATGGTGTGGTTCTTCCAAGGCTCCAAGGAGATGGGAGAGAATTTGACTATGAAATAGTGAGGAAAGAGCATACAGAGCCTGTGCAAGGTTCTGTGAATGGTCAGAACCAGTTACCATGTCCACTGTGTCACAGGACGCAGTCAGGGATTTAAAAATAGGTGGCAGACATTCTAGCGAGATCTCCATGAGGCTTTGAGAGGAAGAGAGGAGATCCACACAGTTTGCACGAAAGGGACAACTCCATGCAGTTTGGAAAGGGAGAGAAGAACTCCATGCGGCCTGGAAAGGAAAAGGGAACTCCATGTGGCTTTGAAAGGGAGAGGATACCAAGCGGCTTTGAAAGGGCAAAGGGAGAACTGCGTGATCCACTGCAACACGGCACATGTTTTCCTGGACTGTTACACGGAGGCTGATGACATCGTACCCCAGATACTGAAGGAGACAGCTGACAGATAAGGGATGGGGAACTTCTGGGCATGTTTTTGGCTTCTAGCCTTTTGGGGAGCAAGGGAAAGGCTGGCTTTCGTGGGAGAACAGGGCTCTGAGCTGAAGTGCTCACTGCCCTCCCCAGGTTGGAATACTGTGAATAAAGACCTGTTTTCCTACACTAGTTGTTGGGTTTTATACCAAGGCACCACATGAAAGAACCCCCTTTCGCTCTGTAACAAAAATAGTAATGGCATTGTCCACAGAACTAGAATAACCTTAAAATTTATATGAAACCACACACACACACACACACACAAAAATCCAAATAGCCAAAACAATCTTGAAAAAGAAGAACAAAGTTAGAGGTATCACACCACCCAGTATTAAACTATACTATACTAGAGGGCTATAATAATCAAAAAAGCATAGCACTGGCATAAAAACAGACATAGAAATCATGGAACAGAATAGCTCGTAAACACACGCCTATATGGTTAATTAATCTATGACAAAGAAGGCAAGAATAAATAATCGGGGAAGTATAGTCTCTTTATAGTGTTGGGAACACTAGACAGATACATGCAAAAAAAAAAGAAGGAAGAAGGAGAAGGAAGAGGAAAGAAGAGGAAGAAGAAGAGAAAGAAAAGGAAGACGACGAAGAGGTAGAAGAAGAGGAAGAATAGGAAAAGAAGAAGAAGGAAACTAAACTACCTTATTACACTATACACAAGAATAAACCCTAAATGGATTAAAGACTTAAATGTAGAACGTGAAACCATAAAACTCCTAGAAGAAAACATGGCAGTAAAGTCTTTAACATTGCTCTTAGCAACACACACACACACACAAAAACGTATTTTTCGCACTATGAGACGCACCTGATCATAGATGCATCTAGGTTTAGAGGAAGAAAACAAGAAAAAAAGTATTCTGAACCAAATGGTGTACTAAAATATTTAATAAAATATAACAGAATAATATTTCAACCATGTAAAAGTGGACAGCAGTCAACAGGGGTATTAAGAACCATCGTCACTGTCATTAACAAATGAGAGACTTTAAGGTTCAAGTACTCTTGTAGTTTTCTGGGAACCGCAAGAGCTCACCATTGCTAGTGTCAGAATGTATGAAGCTCAGTTGCTCACAATCACTGATATCACTTTCTTCACTATCTTCATACTGACCAGACACCCTGAGATTCAGCAGTAAAGTGGGACATTTAAGTGTCCCCAGGGCTTTTGAATGGGCCCACCGCTTCCTCTTCTAACAGCTGTACCCACCACTGACAGGTCAGATAATACACATCATAGTCTGTGATGCAATATTCACACCATAAGATACACAGACATTTTCCCCCCACTTTTGGGGAAAAGAAGTGTGTCTTATGGAGCAAAAAATATGGTATATATTTTGGGGTATGTCTCCTCAGACCAGGGGAACAAGAGAAAAAAATAAATGAGACTACAGCAAACTAAAAAAGTTTTTGCAAAGCAAAAAGACAACACACTAAATGGAAGAAGATATTTGTCAATGATACATTTGATAAGGGGTAATATACAAAATAGTATATACAAAAAACTCAGACAAATCAATACCAATAAAACAAACATTCCAATTAAGATTGGGCAGAGGACCTGAATAGACATTTCTCTAAAGAGGACATACAGATGCCCAACAGACATATGAAAACATGCTTAACATCACTAATCATCCGAAAAATGCAAATCAAAACCACAAGATACCTGTTCACACCTATCAGAATAGCTATCATCAATAAATCAACCAACAAGTATTGGTGAGGAAATGGAGAAAAGGAAACATATGTAGTGTTGGTGGGATTGCAAACTGTTTTTTAGCTACTATATAAAACAATATGGATGTTCCTCAAAAAATTAAAAAACAGAACTACCATATGACCCAGCAATTCCACTCCTGGGTATCTGAAGAAACCCAAAAACACTAATTTGGAAGATATATACACCTGTATGCTCACTGCTGCATTATTTACAAAGCCAAGATATGGAAGCAACCTATGTGTCCATCGAAAGACAAATGAATAAAGAAGAGGCAGTACAGATATACAATGGGATATGACTCAGTCATATAAAAAAATGGAATCTTGCCATCTGCAACAACACAGATGGCCCTAGAGGGTATTACGCTAAGTGAAATAAGTCAGCGTAAGACAAATATCCATGAACTTATTTATATGTGGAACCTAAAAAAAATAAACAAAACAGAAATAAACTCAGATACAGAGAACAAATGATGGTCAGCAGATGAGAGGGACATTTAGGGGATCGGTGAATATGGTCAAGGGAATAAGAGGACAAATTGCTGGTTTTGCAAAGTACAATATAGGAGATACAGTCAATATTATTGTAATAACTATGCATGGTGCCAGCTGGGTACTGGAAATATCAGAGGGGACACTTTGTGAAGTATCTGATTGTCTAATCACTATGTTGGACAACTGAAACTAATACAAAATAATATTGAATGTAAACTGTAATTGAAAATTTATTTTTAAAATTAAAAAAATAGAGCACAAAAATGGCAGTTATAAAAATAGTCACAGGGATATAAAGTACTTCATAGGAAATATAGTAAATAATACTATAATAACTATGTATGGTGTCAAGTGGGTACTAGCCTTATCAGGGTGATCATTTCATAAGTTACATAAATGTCTAATAAGTATGTTGTACACATGAAACTAATATAATATTGTATGTCAACACTAATGGAAAAAAAAAGTGAAGACACTTGGGGGAAAAAAGTAGTTTTCAACTGCTTTTAAAAGAGTGATCATGCTTGAAATTTTATTTCTTACAAGCATTCCTTACCTGAACTGTTGTCTCTATAGGAAATTCCTATAAAAATGTTCCACTGCTGTGGGACCCACCTGGAAGTCAGGAACTGTGGTACACAAACATTTTCTCCATCAATAGATTGGAAAAGTTTGTTAGAAGGGAGAAAGGGTGGTTCTAAAACTGATATTAAAGATATTTCTTGGGTCGACTCAGTATTATAAGCTGTCAATTACACTAAAATAATCTAAATATTCAATAACCTTTTTTGGGGGGGCATGGACAAAATATAGTTTTATATTAAGTAAACTTATAAGAAGAGACAAAATAAATCAGGGGGAAGAATATCAAAACATTATAAAACTAGTTAAAAAAAAGTACTGAGTTGGCCAAAATGTCTGTTTAGTTTTTCTCATAAATTAAAAGACATGTTTTTCATTTTCACCAATAACTTTATTGATTTGGGTTTTTTAGTATATCAGCTATCTCCCACCATTGGTTTTTAGTGGCTAGAGGCCAGGATTGCTGCTAAACATCTTCCAATGCATAAAACAGCCCCACGGCAAAGAATTATTTGGACAAAGGTCAACAGTACCAAGAAACTTTGCAAACCACTTTTGATACGATTTATCAATCACAGCACCTTCTTCATACACTGCACAAATCTTTGTGTTTCAGTTGAATTTTACCTGTCACCTTTCTTGCAATAATAAAGCATAACACACTGAAAACATTATATACTTCCTTCCTATTCAATATTAAAATGGCTGCACAAAAATTCACTAATTTTGATTTTTTTTAAATGCACACTGATATGACAGCTGTCATAATACAATCTAACAAAATTGTTTTGAATGAAATTAAGGACAACTTAAGCACTACTAGAGCCATTGTACCGAAAAAACTAAACAAACTTTTTGGTCAACGTAATTGTTTGATAGTGGACAGAGAAGAGAGAGAAGAGAAAAAGCAATACAGGAAAAGAAAGCCTAGATATATAGGAATAGAGTACGTGATAAAAGTGACATGCCAAATCAGTGGTAGGTAAACAGGTTAGATCTTGAGGACGTCAGTCACAGTCAGGGGGACAGGAGCCAGAGCCCTTCCTGGGATACCAGATTTAAATGCATTAAAAAAAAAAAAAAAAACCCATGAGAATTCTAGAACAGAAGGGATTTTTTAAAATTATTTTTTGAAGTGAGAAAGGTATTTACAAGTAAGACTTAAGACCCAGAGGCCATAAAGAAAAACACTATTGAGCCCTGGATGGTGTGGCTCAGTGGATTGAGTGCTAGCCTGCAAATAGAAAGGTTGCTGGTTTGATTCTCAGTCAGGGCACATGCCTGAACCAGGCCCCCAGATGGGGGTATGCGAAAGGCAATCAATCAAGATATCTCTCACCCATTGATGTTTCTCTCCCTTTCCTTCTCCCTCCCTTCCCCTCTCTCTAAAAATAAATAAATAAAATCTTCAAAAAAAATAATGCGGAAAATTATAAACAGAAGGTACTTTCTAAAAAAAAAAAAAAGGGAAAAAGAAAAAAAGAGAAAAGAAAAACACTGATATATATGACCACATAAATATTGTGGCAAAAATTACCATCAATATATTCATCGTAAGATAAACAGAGAAAATATTTACATCCTAGGCTAGACAAAGGGCTGATTTTCTTAATATACATGGAATTCTTATAAATCAGTAAGAAGATGGAAAACACAAAATAAAAACTGGCAAAGAACAAGTAGGTTATTGTCAGAATATAAATCAAAATGACCAATCATATTTAAAAATGCTCAACTTCATTCATGATCAACACAATGCATAAAAAATGCAGACAATTTTTCATCTATCATGTTGATGAAGTTAAAAAGTTATAATACAATGCTGGCAAGGATGTGGTGGGGGTGTAAGTCATAAACCCTTAAGAGTAGGCAATCTGGCAGCCTTTTTTATAATCCAAACTGCAAACACTGTTTGACTCAGTAAAAAATTAACAAAGGAAAAGAAAGCCTAGATATATAGGAATAGAGTACGTGACAAAAGTGACATGCCAAATCAGTGGTAGGTAAACAGGTTAGATCTTGAGGACGTCAGCCACAGTCATGGGGACAGGAGCCAGAGCCCTTTCTGGGATACCAGATTTAAGTTATACAAACCTAGAGGTATATTTTCACACCTAAGAAGATACCTTCAAAAAGATATTCACTGTATCAATGTTTGTAGTAATAGGAAAACAAAAACAAGCCAAAAACACTATAATAATCCATTAATGGCACCAGACAATGGATATAAGTTGGGGTACATTTATCAAGTAAAATGCTATACAGCCATTAGTAAGATAAGATGGCTATGTACTGACAGGAAAGATCTTCAAGACTGTAAGTAAAATGCAAGATGCAGAGTAGTATATACAATATGATCCCATTTATTTAAAATATAAAGATTACATATTTGCTTATTACACATAAAAATTTTCTGAAAATTACAAAAGAAACTGTTAATAGATTAAGGTTACTTTTGGGAAATAAAACTGGGGGTAAAATGCAAATAAGGAGATTTCATTTTCAGTTTATAGCCTCCTCTAGTGTTCTGAGTGTCTTTTTTTCCACATATACTTTTTAAAATATAGAACTGAGGAGGGATCCTCTTACTCAAAGACTCTGAACCATTCTTTTACATATATTTTTTTTAGATCTATATATATTTTTTCAAGGCAAACTGCCTTGAGGTACTCTAAGTTTTTGCAGATATATTTCTAATAGCTATTAGTAGGGTGACACCCATTTGACAGGGTTTTTTGTTTTGTTTTTTAAACCACATATTGCTATATTTTTAAAGATCACATGCCTTTACTTAAATGGGATGCTTGCTGGAATTTTCTTTTTCAAGCTTACTTTTTAGATTATGGAAGTAATATGATCATTGCAGAAAATCGAGAAAACATATAAGGGTGCAAAAAAAAAAAGAGAACTAAAAACACATATAACCACTCTTACCCCTGTTAATGTTTGGTGTGTTTTCTTTGCATTATATTAATGCACAGTAGTGTCTATATTTTAAATGTGTTTACAAAGCTAAGATCACACTGTACCCACAGCTCCATATCCTGTTTTTCCTCCACCCCCAATAAATAACAGGTACTCAATAAACACATATTAAATTGAATTGTTGAATTAATTTTGTACCATTCTTCCTCATCAAAAGTTATTTCTGCACAATGCATTCAGTTGGTTTCTAGTTCTTAGGTAAAATAAATAACACAATGAATATACTTATACCTTAACTTTTTCTGCACTTACGATCATTCCTTAAGGAAAATTATGGGATCAAAGAGTATGAAATATTTGTTTCTGATAATGTTTTTCAAAAAAGTTATACTTGCTTTTACTTCAACCAACAGCATAGCCTGTCTCATTGTCTCCTTGCCAACAATTACTATTACCATTTTAAAATGTCATTGTTATTTCATAAGTGAGAAACAGAAAGTCTGATGAGAAAATTTTCCCTCCCATTATAAATGAGTCCTTCTGTATGTTCACTCAAGGGTAGTTATCTTCCCAACTAAAAGTAGATTAAAAGAGGAACTGTCAAGCTGACTCCCTTTTTCAAACATTATTAGTGTGAACTACACTACCAAAAACATGGTGAAAGGAGCATGTAAGTCAGAGTAATTTAAAGTTCTTAAGAATAATAAAATGAACAAAAGGCATATCTTTATTCCATTCTTCTTGTCCCATACTACAAGTACTTCAGATTTTTGAAGTGTGATTACTGACAGCAAAACTTCAGTATAAAGATGAGAAGACTAGTTGTATATTAGCTGTTGTTTTGCATGTGATGAAAACGAAAACCGTAACACCATGCAAAGTGCAGACACATCACCTCAAAAGAGCCTTGAGCAACAAAAAGATGCTAGGATAACAAAAGTGAAAGCAAAAATAAGATCATTCCAATTTTTTGGAAAAGATTTTTTATTCAGTGTTTAAGATTAAAAACTACAAGATTTTGCTTGCAGCTGATGAGTGGAAAGAGGGGGAAAAAAACCAAATTATCATCTGATTGGCTACTTAAAATGCTCTGACTCAGAGTCAAATTACTCAGTGACACACCAGTTACTTTGTGTGGGCTTAAGAGTTCTGGAGCAAAATAGCTCTAAACAAAACGTATCATCTGAGAACACAGGGCTAATGGGTACATGAAATACTGAATAAGAAAGCTGATAAAGGGAGGTTGTGGCAGAGCTTTTGATTCTTTTAGGCATCTAGCAGTTGGTTACCATATGCAAAGACCTAACAGCAAATTATTTTATCTTTTGACTTGTCTGAGTTAAACAACTTTAACCCACTAAACAGGAATAAAGAGACACTTTATAGATTGGTTAGAAAACATAAAAGTAGTCCCACCTCTCTCCAGTAGAATTTTAGTTGAATTAAATCGTAAGAGAAACAATGATTATTGCACATAATGTACTTGTCACACTACATTTGTTGAGTAGAATTTCCATTCCAAGTGTTGTTTTCATCTTCACCGTCATCTTGAGTCCTCAATCTATATATCTTCCCCTCCTTTTTAAAGTCTTCCCCCCGTTTCTCCAGCACTCTTTTTCTAACAGGTTCCCTGATATAACAAAAGAGGGAGAAAAGAGAAGATGATATAAAATTAAAACAGCAGTAATACAAAGCTGTTTTCTTTACAATTCCATTAGTATAGGCAACCACTTTTTAAGGAAAGTTCATGGAAGATAACTATATCTTATTACTGCAGTATTAGACTTTATGTATTTTTGGCAGGTTGACTTTATATATTTTTGGCAGTTTAACTTTATCCGTTCTCCAAAACAGACCAGCCAAATCATATACTCCATTTTCAAAGCTCCATTCATAGCCTCATTTACAGAAATGGTCAATTAGCAATTTTTAATCCTTTTATAATGTTCAATAATTTATTTACACAATTAAGAGCAAACAGAACTTCTTCATCTGAAAATGGGAAATGGATGAAATTTAAGATAATTCATTCTCCAACACTAGAGGGGAAGAGAGAGAGCAAAAGAAAAAAGGAAAACCAACAGTGGAAAACAAAGTTTTGCTTCTCAGATGTATATCCATACCATCCTTTGCCCCAACCCAAGTCCTTTTCCCTTATTGAAAAATGTTTTAAAAAGTCACACAGTGAGCTATCCAATATTATACTAATTCAGGATTAAATGCTTCCACCCACTGCTCAGTAAGAATCCTAAAATTCAGCTCTAACAAGGTTGAGTTAGAATGCTATTCTAAGACTAGAGAAGAATTTCCCTCTGTCCCCACTTGAATAATGTACTATGGCTACGACTGGTCTTCCTAACAGTTAAGAAAGAAATATGATAAAGCTAAGTCAGCCCAATTACAATATTTACACAAATCTTTATCTAGAAAGTCAACAGGACGCAAGGCAAGACTAGGATCTCGTTACTGATGGCAAACAGGCAAAAATTTTCATTACTTAGTAATACTAGGTATACATTATATTAAATTGTGCTATTATCAGAAAGGGATATAATCTCATCTTCTAGGAAAATACTTTCAAATATGCAAAATCTTAACAGATGTATGAGCTAAAACCCCTAGTGTTGTCTATTAATTAATTAGTATTATCATTCTAACCTTAACCACCTGTAATAAAAGGTAGATCTCCTGGTTAAGGAACTAATCCAAATAATTCTCTGAAGAATCACCATTTTCAAGTGAATATCTGGTTTTTCAGTTTGGTCCTTCTCTAAATGACCAAGAGAAGACAGCCAGCAGATCAAAGAACCACTAGGGTTAAAATTCTCTGGAGCACAATCCCTCTAAAGAAATTATGCAAGATGACTGAGAAATTAATGGGATGAAATATCTTGTTATACACTAACACGGCTAGTAAGAAAAAAACATTACTATTCAGACCTGGGGAAAAAACAGTTTTTACAGTTATGGGATGAAGAGACTTCAATAAATTAAAAAATAAAATCAGCAGAGGTGAAGTAGGTTTTAGATGGCTAAGAAAACTCAGGTAAGTGAGCTTCCCTGGAGAGATGATACAATAAATCTTCAGAACATGGGTTTTTTCCCATATACAGAAAGAAGGCAAAGTATCTAACAAAATTTTCATTTTGGGGCATTACTAATATTTTTAAAATGGGGAAAACACAGATACCTTTTTTCTGAATTGCTGGACGATGCAAGGTTTGAGGATTCTGAAGATGCTGCTCTCACTGAGGTCTGTGCAGGAGGAGGATTACTAAATAAGAAGTTGCTAATCAATCTCCAGATGGCAAGGAATGGGTAAAGTACTGTCCCCAACAATGTCCAAAAGTCTCCACTGGAAGAATGTACCATGGATGTAGTTGGTCTTCCTGCCTAAAAATTAAGAAGTAAACCTAAATAAAGACTATTATCAACCCAATCACATTACATTCAAGGTTCTAGGTAAATGTTTTATCTGAAAAAAGAAAGTCTTATTAATTTTAGTTTACTGCAAGAAGTAAAATTACTAATTTGAGGTTTTTCAAGTGTATATAAGCTTCTAGGAACTCCTGGAGCTCTGATTTTTAAAGGAGTAATTACAACACAGAAACCAGAATGGAGTTTTTGGTAAAATGAACCAATTATTTTTAAGAGAACTAAACCTTTCTACTAAAATTAGTAATTTGATAAGAAAAGTCTTCCTTGATTATTCAAAAAAGGGGAAATGTTCAGACCTCAGTGAATGCAATTAATCCTGATGATTGCAGGACTAACTATTTTAGGTGTGGGGCTCTAGTTCAGAGCAGGGAAAACTGTACTAACCCAGACATAGAAGATCCGGCTTTCATCCACCTCTGGCATATAAGGTGGCACCTTGGCAAAGTCATTTAAGCTCTCTGAGCCTCTCTTCATCATCAGAGATTAAAATATTGTTGTAAGCATCAAATGGGATTAATATGTTAAAAAGTTTTCTAAAAACGTGGTAAACAGGGGAGTACTACACAGATTAAAAAACCACTAAGTCTGTAGATTAAATGCTCTACATTTCTTATTTTCTTTTCCTATTGGTCATTTTTTGTCCATAAAAATAAGCAAGGAAAAAAGGAGAAAATTAAACTAATGTCTCATTAGCAATAACAATACATAAAGCACAGGATAATGGAACAATAAACTGATGTAATATTTTAGGATAAGTGGATTTTAATTATCCACTATATACCTTTCACCTTCCCTTCCTCTAATTATAAGAAACAATCTAGAGTAGAGCAAACAGGACTGTAAGAACAGAAAAATATACAGATGTATGTACATACTGGCAACAGTACCACTGAAGCGCTTGGGGCAAGTTCCAAATCCAATAGTTTCTTTTTATAATCTTCTTTGGTAAATTCTCTCCTGGGAAACATGGTTGCTAATGAAAAATTACCATAAGTGTTGCCAACAGTCTGTAATATAACAAACAGTAAGTTTAAAAACATTACAATAGTGCCTTTTTATAGTAAGATATTACATATTCATATGTATCTAAAATGACTTTTCAATTAAAATTGCCTTGAATTTTTAAAAGTTCATTTAAATGTATACTCAAAAAACATTTATAAAAACTTGGTGTAGCTGAAAGCTGTCAAATCCATATAGTATTTAAAAGCCTTTATACCCTGGCCAGGTAGCTCAGTTGAGAGCATCGTCCCAATACACCAAGGTTGTGGGATTGATCCCGATCAGAGCACATACAAGAATAAACCAATGAATCCATAAATAAATAGAACAAATCAATGTTTATCTCTCTCCTTTCTTCTCTTTCTCTAAAATCAATAATCTTTTTAAAAAATTAATAAAAGCTTTCATAACTCAATAATGACCATAAAATAGCAAGAGTATCTGTAGTTCCTAAAATTATACGAACAAACTGAGTAAAAATTAACAATTAGATACCTCTTTTAAGTATGGCAGCAATTTGCTATGAGGAAAGAAAAAGACTAACATTTTAGCGTTTTATAATTTTTTACTGTAGGTCATAGCATACATACCTCTCATTGTTCTCACTCTAACATAAGAACATACACAAATACAAAATTAAATCATTCTGCTGGAGAGAAGTTCTGATAGGACTCATGCAATCAAAGATCTTTTCTTTCCCCCTCACATGGTTCCTTCTTCCCTTACCTGTGGCAAAAGCAGTAAGACTCAGGCCAGGGGCACCCCCTCTTGAGAGGCCCAAAGTGGGGCTCCAAAGCAAAAGAAGAATGAAAGTGTCTATTGGGTTGATTCTATTATAAAGCTTATGGAAAAGTTCTCAAAATCAATTTTTATACTGTCCAGCCCAGTTCACCAGTGGAGGAAGGTAGACAGCAGGTATCATTCTTTTGGGACCTCAAAGTAAGGTAGCAGATTAAATGCAGAAATGAGATCTAGTGGAAAGATCTGGACTCTAATTTTAACACTGAAGTGATATATGAGACAAATACTGGTACGTATGAGTCTGGATCCTAAAGAACATATGATGCCTAGAATACATTTTGAATAAGAAATCAATCAGAAAATAAAAACTAATTGGAAGTTACTCATCTTATTTTCTAAGATACAAAATTTCACACCCATACAGATTTTGGAGTAAGGCCACAATTTTGGAAGTAAATTCCTGAAGAAGATACTTGCTGTCAAATAAAGATTATTGATCTTTAGGCTTAGACCGCTGACAGATGGTGGGAAAATGGCCATCTCAAAAACATTCTAAGCAACCTGCAGGAAATGTGAAAAGGACCAAGAAACACTGCATCTTTTTTACCAGGGACAACTCCCTCAGATTAGACCTTTGAAAAATCATTTGATTTTCATTCATTCAGCTGAGTCTACTAAGCAGTAAAGAGAGTTTTCCAAGCTTATTGTACAACATCAGCAAATTCCTATTTTTGCACGATAAGCAGATATGCTATTCCCACGTGGCACTAAGAGATGATGGAAGCGTCACCACACCCCAGCGTTGCCCTGTGCCTCCCTCCTGGGGATAAGTCATGATTTATTCATATTCTTCAAATTCTGTTTGAAAATCTACCCCTCCTACATTTTCATAACCTTTACTTCATCTATCTTTACTACAACTCAAGACAAATTTACCTGTGCAGCAAACTGCCTTGCCTCTTCTAGAGGAGCATCAGAAGGGAACTGATTCGTAAAGGAAGAACCGTCAGGAAGACGGAATTGAATTCTTGCGACAGTGCTATGAAAATAAGAAAATTTAAGTTAGCATCTTCACCTCAACATTCTCAAATATCAAAAGTTAGTGGAAATGTCCAATGAAAACATTTTTTTCACAATGTCACATCTTTTTGTATTTTTAAGAACAGCTTTACTGAGCTATAATTCATATAACATAAAATTCACCTTCTTAAAGCATAAGATTCAATAGTTTTTAATAAAGAGTTGTTCAATCATCACCAACATCTAATTCCAGAACATTTTTATTACCCCCAAAGAAACCCTAAACCCATTAGCATTCCTCTCTCACCTAACTCTGGCAACCATATAATCTACTTTCTGAATCTATAGGTTTGCCTACTTTGGGCATTTCATAAAATGGAATCATAGTGTGTAGCTTTTTGGTAACTGGCTTCTTTCATATACTATTATGTTTTCCAAGGTTCATCCACGTTGTAGCATGTGTACATCATTCCTTTTTATTGCTGAATAATATTCCACTGTATGGGATATACTATGTTTGTTTATCCATTCTTCATTTATTTGGGTTATTACCACATTTTGGTTATAATGAAGAATGGTACTATAAATATCCAAGTACAGGTTTTTGTGTGGACATGTATTTTCAGTTCTCTTGGGTATATACTTAAAATTAGAACTACTGCATTACATGGTAACTCTATGTTTAACATCTTGAGGAACTGCCAAATATTTTTTTCAAAGTGGATGCATCATTTTATAATCCCTTTAGCAACACAGTAAAGTTCCAAATTCTCCAAACCAATACTTGTTGCTCTCTCTTTAAATGTAGGTATCCTAGAGGGTATGAAATAGTATCTCATTGTGGTCTTGATTTGAATTCCCTAATGACTAGTGATGTTGAGCATTTTTTCATGTGCTTATTGCCCATTTGTCTATCTTCTCTGGAGAAATGTCTATTCAAATCCTATCATGAGTTATAAAACTTCCTTTTATATTCTAGATACAAGTGCCTTAGCTGTATCTGGTTTGCAAATATTTTCTCCAATTCTATGGGTTATCTTTTCACTTTTTTGATTTTGTTAAATTTATTTTTTAAATTATAGTTGACGTACATTATATTAGTTTCAGACATCCAACATAGTGATTAAATATTTATAAATCTTATGAAATTATCACTACAATAAGACTAGTAACCATCTGTCACCATCCACAATGATGATATTACTATGTTCCCTATGCTGTATAACGTACATGGTATTCCGTCTTTTTCGCACTATAAGACACATCTGACCATAAGACACACCTAAGTTTAGAGGAGGAAAACCAGAAAAAAAAATATTCTGAACCAAATAGTTTACTAAAATATTTAATAAAATATAACAGAATAATATTTCAACCATGTAAAGTGGACAGCAGTCAACAGCGGTATTAAGAACCATCATCCCTGTCATTAACAAATGAGGAGAGACTTTAAGGTTCAAGTAGTCTTCTAGTTTTCTGGAAACCCCCAAAACTCATCATTGCTAGTGTCAGAATGTATGAAGCTCAGTTGCTCACAATCACTGATATCACTTCCTTCGCCATCTTCATACTGACCAGACGCCCTGAGATTCAGCAGTGAAGTGGGACATTTAAGTATCTCCAAAGTTTTCATGTGGGCCCACCACTTCATCTTCTAATAGCTGTCGCCACCGTTGACAGGTCAGGAAATATACATCACGGTCTATGACACAACATTCACTCCATAAAATGCACAGACATTTTCCCCGCACTTTTGGGGGAAAAAAGTGTGTCTCATGGAGCGAAAAATACAATACATTATATCCCATGACTTGCTCTGGCTGGTGTGGCACAGTGGATTGAGTGCCAGCCTGTGAACCAAGAGGTTGCCGGTTCAATTCCCAGCCAGGGCACAGGCCTGGGTTGTGGGCTAGGTTCCCAGTTGGGGTCATGTGAGAGGCAAACGATTGATGTTTCTCCCCCTCTGTCACTCCCTTCCCCTTTCTCTAAAAATAAAGAAATAAAATATTTATATCCCATGATTTATTCTACAACTGGCAGTTTGAACTTCTTAATCACCTTTTTTGTTTTTTGCCCCCATTTTTGATGTCTTTTGAAGCACAAAATGTTTTAATTTTGATGAAGTCCAACTTATCTATTGTTTTCTTTTGTTGCTTGTGTTTTTGATGTCATGTTTAAGAATCCATAGCCTATTCCAAGATCACAATATTTTCTTATTTTGTTTCTAAGATTTTATACTTCTGACTTTTATATTTCAATAAATGATCCATTCTAATTTTTTTTTTTTTTTTGGTGTGAGCTAAGGGTCCAAATTCATTATTTTATATGTGGATATCCACTTGTCCAAACACTGTTTGTTGAAGAGACTCTTCTTTCCCCACTGAATGGTCTTAGTACCCTTTTCAAAAAATCAATTGATCATAAATGTGTAGGTTTATTTCTAGAGACTCAAGTCTATCACATGATCCATCTTTATGCCAATTCCACATTGTCTTGGTTATTGAAGCTTTATAGTAAGTTCTGAAGTCAGAAAAATCTGATCTTGCCCTGGTCAGGTGGCTCAGTTGGTTGCAGCATCATCCCATACACCAGAAGGTTGTGGATTCAATCCCCTGTTGGAGCATGTATGGGAGGTAACTGATTGATGTTTCTCTCTCACACAGATGTTTCTCTCTGTTTCTTTCTCTTTCTCTCTCCATCCCGCCTTCCTCTCTAAAATCAATAAAATATAACCTTGGATAAAAATTTTTTTAAAAAGGAAAGTCTAGTCTTCCAACTTTGTTCTTTTTCCAGATTGTTTTGACAATTCTGGGCCTCCTGCATGTTCATATGAATTTTAGGATCAGATTCCTGCAAAAATCTCAACAAAAAAAACCAGCTGGGATTTTGATAGGGATTGTGCTGAATCTATAAATCAGTCTGGGAAAAGTACTGCCATCTTAACAAAAGTGTAAGATGTGTACACTGAAAACTAGAATCACTGTTGAAAAAATTAAAACCTGAATACATGGAAAGGCATTCTGTGTTCCATAGATAAGAAGACTTAATATTGTTAAGTATATTCTTAAGTATTTTATTACTTTTAGGAATAGATTTTTAAGTGATTTTTATGATTATAAAAGTACTGTTTATTAATTTTCCAATATGGGAAATATAGAAAAGCACTGAGAAGAAAATAAATATTAACCCTAATCCAACTAACAGGATATACTGGAAATGTGAATGTTTGTCTTCACAGCATATTTTTGTTTTGGGAATTGCCTTATCTCTGGTACATGTCTCTCATTTTGGTATGATTACCAACAACATTTCCTTCACCTCCTTCACCACAGGGGTGGGCTTACCAACTACCCCAACCAGAAAGTCCACACAAGTGGACACAGTGATTGATCTGGAGGTGGCTACATTATCCAAGCAGAGTCATTCAGAATTCTTGGTGAATGATATGGGCTTTAGGAGAAAGGGCTCATCTTTGAGGCCCTGGGCTCTCCTAATATCACCTAATAAGTTCCTCTGAGAATGAAGCTAAAACAGAATAAACCAAGAGATTAAAAAGAGAGAGAGAGAGAGAGAAAACGTCCTTATAATATCCTTCACATTCCTGGATCTAGTTGTGACTAACCAAATCCATCAATGGAACTCCTAAATGTACAACTAATGAATGCTCTCTTTTGCTTTATCCTATTTGACTTGAGATTCTGACAACTAAAGAATCCTAATACAGCCCTGGCTGGTGTGGCTCCGTGGACTGAACGCTGGCCTGCAAATGGAAAGGTTGCCAGTTCAATTCCCAGTCAGGGCCCATGCCTGGGTTGCAGGCCAGGTCCCCAGTTGGGGGCATGCGAGAGGCAACTGACCATGTATTTCTCATTCGCTGATCAGTATCTCTCCCTTTCTTCCTCTCTTCCCTTCTCTCTAAAACTAAATAAAATCTTTTATAAAATTTTTTTTTTAAATTGTAATACAAAATGTAATCACTTTGATATATTTGCTTTCTGTCTTTGGAAAAGAGTTCTTGAGCCCTCTTTTAAAAGCCATTTACAGACACTCCTCAGCTTACAATGGGGACATGTCCTGATAAACCCAGTGTAAAGTGAAAATATCATACATTTGAAACACCTAAATTACCAAATGTCACAGCTTAGCCCAACCCACATTAAACTTGTTCAGAATACTTACATTAGCCTACAGTTGGGCAAAATCACCTAATACAATTAACACAGTGTAGAATATTGGTTGTTTACTCTCGTGATAGCACACCTGACTAGGAACTACAGCTCTCTGCTGCTGCCCAGCATCATGAGAGTAATTCCACAAACACTAGACCAAGAAAAGATCAAAATTCAAAATCTGAAGTACAGTTTCTACTGAATGCTTTTCACTTTCACACCACTCTAAAAGTTGAAAAATCCTAAGTCAAACCATTATTAAGTTAGGGAGTGTCTGTATTTAGTATTGTTGTATTGAAAATTCACATTCAATAACAAATACCATTGGCAGCTACCAAACTGGTCAATATGTCTTCTTATAGCAACGCACGCAGGAAATAAAGTACCTTCTTTCTCTTCCAGAAGAGTCCCTCTTAACTTCCATTTCTGCCTGTTTAGCCAGCAAGGCAGCAGCTTTAGCAGCTTCCACTTCTTCCTTTGTTTTTGCAAAACGAGCAGCTCTCTCTGCGCGATCCTTTGAAACAGTCGTTAGACACTAATTATCTTTCACTGCCAAATGCTCCACTCACACATTTCCAAACACAAGGAACAAATAAACACATGCATGAAATTCCTTAAAGCCTTATAATAAATCACTCTGGATCTGGTATATTTCAGTTTTTATCAACTGCCAAGGACCAGAGATGTTATTAAACAAGCAAGGATGTGCTTTTGGTCAGTACTATATTCCCAGAGATCGGAATAAGATCTGGTACATAGTAAATAAGTATTTGTTGGATAAAAAAATGAACAAACAATATTAAGGTAGGCATGGTTTTCATATGTATTACAACTGCTTAATTCTAAAAGCAGTTATTGCAAAACCACCCTAAGCTTCTACGTGATGGTCTAAATTCTCTGAATGTCCCCCCAAAATACTTTTGACTAGAGGAAACTGCTAGGTAACCAATTCTTAGCTTCTTTTCTAGGGCATCTTTGAAAACTACCTTCTGATTACTGATAAAATTCCTAACATATCATGGAAAAAATTACTTTGGAAAAAATCATCTCAATTTTAATCTTAACTGTACTTTAACTCAAAGTACAATTTCTGTAAAAGGAAGCTGAGAATTGGTACTTCTTGAGTAACTAAAATATATTATTTCTGTGTACACTGTCTAATAATAAACCAAAATCTAGGCGCATGGAAAAACAATTTCACAAATGTTCTACAGTCAGCATTAAAAATAAACTGAATAGCCCTGGCTGGTATGGCTCAGTGGATTGAGCACCGGCCTATAGACTAAAAGGTCACTAATTCGAATCCCTGTCAGGGCACATGCCTGGGTTGGGGGCCAGGTCCCCAGCTGGGGGCATGAGAAAGGCAACGCAACTCTGTTTCTCTCACACATGTTTCTCTCCTTTTTTTTTCTCCTTCTTTTTCCTCTAAAAAAATTAACAATATCTTGAAAAAAAAAACCCTTAATACTCACCAATGCAATCTGCTGTTTTATACGCTCTCGAGCTGCTCTATCTTCTGCCTTTTCTCTGTTTCTTTCCTCTAGCATTCTTTTTGTTAATTCCTCTTCTTGCTTTCTTTTGTAATCCAACATTTCCTTTCCAGTTTTTCTCCTCTCAATTTCCTTCTTAATCTCTCTCTGAGTTAAACAGAAAGTTTTATCAGCCAAAAACATAATTTAATAATGTGCCCTAGATATTATTCTGTATGCAGGGAAAGCTGGTTGTAGGTATAGCTAAAGGAATAAAACAACTACATAAAATAAGAAGTCAGGAGAATTTATTAACAGCATGGAAAAATGGTCAAATGTCTATCAATTTATACATCTCTGCCAGTGGTTCTAGTAAGAGTATGACGAGGTCAATGTAATTTGAAAACAGAGAGAATTACAAGTCTTTGGTTTCTAAGGTAAACGAATATGTTACCCTCTAAAGACAACAAGGTAGTCATTTATTTGGCTTGAAGAAATCATAACCTTCCTATATTAGAATCCCATAGAGATGATGCAGATTAGGTGTGCATGGTAGAAAAATAAATGGTGCACTAATATGCAGCAAGACCACAGGAAAAATTATGTCTACAATTTTTTTTTTTTACATGGAAAGAAAATAAAATTTTGATCTGCATCAAAGCAAAATAATTTTAGTTTGAAGTCCCTTTATTCTTAGTGTAAAAGACTCATTGCAGAGGAACAAATCATGAGTCAATTTACTCCCAGGAATTTACAAAAAGGACACTATGATTCTACTATAAGACAGATAATTCCCTTTATTGTGCTTCAACACTGAACTATAACCAGGGAGCCATCCTAGGTCTGCCAACTGAATAGCGAGTCCAATATTCCCTCACTTAATGGAAGAGTAAAACAATGCTCAGTACACAAACTTTACCTGTTCTTCTTCTTTCCTTTTCTCTTCTCTCCTTTCTTCAAGTTTTTTGGTCAGTCTGTATTTTAAGTTTTTAAAAAATACATTAACAGAGACACATCATATTAATATAAAATACATTCAGGAGATTTATTTAGCTAAAAACTGGGGAAACAAACAAACAAGAGAAGATCCTGAAGGCAAAGGAACAAATGGTCTGCTTTGCTCCTGGCTGCTAGAGAAACCCATGATGAGTCAGTGGGATGCCCACTGCGAAGCCTAGTTCCAGCTGAAGGTACCTTATCTCCTACTTACCATTAGTCCCTTTTTATCCCCTGATCTGACATTGATTTAAAAATATACATCTTCAAACAAACAAACAAAAAAACCCACTTACACAGAAGTAAACAGCAATATAGTATAAAATTGTTAACAATAAAACACTGAAGGCTAGCATTTATAAAAACTAATATCAAAACTGATTCCTGGTCACCCTAAATGTTCCTTGCGTAAGTTCCAGCAAAATAAACTAAAGATCATAAGTGATCATTTGCTGTTCTTGTTGTGTTTATGCAAATGAACAGGATAAATTAAAAATGGACTTAATGCAGTCCCTTTAATGACAAGGAGGGTAATCTTAGGGAGAAAAATCGTGATTCAAGGAAAATCACAATGCTCAGTGGTAGACTATAAAGTAGTGCAGCTAACCGTCTTTAAAGTTTCTTTTCATTTAAAATATGTTTTCATTTGAAAATTAAACTATGTCTGTGGTATCATCAAAGATGTTTAATTTACAGGCAAGAAGAATGTCAAATGCCTTGCAACTGGATGTCTTTCCAATTAGACAGTCTTACAGATTTAGAGACTTGTTTGTGGGGTTATGTTACATAAATTAACATGTTTTCTGTTTTCAAAGAGCATAAGGCTATGATCTGATTACCTGAGTGATTGTCTGTATGTATAGGCCTCACTTAATCCTGTCTGCATCGCTGCCTCCTGAGACTCAATGGTTTGGCTGAACTAAGTGGCTGGGTTGGTGAAGTATGGGGTCATCTGGGGGCTTCACTTTAAAACTGGTTTCTCTTTTCTATCCTAATGGCTTGGACAGAAAGAGCTCAAAGGTCTGTGAGGGGGGAACCCTAAAATATTTCCCTCAGCCCAAACCAAGTATAATGGGCAAAAGCGTTTTGGACAGCTGAGATGTGCCTGACACACATTCCTCCAAAGAAGCCCTTCTTTTCCCTAATGTGGGGCATTGAAAAATTAATACCTGTCTTTTGTCATCTAGTGGTTATAGACTGAATGATGTCTTTTAACCCTGTTGCCAAATCTGTTGCTCCCAGAATACAACAAGGATGCCAGCCTGTTAAACCAAGCACACCGTTGTCCAGGGACAGCCAACTGACCTGGAGTCTGCAAGATCCTTCCATGTGGGAAGGCCACCCTCCCCTCCACACCCCCACTCTTATTAGGGATTTCTGGACCCAAGGGTAGGTAGGACGACGACCATGTCCAGCTTGAAGCAGCTAGAGGAGCTCGAGACCTTCGCCCATTGTCCTTTATAAGATTATAAAGGGTCTTAAGTCTGAGAGGGAGGGATTATTATTTTTTATTGTTAAAATATTTATTTACTTATTTAAAAAAAGAAAAGAAGAAGAATATATGAAAGGGTGAGGCGGGAGAGCTTGTAGTACGACCCATGGGCATGGACTTGGTGCGGGGGATTGTTGGGGGAGGGGAGGTGCTGGGTGGAGGGGAGCAAAGGGGAAAACATTGGAACTATTGTAACAATATAATCAATAAAATATACTTAAAAAAAAATAACTGATTCCCAACTGTAAGAAATTCATCAATTAGAAACCAATGATTCTGAAAGCACACAGTAGTAATGGCTGCACAACTTTGTGAATACATTAAAACCCAATGAATTGTACACTTTGAATTTTATAGTATGCAAATTATATCTCAATTTCAGAAAATAATACAACTTTCTCTGAGAGGGGTTTGGGTTACACAGGTATATATACTTGTTGAACAACTTATGCCAAAAATCAAGGGAGTGTTCAAAGAATGAGAAGCCTGTCCAAAGCACAGAAGACCCAGCATGAACGGGATTCTACTACCCAAATCTGGGGCAATCTGTGTACCAAAAAGAATAAGAGAAATAAACTACAACACATTAGAGAGAAAAAAAAAAGGATTTGTGAAACATCTTAATGCTGAGGAGTTATAAATTACTATAACCACTTTGGAAAACTGGCCAGTATCTATGACCCAGGAAGTCCTACTCCTACAAATACACCCAGAAGACATGTTCACCATACATGTACAAGATTGTTCACAGGGCCCTATTTATAATAGCCCCAAACAGAAAACAATTCAAATGTCTATGAACAGTAGAATGGATAAATTGTAGTATAGTCAAATAGAATACTATACAGCAATGAAAGTGCACCAACTATTGCCACATGCAACAACACAAAAAAGCCTCACAAATACAGTGCTGAGCAAAGGAGAACAAACACAGGAGTACATGTGGTATGATTCTGTAACAGGGTGCAGAGCAGGAGTCCCTGAAAATAGGAGAAAACCTCCACAACCCTCTGTTAGAGGAAGGGGGAAGTGGATGATAAGGTGGTTAAGACACTTTGTATAACAATGGCAGTTAAAAGCCCACCTTTTTTGAAGGAAGAGGTCTACCAACCACAGGGCAAGGTGTAGCCCAGGGCAAAAGGTGTACATGACTCTGAGCATTCAAGAACTTAGGACAAAGCTTGGAGAGCTTACACGGTACCTGCCTAGAGAGGCAGGGGGCAGATGTCCACCGGGAAGTCACTGGGAACTCTTGTCCGGACTAAAGATGGCAGCCATAAGAAGGTAAAAGATGTGGAGGAACTGACAAAAATGGCGATATCACAGGAGGGGCCAGATATGACATCACACAGGAAGTTCTGGCTAAGTATTTAAAATAAGGGCGGGCTGAGAGAGAGGAAGAAGCCTGGTCTTAAAGGGTGTAAGGGGGAAGCTATGCAATTTGGAGTGGGAGCACACCATGAGGTCTGGAGTAAGAAGGAGAAGATGGTGCCAAAGTTGATGGAGCTGTGCGGGGACCTGTCTATCCAAGCATGGATTTGTGGAAGATGCTTGGAGCTGAACTGTGACTGGGAATGTTGAACTGCAGACTTCAGCTTCTCTGAAAGACATAGCGAGAAGCCACTCTCTTGAGAAGGCACTCTCTTGGGACGTGTGCTTCCTCAGACTCCATCATAATCCAGTAACACAGCACGTTTCCCTGAACCACCACATGGAGGGTGAGAACAACATACCCCAGATGCTGAAGGAGAGAGCTGCTGCGAGAGGATGGCGACTCTGAAACCCACAAGTGCACATTCCAGAGGAACTGGAGAACTGTTTGTACAGCTGGCTTAAGAAAAGGATATGGGGAACTTCTGGGCACATAGCTTTTGGCTATAGCCTTTTGGGGAGCAAGGGAAGTGCTAGGTCTTATGGGAGAACAGAGCTCTGAGCAGGAGTGCTCTCAAGCCCTTTAATAAAAACCTGTTTCCTTCAACACTAATTACTGAGTCATGTGTCAAGGCGCCACATGGCCGAGCTCCAATTTGCTCAGTTTCATTATGATGTTCATAAATTAAAAATCTCATGTATGGTGTTAGATTCAGGATGGTGGTTATTTTGGGGAAGGAAGCAGGAATTAAGAAGAAGGTAGTAGGCCCCAGTGCATGCAGTGCCTTGGTAATTTTCTATTTCTTGATCTGGATGCTGGTGTCTAATAAGACGTTCACTGAAAAAAAAGGGGGGTGGTAGAAATTAGGAAGAGGTGGATCAAAGAGAAAGTACTTTTCTAAAGAAGAATGAAAGCTAGCAAATAAATGTAAAAAGAAATAAAATCAGGAAAAAGTAACTTTTAACTACCAATGAAATAACTGATCCAAGCAAAAATCAATGGATGCCAAAACCACTGGGTGAAAGCTTTTGAGGAATAGCAAACTCACTCCATAGACAACTTATTAATTAGGAAACAGAGTATCTTTATAATTGAAAAATCCAACAGACACCATCTTAACCAATGGTTAAACTTACTAACATCACCAATAATGCATACATCTGATATTAGTTGCCTACTAATGTAACAGGAAGGACAAAACAGTACCTAGGTAATGTTCTCATCAGTTTAACTTGAACCTAGAAAGAGGGAAGAGGGACCAGATAAATAAACATTCTAGAAACAACTAGCCTAGACTAAAAAAAATGTCCAAGTCATAAAAAAATAAAAACAAAAACAAAAAACAAAACAAAGCTAATGTTTTGGATTAAAAGAGACTAAACAAAATTCAATAAATGATCCTTGAATAAATCCTGAATCTGGAAAAAGTTATAAAGGACATTATTTGGGTAAGTGGGGAAAAATGGATATGATCAAATATTAGATAATCTCACAATTTACCATTTCTTTAGTGTGATAATGGTATTATACTAAAATCTGAAAATGTCTTTACTCTTCCTACAGAATTATCTTCTGAGAAAAATGGGTGTAATTTTGTTCTAATTTGGTTGAAAAGCCCACTGAATCTTAATGACAAATCAACTGTTTCATTACTTTTGCATCTGGGAATCTTTTACTCAATTGGCTTTTTATTGGCCTGAGGGATGGGGCAGGGTTAGGGGTCAGTGGGTATAGATCCCAGGCTCCCCACCTAGTGTGGAGCCCCTGCTCAAAGCCAATAGAACCTCAGAACCTTGGCCCATGTTTTTATTTTTAGGGGATACACACTCAAGCATTTAGCATGAAATAAAATGTCTGCATCTTTCAAACCAATCAACAAAAAGGTGGTCATTATACTATTCTTTTAACTCTCTGAGGCTTGAAACCTTCCCAAATAAAAGGCTGAAATTGATGGTATTATATATATATTATCTTTCCCAGATAGCTCTGGGAAATACAATGATATAAACAAAATAATGCATTTTAATGAAAAGTTATTTCTTTTCATCTGAATCACTAAAAGACTTGTACTTCATATCTTTTAGCTTTAAAAAAAAAAAAAAAACTATATTATTTTATGTAGTATTGAAAATTTTCAATCTCACAATTACAAATTTCAGTCCTTTTTTTTAAAGTTTACTTACTCAAGAAAAGGCAATTCAAGATAAAAAGTATTTGTTCTCATGTATAAGATAGGATAAGTTTATGAGCTGACATCAGTTTGATTTAGTCAACTTTTCCCCTAACAAAATTACTTTTCCTTCAAGCTAGATAAGAAAAAAGCCTAAGACCTAACATGGAGTAATTAGCTTCCCAAAAACTTGACCTTTGTAAAAAGATTTTACAGCCTGAGAGGAAAGTTAGAATTCTACATTTTTTAATCCATCCTTCCCAATTTTAAGGCTGTATGAAATATATTTTAAAATGCCATCAGGGTTAGAGAAAAATGCAAGAGTTTTGCTTTACAGAGCTTGGTATTACATAATGGTATACATATTAGAGTATACCACGGGGACTGATGGGTCCAACCATGTGGGCTCAGAAAAAACACTGCAATTTAGTTCTGTAAGACAGGGAAACTAGCAGCATGTTACGGTTTCATGGTCCAATAACCCTGCAGAGCATGAATGAGTCAGAGACACAAAAGCATCAGAGTCTAAAACAGGGTACAATGGGATTAAGGTACCCACCCTTAAGGTATAGAAATGATGAGCTAAGAAGACATTTGGGATAGGAATATATAGGTTGGTGATTTTAGTTATTGTCATTGTCAATGAATCAGCTTCCAAAAAAGGAACACAATTCCTAATGAGATATAACTCAGATAAGTAATATGCAGGACCTCAGTCTATAATTATTAAATAGTATCAGTACCTAGGCTTTATTGGTTGAATCTGATAAAGTAATCTGAGCAACAATTTGAAGTACTTAATATGATTTTAATTAATGACCATATGACACGGATTTTTCAAAAGTTGTCTAAGCAGCAAACAGTTACTTCCCAACGAAAACTGTTTCATTAAGTTAGTCAACATTTCATTCAATTTCAATATTTGTATCATTTTTAAAAAGGTCCCAGTTCACATATATTTCATATAATGGTCCTGACAGCATATGCTTTTTAAAAAATTGCTTATCTCCAAGAGCACTTGAAAGGTTTTTCCAGTTTAAGGAATCTCAACTAATTATGCATCACTCTAACCTGGTATGTGAAATTTTAAAAGTAATATTGCTCCACCAAGAAAATTTAGCAACTGCAAAAAAACAAAACAAAACCCTAATTCCTCTTTCATAGGTATTGATATAAATATTTTGTTGTATGTCTTTTTTAGTAGTTTATCTTCACTAAAATTTTTCCCTTACCATTTATCCCCCTTAGACCCTCTTCTACCTCTACCTCCCTCTCCCCTCTCTACTTGTATGTATTAAAGTGCCTTTATTTGATTCATTATACAATACATAACACATATATACCAGTGCATACACATTTAACTTTTTAAAAGCTAAAATGACATACTATATTGGATTTGTAGAACCACGCAGACAGATACAGCAGACATTCCCTTACATGAGAATGGTAACTATTAAGAAACAACAGGAGGGAGAGGTTGAGGGGATGGGTGAGAAAGGTGAAAAGGATTAAGAAATACAAACTGCCAGTTATAAAATTAGTCACAGGGATGTCAAGTACAGAATAGGAAATATAGTCAATAATATTGTAATAACTATGTACGGTGTCTGATGGGTATGTCTTATCAGGATGATAATTTTGTAAGGTATATACCGGTAAATACCTAATCACTATGTTGCACACCTGAAACTAATACAATAACGTCAACTGTAACTGAAAAATAAATTTAAGAAACAAAAATAGAAACTCCCCATTCCCACTGCAATTAAATAGCATCTGACCTTATGCCAGGATAAATGGCTACCTGTCATATTTCTTGTTATTCTCACCAAGTCTCCAAATCCTTTTCTACTTTTTGAATTTCACTTCACCCCAAGGTAGTGCAAGAAAGGGTGCCCAGTGGTGGGTGTTAGCAAAACAGAAGGAAACAAAAGAGGAACTTTGGTTCCCTGCTGCTGCTCTTCCACTCACCATTGTAAGAGGATCTATCCTGCTTTTTACATTAAGATCTAGGTGTTGCTGAAATGAAGCTAATTTTTATAAATTGTGAGGAAGCCCAAATACCCAATGTCAGCAAACATTTTGAACCTTGTTTCTCCAGAGCATCTATGTGAACAAGAAAATGTAAATTATCTCTAAGAAATTTTTCTTAACATTCATATAACACTAAGTGGTTTTAAGTCAGGATTAAAAAAAATATTCTGCTTATCCATTTACCAATAACTCATATAACTTTTAAGAATTATAGTATGAAAGACTATGCTTTACTAATTACTAAATTATTAAAGTGTTAAACTAGAAACCACAAAAAAAATCAGAAATTTGTATCCGATTATTTGACCAACTAATGGACACCCATTTATGCAGAATCCAGATTCAGTATACAGTCATAAAATTAGCTGAAATTCTTACCCATCTGGAACTTATCACATGGCATTGAGAGATAAAAGCAAAAGTGACAGATGGAAACACACATATAACATAATACCAGTGAAAAAAGATTCTTAGAATGATCAGACCTAAAGGTGACTGATGACTTCAGAAACACAGAACTTTACTTCTAGAATTAATCTTTATGGATACACATTGGTAGGTCAGGTAATAAAAAAAAATTTCAACCCAGAATTCCGAAACTTCATTTGTACAATTTCAGCTTTTACTCAAATTAACAAAATAACTGAAAAACACTGTCTTTTTAACTAAATACTACTTGCAAAAATAAGAGCAAACCTTTCCACTCTAACAGTGAGGTCCTCTGCAGGTCTCTGATTTGAACATCCACTGGGCTCCTGAGATGGAGTGGCATGGTCTGATCTTTCTCCTCCTTAAATTATTAAATATAAAGAAATAAGAAAAATACTGCATTTAATGCCAATTTAAAAAAGCTATGAATCTTTTGGGTGACAACATTTGTTAATCTTATTTCTTAAACATTACATGATTTCCCTAAGAATGGAGCAGGAGATAAGAAATGAGCAATAGTATATAAATAAGAAATAAAAACACCTCCATTGAGGGTCCAAGCAGCATGGGTGGTGGGAGAAGGGGCAGCAGCCAAGCAATTCAGGTCTGCTCAGGCACTTAACATGTGCCCACCCATAGCCACCAAGCCCAAGAGTAAGGTCAGCTCTGTGGGGGAGTGGCAAAGGAAAAGCCCAAGGGGAAACTGGCCAGGTTATCAGCTAAACCTGCTCCTGCAACAGTAGAAACCAAGCCAAAAAAGGCAGTATGAAAGGATAAATCTGCAGACAAACAAAAGGGAAAAGGGCAGCAAAAGGAAAACAGCCCAGGGTGGCTAACCAGGAACCTAAAGAAGATCCACCAGAAGAAAATGGAGAAGCAAAAAACGAGGAGAGACCAGCCTCAGATGAAGCAGAAGAAAAAGCCAAGCCTGATTAATATCATACATCAAGTCTTATCAGTGGTCCCTGTCTCCCTTCTTCTACAATTCAGAAGAATACTTGTATCAACTATTTTATAAATGCAAGTTTTTAAGTAGCTCTAACATTTTTAAGGAAGGAATTCCACCTCATCCCAATTTTTTAAGTGTAAATGGATTTTTAAGAGGTGAAATCATTTGCTGGTTGCTTATTTTTTGGTTCAACCAGAAAATAATGGAATATGAATACTGGAGGCTTTGATTGTCTTGGGTGTCAGCTTAACTAACATTCCACATGGGAGTAGTTTTTATATCCTGTAATACAAAGCATACTAAATGGCAATTTGGAGTCATTTGTACATTTAACATGTCTTAAACATTTTAATTTACTTTATTCTCATGTTTTTGGTAGAATTGTTTCCTAAAGAAAACCACTCCTTGATGTTGGCTCTCCCTGTCAGAATTTTGTGCACTCTGTAACATCTTTGGTGTGGTAGTCCAGTTTTCCTAGAAACTTTAATATAGAATCTTTAAAAGATTGAAAATTCAATTACATAGTGTAAATGATATTAAATTGTGAATTAGTCAGGCTTTGATGTAATAGCATATCAACATTTGCATATATTGGTATCTGACGTTTTATTAAGGAAAATTAGTCTCCAAATTTTAAGCTGGAAAGTCACTGGAATAACTTCAGAAAAGAATCACAACTAGATAAGTTTACATTTTTGGTATGTATGTTAAGAATTGCGTAAAAATTGAAATGTCTGTGTACTTATCCTTAAAACAACCAATAAAATCTCACAAAGGAATGAAGGAAGAAAGGAAGCAAGCAAGCAAGCAGTTACCCAGCTGAGGGCCACAAAGGTAAAAGTTACAGGTAAAACATGAAGAAATATTAATATGGCAGAGGAGATATAATAGAGTCAGCAAGCCTGGACACAGGTAGGCTTTCACTCTAGAACAACGTTGTCCAGTATCTATGGTGTCCAGGACAGTAGCCACTAGCCACATGTGGCTAATGAGCACTTAAAACAAGGCTATGCAAGTGACGGTCTAAATTTGTAATTGTATTTAATTAAAATAGCCACATGTGGCTGTGGGACAGTATTCAACGGAGACACTCTAAAGGCCAAGTTTGATCCTGCATATTGCTTTAGATTTACATTGGCACAATGAATGCTTCTGTTTACCAGAGTGATTCCTTAGAGAAGCTTTTTGTATGTATCTACACTAGAGCTCTTTTTTTAAAGATCTATTTACTTTTAGAGAGAAGGGAAGGGAGGGAGAAAAAGAGAAACACAAACTTTGATGTGAGACAGAAACATCAATTGGTTGCCTCTTGCACACCCCCAACAAGGGGTCTGGCCCGTGACTCAGGCATGTGCCCTGACCAGAAATCAAATTGGTGACCTTTTGGTTTGCGGCACAACGTCCAACCCACTAAGCCACACTGGTCAGGGCTCTACCCTCGTATTCTTTTAAGAATTTCCTGAAGGATAGCATTTTGTCCTGGCCTGCTGAAGAGGATAGCTACAGTCTGGAACTTCATTTTAGAACCTCTGCCATTTCCTTCCTTACCACTCACCACCAACTGTTCCTTCCTTCATTTTTGATCTTTGGAAAAGCAAGGACTATGGAGCAACAAAGTCTGGGTTCAAGTCCTATCCTGTCACTTTAGTAAGTGCCTCATCATCTGTAAAATGGGGATGGTATCTCTAGAGTTATTATGAGAAACATGTGTTAATAGAAATAAAATGCTTAGACTTTTACTAAGACTGGAATGTAATGCTTTAGTTATTACAGCCATAGTGGAAATACTAGAATTACTAAGTAGAGCTAATGGTATACATCTCTTCCTACCTCTGCATTCACCTAGGTAGCTTGAAATCAGCCACTGTAGTAGGAGTATTTACACCTTGGAAACTAGCAAACACTACAAATAATGGCTTCTCCCGCCCTGCCCACAACAAGGCCTTTTTTTCCCCAAGGCGTTTTGTTAAATATTTATTAGCACACTGATGAATGCAACCCTTGGATAAGCTAATAAGCTATTTCATTTATAAAATTATGTGTATATTCTACATTTTCAAGTCATTTATAAAATGTCAAAGACAAAGAACTCTGGGGCATACCATTAGAAATCCTCCTCTACGTGACACCTATTCTTTTTTCTTTCAGCCATAAAACCACCTAACTAAATTATTATACAGCACTTTTATTCAGCTTGTCCACATTATCTCTAAGTTTTTTTAAATTATTTGCTGTTTTCAAGATATGAATATCTTTAGCACTGATTTTATTTACTAAAGCAAAGCTATTAATTTCATACTGAACACAGACTTACAATGGTTTGACTTACAATGTTTAGACTTTATGATGGTGCAAAAGCAATACATTCAATAGAAACCATACTTCAAATTTTGAATTCTGATAATTTCCTGAACTAATGATATGTGGTAAGACACTGTCTCCTAAGAATCTGGGCGTCTGGGCTGCCAGCCACAGCTCCCAGTGAGAAATGCAAGCACAACGGTAAACAACCAATACTCTACAGTGTACTGTGTTACCAGTGTTTTTTTGATATTGTGTTTTGAGCACATTTAAGATAGGCTAGGCTAGGCTATGTTGTTCGGTAGGTTACATGTATTAAACACATTTTTAACTTATATTTTCAGCTTACGAGTTTATTGGGACATAGTCCCACTCTAAGTCAAGAAGCATTTGTATTCAAAAGGAAATGACAAATTTCGGAAATGATATTAAGTTAAACGTTAAAGACTTTGCTGTACACCTAAATGGACTACATTCATAATAGAGTCCCCTAGTCCTATATGGATCCAGAACTTAAGTGATCTATGCATGTAAAACCTTAAAATGAGACTACTGAGAAGGAGCCTGATAGCTCTTCTTCAAATATTCAAAAACCTATTATGTGTAACTCCATAAGCAGCATTAAAGTTAATGGAAAATTATAGGGTATCAAATTTAGAATTTTTGTAAAAACTAGGGCTTCAACAATAGAATAGGTTTCCTAGGCAAGATAATGACCTTCTAGTCATTAAATGTACTCATATAGAGGCTTGATGATTATCAAGAATGACAGAGAGGGATCATCTTTTAGAATGCTAATGTTCTAACTTTTTCTCCTAACTTTGTTTATCTAGCCCTACATTGACTAGTATAAAGCTATATATACCCAACAACTCTGACCACAATCCCTAATATACAGTATAAAATTTGTTTTGTCTTTCCTATCAACCCCTCTTCAGTCATACCTCTTATTTCTATAAGCTCTATTTTATAGTTATCTCTTAATTCTAATTTTAAAAATACAAATATTATTCTCAAATGTGTCTTGTAGTTTATTGCTTATAAAAACAATTCCATTTACATTAGTTCATTTGGACCTTTCAAAATCCTCTGACCGGGAGGAAATTTATAAACCTGGTAAATGTCATAACGACAGTCCCTGAACCAAAGCACAGTAGCATAAATTACAAATCAGCTATTCTGAACTGTTGCCTATTTGGGTTTGAGGGCATAGTCACTGACTTTATCCTCTTCTGCCACTAAATGGACAAACATATGTATTTAAGAAAACCCTGAAATTTTAAGTTAAATGAATGTGGGGGGGGGGTAATACAATAATTTCTTTAAAGGATAGTAACTCGTGGCTTTTAAAATGAAGTGAAGGAGTACTTCTATTGTACCCAAAAGATACACTGAAAACTACCTGTTGCGGAATCTGCGGAATCAGGAGTGGGTGGTGTCTCACAAGGCTCTCCATTTCTGGACTGAGAATTTTCAGAAGTGTTGTTAGGTTCAAAAGAGGTGGATGGAGTAGAGGCTGAACTTTCTGACTCGCTGCCATTTGCCACCGATGTTTCACCTTTTAATGAGTGCATCTAGGAAGAAAATACATTGAAATTTAATTAACAGGTAAGAATCTAAATTTACTATGGCAGATGAGACAAAAATATAGATCAGTCAAAGTATATACTTTCTAAGTAGATAAATCTAAAATATATCATCCTAAACATAACATAATCCTCTTATGGAATTCTACTGTAAGCTGACAAAATGCATAAAAAGATTTTAAGATTTTAAAAGTACAATGCTGCTTTTTCTTCAAATTACAATTAAAGGGAAAAAGTTACAAGCTGCCTTAGTCATTTGCCCAAAGTGGATTCAAATGAGAAATTGAGTAAGGTCCTTAAAACATGTCAAGCAATATACCGTTAAGTACCTTAATGTGACAACAACTCTCTTGCAACAAAGAATGATGTGCATTATGTCGTTGGTTGAGGGAAGAAAAGAGAAGGGGAAATAAGAAGTCACGCAAGTATTAGGTACAGGCACCTCTAACTTCATAATGCTATTTTTAAAACCAGGCCAGGAAGAGAGTATTTACTACCTTCTAAATTTAAAGGCACAGCAGATTCCTGAATATACAGCGCAGTTCCAAAAATATTCTAACGTCAAGTTCCTGGCTAATCATTTTCACATGTTTATACAAAGAACAATTCTGTTTCTTCTCACCTGCCGGACTTTGTGAATTCTGGTAACAAGTTCATCTGCAGAAATACTTCCAGCTATTACCTCCAAGGGAATTCCACTTTCTCCAATGAAGAAACTTGATGGAACACACACTACAGGATCTGTACAGTTTAATTAAATCCAACAATCCATGGGAAACAAGGGGTAATTTTATGAAACACTACTAACAAAAAAGCAAATCATCTTTGTGAATTTCACAAAATAATCAGCTAACATGTTTACAAAATAATTTCAATTACAGCATGTGATAGGGGAACTGATTTATGATTTATCTATATTATATACCTGAGCAGAGAACATCTACTACATTCCCTATTATAACTTTTACATCCATACTGTCTCTTGTCAGTTACTTCTAACATGCCAACCAAACTACTTTCTACACGCTAATAAAAAACTCCCTATGATTCCATTTGATACAATGCACTGTCTCAAAGGACACTTAGTAATATAAAGTTTCCATAAACAAGAATGCATGAGTCTGTAAATAAAAATGGGTGATTTCTAAATGTCATTCATTAAACAAAAGTAAATCCTCAAAATATACACACATAAATATATATGATATATATATATATATATATATATACACATACATAAATATGACACACACACACAAACTGATTCTTTGTTGAAAGGATACAGATTTGTGAGAACTGTAGGCAGGCTTCACTGTAAAACAAAATCAAACAGAAAATCACTAGATGAATGCAAGTGTTAGCCAAATACTGAGTTGTTTTTATAAAAATTTACTGTACCAATTGGAAGCATTTTTCTGAAACTACTAGTTCCTTTCATAGCCATCAGCTGGCAGGAGAAAAATATAATTCTTCTTCAAAGACATTTTTTATCTTACAATTTTCAGATTAAAAGAACTTACTCTTGCAACCCACAAACTGCAGGCTGGATCTGGCGGCTAAAATTCAAATTAGTATCTGCCATGCTACTGCTTCCTGAGCAGCAAGTACACCTGAATACAGTATCTTGTAACAAGAAGATATTAATGCCTATGACTTACCTGTGGCAAGCGATAATATAATACCTGTAAATAACATAGGATTCAAAACAACCTAAATATCCACAATGAAAACTGATTATGCAATCATAAAAAGAAAAATGGTATCAAAAAAGTAAGTCAAAATGCTTTTTTTTTGTAAAAAAGAGAAGGAAAACAAATATCTGACATCAAACTATAATACAAAGCTATTGTGATTAAGACAGTCTGGTACTGGCATAAGAACAGACATATAGATCAACGGAACAGAATAGAGAGCCCAGAAATAAACCCACGTCTATATGGTCAACTAATATTGGACAAAGGAGGAAGGAACATAAAATGGAGTGAAAAGAGCCTCTTGAACAAACGATGCTGGGAGAACTGGACAGAAACATGCAAAAAAATGAAACTAGACCACCAACTTACACCACACACCACAATGAACTCAAGATGGATCAAAGACTTAAGTGTAAGCCGTGATACCATAAAAGTCCTAGAGAAAAACATAGGCAGGAAAATTTCAGATATCCCAGGTAACAATATTTTCACCAATACATCTCCTAAGGCAAGGGAAATAAAGGAAGAATAAACAAATGGGACTACATCAAACTAAAGAGTTTCTCTTCAGCAAAAAAATACATCAGCAAGATGAAAAGGGAACCAACCATATGGGAAAACATATTTGCCAATGACATCACAGACAGGGGACTGATTTCCAAAATATATAGAGCTGATACGACTCAACATCAAGAAAACAAACAACGCAATTAAAAAATGGGCAAAGGACCTGAACAAACACTTCTCCGAAGAGGACATACAGAAGGTCCATAGACACATGAAAAAATGCTCAACATCATTAGCCATCAGGGAGATGCAAATAAAAACCACAATGAGATACCATTTTACACCAGTCAGAATGGCCATCATCAACAAATCAACAAACAACAAGTGCTGGCGAGGATGTGGAGAAACAGGAACCCTACTGCACTGTTGGTGGGAATGCAGAATGGTGCAACCACTATGGAAAAAGTATGGTATTTCCTCAAAAAACTAAAAATGGAACTGCCTTTTGAACCATCGATTCCACTGCAAGGATTATACCTGAAGAATCCTGGAACCCCAGTTCAAAAGAACTTATGCACCCCTATGTTCATAGCAGCCCTGTTTACAATAGCCAAGTGCTGGAAACAGACTAAGTGTCCATCTGTAGATGAGTGGATTAAAAAACTGATATATTTACACAATGGAATACTATGCAGCAGAAAGAAGGAACTCCTGCCATTTGCGACAACATGGATGGAACTAGAGAGAATTATGCTCAGTGAAATAAGCCAGGCAATGAAAGACAAATACCGTATGATGTCACCTAATACAGGAAACTAAAGAACAACACAAACAAAAGAACTAAATAGAACAAAGAGCAGAATAGCAGTCAATGGGGGGAAGGGGGAGGGTGAGAAGGGGGATAAGTAAGGGAGGGGTTTAGTCAAGGAACGTGTATAAATGACTCATGGACATGGACAACGGGGAGGGATATGATTGTGGGAGAAGGGTGGGCTCGGGGGCGGGGAGCAATGGGGGAAAAATGGGACAACTGTAATTGAAAAACCAAAAATTAAAAAATAAATAAATAAATAACTGATATATTTACACAATGGAATACTATGCAGCAGAAAGAAGGAACTCCTGCCATTTGCGACAACACGGATGGAACTAGAGAGAATTATGCTCAGTGAAATAAGCCAGGCAATGAAAGACAAATACCATATGATGTCACCTAATACAGGAGACTAATTAACAACACAAACAAATGAACAAAATTGAACAAGGAACAGAATAACAGTTATCATAGGGGATGGGGGGGAGGGAAAGAAGGGGATAAGTAAGGGAAGGGTCTAGTAAAGAAACTAGTATAAATAACCCATGGGCCAGGACAACGGGGTGGGGAATGACTGAGGGAGAAGGGGTGAGCTGGGTGGGGGGGAGCAATGGGGGAAAAAATGGGACAACCGTAACAGAAAAACCATTTTAAAAAATGGGAAAAAAAATAAAGAAATATTGGAATTTGTAGATTAAAAAAAAAAAGAATAGGGATGGAAAAGAGACTTTATACTATAATGTGCGTAAGAGATATTAATCATTGTAGATGAGTAATTCCAAGAATTACTGCTTCCAAGAACTAGAAATTTGTTTTTTTTCTGAATATAAAACATGATTATCATAAAAACATAACAGAAAAATATTTTTTTAATTACCTATCCTACTTTCTCAGCAATAACCACTATAAAATTCTGAAGCATGTCCTACCAATTCATTTTCAATGGAGGCTACCCTCAGTAATAAATATACATTAAAATGTTCCTAGAACATTAGGTAATTTCATTATTGTATAATAAATACAATTCAGTTCTCATAATTTAAAAGACACTCTAATTCTATCAGCACGTTCTCTACAGTGACACAAGTATCAATCAACACTATATGTAGGCATCCCTACATCCACGAATAGAAATATGTTTTTAAAAATGTTAGATAAGTAAGTCTGTATATAGTCTCAAGAATGCTGGAATTCATATTTCTTCCACATTCCCAATAAAGCCCTACATTTCTCCTGCCATTACTGTCTCTAAAAGGTGCTTCTGGAAGGTAATTAACAATATAAATGATGGAATATAAATTAAAATGATAGATTATTTTTTAAAAAACTATGACAGCTTAATAAATATATAGTTTAGTAACTACTCTTGTGAAACAGACTGCACTATAATTTTCTACATGAAGCTTCTGTTGATACTGAAAATTTTAAATAAAGTTTCTAAACTTACAGGTAAATTTCTGAATATTTTAATCTTGACAGTTTTCAAACATTATTTATTCTGATATTATTAATATCAAAAGGACAGGAAAACTATTTTGCAATTACTAATGAATTAATGTTTCTAGGACTTGGTCATTGCTATCTGCTGCTATCATAATAAAGAGACACAGGAGGGCATTATGTGCCTTGTAATGGAAGACATACCACCACCTATGGAGTAGTCTTGAAGGAAGAAAAAAATCTGACCTGAATCCAACTGTCAGAGGAATAGAGGACAGAAGAACAAACTAAATGACACAACACAGCTGCAGTCTATAAAATCCATACTGGAGGAAATCATGGTATCTTCAAAAATATACAGCAAAGACAGAAAAAGATAGAGGCAAAGCCTACAGCCAAAAGAGACTTTGAAAGATCATTACATCACAATGTGTCAGACTTGATGGATCCTGAAACAATTAAATTAATAATAAAACAATGACTCTGATAAAATAACTGAAAATTTGAATGCTGGGTGGATATCTGATGTGAAGGAATTATTTTGTTTTTGAAGTATTCCAGTTATGTTAAAAAATTAAGTATCTTTCTTTCAGAGATATACTAAAATATTTATAGATAAAATGATATGATGATGACGACTGAGATTTGCCTCAAAATTATATGGGATGAGTGGACATGGGTGAGGAAATAGATGATAAAAGGCTTTCCATGAGTTGACAGGTATTGAAGTAGGTGACAAGGACATGGGGGTTTATCACATTCTTCAGTTACTTTTTATATGTTTGAAATTTTCTTAATAAAAAAAAATTGTAAGGTGGGGAGAAGAAATGAATTAACAAATAAAATAGCCTTGTGGATAGCAGGTACTATGAGGGACCTATAAACGTCCTTATGCCTATTAAATTAAACAACTCCATTCCTCTAAATGGGATCCAAAAAAGTTGTCAACCTTTCAGATATTCAATATATGATTTACAGTTACTTCCAAGTTCTTAGAAGCTAAGGATCCCAGTTATTTTGTATTCCTGCTTGGTAGACTGGGAGAACTTAAGTTTTCCAGCAAGATATATTAGAAAGATGAATTGGGAATACAGTAATCACAATTTAAGACTCCAATTTACCTTAGACAAAAACAAAAACCAAACAAAAAAAAACATATTTGTAGTCTAAAAACATCAAAATAAATCAGAATCGAATACAGTTGTTTTTTAAAAATGAAATATTAAAACATAAGCAAACCTTTTAGTATCAATTTTAATAGCAACAAAACTGTTTGAAGATGCTTCTGTCACTTTCTCATCTTCCCAACTTGCAGCCATCTGTGTAGACTGTTCATCATCACCTATAAAACATTTCAAGGATTATTATAACACAGGGCCGGTATCTGTTGATTCTTTCCCCTGGAAATCTGAAACTGCAAATAAAATATAATACCAAAAATACTATTTTCTACCAAATTTGAAAACTAAATTTTCCATAAAATGAAAAGTGTGACTATATGCAGTTAATACAAATAATAAAATTAAAATACTGCCATTTAGATTATACAAAGCATTTTCTAAAATAAAACACCTAAATAATATCCACAATAATTAGAAGTCATGTGTAGAAATGTACAGTAACTATTTTGGCTTTTCAAGATATGATTTTAGATATAAGTGTACAATACTCTTCTTTTATATAGCACCTTTCTGTTGAGTTCAATGTCCTCTACAACATTTATTCTCCAGAATTCCTCCAAGGTAGATAGAGGCAGATGTAATTCTAAAAGCAGACTTGGACTTGCTTTTTCTTATTAGTATGCTAATCATAAAGTTATGCTGACCCAAAACTAATCCATGATGATAGAATTAAGTATAGAGGCTACCTTGGTGGAGGTGCTAATGATGGTGAAAGAGCATGAAGGAACCTTCTGGGCTGCTGGAAAAGTTTATGTCATATTTGGATGACAGTTACTTAGGTGTAGTCATGTAAAAATCTGAGGTGTTCACTTAATCTACTTCACTTTATCTACTGTATGTCATACCTCAATGACAAAGTTTTTAAGTTATACCTGTTGCCCTGACTGGTATGGCTCAGTGCGTTGGGTGTCTATCTGCAAAACCCAGAAATCAAGATGAGATGCCCTGGTTCAATTCCCGGTCAGGGCACATGCCTAGGTTATGAGGCCAGGTCCCTGGTTGGGGGCATGCAAGAGGCAATCGATAGATGTTTCTCTCACACATCGATGTTTCTTTCCCTCTTTTTCTCCCTTCCTTCCCCTCTTCCTAAAAATAAATCTTTTTTTTTAAAGTTAAAAAATGAAGTTATATCTATCAAGAGAGTGTTTCCATTTTACACCTCTAATGTCTGTTATCTGGCATAACCACTTACTAGTGGACAGAGGGAAACTCACCTAAGTTATTGAAAAATATTTCTGAGGTTAGCAGAGCTAAGCAAATTTCTCAAAGTTGAACAACCTTTGCTAGTTTGTGGATAAAAAAAATTTTTCAGGCCACACTTTACATTTTACAAAAATGAGATCATTGTATACCTACTCTTTTGTAAGCTGCTTTACCCCCTGCCCCACCACCATCAATTTAACCTATACTTAACCTTCTCCATCTCAGTTATCTGTTCATAGAAATTCCATCCTTTCAGTTCTCAAACCAAAAACTAGTTACCCTTGACTTCAGTTGACTCTATCACCAAAATGCAGTTGACCCTTGAACAACACAGGGGTTAGCGGCACCAATCCCCCATGCAGTCAAAAATCTGCATATAACTTCTAACTCTACATATTTATTGAAAAAAATCCACGTATGAAGGGACCTGTGCTGTTCAAGAGTCAACTGTATATCTAGAATGTATCTTACCACCTTCACAACAACTACCCTTATTTATGCTACCACATCTACCTGGATGATTACAATAGCATCCTAACTGGTCTCCCTGCTCAGTCTATTTTATTTTTTATGATTTTATTTATTTTATTTTTAAAAAGAGGGAGAAAGAGAGAGAAACATTGATGTGAGGAACATCAATCAGTTGCCCCTCCTTCGCCCCCCAATCAGGGACTGGACCCCCAACTCAGGCATGTGCCATGACCAGGAATAGAACCAGCAACCTTTCCCTTTGTGTAACGATGCCCAACCAGTCAGGATGCTCACTCAGTCTATCAACACAGCAACTCTCCTTAAACTCTCAGATCACATCAACCCTCTGCTCAAAATCCTACAATGGCTCCCTATTTTCTCTCAAAGTAAAAGCCGAAGTCCTTACAAAGGTCCAGTTAGCTCTATTTCCTTTTACTTTCTTGATATTCCTTTCCTTTCTAGTCTTCAAATTATGAAAGACACTCATTTAAAGGTTATTGTACTAGTTGTTTCCTCTGCCTGGAATGTTCTTCCATAAGTACTTACTCAAATATTTTTTTCTCAATAAAGCCTTTCCTAATCACCACTCTAAAATTATGTACTCTACAGATATTCCCAGAGGTTCCCTATTTCCTGCTTTCTTTTCTATAATACTTATCACCTTTTAATCGTGTTTTTACTTGTTATGTTTAGTGTTTATTGTATCTACCATTGAATGCAGGCTCCAGAAGGGCAAGGGTTGTTTTCCTTTTTACTTACTGATATGTAATAACTCAAACGCATACAACAAAACCTGGCATATAAGTAGGTGGCTTATAACAGGCTCTCAATATCTATTTTGCGGAATGAATAGCTATATTTTTAATATAGTAAGTATGACTAATGCCGCACATTTGAGCATATTTTGTGGGAGATGAGACCCAGGAATACCAGAAACAGGGGCTTGAGAAATCTGGGGAAAAATAAACAGGGACTTGAATGCAACCACAGAGGAAGACCAAAAAGAATGCCTATCAGCAGACTCCCAGATGTTGAAGAAGCAGATGGGGGGGGGTTATCATTTGCAGAGACATGATTCTGAGCACCTCTTTAAACACTATGGACTGCAGAGAGATGTAAAATTCCAAGTCAATGATAAGACTATCAACCTCAAAATAGCTGTATGAGATCGTTGTTACGACAACCACTTCTTAGAGAAGACTGATGCATCAGGGATACTTTTTATTCATTCTACTTTCATAAATTCACTATTTTATTCCACACTTATTTTGTGCTAGGCTTTGGGCTATAAACTAAATATAAAAAAATGAGACACTGTCTACCCTCAGCGGAGATTAAAATCTATTAGTACAGAAAAAGGGTACTTATTTAACATGTTAAGTGCCCTGCCTGTTTTGTCTTCCTTTGCAGAAAGTATAGTGTCAGTCACCAGTAACTGACATGGCACTTAATGTGTTAATAAATAAGAGCTGTGGAAAAAAACAGAACTTTGAGAGAAAATAATGAGACCTCTTTAGACTGGTCAGAAGCCCTCCCTGTGGTGACATTTAAGGTAAGACCTAAAGGATGAAAGAGCTGAGCCATACATGCCAAGAGCCAAAAAGAGTTCACTGAGGAAAAGAAATTGAGGTACAGGGAAAGCCTGTGTGATTGGTGGTGTCAAGAACAACGGGGAACACAAAACAGGATGAGACTGAAGAGTAAGAGTCAAAGATGAACCAACTGGACATAAGGTGGTGCCATTTATTTAGATGTAAAACAATTAGGGAGAAAACCCAAGTTCAGGCAGTAATTATACTTTTAGGCCTTAGAATCATGTGAGGCATCCAGGTGGGTAAGAAAACAGCACCTCCTGGTAGTACGTATCTGCTACTTCTGAGGTTGGGTTAGGGTTAGGGTCCCAGATGTCACATCTCCCCCTAACAATGTCTGTCCATGTCTTGGCCTAGTGTTGGTAGCAACTGCATGGTAAAGAGGTGTAAGGTTGGAATTACTTAATTGAGTGAGAGCTATCTTAACACCACTGAGTGGAATTATACAACTGCCAACTTCAGTATCTTTAGTTTCTTAGTTTTAATCAAATTATGAACTATGCTATGGAGATAGGTGGGCAATTTTGGGAAAAAACATTGTCTCCTTGGTGGTATCAACAATACCCAAAGTAAAGGCACTTAAAAAGAATGGCACAAGCTCAGAAGCAAAGAATTGAAGACCCGAGAAGGGCCAGAAATTCCAACTTAGAAAACCTCCACTGGTCAAAACCCAAAGGCTTTTATGGTCTATTTAACTACAAAATGCAGTAAACAGTGTCTGTCAAGGAAATTTTAGCCCACTAGAACACTAGTCAGTGAACTGACACACCTTACCTTTAGGATCCTTGTCAGATTATTCTATCTTCCCAAGAACAGAATCAAATCTTTTGCAGTTTTCTTTCTTTCAATTTATATAGCTACAATACTTTGAAAATCCTTGTTAATTTGTTGGCTGAACTAGTAGTAATCTCTCTAGTCTCCTAATATCAATCCTACAATATTCTTTCATTCACCCATGAAAAGTTCACTAAACAGTTTGCCTAAAACATTTCCCATTTGGGTAGTTATGTGAACCAAAGTTACTCTTAAGACCACTCCTTCCAGCTATAAAGGTATCTTCTTAATTTTCTACTGAGTTAGAATACTATTGTTGATGTGTCAGATCTAAGAAAATCCTAAATTCTGGCTGTATGCTTCAGAGTTATGAACAAAGGTCTAGGCAACCTAGGCAGTTTCATGATGCTATTGTCTACAAATTCCTACAGTGACACTAACCTTACCTATTCTTGGACATAACTTCCCAGAACACTAGAAAAGCCAACAGTATTTTGAAGAGGTCAAGGGACAGACTCGAGTCTGTCAGGTCTTCCTGCAAACGTTCAACAGAATTACTGATATTCTAAAAGCATAGAAGACATGCTCATCAGTAAAAAGTTAATTGAAGAACATGCGTATACACACAAAGCCCCAAAGACCTATAACTTTATTTTACTATTGTTAATAATTAGCACTACTGTTTCTAAATGTTTGTGAATTAAATCTAGCATTAATTCTTTCAAATTAACTGGTTAGCCCAAGAGTACCTTCTAGGAGCATTTGGACACCATCAATTATATTTTTGGTTTAAAAATATGACCACCATAATCCTTTCCAGATTTCTACACCTATTTCAATAATCACATAAAGTCTACAACTGTTCAGTTTTTTCTTAAGAAACACTTTTTTTTAAGCAGCTAAAAAGAAAATGTATCAAGACACCATGTAAATCCTTTCTGTGATCCTGGTGCATGTCTTTTAACCACTGTGGACATAAATTTCTTCATCTATAAAATGTAGATAATAAAACGTGTTCTATCTACAAGAATCAATTGAGATTTTATGTGAAAGGCACAATTTAAAATGTCATGAAACTATTATTGTAGTCTTAATAAGCACTGTATAATTTAATTGTCTTTTCCTTTTTAATCCACTTTCCCTTAGTTTTACAGCAGTTATTCATTTATGAAATAAACTGTTAAAGAGCAGAATATGAACTACTCAAATTCTTCTAAAACAGCATTAGAAATTTAGCATAACAAAACAATTGTAAATTTAAAGTTTAATGTTAATTAAAACTCATATCTAAGGAACTCGTTCTCACTACAGTGCATAAAGTGACAGAGCTATGATGTAGTCCCCCAAGAGTTATGAATTAATAATGAATAAACCGTTTTTAAACACAAATAGTTGAAATAATACGCCTCAAATTAACAGTAATCACGGACACTGATTTGGTTCATGTAACAAGCCTCGGCAAATCCATAGAGGCATAGGTTTACTGTAAATCTAGAAGATTACAGTAATTAAATAGGAGAGTAATAAAATATGGAGCACAGTAACCCAGAGCAACCGGGAGTAAACGAGTTGATACATGTTCTGGAAATTGTAGATATTAGACAAGGAAAACAAAAAGAATCAGGGACTTAATGTCTACTTCTTCTAAACAAATGGTAAAATAAAAAAATGAACTTCCAACAAATTAGTTCACATTACACCCCTCCCGACTATCATTAAAAAAGAAATCAAACCTATACAAAGCTCAAGTTTGCGTTTCAGCAAGGTAAGAATGCCAATAACCGTGAACATCAGGTGGTCCGTCTTTGTTGCTTACCGATGACACAGCTTTCTTCCTGACAGCCCACAACTAATTACGAACCCAACTGCCTGTTTAACGGCCTGCGTATTCGCCACCCAAACACCAGAACTACACACGGGCGTTAAGGCATCCCGAAGTGGGTCGCTGGGGACACAGAGCTCTAAGAGGGCGCCCGGGAGAGCCGTGGGGGTCTTTCTGCGCCGACTCCTCTGAAGGAGCGGGTGAGAGGCTCGGCCGGGCGCAGTGGGGCTGGGCGGCAGGGGCCTGCTCACCGCGGCTCCTCGCCTCAGGCAGAGGAGGGGTCCGCGGGGCTTGCCGCGCTATGGGGGTGAGGCCGAAACGCAGTGAAGAAAAGGCGCTGACAAGACAGGGACTGTCAGCCCTGGAGGAAACGCTGGGGGACCATGGGGTTGGAGGTAGGCCGGAGACAGTGTCCGGCCATATCTCGGGCCCTCGCCCCCTTCACCTGCTACAAACACCACGAAGACCGCGCCGCTCCTCTTGGCCGACGCGATGGCGGCCGGAATGGCACCCTGGAACCACAGCATCGCTCCACACGGGCCTATGTTCTCGCTGGAACCGTTGTCCCCCCCAGTCCCGGAGCTGGCCTCGCCCTCCCCTTACTCAGACCCTGGGGCCCCGGCAGCACCAGCTGGTCCGCCCCCAACCTCCGGCTACGCACGAAGGGGCCAACCCGTTAGTGGCCTCCTGGGACAGAGCGCGCGCCGCGTCACATGACGCCACACGCCGCAGTCAGCTCAGAGCCCCATTGCCTTGTTTCGTTGGCAAGTTGGTGCGTGCGCGCGCCCGCTAGGCTTTAGGACAGGCAGTTCCGGAAGTAGGAGGAGGCAGTGAAAAGGATGACGAGGCCACTACGGCACGTCCGCAACGCCTGTCTGAGGCGTTATGGGAATTGTAGTCTTAGACTTGTTCCCCTTCCTATTGAGGAAAATATAACTGTGATTCCCGGGCATGGCTAAGGGGGGCAGCAGTGAGAGCCACCTCATATTCTATAAAGGGGAAGAGAGAAAGGGCGCTCACTGACCCGTAGGTGCTGTGCTCTTACCTAATGAGACCTTTAACGTGGAGGAAATCGTACCTGCTTCGAAGGGAACACTACTTAGTGGGGGACCATGTAATTATAATGATTATGTAGTGGCCATTGTGTGAGGGTTGGGAGTCTGGGTATGGAATTAAATGGGCTTTGTAGGGATTTAGTGAAAGGTTTTGATTTCTATTGAACTTTATCAGTCCAACCTTGAAAAAAGGGTAAAAAAAAACACGACAATCACTTTCTGTAACACCACACAGCCCGTGTATCTAAGGGGAGGTATCCCATAGACTGTAAGCTTAAGCAACTTCCTAGTCATTGATTAGAGATCATTACAAAACCTCACAACACTTAGCTATATTATTGCCATAGCTGCTTTCTAAGTTAACTCAAAAACAGAGAATAATGATTCGATTTATTTTCCAGCCTTATACAATCTACATCAGTTAAATTTCTCCTCCAGCAGTACAACCATTTGATAATCTTTGCAGGATTAAGGAGGTGCTACGCCTGAAAATACCCCTTTTCTGAAGATATTTAACCTAAAAATAGCTAACATATTGCGTTCCAATTTTTATTTACTTTTTTTCAGTCAGGACTTTAACACAGTGTTATTGTAAACTGAAACAATACTGATTAGAGACAGTTGCTGCTTATATAGGACACTGTTCCTCAAGAAGCATCAGAATTGATCTTCAACATCAACTTTTTAAGTGGATTTCTTAAAATGTGATCAAGCTATAAATTCTTTCAGTAGAGCATTTCAGTAATGATTTTAATTATTTCTATTGTTAGAATTAAATATTATAAGGATCACTCATAGCCTTTGATTCATTCATAAAATATTTATTGCTCTCATACTATGAGGTAGGCATTGTACCTGGCATTGATAAGGGGGTGAGGCAATCAGACAAAGGCCCTGTTTTTGTGACTTTAGACTGTTCTGAAGAGGAAGGCATACATTGAACAAATGATTGTGAGATGATGAATGCAACAAGAGGGGTGATCTTGGGTGCTTCAAAGGTATGATGATGTGACCAAACATGGATAGCAGGATTAGAAAAGACCTTCCTCAGAAAATGACATGTCAGGGGAAATCTAACTAGGAGAAAGAGAAAATTGTTCCAGGTGGAGGAAATTTCAATATAAAGGCTGTGAAGCAAGTGAGAACAGTATACTTGAAAAACTAAAAAATGTGCAGTGCAGCCAGAACATAGAAAGGGAGTGTAGTGTAAATGAGGCTCAAAAGTTCAGCAAGGATTAGAGCATACAAAGCCTTGGAAGTCATGTTAAGGGTTGCAGATATTTTTCTAAAAGTTGTAGAAAGCCATTGGATTTTAAAAAGAGGAATTACACATAAGACTTGTGTTTTTAGTATGTAGCTATGCTGCTATTTAAATGGATTGCACTGGAAATGGAATGGGTGAATATGAGAGACTGGTTAAGAGGCTGTTGTTCGTATATAAGGGAGATGGAGTTGTGAATACTTTTGATATTTTGGAAGCAGATCCAACAGGTTTTGTTGATTGATTTGGTATGAAATTTGAGGAAGGAGTAATCAAGAAGAGATCTCAAGCTTTTGTCTCGAGAAACTGTATAGAAGGTGGCACTGAGATAGAGAACATTAAAGGAAGAGCAGGTTGGTGGGAGGAGTGCATGAAGATGGGAGTTCAATATGAGACATGTATTGGGAGTGCTAGAGAGACATTAAAGTGAAAATGTTAGATAGGCAGGTAGATAATACATTTGGAGCTCAGAAAACATTTCTTACCTAGAGAAAAGAATTTGAGATTTGTTTCCATGCAGAGGATAATTGAGACTCTGGAGGATGCGGTCACTGAGTGTGCAAAGTGAGGTGAGATAAGAGTATAAGATTCAGGTCTTGAAACCTCCAATATCTACAGGGTTGTATAGAAAAGTATAAACCGGAAAAGGAGACTCAGGAAAAGTAGTGAGGTGAGGGGGAGTATATGTGGAGGAAAATAGGAGAATGTGATGCCAAAGACGCCAAGTGTAGAGAAGTTTGAGAGAGGAAGTGATGAGAAGCAGCTATGCTGTACGCTGCTGTTGGGTTAACTTAAATAAGATTTTTAGATGTCCATTGTTTTTAGCAACATAGCAAGAGGAGTTTTTCTTCTGTGAGGAATCAAGATGGCAATGGGTTGAAGAATGAGGGGGGATAAGGAAGGGGTGTCAGTAAGTGTGAAGGGAAGGAGGAAGAAAGGACATTAGCCGGACAGGGATTTGGATTGGGGAAGACAGCTTTTTTAAAGATTGGAGATACTTGTACACAATTAAATGCTAATGAAAAGGAGCTAGTCTTGGAGAGATTGAATCCACAAGAAAGCGGGAGGCCTCCATGAGGATGGGAGGGGAAATGAGATATATGGCATATTGTGCTAATAGTCCACTCCACAATCACTCTTTTACCACACACCCCCATTATTCCTTGCTAGCAGAGAGGGGAAAGTGCTAGACCCTTGTTTTGTTTTGTTTTGTTTTTAATCTCCCCTTTCAGCCAGTAGGACCTTGTAGGAAGTAGGGGTGGATATTTCTAAGATAGGATTTCCTAATAAAAAGAGTCACATGGAAGAAAGCACAAACCTTTTTTGCTGGATGTGGTTGTGTGCATATATGCCTTGTACTGCTGCAGCTATCCTGTGGCCATGATGAATGACATGGTCAACAGGCTGAGAATGGTAAAATAGAATATGGAAAGCACTTGTGTCTTCTCTTGTGGGATAATAACTGTCCTCATTGGTTAGGCTGCTGTAAGCTGGATATTGTTCCCATTCTAAACAAGCTGAAATGAGATGCAGAGCACAGACAGACAGAAGAGACATCCTTTCCATTTTAACAGGAACAAAAGAGGGAAAATAATTTTGGTTGTAAATAAGTTTTTAAATTTCAGGAAATTAAGCTGACAATAAGAAAACAATAAGTTTTCATATGAAGGTTGAACATTTCCCTATGTAGGAGAGGTCATTTGCTGAGAGTGACAGGGTAGGAAGGTAATTGGTACTTTAGGATAGGGGACAAGGTCTGAAATATTGATGAGTGTTGTAGGGTAGAGACTAGGGGTATAATGGGGGCCAGGTGTTTTGAGAATGTAGTGTTCCAGGCAGTGTTAAGGGCCAGGTGAAACTGGTGGACCTGAATTTGCCCAGTGTGATGTTCTCCAGTGGTCACTCAATTCCTGGGACACAGGCACTGAGAAAGTGGAGACATGGAATTATCCAGGTCTGTTGATGCTAGACAGTATGAGAAAGAACAAAGGAACATGGGGATTTAGGAGATTAGCAAGACTGAACAATGTGATGGAACATGAAATCTAAACTCAATGAGGACTTCCGGCCAAGACAGAGACCTAGATAGACATGCTGCATCTCACTCCACAACTAAGAAGGAACACAACTACCTCAAAACTAGAAACAACCAGAAGTTTCAGAAAATCAAGCTGCATGGAAATACAACAAACAAAGCTATAAAGAAATACTTATTTAGACAGGTAGGAGGGGCGGAACCAGGGCAGAGAGGATGCAATATGGTGGCAGCAGTAGTGGTGGCGGCGACAACAGGCTGGCAAAAAGCGCAGTCACACATTTTTAAAAATCAGGAGGAACACCTGGGGAGCGCTCCCAGCACCAGACCAGGCCACGCAGCTCATGGTCCCAGCACCGGGGAAAATAGAGCCTCATTGCTTTTGACAGTGCAAACCAATGGGGATTGGAGTGGAGGAAGAAACTGCCGGTCTTTCAGCAGAGTCTGCTTGTTTAAAGGGCCCCCACAGTCCTAGAATGTCTGCAGACCCACCCACTCTGGGAACAACTGCCAGGGCAAGAGCTAGAGAGGTGCCAGTCCCATACAAAGTGGGAGAAGTGCCTGGAAAAGGGGCGAGTACTGAGCAAATGGCATTGTTCCCTCTCTGACACCTCCCTCACAAACAGTGCCCTCTACTGACGAATCCCTAAGGCTCCGCCCCTACAATGTAACAGGAGTGACAGCCCTACCTAAGATGCAGAGGCAAATAAACACAGGAGCCTGTCAAGACAAGGAGACAGAGAAGTATGGCCCAAAAGGGGAATGGATCAAGGATCCAGTGGGAGAACTAAGTGACGAGAAGATAACCAACCTAATAAACAAGGAGATAGCCAACCTAAGAGATGAAGAGTTCAAAACACTGGTGATAAAGATGCTCACAGGCTTGACAGATATGCTTAAGCATGGCAAATGATTAAGGGAAGACATGAAGGCTATGCTAAATGAAACGAAGGAAAATCCACACAAAACCAATAGTGAAGGGAAGGGAATGGGTTCAAATCAGTGATTTGGAACATAAGGAAGAAAAAAACAGTCAACCAGTATAGAATGAGGCAACAAGAACAGAAAAAAAAAAAAATGAGGAGAAGCTTAGGAACCTCTGGGACAACTTTAAATACATCAACATCTGAACCATAACGGTGCCAGAAGGAGAAGAGGAAGAGCAAGAAATTGAAAACTTATATGAAAAAATAATGAAGAAAAACTTCCCAAATTTGGCAAAGGGAATATACATACAAGTCCAGGAAGCACAGAGAATCCCAAAGAAGCTAGACTCAAAGAAGAGCACACCAAGACACATCATAATTAAAATGCCAAAGGTTCAAGATAAAGAGAGTATGTTAAAAGCAGCAAGAGAGAAGCAAAGGGGTGCCTATAAGACTCTCAGCTGATTTCTTGAAAGAAACTGCAGGTAGGAAGGGACTGGCAAGAAGTATTCAGGGTGATGAAAAGCAAGGACTTACAACCAAGATTACTTTATCCAGCAAAGCTATCATTTAGAATGGAAGAGCAGATAAGGTGCTTCCCAGACAAGGTAAAGCTAAAGGAGCTCATCATCACCAACCTATTATATGAAATGTCAAAGGAACTTACTTAAGAAAAAGAAGATCAAAATTATGAACATTAAAATGACAACAAACTCACAACTATCAACAACTGAATCTAAAAAATAAAAACAAAATCCAACTAAGCAAACCAGAATAGGAACAGAATCATAGGTATGGAGATCATTTGGAGGGTTATCAGCTGGGAGGGGGAAGGGAGAAAAATGGGGAAATTGTGCAGGGATTAAGAAGCATAATTGGTAGGAACAAAATAGACGGGGGTAAGTTAGGAATAATGTAGGAAAGGGTGAAGCCAAAGAACTTATATGCATGACCCATGGACATGAACTAAGGAGGGTGGGATTGCTGGGGGAAGGGGGTTACTGGGCAGAGGGGAGCAAGGGGGAAAATTAGGACTACTGTAACAACATAATAAAATACACTTAAAAAAACAAAGAAATCTAAACTCAAAGAGAGACAATTAAATGTGTATAGGAGACAATGGATACAAAAAGAGGAGTAAACGGGAGGTAATGGCCTGGAGGGCAGGGGCAGGCAAGAGACTGGTCAGCAATTTGTGTTTTTAAATTGTTAAATTTTCTGGGGAAAAGTAATCAGGAATTATGGAAATTCCAAATTTATTTGAGATTCTTGAGTTTTGAAGTCTAATATGGTCAAATTCAATCAGAAAATATTTCTTCCTGAATCAACTCATCCTTCTTTCTTCTTCCACAGAGTGAAATTGGAGTCTCCTCTATTTATTCTGTAGGAAACTAGCCACAGTAACCTTTTGATTCTTTTGTTTTATTTTAAATCCTTTTAATTCGAAGGTAGTGAATACAGTGGTCCCCAACTCAGAGCCTTGCTTAAGAACCATGGCTCTCTGGGTGGAGGGGAGTAAAGGGGAAAAAATTGGAACTACTGTAACAACATAATCAATAAAATATACTTTAAAAAAAAAAAAAAAAAAAAGAACCATGGCTCTCACTTCCCGGGCTGCTAGAGTGTTTGTAGCTAAAGGCTCAAAGCTGTGTGCTTCTTTGAGTTAACACTCAGCCAAGGGCACAAAGGCTTGGCTCCCAGGCCTTATTTGGGCCTCAGAAGGACCTCTTATCTCCAGTCTTCTCCCTGGGGTCATTCTAGGCCTCTGATACAACTGCACTTTACCTAGTTGTTAACAATGTAGTTCACTCTTTAATAAACTTCCTGCAAGTTGATCTTCTCTGACTGTTTCTGTGAACCCAAATGAGACAGAAACATAATCACTTGCAAGATTCATACAACTTCCCTAACTACTCTTTCTGCCTTCTTTTCAGTCCACCCCACAAAATTATGCCATATTTATCTTTTCCCCAAATTATGTTTAGCATGTTAGTTCCTGCTTAAAAACCTTTACTGGCTCTGTAATGCATCCAAAAACAAATAAAAACTTGTGGCCCAACATTCAAAATCCTCTACCAACCCACTTTTCAACATTTGTTTCTTCTACTCACTGTCCACACCATATTCCTCATCATCTCTACTTTTGTTCACACCATGCCTCTTGCGTGGAATTCTCTCCTTTCAGTCAACAAATATTTAGTAGATCAGATGCTGTGAAAAACCTATATATTAGTTGATTGATAATAGATACTATTTTTGTCCTCAAAAAGCTTATAGTCTTCCCAGTGGGAGAGACCAATAAATAGGTGAGCATTATATATGGGCTTGTGTAAAATGAAAAAGTCATGTCCAGGGTATTGCAGAGAGGAACAGAGAGACATGGATGGCCTTCTGGAGGAAGTGGCATCAACCCTGTTTTTCAAATGGACCTGAATCACTGATGAAAAGTTAAGCTCCATTTTACAATCAGGCCCTTAAAACAGAAGTTTGTTTATTGATGTTCAGCAGGCAAACCATGAAATGAGTTATATCCTGTTCTTTTCCTTCTCACTACTGTTGCAGGTGGGCACAGGTAACCAGGTTCCTGATGATCGCGGACGAAGAATTAAACCGAACACACAGAGAGTTTATAGCAGAAAGAGAGAGAGCAGATTTATTAAGCAAAAGTATACTCCACAGAACATGGGAGTGGAACACGTCTGAATAGAGACTGACCTCAGGGGCTGGAGGAATTGTATTCTTATATGGAGATATTTCCTGGCTAGTTTTGGCGGCTTTTATTGCGCATGTGCAAGTAGTTATATTACTTTTAAGCTAATGCTCATGCAGTCTCCCATGATTTTCCTTGATTGGCCACTGGGGAAGGGGGTCTCACAATGCTAATTTATTATAATAGTATTATAATGAAGCAGGGGTCAAGTAGCATCTTCTGCGCAGGTGCAGTCATGATTCACCATGATTCAGCACTTTTCCAGAGGACAGGGAAAACCCTTCTTAGAACAGGGACTCTGTCCAGTGTCGATGTCCTTTGTCCTAGCCCTGAGGCACCTCTGGAGTTTCCTCCCTCCCGACTATATCCTGCCTAACTACAACTCGTAAATTCAAGAGATGAAAGGCTTTCCATGAGCTAGATTCCGAGGCTTTATGGGCTTCTTCGATAGAAAAGTGTGGTTTCATTGCAAGGAGTTTTTAGTCGGATCTTAGATACAGGCCTATCACAAGATCTAGAGGCAGTGAAGAAGGTGGTCAGGTTTCAGCTGGTGTGTCTCTGACCATTGGAAGAATCCCCATCACAGCAGCTTAACCCATATGTTTGACACTGCTGTGAATTCTAAGTTTGGCTTCTTGTCTTCACAAACAGAGAGGTTATTTACAGTGGTTCTGGGCCGAGATGGGAAATTATCATTCAACCTCTAGAAATCTATCAGTTCTCCTCTGTGACCAATCACTATATGCTGCTTCAGGTTTAATCAACAGAGATCCTACAGCTGTTTACCCAAGACAGGACCCTTAACTCTCTTCATGTCTTAGAGTGTAGTATCTTCAGATGTCTGGATCCTGCATTTGTGCTGAAGCCCATGGACTGTATCTCATCTTATGCTCTTCTTTAACTGCCTGCATGAGGTTTTAGAAGAGTCATGTACACTCTAGTTTGTCACAGCCTCTCCCACTTATAAGCTTCACTTTATTTACTCTCCGGCAGCATCAAGTGTTTGAGTTTGCCAGCCTTGTTGTATACATTAGTTGGCATCAGGCAGACATAAATTTACAAGTAACATTGGCTGGTATTTCACCAATCAGCACTAGTACCAGCTTCCACCTAAGAACCTGAAAGACAATTGGTAGGTAATGTGGCACCTCTGGAGGAAGCACACAGTTTTTCCTGGCTATTCTATCCGGTGAACAATTTATTTTATACAGTTATTTGCATTTCCGGGTTTATGTCTTCTTTCCTCTAAAAGATGAAAAGCAGCAACTCTACTTGATCTTCTCTCTATACGCCACAATGCCTTGTTTCCTTCATGAAATGAATGACTTATTAGTGTCTTGAGGCCAAGCTTTCCCCATCACAAAGATTTTATTTCAATTTACACAGGTAAAAACTCATCACAAATTGAATTATTGACTTCTGGTCAAGATGAAGGCATAGGTAAACACAGCTCCTCACACAACCACATCAAAATTACAACTAAACTAGACCAATCATTACTCAGAACCATCAGAAATTGTGTTAAATGGAAGTCTGACAACTATGGAATTAAGGAAACCACATCCATCCGGACTGGTAGGAGGGTCAGAGACAGGGAGACATGGAAACGACTGGCCCCACACCCACACGTGGTGGATAAAAATTCGAGAAGGATATCTCAGAAGCAAGGAGCCCTAGCTTGATATCAGGGCCCCAGCCTAGGGTTCCAGTGCCAGGAAGATACGTCCACATAATTTCTGGTGGCAAAAACTGGTAGGGATTGAGTCAGTGGAAGAAACTTCTGGAGTTCCAAGCAATTTCTCTTAAAGAAACTGCACATGGACATACTCAGACTCACTCCCTCCGAGCTCCATTCAGCACCAGGGTAGCAGCATGAAAGGCATCAGTGGCATACTGGAGAAACTAAAGTGTCTGGTATCAAGGCAAGAGCTGGGGGACAGCTTTTGCCCAGACAGAGGGCAGGCAGAGGCCATTGTGCCTTTTCTGAACCCTTCCCCCACAGAGCCACAGAGCTGGCAGGCAGATGCCATATCTGAGACTCTATGAACCTAGCTAACATTGCTTGCCCCACCCTGGTGATTTCCTAAGGCTCCATCCCACCCAATTTACATCCAACCCAAGATGTTAACAGTGACTTTTCCACATGAATGGCTGGTCTTGGCTCATGAGTCACAACTCCCTAAGTTCTCACAAACAAGCAACAGCTGGCTTCAGTGAGCCCCCATCCCTTGCACCTCTTGCTAAGTCAGACAGTGAGCCCAGGCACAGCTTGGCTTTGACTGGAAACCTCCAAGCCCAGAACAAATAGCAGTCATCTGCATATTTCTTTGTAGCCCATGCAGGGTGGCCCCAAGTAGAACATATATGGGGACTGACCTTGGCCTGCATCACCCAGAAAACCACAGGGATTGGAGTGCACACAGTGGACAAGAACAGATCACATTGGAGCACCGCCACCCTGCCTCTGCACAAAGGGTGGAGGTTGGTGGTCAGTGGTCACAGCTAGTGCTTGCAGCTGACTGGTCTGGGTAAGTCCCTCCCACTGACATGCTAACAGCAATCAAGCCTCAACTACAAGGGGAGAGTATACTCAGCCCACATGGAGAGCACACCTCGAGTATCCAGCTTGGGTGATAGGGGAGGCTATGCCACTGGACCCTATAGGACATGTACTACATTAGGCCACACTGCCAAGATAGGAAGTCAAAGAAACAAACAGACGGAGGCTGTCAAAATGAGGAGACAAAGAAATATGACCCAAATAAAATAACAGATCAAAACTCCAGAAAAAGAACTAAACAAAATAGAGATAAGCAATCTATCAGTTGCAGAGTTCAAAACACTGGTTATAAGGATGCTCAAGGAACTTAGTGAGGACCTCAACATCATTAGAAAAGATCCAGTTAGAAGTGAAGGATACACTAATTGAAATAAAGAACAATTAACAGGGAATCAGCAGTAGAGGGGATGAAGCCAAAAATCAAGTCAATGATTTGGAACATAAGGAAGCAAAAAACAACCAATAAGAACAAGAAGAAGAAGAAGAAGAAAAAAAAAAACCAAACAAACAGAAAAAAACAGAATTGTATAAGCAGCCTCTGGGAAAACTTCAAGTGTTCCAACATTCACATCATAGGGATGTCAGAAATAGAAGAAAAAGAGCAAGAAACTGGAAATATATTTTTAAAAAATAATGAAAGAAAACTTTCTAATTTGGTGAAAGAAATTGACATGCAAGTCCAGGAAGCACAGAGAGTCTCAAACAAAAGGGATGCAAAGAGGTCCATTATAAGACACATTATAATTAAAATGTCAAAAGTTAAAGATAAAGAGGGAGTCTTAAAAGTAGCAAGAGAAAAGCAGATAGCTACCTGCAAAGGAGTTCCAATAAGACTGTCAGCTGATTTCTCAAAAGAAACTTTGCAGGCTAGAAGGGATTGGCAAGAAATATTCAAAGTCATGAAAAGTGGGGACCTACAGCCCAGATTACTCTACTGAAAAGTTATCATTTAGAATCAAAGGGCAGATAAAGACCTTCTCAGTCAAGAAAAGATGAAGAGTACACTGTCACCAAGTCATTATTATATGAAATGCTATTATATAAGAAAGAGAAGATGATTAAAACCATGAACAATAAAATGGCAATAAATATACATATCTATCAACAATTGAATCTAAAAATACAAATTAAGCAAACAAGAACAGAGACAGAAGCATGGATATGGAGAGCATTTTGATAGGTGCCAGATAGGAAGGGTATGGGGGAATGGGTGAAGAGGTGAGAGGATTAAGAAGCACAAATTGGTAGTTACAGAATAGCCACAGGGATGTAAAGTACAGTATAGGAAATGGAGCAGCCAAAGAACTTACATGCATGGCCAATGGACATGAAAAAAGGTATGGGAATTTCCAGGGGAAGTGGAGGGTGCTGGGTGGAGGGGGACAAAGGAGAAAATTTTGGACAACTGTAATAGCAAAACCAATAAAATATAATTTAAAAAAATAAACTGAATTCTTAACTCTGGTTGTGTAAATAGATCGCAATGTTCCTAAGAAGGTGAACTATTCAGTGCCAAATCTTCACTATTGCTTGAAAAATAAACAAAAGGGCATTTCTCACAGATGCTAGATTGGCAATACCACCTTGAAATATACAGTCGCACTCCATGCTTAAAAAAAGACAATAACACAGCCCTGACTGGGTACCTCAATTGGTTAGAGCATTGTCCCAATACATACGAAGGTTTTGGGTTTGAACCCCAGGTAAGGCACATACAAGAATCGACAAATGAATGCATAAATAAGTGGAACAACGAATCTCTCTCTCTTTCATCAATTAAAAAAATTCCTTAAAAAAATTTTTTTTGTTCTGAAGAAGTTTGCACCTGTTTACCACTAGAGGAGGCTGTATGACTTACATATTGCAAAGACATTTTATATTAAAAAACTGTAAATAAAAAATAATATTCTCTGTTCTTGTTTTTTTCTTGAGTGAAGGAGTGAAAAGTATAAAAAAGTAAATTGATTACACAAAGCATAATCACTTACTTATTGAATAGTAAGAGAACAGTTTATATACTATTGTATATAAGGCTTATGATGCATATAAAATTTAAAAAGGAGAGAAGGAACATTTGAATATGTTCTAAGCTTCATTCACAACAATTGAGTTTTCATAAGTAAAGATAGGATGACGCTCCTCTCTGGTTTCTCCTATAGGTCCAGGTGACAAACCAGAAATGGCAATCACTACATTAGCAAGGCTGTGGTAGCTTATGAGTTAAGCCCATGAACTCTTAGAGTCAGCTGGCCTCATGTATGCAGTACACAGCCTGATTCATGTATGCAGCCAACACTTAAAATAGCTGTGTGACTTGGGCAAATTTCTTTACCTCTAACAGTTGAGTTGCCTCACTCCTAAATTGGAATAATACTAGAACTTACCTTTTCAGTCTATCGTGATGATTAAATAGGGACCTTTATAAGTGCTTAGCAAGTGGTTGGTACATAGTACTGTTGACCTTTAACACGGGGTCAAGAGCTCTAAACCCTCCTACCACCCTGCCCCCAACCCCACGCAGTCAAAAATCTGCATATAACTTTTGAGTAATCCAAAATTTAACTGTAGTCATCCATCTGTATCCATGGGGGTTGGTTCCAGGACCCCCATGGACACCCAAATCCCCAGATGTTCAAGTCCCATGTATAAAATGACATAGAATAATGCATACAGTCCACATCAGCGGATTTCGAATTGTGGATCAGAAATATTGTCTTTGATTTGCTATTGGTTGAATCCACCAATAAGGAAGGCCAACTGAATATTTATTTATTCACTGGACAAATATTTACTGAGAAAGGCACTGGTGGGAGCTGAAGATGCATTAATAAACAAAGCAATAGGCATTTTTCCTGCCCTGAAGATTACATACTGATGGATAGAAAACATTAACAACTAATTGGCCAATTACTCATGTAATTACCATCATGATTTATGCTTTGAGAAGAAAGTACAGGCTATTATTAGAGTTATTACTGGCAGATATGACTTAGTTTGGAGGACTGAAATAGGGAGCTCTGGAGGAAGAGTAGCCTATCTGCAGGCAGTAGTAAGAGGTGAATGTGAGTACAAATTAACCAGAAGTAAGAGGCGAAGGTGGGAAGAAAAAATGTTCTAGGCAAAGGTAAGTTACATGTGGAAAAAAATAATCCTCAAATCTGAGTGGCTTAACACAGAAAAGTTCTATTTCTCATTCACTTCATAGGCTAATACCAGTCAGGGGTGTAAGGAGGTGTTGGTGCAAAGGGCTCTACTCAATACAGCCATTCAAGAACTCCCAAATCTTCCCATCCAATGGCTCTTACTTTTCTTGACACCCCGCAGATCTCCATTAAATCCTCTACATGAACCCAAAAAGTCAATTTCAATGTCTAAAGATTATCTGAAGATCTTAAAAACACATATTCTGATTCAAACAGGTCTGGAGTGGGACCTGAGCTTCCGCATTTGTGTCCAGCTCTCTGGTGATGTTGATAACTACTGGTTTCTGGTGCCCCTCTGATTAGCAAGGCAGCGAGAATCTCTTAGAAGGTTTTAAGGGTCAGACATGAAGGGGCAAACATTATATCTGCTTGCATTTCATTGCCCAAAAGTTAGACATATGGCCCACCTAGGTGTAGGGGGCTGGAAAACCTAGTCTGACAATGTGCTAGGGAAGGGATACACCCACCCCTTATGAAAGTTTGCTTAAAGAACAACCAGTCTCTGCCACAAGGTGGGAAGAAACTCACCAGTTTCTGGCAGAAGATTACCATTATATAGAACCCGGAGATAAGACTGCATGGCATGTGTGAGGAAATAAGGGAGTTCAGTGTGACTAGAATCTAGGAGGGGAAAGATCAGTGCCAGGTAAGCCTGGACAGGTAGATAGGCAAGGATGAGAGAATGCAGGACTTCAGAGATGCTGTTAAGGATTTTGGACAGTGGAAAGTCATTGAAGGGTGTTAAATATGAAAATAACATGATTATACTTGTGTTTTAAAAAGTTAACCTTGACTGCAGAGTGGATGGCAAGGGAAATGTGTGCATAAAGAAAGCATTCAGAAACTATTGCAATTGTCCAGATAAGAAATGACTGGATTTTAGACACTATACTGCTCTCCTTTGCTACCAAAGATAGGTAAGGTGACAAGTTGACCATTCTAGCCCATCTCTCTGCCTCTTTTTGAAATTATACTCTTCTTAAAAATCTTTTACTTTAGAGAGAGAGGAAGGGGAGGGGAGAGAAAGAGAGAGAGAGACATCTACTTGTCTTTCCCCTCATCCATGCATTCATTGGTTATATATGTCCTGACCAGGGATTGAACCCATAACCCTGGCTAATCGGGATGATCCTCTAACCAACTGAGATACCCAGCCAAGGCCTGAACTTACTCTTAAATCATTCAGCTCACATTCAATTTTCATTGTATTTGTAGTCTTTCTTAATCAACATTTATTTAGGGCTTGTTGTACATAAGATTCAACTGGACATCAAAGATATGAGTCTTCATCTCAGTTTTCTAGGACAGTGCTGTATGACAGAACTTTCAACAATAAATCTTTTTTTTTTTTTTTTTTTTTTTTTTTTTTTTACAGTATACTCTCTATTGGTTGTGGAAGGGATACGATAGCTCTAGCTCCTGGGGTGACTCCAAATCTGTCGTCACCCTCCAAAAGTGAAGGAAATGTTCTGTACCTGCTCTGTTCCATGTGATCACCACTAATCATATATAGCTACTGAGCATTTGGAATGTGGCTAGTGCAACGGAGGAATCAAATTTCTATTTTATTTAAATTTAACTCTTTTAAAGTTAATTAATTTACTAGCTATTCATGGCTAGTATCTATTTTTTTTTTTTTTGAGAGAGAGAGAGAGAGAGAGAGAGAGAGAAAGACAGGAAGGGAGACACAAAGAGAAACACTGACTTGTTGTTCCACTTATTTATGCATTTATTGGTGAGTATGTGTCCTGACCAGAGATCAAATCTTCAACCTTGGCATATTGGGATGATGCTCTAACCAACTGAACTACCTAACTACTTGGGCAGGGCTTAGTATCTACCATTTTGGATAACACAGCTTTAGGAGTGGGAATAAAATGTTTACATGAGAGGTTAACCAACAATACTTGACAGTATATGATCAAAACCAAATATGTCACATGGTATAGTATAAACTGTTATATGCAGTTAAGTAATGGATACAACATTTAGGGTATAGCCTCTGGAGTTCTAAACCTGATAAAATGAATTACTACTAGTTGTTTAAACTTTCCAAGCTTAATTTAAATGTAGCTAGTAGTGATGCTCATATCAATGGATTATTTTAAGAATGAAATTGCATCATTTATGTAGTATAGACATCTGGTGTTTCTGCCTATCAGTGTTCATTTCTCCACCTGTGATCATAGCAGGACAGTCTTCCCTTCGGTTGTCACTCTGAGTCTGTGGTCTGGGTGGTGCTGCCTTCATCCCTGTCTTCCACAAGTAAGCATAAGACCAGAGCTAGTCAACCAAATTTTTATGACCACCATGATTGTTTAGGAAGGGTCCTTCACCCTAACCAGACTGGTGACACTTAATTTCAGAATTTTTGTAGGAATTAGTAGAAAAGAACTATTCTTCATTTGGGTTGCTAAGAGAATAGTGAAAGCTGGGTCTGCTGGTGGCTATCTTGTCAACTAAAGGAAAGGATCTGTCTATATAAAGCCAACACAGGACAGAATATCCTGCAGACAAAGAGTTTATCTTGATGATAGTGCAGAGCTCCTGGATTCAGCCAAGCCTAAAGCATCTATCTCTGGTCTATTTCATTACAGTAAGCCAATAAATTCCCTTGTTTGTTTTAGTACCTTTGAATTGTTTTTTAAAGTAACTTTAAGCATTATAAGTTCTTAGCATAATGCCTAGCAAATAACTGTTTAATAAGCATCAGGTGTCGGGGGGAGAGGGATTGGTAGAAGTAGAAGAAGGTATAGGGGAAATAAATGGTGATAGAAAACAAACAAACAAACAAACAAATAAATAAATACAGGCAAAATTAAGCATCAGGTGTTATTTTTATCTCAGTAGACTTATCTGATTTGAGAAATCAGGTAAATCTTTATGAATGAAGCATGCATAAGATTTGGATAGATGGGATGGAAGAGAGGGAAGGAGAAATTGCAAGCAAGTATACCAGTTAGGAAGCTACTAAAGTTATCAAGGAGTGAATAATAAGGGCTTAAACTAGAGGGGTGGCAGTAAGAATAAGAATGGGTTATGAAATTAAAACATCATGGCATAATCCATTGGTGCTTCATTCATTCATTTATTCAATAAATATTTACTGAGCACCTATGTGCTCAGCACCACACTAAGCACTGGAAGGACAGTCACCTATCTCTTCTCTGCTAACAACCCTGTTTTTATTGGTGCTCTTCTAACTGGCCTTGTCCTTCAGCAGAGACTGCTGAGTCCCTTCCCACCTTGAGGGGGTGAATTTTAATTGCTTTAACTCATTATAGTGCTCTCATTCTCCTTATGAAATAATCTCTTTAGGTAGAGGCATGTGATATAATTCCAGTGCATGAGAAGTGAAGAGAAATCTGTTGGGAACTTCTGGAAAAGCCATACTGCAGAGATGTTCACATTTCTGCTTCTAAATGTTGTCACTTGTAGACAAATCTAGAACTGTGTAGCTATGAGAAGAACCACCCCCAAAAGACAAGACAACATGCCTGAAAGATGTCAGGAAACTGGGTCCTCGAAGCACGACCTCTAGGGCTTCATGTTATGTGGAATAATGCATGTGATTGTTTAAGCCACTTCGTTTTCCTATTAATTGCAGCTAAAAGCATCCTCGTTGTCTGGTTGATACTGTGAGTAGGACATGGTCTCTACCTTTGTGGAGACAGACACATGAACACATAACTATAATTCAGTAAATAAGTATAACAAGTCCTAGAATCAATGGTCATACAGAATGCAATGAAAATGTTAGGCAAGAAACATGAGTTCTGTGAGAGTTTGGGAGGCCAGAAAGGATGCAAAGAAAGAATCATTCAGTTGAGGTCTTGAAAGCCCTGTGGACATTTTCTAAGCAGAAAGAGATGAGCCTTCCTTCAATGTAAGGAAATAGGCATTTGAGTACATGGCGTAGTTTAGAAACAAGAAGCGTGTGTACAGTACAGCTGGAGGAAGTGGCAGAATACAGGGGCATGAGGTCAAAAGATAAACTAAACTAGAGCCAGATTATGTGGGATTTGAGCTTCACCTCATGGGAAATAGAAACTATTGAAGGTTTGCAAGAAAGGGAGATCAAGTTCAAAAATTTCTACCTGGCAAAAAGCTATTGTAATAGTTTAGGTGAGAAACATTAAGGGTTTGAACTACAGATGACGGTGAGGAGAAGTTTCAAGGGAACCAAAAGCCAAATCTTTGGAAAGCAAAATGGAGTCCTGCCAGAGAAGATTATTATTATAGTAGGTTTTATACCTTTTCTTCACCCCTAGAAGAGAATAGTGGTGTAAACAGCAATATCTACTCTAGCCAGTTTAAGCAGAAAACTGATTTATTAAAGGTTATTTGCTCACAAACACTCTGGAGGACAAGGCTGGGAAGTTTTGAAATCTGGGGTTCTGTAACAGTGGCAAATTACAGTAGTGGGGAATTGTAAGCCCCCCACCATGCTTTTAACATTGTTTCTGTAAATGCTGACTCTAATATGTAGCTTGTATAAACAGCATGTTTGTATAAGAATCCTAGAAACTAACTTCAAAAGATACAGACTCCGACCTTCAACCCAGCTGTGAGAGATTTGTTGACCTTCAACCTAAAACTAGGATGACAAAAACCAGGGTGACACAAACCAGAACATTGCTGGACCAGTTTTGAGGTCCTTATTGGAATGGACTGTGCTGGTCTACATGTGGAGGACTTTTCAACAACCCCTATCTCTTGATCTCTTTGTTCTGCTTTCCCTCTCCCTTATTATAAAGACCTCTGTCTGCACTGAGATGTTGACATAGGCTTTGAAACGAGAGTGCCCCATCTTCTCATGATGTCAGCACTCAAATAAATCACTTTATACTTTTCTTCAGCACCTGTCTCCCAAGTTGGGCTTTCATTGCAGAAGGCAGCCAGACCTGCATTCAGTTACAATTCCACACAGAAACTATAACGGAAATTCTGTGTAGTGCCCAGCTTCTCCTTCTGTTCTCTCCCTGATCAGCCTCTCCTGTATGAGAATGTGGCTGGTGGAGCCCCAGATCACATGCCTGGATCATAGCCATGCTGAGGTGCAGCTTTTCATAGCAAAAGGGAAGACTGGAGCTGAGTCACCCTATCTGCTCATTTGGCATAGACTTTTTCCCAAATGAAAACAGAATATGTGACTTCCGGCCAAGAAAGAGAGCTAGATAGACACACTGGTCTCCCTCCACAACTAAGAAGGAATACAACTATCTCAAGACTAAAGACAAGCAGAAGTTCCAGAAAATCAAGCTGCATGGAAGTCCAAAAAAGATATAAAGAAGAAATACTCATCTAGACAGGTAAGAGGGGCAGAGCCAGGGTGGAGAGGATGCAGTGTGGCGGTGACAGCAGCAGCGGCAACAGCAGCAGCAGGTTGACAGAACGTGCAGTCACACATTTTAAAAAGTAAGGTGGACATCTGGGTAGCACTCCCAGTCCCAGACCAGACTGTGCAGCTAAGGTTCCAGCATCAGGAAAAATAAAGCTTTTGACTGTGAAAACCAGTGGGGGTTGGAGCAAAGGAAGAAACTGCTGTTCTTTTAGAAGAGTCTGCTTGTTTAAAGAGCCCCCATGGTCCTAGAATGTCCACAGACCCACCAACTCTGGGAACCACAGCCAGGGCAACAGCTAAAGGGGTGCCAGTCCCACACAGGAAGCAGGAGAAGGGCCTGGAAAGGGGCAAGTGCTGAGCAAGCAGCTTGTTCCCTCTTAGACCCTTCACCCCATACAGCATCACGATGTGGTAAAACGGGTCACCCTCTACTGACAAATACCTAAGGCTCTGCCCCTTATAACATAACAAGCATGACAGCTCTACCTAAGACACAGAGGCAAACAAATGCAGGAGCCTGTCAAGATGAGGAGACAGAGAAGTATGGCCCAAAAGAGGGAAGGGATCGAGGTTCCAGTTATAGAACTAAGTGACAAGGAGATAGCCAACCTAACAGACATAGAGTTAAAAACACTGGTGATAAAGATGCTCACAGACTTGACATATATGCTTAAGTATGGTAAACACATAAAGGAAGAAGTGAAGGATATGCTAAATGAAACGAAGGAAAATCCACACAAAACCAATGATGAAGGGAAGGGAATGGGTTCAAATCAATGATGTGGAACATAAGGAAGAAAAAAACAGTCAACCAGTACAGAATGAGGAAATAAGAATTGAAAAAAAAAATGAGGAGAGGCTTAGGAAACTCTGGGGCAACTTTAAACATGCCAACATCCGAATCATAGGGGTCCCAGAAGAAGAGGAAGAACAAGAAATTGAAAGCTTATGTGAAAAAATAATGAAGGAAAACTTGCCAAATTTGGCGAAGGAAGTAGACATACAAGTCCAGGAAGCACAGAGAGTCCTGAACAAGCTAGACCCAAAGAGGACCACACCAAGATACATCACCATTAAAATGCCAAAGGTTCAAGATAAAGAATCTTAAAAGCAGCAAGAGAGAAGCTGAGAGTTACCTACAAAGGGGTGCCTATAAGACTCTCAGCTGATTTCTTAAAAGAAACTGCAGGCAAGAAGGGACTGGCAAGAAGTATTCAATGTGATGAAAAGCAAGGACCTACAACCAAGATTACTCTATTCAGCAAAGCTAGCATTTAGAATGGAAGGGCAGATAAAGTGCTTTCCAGACACGGTAAAACTAAAGGAGTTTATCATTACCAAGCCATTATTATATGAAATGTTAAAGGGACTAATTTAAAAAAATGAAGTTCAAAACTGTGAACATTAAAATGACAACAAACTCACAACTATCCACAACAGAATCTAAAAAATAAAATCCCACTAAGGAAACCAGAATAGGAACAGAATTATAGGTATGGGGTTCATTTGGAGAATTATCAGCTGGGAGGAGGAAGTGGGAAAAATGAGGAAATAGTGCAGGGATTAAGAAGCATAATGGACTGGTACAAAAAGGACAGGGGGAAGTGAAGAATAATATAGGAAAGGGTGAAGCCAAAGAACTTAAATATACAACCCATGGACATGAACTAAGGGGGCGTGGAATTGCTGGAGAAAAAGGGGGTACTGGGCAGAGGGGACCAAAGGGAAAAGAAATTGGGACAACTGAAACAACCTAATCAATAAATATACTTAAAAAGAATATGTAAAAGGTCTCCAGATTTGACAAAAAGTGATGTTTTGATGAATGAAGGTGGAATGTAGGATGATGTAGAGAAGTATAGTTAGCTCAAGGATATTTTTCCTGATGTGAAATTGTCAAGAACAAACTGTAAAATGAGTATTTTGTTGGTTTTTGTCTTTATGTTAGTTGAAGAAGCTTGTTTTTGAGGGGTTAACCAAGCTCTATGGTTTTCTTATAACCTAGTGTAATAATAACCTCCTTTTCTCGGGATATCTATAGAAATCCCCACTCTAGCTTTGTACATTGAGTTATTCCTCTGAAAATGGAGATGCCTTAGTGTTCGGGACTCAAAGTGTGGTCTGAGTACCACTAGCAGCATTACCAACTTGGTGAATTTTAAGCCTCACCCCAGACCTGCTGAATTAGGATCTGCATTTTAACAAGATTGTTGAGGGGATTCATACTCACATTTTATTTCATTTAGCCTTGTGACCAACCAACCTATTTCTGAAGACCAGCCCAGTTCCAGCCATTGAGGAATTGAATCACGCTTCTATTCCAGCTCTCTCCCATCTGTTGCTATCACTTAGGAGAGCTCCAAACCAGTGAAATAACCAGGTCTGAAAGCTAGGTAGGAGTCTCTTGATCTTCTGTTTGTCATTAAACAGTCGACAAATATTTGTTAAACAATCAATGGGTGCTTGAGAATATAGCCACTGGCACAATAAAATCTCTGACCTCATGGAATTTATATTCTAGTTGTGGGAACAGAAAATAAATGAAAGACTTGATAGTGCTGATATACAGAAAATTGAGATAAAGTGATGTAGGAGATTGTGATTGGGTAGCTAATTAGACTGGTGGCTAATAAAGACCTCACTGCTGAAATGACATCTATATGAAAGATAAAGTCACTGGTCAGGTAAAGTCCAGAGGAAGAGCATTCCAGGTAGAGGACACAACAAATACAGATGTACTGGAGAGGTGTAAGATCAGAGATGTAAGTAGTGCTACATCATCTTGAGCTCTGTAAGCCAAAGTAACTGCAGAACCAGCTCAAAATGGTCCTATCCTGTTTAGCAAGATACTGAGTTGCTTTTCAGAGAGAACAGACCAAAACTGCATCATGCATGCACAGGAAAGAGAACTTTACCTCCAGCTGCACCCCAACTGAAGTTTCCCCTTCCTCCAAACCAAAGGACTGAGACATAACTGGAATTGAACACTGGAACTCTTCAGAAGCAGGGGATACATTGTCCAGAAAGATCCTGTGCTTACTATCCCAGCTTTAATAAATCTACTCTCAAAAGTCACCTTAACTTGTGTTGTGAAATCTTTCCTGCATGAAGAATCACACACTACCAGCTGGCCCTAGGCAGACCCAATTAGGGCCAGATTCCCTTTCCCATTAACTTCAGGATTTGGTTTGGAGGCAGAGTCAATGGAACATTTTTTGTATTTGTCCTTGTGTTGCAGATGGATATAGTGTCCAGGATCTTGATGGTTGTGAACAAAGAATTGGACTGACCACTCAGATATTATAAAGCAAAGCAAGTGGGAAGTTTATTAAGAAAAGTACACTTCCCAAGAAATGGGAGCGGGCTATCTCTCACCAGGGAATATCTTTCTTCTACTGAAGGATTACAGGCTTTATAGGGTTTTTAAGCGTCTACACATGCGATTTTCCACAATCCTCCTTGATTTTCCACTCGGGGAGGAAATTACAATTATTATCAGATGTCACAAGGCAATTCTTGGAGATCAGGATGGAACTGATGACAGCTGCAGTATCTCAGGGTTTTCCCATTCTATCTCCTGCCTCACTTGTGATAAATTGTTCCCAAACATGGTTGCAACCATATCTTCCATCCTAAATGTCTTTTTGCCCTTCTTTCATCAAGAGGTGGAGTTTATTTCTTCTATGGAAAAGGTGTTTCTTTCCTCTGTCCTGAGCTAGCCCTATGACATTTTTTTTTTTTTTTTTTTTTTTTAACAAATAGGATGCAACAGAAATGATGTTCAGGGTTTTTAAGATCAGGTTTTAAGAGGACTTTTCTTATTCAGCCATAAAAACAAACACAAAATTCCTGCTATTTGTGACAACATGGATGAAACTTGAGGGCATTATTGTAAGTAAGTCAAACAAAGACAAATACAGTATGATCTCACACATGTAGAATCTTTTAAAAAAAACTTCTAGAAACAGAAGGTAGATTGGTGGTTGCTAGGACCAGTGGGGCGGGGGAAATGGGTGAATGCGGTCAGAGTACAAACTTCCAGTTACAGATCAGTAAGTGTGGTGACTATAAATAAGCCCAGGCTATGCTGTTGAGAGAGAAGCCACATGGACATGTTAATGGCGAAGGGCACCAGATGTTAGACCTTGGTCCTTAAGTTCAGCTAAGAAGAGAATTCAGAGCCAACGAAGTCAAAGACAAGCAAAAGTTTATTTAGATAGTCACAGTGGTAGAAATAAGCTATGAAAGAAGTGAGTCAGTTGGGCTGTGTGGACTCAGGAAGCAAGTTACAGAGGCAAAAGAGGGGCCCTGGTGCTTAGGACAAAGAAAAGCAAAGAAAATGCACCTGGGAGAAGGAGAGGGGGAACGGTGCAGGGACTACTCCAGACAGAGAGCGGTGCTGGCTCCTCCATCCTGAGGGTTTTTACCTGTTCCCTAAAGGTGGTGATCTTAGAGGAGGTCCCAGGGCAGGATCTCAATGGAATATTCATCAGCTTCCCAGGAGTGTCCTTTCAGGGTCTTGGTCTCTACTGATTGGTTGACACCAGGGTAGGGTCATTAGTCCTGATGTCAGCCATGGCATCATTTTGTCTGGTTTTGCCTTTTCATGGCTTGGAGCTGGAACATAACTGGGGCCTAGATGTTATGTTTAGTTTGACAAAAATGCCCTCTGTGGTTATCAGACCTGAGACTGTTCCTAAGATTATTTGATGTGGGTCAGAACTTCATTGTCTTGGGGACTAAATGTTTAAGGGAGTGGCTGGGCCAGGGAATCATATGAGGTTCGTCCTCGGAGGGCATCTACTACAGGACTAGTGACATGCCAGGGGAGAAAAGATTAGGGGAGGGCCCAAATCACATGACCACTGAAATTAAAGGTCAAGAAGGTCTAAACAGCTTGACCGGCAATATACTAGGGGAGGAAAGATCACCCTGGGGGCAAGGTCCCATCCTACTTTTGTCTGTTGCTACACTGGGGTCTCTCCGCCCTTGGTGACCTTTCTACCTGGCTTATTGTTCCTAGTCTGCTCAAGTCCCTCTAACTGCCTACTGTATCAGCCAAAGCAGCCTTGGAGGATAAGATACCTTAGGAGAGAGTGTCTATGTCAACATAGAGAACTGAGGCACCATAGCTGAGAAATCAGCCTCTGGACCCCAGACATTGGAGATCCCAGACATGTGAGAAGTCATTTTGGAAATTCCAGCCCAGCTTAGTCCCAGCTGAGGGCAGCTGACACCAACTAGAGAAGAGCTGAGCCATCCTCTTTGAGCCCCACCCAAATTCCTGACCCTCGGTATTGCTTTAAACCACTAAATTTGGGTGGTTTGTTAAACAGTGTAAGGAATAGAGACATCAATGGTCTATTTTCAGAGTAGTATAGTTAATGGAAAACAGCATAGCAGACGCGCCCAACCGCAGCGAGTCAGTTAGAGGGTCTCTGCAGAAACCAGAGAACGAAGAGGGAACGGATCTTTGAGAGAGGTCATGGCAAGGTTTGGAGACTTCTGCAACTTGCCTTGAATGCCTTTGAGAACAAAGGGAAGAGGAAATAGCCAATCACTTTTTTTAGACATGATCAGAAAGACCGTACCTCCCACAGTACTCAGCCAATGAGGAACTGGGGGAAGGGACCCCCCACTAGGGAATAAAACCCCCTGCTCTGTCTCCACTGGATGTGCCTGCATACCAGAGACACCCGATCTTGCAAGGCCTCCGTTAAAGCCTCACTTTTGCTGTGCTTTGTCTCCAAGTCCATTTCTTGAGACTTGGACTGGGTGGAGGTGTTTCTCACAACAGCAAGAAATAACTGAAAGTGTTTTTTTGTTTTTGTTTTTTTGGGGGGTAGGATTATGTAGCTAATGATACATAATGATTTATTTCAATGCTTCCGCCTCCTTTCACTTGCAAAGAGCCAACTTTTACCAGTTTTCTGATCCAGAAGGTCCTGCTGTCTTTTCCTTACTCTCCTCCAATAGTCTTATGCCGGAGAAATCAAACCAAAATGAATCCAAGTGTAGACACTAAACGGGAAGACAACTAATAAATACACAATCTGTAGTTTGAGCATATGTAGGCTTGGGATAGACTGTCTACCTGCTTCTCATGCTGGTGAAGATCTGTGGGATGAATGGCTTCAATGAGCCTTTGGCTGTTTTAGCGTAATTTCACAGACTTCTAGAATTGCAAGCCACATGGGGCCAGCTTTGAATCATGCCACCGTGTATAGAGCACCTTTATGCTAGGGCCACACCGGGAACCAAAAGGTAGAATCTGTTGTGTTTTCTTCCTTTGAAGACTATACATACCACATCTCATTGTCTGTTGGGCAGGGAGTAGATCGGGATTGGGGACCTGGCCAGTTTCAGAGAAGCCTGCTGCTAGTCTGCTGAAGTCCATACTTCCGTTTTTCTCTACTGCTGAAATGTGAAGAACACAGCTCTTCAACTGCTGAGGTACGTGCTGACATGCTGGCTCGACTCTTCCCAAGCCACTTCAGTGTTACGGGCCTTACTGAAACCTGTTCCCACACTATACATAGGCCAAAGGTTTCTACCTGGTGGGACCAGAAAAACAATTTTTTAGCCTGAGGTTGGCGTGGGGCAGGGCATGGATCAGATTCTTACTTTGTCTTCAGCTCAGATGACAAGCTGTTTTTAATTACTGTTAGCATCATGGCAAACACACTATGCTCTAAATTCAAAAATACATACCCAATATATCCATGTTCTTTGTGGATCAAGGTTTTAAAACTATAAGCCATATTCTCATCTTTCTAATATATAAAGTAGCAGAAGTGTAAAGTTGTTAAGTGGCTTCTGTGATTCCCAAAGGGGCTGCCCCTGCATTAGCAGGGTGGGGCAGAAGCAGGCTTACAGTTGTGCATATGGAAAAATGACACAATAATAATACAAGAATAAACTTTCATGTACTTGGAACTTTAAACCCACTTTTCCCCACCCTGTATTGGCACAGGTAAAATAGCCCATTTGTAAAAGTACTGTCTTCCCCTAAATATGGTCAGTGCTCTGGGTAAAACCAGTCCGGGCTGTGGGACATTTGAAGCTATCCTTAGAAAGATTTAAAGTCTAAGCCAAATCACATCTTAAATGCTTCCTGTGTGTGCTTCCTCCTGCCATCATTTTTCTATAGGTAAAGTCAGATTCTAGAACAAAAACAGGGAATAAAGTCTAGGGAATGGAGCATTATTTTTGTAATGTGTGTATGGGGGGATATCTTGGCAATTTCACAGCTATTTCCATTTGATCATCAGGAAATGGGGGGTATGGTGGTGGCTGAGAGCTGGCTTAACAATGGCTATGCTCTAATTTCTTATCTATTTCCTCTGGGCAGTCTTCAACTCTTACAGGGTAAAACCAAGGATCTAAAGCAAAAATTTAGGTTTTAATGTACAGCATGATGACTATAGTTAATACTGTATTATATATTTGAAAGTTGCTAAGAGTAGATATTAAAAGTTCTCATCACAAGAAAATTTTTTTTATTAACTATGTGAGGTGATGGATATTAACTAGGCTTATTGTGGTGATCATTTTACAATACACACAAATATCCAATCATTGTGTTGTACAACTGAAATAAATATAATGTTATGTGAATTATACCTCAATTAAAAAACAGCCAATGAAACCTCCACTTAGGCTTACTAGGATTCCTGCTGCAGGAGTTAAAGAAAATATTTGGAGAACTGAAATAATCCAAAAGGCTGTGTTTTTTGTCTACACCCCCATGTATGACTGATTAATTCTTGTTGCAATGTTGGCCCTAATTATGTGTTCTCTAGATCTCTGAATCTCTACAGTCCAAAATAATGAAAATTCAACAGGCCTTGGAAATGATTTTCAGTCTTTACTTTTTCCTCCGTGTATGGTTCCTTAATCTGACATGGTTCAAAGGCAGCTCCAATGCCTGCTCCCAGGAGTACAATATTCATAGTCGGGATGCACAAGCTTGTGGGGAGGCCTGGGATTCACAGGCACCAAGTGTGGTTTTGCAAATGCTCTGGAGTGAGTGAGCATCTGTGCCAGTATGACAACACCTGCTGCTCCTGAGCTGCTCCTACTCTGGGCTGGAAGCAAGTTCGGCTTCAGGCAAATTGCCTATGGCAGACCCTCCACCTTTTGGGCTTTCCAGCACTTTGCTTGGCTAACAAATGGGGAAAACTTTCTATATAGCATTTGAGCTAAACTAGACAATTAATTGGGTAATCATTACATTGGCTAAAACCCCAAATTCTTTATCTAACCAAACAATGTTCTATTTTTAGTTATGTAAGTATGTTCATACTCAAAACTGCCTATGCTTGATTGGTATTAACTTCATGAGAGAACAAAATGACATGAATTATACCTACCAGAATCACTGCCACAGAGAAAGTGATGCTCTGTAAAACATTTGTAAGATGAGGAGTTTACTACAGAATACAATATACAGATGAGGTATTATAGAATTATACCCATGAAACCTATATAATTTTATTAACCAATGTCACCCCCCAAAATTCCATTGAAAATAAATAGAGAAAAAAAAGATGAGGGGTTTACTGTCTTCATCTTCTTTAAGTCTGAAACTGAAATCTTCAGGACAGGTTAAGTCTTTAATACTGACACACATTTAAAAAAAGGTGATTTTAATTTACAAAAGACAAAGTGGGTCTATATTTGTAAACATTTATTCTCTTGAACTGAAAAAGGCTTGTATCAGCACACATTGTACAGCCTTTCAAATTACACAGAAATTGAAAAAAAGGTTCCTTGTTCATAAGTGCAATGAATCTTTGATGTCCAGTGATCTGCTGCAAACAATGAAAACAAATTTTAAACTGCTTATGAAGTTTCCAGCACTCATCAAATGCATTTACTTAGGTGACCAAACAGCCACAGGAGGGAAATGCAAACAAGTGGCATTTAGTTATTGGAAGGGCATTAAAAAAAGTGGAAGTATTTTCCTGCCTAGAATGATTTCTATTCCCCTTTGAGTCTAAGTGGTTTAATTAAGAGGCCATAAAGATAACATAATTTAATTTACACTTAACGGTCATACTACCTAAACATATAAGGGAAGAACACAATGAGTGAATTTTGTATTTTCTGGAAATTATTTCTGTGTTCAGAGACACAGGGGAAGAGTAATCTATTTGTGGGCTCTCCTGGATCACCCTTCAGCCCCTTGAAAAGATGGCACATGGTTCTGACTTTTTTATTCTACTCCTGTATTCTCTGCCCCCCAAATTCTACGTTGGATCACACTGTGCTGGCTGCAAAAAAGAAATACAGGTTGCAACTGATTGTAATCATTTTGAAGAATAATTTGCTGTACAACAGAGCTTTGGGTCTGATACAAGAATTAAGAAATATAAAACAAAATAACTATAAAAGTTAGGAGGCATTTAAACAGCATTTCCTCGGAAAAAGCTGCTAACTCTGTATCATTCCAATGTGGATTCCTAGTCATTTGGGGTGTGTATTTTCCCCCCATTTGCTGGAACATTGATTGGTCTGTCTTCAAAAGCTGTTACGCCATGACCATACATCCCAGGAATCACTATCACATTAACAGAAGCTCCAAGTACCAAGCCAATTAAAGATGGGAGAGTACAGGGGAATCATAAAGGCCAAGGGTCCATGGTGGCTCTATTACTGAGAACTTGCCCTTTCTAGAACATGAAAGTCATAGTGCTTCCTGCTTGTTCTCAGTTTAAATTTGTTAACTGAGTTAATTTGTTTCTTTAATGCATTCTGCGCAGCTGAAACAGAAGGGAATGTGGCTAAGATGGTGTATGTGGAGGCCAAGTCACTGGGTTTAGAGTGTTCCGAATTGACAGTGCTGTCCCCGCTGCCACAGCAGAGGGGGTGACGACGTGGCTGGGACTGGGGGTCCTGTAGCCAACGTATCTTGGCGCCAATTTTAAAGAGTTCCCCAAAAAGCTTCTCAGCTTCCATGCGAGTTATTCCATCAGGTAGTTCAGTGATTTCCAAGACTTTCCCGACAACTAGAATGAAAAGGTGTAGAATTAATAATCCCTGTTACTGAAGAGGGATCAAAAAGTACTGTAGATCCAAATATGACATAAAAATGAACAAAAATTTTCTAAAACCATTCAAATCCACAAAATTATAATTGTTATGGCCATATTTTAAATCATTCTTACTCCCTAGGCAAGGGGTGTAGAGCTCATGGTGCCAAACTAACCATGTCAGTCTTCACTGATAGGTGCACAGACAAAAGACAGCATTGTACAATGGCTTCTCTAAATAAGGTGTGTGATTTTTAAAATTTTAATTAAAATTTTTTAATCCTCACCTGAGGACACTTTTTCATTGCTTTTAGACAGGAAGAGAGAGAGAGAAACATTAATGTGAGACACATCGACTCGTTGCCTCCCATATGCGCCTGGACTGGGAATCAAACCTGCAACCTAGGTATGTGCTGTGACTGGGGATTGAACCCACAACCTTTTGGATATAGGATGACTGAGCCATGCCAGCCAAGGCAAGGTGTGTGATCTTGGGCAAACAGTTTCCTAAACTTCATGTTCCCAATGTAAATTAAAGATAATAGTACTTGCCCTAACCACCCCAAGGAAGAGGAGTAGAAAGTTAAATTCTTGAAAGCACTTTGCCACAGAAAGGTGATATATTTGTTCATTCAGACTATCTGTATGGATGTTAAGAACTACTTCCTTTCTCAAAAAATAGGGGCAAAGAATTTCATTGTACCTATTCCCATCATATGTATCTTTCCCCTTTGGTCCCTTCACCCCTCCTAAAGCCAATCTGTATCTTACTATGCTCTCAAACCTGAAATGAAATAGCATTACAAGGACAGATCTAAGCACCCTACACTATAGATGGCATAATTTTCTATGACTTTTTGCAGAACCCTAGGAAGAGGAAAATCCATTTCTGTGCTGTGGTATAGTTTTAAAGACTGTCGAACTGATCAACAGGTGGTAGAAACACATCTGAGTTGCCACTGAGGGACACACCTGCTTCTCCTGCACCAAGGTCAGTGGATGCAGCTTTTTTAGCTTGTTTCCTTCCTCGGTTTCCATGCCTGTTACCAGAATGACCCTGAAAACCCACAGACAGATGAGAAACAGGGTTAACAATACTGAACAATGTGTTTGTCTTGTTTAAACACTTATCACCTAACCATACTCAGTCTGGGTTTTGTATTTCAGCAGAAAAATTTTAATCCCAGGCCTTCTGAATTCTGCCTTTGTGGCAGTGGCACTCCTGTTTCTCACTATGACCAGTCACTTCTGGTCTTTCATAAGCAAGGGTGCCTAAAGTCCAGCCACCTCCCATTTTTGGGAGCGCAAGTGAATTACTACTCAGCCAAGCAGTGCTCCACCTTCTTCCCTGCTCTGTTCTTGGTGGGGCCAGTGACAACAGAGAAGTCAGCTGGTGAGGCACAGAGCACTTCCTGTGCAGTGCCAATAGAAGGGACCAGGGTGCCCCACCCTCAGCAACAGAAGTACGATGTTCTGCCCACAAGGTCTAGGAGGTCAGATGGCTGGTTTTCTCACCTGTTGGGCTGGGATGTGCCCATGCAGAACAGCAGGAGGATTATACTGCAGTGGTTGGCCAAGTAATGGATATCTGGTATCTCCTGAAAGTCAACAGAAACATTTTTACATTTTTCTCTACTCAGTTATAAAGTTCTTCCCTAGAGTTTTCTAAATTGTCTCAGTTGAGTAGGTACTGACATATTCTTAAAAAGAATTAAAAGTTTCAAATATTCTTTAGAGAGCTGGGGGTAAACTTCTCAAAGGACTAAGGACTAATAACAGTGGTTATGTTAAGGTAATACCTTAACATTCATATGAAACCCACCAAAATAACTGTAATGACCCCTCCAACCACTTAAGATACTAAAATATACATTTTCTCTGATAATTAAAAATTAACATAACTTACATTCAAGGGGAAGGAAAAGACCCTAAAAAAACATTAAGCTCCCTGGATCCCCAAATTAACTATTAACTACTATGAATATATGCATGTATATATTTACATATACACATATATTTTTAGTCTTAATTAATAGATATATTTACACTGTAAGCACTCTTTAAGTGAAAGTTTGTATTCATAATTTTGACTTGCTTATAAAGTGGCAAACTTATTTTTTTAAAAAAGCATTCACATTTAAAAAAAATTCTCACCCGAAGATATGTTTATTGATTTTAGAGACAGAGGAGGGGGATGGGGGAAAGAGAGAGAGAGAGACAGTGATGTGAGAGAGAAACAAAGATGGTTGCCTCCCAAACACACTCTGAATGGATGTTGAACCTGCAAACTAGGTATGTGTCTTGACTGGGAATCGAGCCCTCAACTTATTGTTAGATGGACTCTCTAACCAACCGAACCAGCTAGACAGGGTCAGAGTTACACGGTCTTAAGTGTTATTCATGAGCAAGTATCTTCTTCCTAAATCAACAGGTGTGGGGTGGTCATGATGAAGATCCCCCAATTATTTTCTTTCACTCAGGAAGGCCTGAAGTCATCACATGAAAGAGGGCTTAATAAATGCTGCTGCAAAATCCTTGTCCTGGAGAAGAATGCTTTCATCTGTTATATTCTCATTTTATTTTAAACACAAGTACCCAAATTTAGCACATCCTGTGTTTGGAAGAGGGTTATAGGTAGGTGCTAGAAAGCATCTTCAGGAAATGACACATCCGCTTTCTCTCGACACTTTCATAACTGAGACCAGTAAGGGGTGAACTTCCTACAACTCTATGGTGCTCTTGGGCAGTTCCCCATCAGAACACACCCATGACATACTTCCTCTTTCCCAAGCACTACTACAGATGCCAGATATGACGCAGAAGCTTAGCACTGGTCAGACACGCACATGTGAATTGTGAAGATGCATAAAAAACAGCTGCAAAGAAGTCAAAGTTAAGTTTAGGCCAATGGAGCAGTATTCTTTTCAAATATGGAGATGAGACTGTAGTCAGCAGTAACGAAAGATCCCTCCTTATAGGCCATGCTATGCGCTCTTCTTGGGACATTCATACTGGACCACGCATCTTGATATTACTATATTGCCACACAATTTCAACCCATACCCTGTTTCAATTTATTTCTTATAACATGATTTATTTTTCTAGATTAATTGGCTCTGTAGAAAATTTGAAAATAGGGTATTATAAACGAGAAAATAAAAACCACCTTAGTAATTCAATCATTTCTAACATTTTGGTGTGTATTTATTTAGTCTCTGTTCTACGTGTGGGCTCACACGTGATATGTGTATCTTATAATTAAAAAAAATTGAGATATAATTCACATAAAACAAAACGCATATCTTTAGTAAAAGTCCATGCGACCATGACGCAAAAAAGATAATAAATATTTCCACTTCCTGAAAAGTTTCCTCAAACTCTTTCTAACATCATAGTTTAGTTTGCCTGTAGTTGGATTTCATATAATCAGAATCATATAGAATGTTTTCAGTTGTTTTTTTTTTTTTTTTGCTTAACACAACTCTGAGCTTCTTCCATGTTGTTGTATGTCAGTAATTTGTTTTATTCATTTTCATTGTTGAGCAGTATTCCATTGTAAGGATACCCGACAATTTGTTTATACAGTCTTCGTTTGTGGACATTTGGATCTGTCCAGTATGAGCTATTATATATTGCTTTAAATGTTCTTGTACATGTCCACATAGACATGTTTTCACTTCTCTTGGGTAAGTACCTTGGAGTCCAATTGCTACACTGTAAAGAACTGTAAAATCTTTTCTCAATGTGGTTTTATCATTTTATACTCCCATACAAATGTGTGAAACTTTTAGTTGTTCTGTATCTTCACCAACATTCAGTGCTGTTAGTCTTTTTGATTATAGCCATTCTAGTGGGAGCCGAATGATATTTCATTCAGATTTTAATATTACTCTCCTTGATGAATGATGATGTTGAACATCTTTTCAAGGGCTTATTGGACATCTTCATTTTTGAAATGTCCATGTAACTTATTTTTTAAAATCATTCACAATACTGTAAAAATGTAAAACATGATTTTTAGATAACTGCATAGTATTCCTTAAATGGACGTACTATAATCTAACTAATCCTTACTGATGGACATTTAGGTTGTTTTGAAATTTTCCTTTTGGGGCAGCATGAATGGACCTGGAGACTCTAATGCTAAGTGAAATAAGCCAGTCAGTGAAAGACAAATATCATACGATCTCACTTATATGTGTAATCTAATGAACAAAATAAAGTAATAAAGAAATAGAAACAGAGGCATGGACACATGAAATAGATTGACAGTTGGGGATGGGGGAGGACTGGATGAAAGAAGGTGAAGGGATTATCCAAAGAACATGTATGTATAACCCATGGACACAAGCAATAGTGTGGGGACTGCCTGAGATGGGAGGTGGGGGCAGCTGGGAAGACGCGGGCAAAAGGGGAAAAAGTAGGGACAACCGTAATAGCATAAACAATAAAATATAATAAAAAAATAAATAAAATAAATAAATATCCCCCCCAAGAATAAAATTCTATGCATAAATTGTTTGCACTGATTTTGTGTATTTATCCTTACAATAAATTCCAGGAAATAGAATTAATGGTTTCCATATTATTTTATAATCATTGCTTGTGTGTCTGTTACTCCGACTAGACTGAGGACTGATGAGGATAAAGACTTCATCTTAGCCCTGGCTGGTGTGGCTCAGTGGATTGAGTGCCATCCTGCAAACTAAAAGGTCGCCAGTTCGATTCTGAGTCAGGACCCATGCCTGGATTGTGGGCCAGGTCCCCAGTTAGGGGCATGTGAGAGGCAACTGACCGATGTTTCTCTCCATTTCTCCCTCCCTTCCCCACTCTCTGAGACATAAATAAGTCAAATCTTAAAAAAAAAAAAAAAGGCCTTCATCTTATTCATTTTTGTATATCAGGGACATAGTAAGTCCTTAATAAATGTCTGCTGAATAAATTTTTGAATAAACTCTTGATATATTACTCTAATATAGAAATTAGAAATATAAAACAAATATAGAAATTGCTTATTACTATGACAGAGGAATGGAGTCTAAGAATAAGTTAAAACCATTTTAATTTTGTCATATGAGTAATTACTAAATGCAAGTAATTAGTCAATTACTAATCATTAATTAGTGATGAAACATTAAGGTCAGGAATGTATATGGTAATAAACAGGTAGGCTTGGGTGGAGGTGAAAACAGTCTTGTAGAAAACTAAAAAGTAGCAATACCAGGGTAAATCAGTTATTGGGATTGATGTCTTAAAATTCTCTGAGGCTGTGACTGGTTTTGTTCACACTTACCTTGCCCAGGGATAAAAGGTCTAGAAAACTGGGGTATGATGGAAAGTGGTGGTCCAGAAGGACGTGCAGTTTTCAGGGTGGATAGCTGAGCTGGTGCTGGCGACTGAGCTGGTGAAATAATGGGACTACTGAATTGAGGGCTGTGCTGTAATTATATCAAGAAAATGGGTCAGCATTTTAGACAGGCTTTTTGCCAATTTCCTTTTGGACAAAAATATTATTTTTGATTGTAAATATGTCCTTGTTATACTACTGCAATATACACTTGTCATTACAAAAATTAAAAATTATGGAAATTTATAATTTCTAACTCCTAAAGATAAACACTGGTAACAGATTATTTCTATGCAAATGCATACATCCATGTTTCATAAAAATGTAAAAAGACTATACATCCAATTTTTGAATCTCACTTTTGTACCTAGACAATAATATTGTAGCTACTTTTTAATGACAGAATATTTACATCGACCTTATTCTTTTTTTCACATTAACTGTTTAACATTTCATTTTTAAACAATTCATCCTTAAAGAACAGTTGCAAAAACAGTACAAAGAATTCTGATTTCCCAAATGTTAATATTTTATTATGTTGCATTTATCTCTATTATTTTTCTGAGCTTTCTTAGAATGAGTTGCTCACAACAGCCCTCTACCCTGAAGTAATTTGTCTATTTCCTAAAAACAAGAAAATTTTCTTATATAAATAACTACAGTATAACTGTCAAAATCAGGCAATTAACAACACACTGATATTATATATGTTTACTGAAATTTTCCAACTATCCCACAAATGTACTTTGTAGCCAAAAAAAAAAAGAATAATCCAAGTAGTTTAGAATCTAATCTAGAACCAAGTGTTGTATTTAGTTGTCATGTCTCTTTGATCTTTAATCTGGAACAGAGCCTCAGCCTTCTCTTTCATGACTCTGACACTTCTGGAGGTCATTTTAAAGATGTCATTTTGTGAAATGTTCCTCAATTTTGGTTTGCCTGCTGTTTTCTCATCAAAAAGTTCATGATATACATTTGGAGAAGGACTACCAGAGAGGTGATGTTGTGTCCTTTCAGTGCATCACATGAGAAGGAACATGCTCTCCATTTGCCATCACAGTATTGGTGATGTTTACTTCAATGGCTGGGTTAAGGCAGTGTCTGTTTGGTTTCTCCATTGTCAGGTTAGAATTTTTTCCTTTCTAGTTATACATGTATCTTGTGGGGAGATCATATTATCTCTGAACAGAGATCATTTTAACTTCTTTCCAATTTGGATGTCTTCTATTTCTTCTTCCTAATTGCTCTGGGTAGGACTTAGTATGATGCTGGTTGGGAGAAGATACTTTGTATGAATATCCACCTTTTAAAATCTATTGAGACTTACTATGTGACTTAACAAATAGCCTATCCTAGAAAGTATCCCATGTGCCCCTGAGAAGAATGTATGCTGTTGTTGTCCAGTAGTGTTCTGTATGTTTGTTAGATCTAGTTGGTTCACTGTATTCTTTATTTCCTTATTTATCTTCTGTCTGGTTGTTCTATCTATTATTGAGAGTGGGGTATTAAAGTTTCCAAATATTATTGTAGAACTGTTTATTTCTCCCTTCAATTGTTTAAGTTTTTGTTTCATGTATTTTGATTGTCTGTTATTAGGTACATTTTTATATTTGTTATATCTAGTTACTGAATCATGCAAACTGTTGTGATCTAAAGTTTGTATTTGTCTTTTGACCAGAGAGTTTAATCCATTTACATTTACAGTAATTACTGATAAAGAGGGATTTACTTTTGTCATTTGGCCATTATTTTTCTAAATGCCTTATAGCTTTTTGTTCCTCATTTCCTGCATGACTGTCTGTTGTGTTTGATGTTTTTTGTAGTAAAATGTTTAAATTCCTTTCTCATTTCCTTTTATAAATATTTCATAGATTTTTTTTCTTTGTGGTTACCTTGAGCATTACACTTAACATCCTAAAGTTATAATACTCTAATTTGAATTTATACCTGTTTAACTTCACTAACATATAAAAAATCTGTTTCTTGACAGTTGTTGCCACCCCTTTTGGTTGCTGGTGTTATAAAATTACATCTTTATACAGTATGTGCCCTAAAACAAATTAGTAATTCTTTTAAGGGCACGAGCTGTTAAATTATATAGAAAACAAAATGTGGAGTAACAAATCAAAAGTTACAAGAATACTACCTTTTAGATAATTAAAAAATTGAGTCTCTTCATGTACAAAGCAAAAAGTGGAGTTACAAACCACTGGTATAATACTATCAGCTTTTATAATTAACTGAGAGCTTTATTTGTTCTTATGGCTTTGTGTTACTGTCTAGTGTCTTTTCATTTCACTCTGCAGGACTCCTTTGAGAATTTTGTACAGGGCAGGGCTCAGCTTCTGTGTATCTGGAAATTCTTAATTTTGCCCTTACTTTGAAGGACAGTTTTGTCAGATCAAGGATCTTGGTTGACAGTTTTTCTTCTTTTAGTACTTTATAAACATATTGACCTGCTGTCTCTAGCCTCCAAAGCATCTGATGAGAAATCTGCTGATCATCTTTCTGAGGATCCACGTATGTGATGAGTCATTTCTCTCTTGCTGTTTTTAATATTCTCTGTCATTTGAAAGACTGATTATAATGTGTCTCATCTTAATGAGTTCATCTTAAGAGTCTATGGAGCTGGTTGACTTTTATATCCATGTCTTTTTATCAAACTTGGGATGTTTTAAGCCATTATTACTACAAATACTCTCTCTGCCCCTTTCTCTCTACTCCTTCTGGGAAGCCCACAATATATATGTTGGTCCATTTGATGTTGTCATGCAGGTCCCTTAGGCTTTACTTTTGTTCATTCTTTTTTTCTGTTCCTCTGACTTTTGATACTTTCCACTGTACTTTTTCAAGTACTTTGATTCTTCCTTCTGCCTCCACAAATCTGCCACTAAATTCCTCTTGTGAATATTTATTCATTTCAATTATGGTATTTTTTACTCCAGAACTTACAAGTATTTTTGGTATCTATCTCTTTACTGATACTTCTATTTTGTTCATATTATTGTTTTCCTTTTCCACATTGTCCTTTGGTTCTTTGAGCATCCTTCAGAAAACTGTTAAAGTCTTTGTCTAAGAGATCTACCATTATGTGCTTTTCAGGGGCAATTTCTGTTGATTTCTTTTTTTCTTTGAACAGGTCATAATTTCCTGTTTCTCTGTATGCCTTGTGTTTTCTTTGTTTGTTTAAAACTGGATATTTGAGACTGATAATGTGGCAAGGGTGGAAATAAGATTCTACTTTCTTAGGATTTTCTGGAATATTTTGTTACTGTTTTTGTTTATGGATTGTTGCAGGCTGTTTCTGTGTCAAGGATCAGCCTGAGATCTAACTTTAAGGTCTTCTCACAGGGCTTTACAAAACTTGTGCTGAGTATCTAGACTACTTCCAGTTTTTCAATGTTACAAGAGGGAAGGAAGAAATATCCCTGTACACATATTTTTGTATGCCCGTTCCACAATATTTACTGGACAAAAAAATTATAGAAGTGAATTTGTAGATCAAAGGCTATATGTATCTTTTACATGTTGAAAAAATGTCACAGAACTGCATTCCAAAAAGTTTTGGTAAGTTACAGTACAAACAAGGGTGTACAGTGAAATTTTATATCTCTACCAACACTGAAAATTAGGAATCTTCTTAAATTTTCCCATTGGCTATATATAGTTTGTGAGTTCACCTATAAATGACCTTGGAAGTTTTTATTCTGCTATGATTTTGTTATGTGCATTGTAAATATTTTTGTGTAGTTTATATTTTAAAAAATATTTCAAAAACCTTTTAATTCTGTTAACTTTCAAGTATAAAAAGGTGTAGATAGATGAGCATAACAAACTTCCATTTACCCATCATTCAACTTGGATTGTGATTTCCCCTGCTTTTTTTCTCCCTGAATTATTTAAGTCAAGTCTCAGGTATTATAGTATTTCACTTAAAAATACTTCAGCATATAAATATTTAAAAAAGATAAAACTTAAAAAAAAAAACAAAACCATTATCATACTAAAAATTAACACATTTAAATATCCTCCTTTTGTCCTAAAACATCTTTTGACTGGTCAGTATGCAAGGAAGATCAATATGTTGCATTTGATTATTATATCTCTTGACTCTCTTTTAATCTTATAACAGTCTCATCCTACATTTTAAAATGACATTTATCTGTAAAAAATTGGGCCAATTTGTCAAGTAAAATAAGGACATAAAATCATATAAGTTGCTTTCCCTCCCCCTGGATTTTCTGTAAATTACTAGCTAGACTTAGAGGCTTGATTCTATTCATGTTCAATTTTTATTTTTTTTTGACAACAGTATATCATATGATACTGTGCATTTCTTCTACACTACATCAGGAGGCAAATAACGTTGGCTGACGCACTTTTTAGTGATGCTACTATTGATTAGTTGCTTTAAGTGTTGTCTGCCTCATCTATCCATTTTGAAGTCCCCCATAAACCTTTTCCTAATGTTTCTGGCATTTGCTGATGATTTTTCCTTGATCCATTATTTTAATAGGATTCCCAAATGGTGATTTTAAATTATACCAATGCTTTTACATTTATTAATTTCTTCTGTGATAAAGAGCGTTCTCTCATCAACTTTCTGGTAACATTAAAATGTAGTTTATATGAAAAAGGTAAGATAACTTCTTAATTCTTTTTCTTTATCCAATTATAGATCTAATGTACCTTCTGACTTGCAAAAGTTGGGAAAGAATATTTAAATCTTTAGAAAAAGCTTTTATTTACTTTTAGAGAGAGGGGAAGAAAGGGAGAAAAGAAAGGGAGAGAAACATCGATGTGAGAAACATCAATCAGTTAATTGCCTCTCGAATGTGTCCTGACTGGCAATCGAACCTGCGACCTTTAGGTTTGCAGGACAAAGCCCAACTGAGCCATACCTGTCAAGGCAATATTTAAATACTGAGAAAAACTGTTTGGATATAAAAAATATTCAAACTTTTTTTACTAATCTGTTTGAGGTTTCAATTCAGTGTCTATGCTTTTAGGTCAATATTCTATGATTAAAATATTGGAAGTTTTAAAATTAAGCATCTTACCTGAACAACGTTGTCTACATTGCTGAATTCCACACACTTCTGTCCTCTCTGGTGATCACAGTAATATTTGTTTGGTTTCCACTGGGGGGGTGAGTGGGCGCGAGACTGTGGATTGTTTGGTACATTAAGCTGCATCATCACCACACCTCCAACGGGTGGTGGAGGTGGCACAGCTGAAAACCATAATTAGGACACTACAATCAGTAAACTTTAGCAAATAGCTGGTATCTTTATACACCATGATGAATGGCAATAATTTTACATTTCTGAACAAAATTTTACTATTATGTATGTAAGGCAGATATGAACCCTACCGCTTCTTGCTAAAAGCATTGTATATTTAAGAAGGCATTAAAATGAACTCTGTAGACCTAAATATCTCACTTACTCTAAAAATAATAGGTTTATAGTTACTCAGGATAGTCCACTTATCTACTGCAGAAACAGAGAGTAGCACAATTGAGATATGATTTATTAAAAAAGTGCTTAATTTTTAAAGTGAATTAATTTTAAAACATGTTTTTTTCTAAATACAAAAAAAAAATTTGGAAAAGTTATCCTACAGAAACTTTGACATACAGTAAAAAGTTATCTTTAGTAAATCGATTTCATGCAGTGGAAAAGTTTGGAACATGGGAATGGAATTAACAAAGCACAATTTAAGCACCCAGAAATGTCCTATGACTCTGGGAAAATTTAAGCTCTTTTATTGTGTTTTCTCATTTGAAAAGGGAGGCTAGGAAGACCTCCTTGGCTGACTTTAAAGAGCTGTGATGATTATATGTATGTCAAAACACTTTGCTCACGAGAGATAAGAGAACTATTATATCTATATTCTTATCTGATTTACTTCTTTCAGGTACCAGCACTGCTGGTATTATGCATATACTTTGCCTGCCACTCACCACTTCAGTGTAAGGTAAGGATCCTGTGCCCTGCCTACAGGGCCACAGTCTGCACTGCTGTAACCATGGTAGATTCCAGTTCTCTAGAAACCGAACCAACCTGACCTGGTTAGGCAGCCACAGAAGGGCCAACTGCTTAGGGACATCTCAAAGTTCTCCTCAGCCACACAGCAGCCCATCCAGGTAGGATGCAGCCACTATTAGTCATTTACTTAATAAGTATTTATTGTTTTTGTTTCTCATAGACAAAATGTCAGTAAATCATTACAATAAAATATGGTGTTATGATAAAGGATTGTTTAAGACACTAGGAAAGCAGAGAAAAAGTAGCAAAAAACTGTTTTAAGGACTGGGGAAGCCTTTGTAGAAGAGGTATTTTTGAGTCAAAATTTAAGGATGAGCAGGATTTTGGCAAACAGAGGGTAGTGGACAGGCATTCCAGGCAGAGGGAAGAATAGGTACAAAAGTATGTTTGGCATAAAAAAGCATAGTATGTTCTGGAAACAAAGTTCTGTGTGAGTTGAGCATATGAATTGAGCATATAAGTATAATCAAGAGGCATACATGCTACAGTTTAGGTAGAGAATCCATGCTAATATTTTTATTCACAGGAATGACATGAAGAGACTTTCGTTTCAGGACAGTAATTTTTGAACTGTCTGCATATGTGCCTGTGTATTGGGGAAGACAAAAGCTAGGTGTAGGGGAAACATAAAATAAGCAAAAATACTTGAGATTACTGCAAATAAGATGTGAAAAGATCTGATCAAAAGTAGCAGCAGTGGGGAAGCAAAGCAGGTAGCAGATGCGAGGAAATGATGACAGCATGAATGTGAAAGAGAAGCACAGAGTTAATTATAACTTTGATCTTTGTTTTAGTTTCTAGATAGCTGAGGGAAGGAGTACTAGAAGAGAGAGAAATAGTAAATACAAAGTCCCTTCAACACATCTGGTACACCGTTGGCTACGTAGTCATATATCGGCAGAAAGAAGATTTAGGAGGTGTTGGCCTAAAGGCAGTAGTTGAAGCCTATGAGGTGGTGGATTACCTAGGAAGACCTTGAAGAGTAAGGAGAGAGTACCTAGGAAAGGATCCTAGAGAACATCAATATTTATGAGGCAGTGAAGGAAGAAGAGCCTGAGGAGGAGAAACAGAACAGCAGTATAGTAGTGGCAGCAGAAAAAAAAGAAGTTAGACTGAACCTGTTAACTCTGATTTTGCATGGTACCCTAAATGTCCCGTGTATACCTCAGCACATAACAAGTTGAAAGCCTTTTTGTGGAAATGCCTAAGGAAATTAATTATTTCTTAAATGGAAAAACGATTACCCTTTTGTTCAGTTATCATTCATACCTGCACACTGGTGGCTTTGAAGCTGCTGGGAAGTGCATGGTGAAGTAGTTCGAGGAAACTGTACTTGTTCTGATCCTGGATGTTGTAAGTAACCTACTGATGAGCTATGGGAGGAAAAAGCAAACAAACAAAAACACAGCACACTGAGATGGAGATGACTGTTAAGATACTTTGAACAAACAGTTCTACAAATTTATAAAATAAAATTATTCTTTAACTTGATTAGCAGTAAAAGTCAAATCTAACTCTTTTCTCTGTAAATTATACATAGTTTATCTTTTAGATAATTACCTTACTTTATTTTTACATTTTTTATAATTTTTAAAATTGTTCTCTTACAGTTGTCTCATTTCCACCCCTTTGTCCTCTCCTGCTCTGCCCATACTTTATGTTTATGGCAATAATAACAATCTTTTAAAATCGGGAAAAACAATTAATTCAATTGCTCTTACTCTTTTACAACTTACTTTAAAATATGCCTTTGTATTGCTCAAATAATTACTTTAAAAAAGATAAATAATTACCTTTATAAAATAAAAAGGTAATTTATTTGGATGTCACTAAGCTATATTTTAGAAAAGAGAATATGCAGTTTGACAATGATGAGACTTGAAAAAAATTTTGTTGCTTAAAAATGTACTAAGAATAAAGGAAACAACGGATCACGATTCCCACATATTCTAACATAAATACTGACACAAAAAATGGCTGTTAGCATAAAACCATTAAGTTATTGCTGTATTTGTCAACTGTAAGTCTTTGGGAGTCAATATGCAATTTGTTGTAATAAATCTTTTAAAGTTTTCTCTATTTAGCAAATTCTTCAGAAAAATCATTTCAAATTATAGATACTACTAATTCTTTCTGAGAATTCTCAAGTAATTAGAAATCTTAATTGATATATAAAATGCTATTAGTTACCAATCTTTTTTTATCATTGAAATAAAAGGTTTTTTTTTTACATAATATTATTTCTTAATCTGCCTTTAATAATTTTTTACACTCATATATCATGTAATTGCATTAAAATTACCACATTAGATCCAACTACTGAATGATGGAGAATACAGGGAGACATACTAAATAACACCATCATGATACAATCAGGAAAATCCACACAATGGGACACTACAGGACAAATGTGTAAAAACATAAGGAATATTTGGAACTTCCAGTCAAGGTGATGGCATAGGTAACCACGGCTAGCCTCCTCACACAACCTCATCAAAATTACAACTAAAATATGAACAACCATCACTGAGAACAGTCAGAACTCAAGTTGAATGGAAGCCTGACAACTATGGAATTAGAGACCACATCCATCCAGACTGGTAGGAAGGATGGAGATGTAGAATGGGCTGGTGTCCCACATCCATGTGTGATGGATAAAAATTCAAGAGAGACATTTCGGGAGCTAGGAGTTCCTGCCCCACACCAAGCTTCCCAGCCTAGGGTTCCAGTGCCAGGAAGATAAGTACCATAACTTCTGGCTGTAAAAGTCAGCGGTGACTGAGTCGGTGGAAGAAACTGCTGGAGTACCAAGCAGCTCCCCTTAAAGAACCCACACACGAACTTACCCAGATTCACTCCCTGAGCTCCAGCTCCAGGATAGCAGCTTGAAAGGCACCAGTGGCATATGGGGAGGAACTGAAGTGTCTGGCAACAAGGTAAGAGCTGGGACACAGTTTTCTCTCAGACAGAAAGGTGGGCAGAAGCCAATGTCCCTTTTTGAGCCTTCCCCACACACAGCCAGAGAGCTGGAAGGCGGATGCCATATCAGAGACTCCATCAACTTTGCTAACACTGTTTGCCCCACCCTGGAGATCCCCTGAGACTCTGACCCACCCAATTACAGGCCCACCCAAACTATTAAAAATGATTTTTTCATATAAATGGCTGGTCTTGGCTCATGTTTCAAGACTTCCTAAATCCTACCAAACAAGTGACAATGGCCTTAGTGAGCCCCCAGCCCCTGAACCTTTTGCTAAGTGGCCCTGGGCCTGGCACTGGCAGCAGCCACCCTAGATTCAGTTTGGCTTTGCCTGGGAACCTCCAAGCTGAGCATGAGTAGCAGCTATATCAGACTGCTTTATAGCTTATGCAGGGTGGCCCTGAGCAGAACACAGGCAGGGGTCTGACTTTGGTCTGCACCACCAGCGAAATCCTAGACAACTATCCAGGGGACAACTATAGACCACGTCAAAACACTACCACCATGTCCCTGAAAAGTTGATCCTCCACAGATGGCAGGGATCAGTGGTCATTGGTCATAGTCAGTTCCTGCAGCTGATTGGCCTGGATAGATCACTTCCATTGACCTGCGAACAGCTATCAGGACTCAATTACAAGAGGAGGATATATTCAGCCCACACGGTGGGCACTCCTCAAGTACCCAGCCTGGGTGAGAGAGGAGGCTGTGCCACTGGACCCTACAGGACACCTACTACATTAGGCCATGCTACCAAGCAAGGGAAACGTAGTAGCTGTACCTAATACATAGAAACAAACACAGGGAAGCTGCTAAAATGAGAAGACAAAGAAACATGACCCAAATGAAAGAACAGATCAAAATTCCAGAAGAAGAACTAAACAAAATGGAGATAAGCAATCTATCAGTTGCAGAGCTCAAAACACTGGTTATGAGGATGCTCAAGGAACTTAGTGACGACCTCGACAGCATAAAAAAGATCCAGTCAGAAATGAAGGATACACTAATTGAAATAAAGAATAATTTACAGGGAAACAACAGCAGAGTGGATAAAGCTGAGAATTAAATAAATGATTTGGAACATAAGACGCAAAAACCAACCAATCAGAACAACAAGAAGAAAAAAGAATTAAAAATACCGAGCACAGTGTAGGCTGCCTATAGAACAGCTTCAGGAGCTCCAACATTTGCATCAGAGGGTTGCCAGAAGGAGTAGAGGAAGAGCAAAAAATTAGAAATCTATTTGAAAAAATAATGAAAGAAAACTTCCCTAATCTGGTGAAAGAAATAAAATGCAAGTGCAGGAAGCACAGAGAGTCCCAAACATGAGGGACGCAAAGAGGCCCATGACGAGACACATCATAATTAAAAAGTTAAAGATTAAAGATAAAGAGAGAATCTTGACAGCAGCAAGAGAAAAGCAGTTAGTTACCTACAAAGGAATTCCCATAAGACTGTCAACTGATTTCTCAAAAGCAACTTTATAGGCTAGAAAGGACTTGCAAGAAATATTCAAGGTAATTGAAAGTAGGGACCCACAGCTAAGATTGCTCTACTCAGTAAAGCTAACATTTAGAATCGAAAGGCAGATAAAGAGCTTCCCAGACAAGAAAAACAACTAAAGGAGTTCATCATCATGAAACCATTATTAAATGAAATGTTAAAGGCAATAAATAACAATAAATACACATCTATCAACAATTGAATCTAAAAAACAAAATAAGCAAACAAGAAGAACAGAGACTGAATCATGGATACAACTAGCATTTTGATGGTTGCCGGATGGGAGGGGGAATGGGAGTTGAGGGGATTAAGAAGTACAAATTGGTAGTTACAGAATAGTCATGGTGATGTAAAGTACAGTACAGGAAATGAAGTAGCTAAGAAACTTACAAGCATGACTCATGGACATGAACACGGGCATGGGTGTTGTTTGAGGGAGGGAGTAAGGTGAGACTTGGTAGAGTGGGGGAAAGGGGAAAAAATTGGAACAACTGTGATAGCGCAGTCAATGAAGTATAATTAAAAAAGCAAAAGAATTACAAGATCTTTGTAATCTTGGATTTGGTAATTAATTCTTTGATATAACAGTAAAAGCACGAGCCACAAAAAATAAACAAACTGGACTTAGTCAAAAATAAATTCTTTTATACTTGAAAAGACTTGAACCGAGAAAGTGAAAACTTGACCCACAAGATGGGAGAGAATATTTGCAACTCATAAATCTGTTAAGGGATTTCTTTCAGAATGTATGAAGAGCTCTTACAATTCGATAATAAAGACATAAAACCAATTAACTTGGAGAAAGCACTGAAATAAACATTTTTCCAAGGAAGATATACAAATACCTAATAAGCACACAAAAAGATATTAAGTATCATTAGTCATCAGGGAATTAAAAATCAAAGTGACACTATCACACTCACTAGAATGGCTACTCTAAGAAATTCTGATAATTAAAAAGTGTTGGCAAGAATGCGGAGAAATCGGATCACTCATGCATTGTTTACAGAAATGTAAAATGGTGTGGCTGCTTTGGAAAACAGTACATAGTTCTTCAAATGATTATAGAGTTACTATATGATCCAGAGATTCCACTCCTAGGTATACACCTAAGAGAAATGAAAACATATGTCCACACAAAAATTTACAAACTAATGTTTATAGTACTATTCATAAGAGTCAAAAGGTTGAAACAACCTAAATGTCTATCAACTGAGAGATGGATAAACACAACAGTGGTACAGTTTAGCTACATAGAGAAACAAGCAACTGATGTATGTTACAACATGGATGAAACTTAATAAACATACTGAGTAAAACCAGCCTGTGAGAAAATACCACATATGATTCCACCCATATGAAATGTCTATAACAGGGAAATCTATAGAAACAGAAAGTAAATCATTGGCTGGGAGATGATGGTGGCGGTGAGGTTGGGATTAGAGGGTGATAGCCAAAGAAAACAGAATTTCTTTCCTACAGATGGACCTAGAAGGTATTATGCTCAGCGAAATAAGTAATTCAGAGAAAGGTAAATATCATATGATTTCACTTCTATGGGGAATCTAAAGAACAAAATAAATGAACAAAGTTGAAACAGGCACAGAGCAGTCTGGTGGTTGCCAGAGGGATGGGGTTTGGGGGACTGGATAAAAAAGCTAAAGGGATTAAGAAGTATAAATTGTTAGTTACAAAATTGTCACAAGAATGTAAAGTACAACACAGAGAACATAGTCAAGTTATTCAATATGTATAGTGCCATTTGGATACTGGAAATATTGGGGGATCCCTTTGTAAAGTATGTAACTATCTAACCACTATGTTGTACACCTGAAACCAATACAAAATAATATCGAAAATAAACTGTAATTGAAAAAGAAAAAGGAACATAGAGTTTCTTTCCTCTTTTTATCTTCATCAGTATATTCATATTAAAAATTTTGATTGTGGTAAAATACAAATAACATATAATTGATCATTTTAACCATTTTTAAAAGACAACCCACAAAATGGGAGAATGTATTTGCAAGTGAAACATCTCCTAAGGAATTTGTATCAGAATACGTGAAGAATTCTCACAATTCAATACAATTCAACATTCACATAGTTGTATGATCATCACCACAACCCATTTCCAGGAGTGTTTTCATCATGCAAAATTGAAACTGTGCCCATTAAACAGTAATTATGCATTCCTTTTTTCCCCAGACCCAGGCAACCACCATTCTACTTAATGTTTCTATGACTTTGATCACAACAATGGACTCATACAATATTTGTCCTTTTGTGACTGGCTTATTTCACAAAACATAATGCCTTCAAGATTCATCCACATTGTAGCATGCGTCCATGTGTCAGAATTTTGTTCCTTTTTAAAGCCAAGGAACACTTCATTGTATGTGCACACTTTTTTTTTTATCCATTTATCTGTTAATGAGAACTTGGTCTGCTTTCACCTTGAGGTTTTTCTGAGGTGATGAAAATGCTCTAAAATCGATTGTGGTGATGGTAGCACATATGTGAATGAATTATACAATATTGAACTGTATACTTTAAGTGGGTAAATTGGTTTTTTTAAAATTGACTTTAGAGAGAGTAAAGGAGAGGGAGAGAGATAGAGAAACATGAATTTGTTGTTCCATTTATTTATGCATTCACTGGTTGCTTCTTGTATGTGCCCTTACTGAAGATGGAACATGCACCCTTGGTGTATGGGTTGACACTAACCAACTGGGCTACCTGGCCAGGGCTAAGTGGGTAAATTGTACGGTATGTGAATTTTATCTCAATAAATGCTGTTTACAAACAAGCTAAATGAGAAAATGGCAGAGTTGACAAAAATGATGCATATATAAAAGGTATTCACAAAGTTCTATTATATGAAGTTGTCCACAAAAGGCTGATGATTTAAGAAAAGTAATAGTATGGGAAACTCTACATAAAAATGTTACTGCTCTCATGCCTCTCTTTTCTTTATGCTTTTACAAATATCTTGACTGCTATTTCAAACTACTATTTTTTGAAGGAAAGAATAGGAACCTGTGTATTCTTCTCAAGCAATAATTAATTTATTTGAAAAGAAAGCCCCACAGCTGCTATAGCTTTTAGTAGCTACTAAAGTTGATATTTTCAACTGGCAAGGTGTGCTAGAAGTCATTTGGTTTCCTGCCTTTTTAGACGATTGGGTATCTGAATGCCAATGATAGTTAAACAAGCTACCTGAACTTAGTAATGTTACTTGATAGATGTGCTATATTCCCTAAAGATGCTATAAGTTATTTATAATCAATTTGGGGACTGCAGTAAGCATATTTGTTTTATTTTATTTAAAAAAATACATAGTATTTTATTGTTGTTCAATTATAGTTGTCCCAATTTTCCCTGTTGCTCTCCCCTGCCCCGAACCACCCCCAGCCACCGCCCTGCTCCCACAGTCAATCCCCATACTGTTGTCCATGACCATGGGTCCTTTATGCTTGTTCCTTGACTAGACCCCTTCTCTTCTTTCCCCTGCTGTCCCCCCTCTCCCCGGTCAGTTTGTTCCTTATTTCCATGTCTCTGGTTCTATTTTGCTTGCTTATTTGTTTTTTTCATTAGGGTCCACTTATAAGTGAGACTGTATGGTATTTGTCTTTTGCTGCCTGGCTTATTTCTCTTAGCATAACTCTCCATTTCCATCCATGCTGTCACGAAGGATAGGAGTTCCTTCTTTATCTGTGCTGCGTAGTATTCCATTGTGTAAATGTACCACAGTTTTTTGATCCACTCATTTACTGATGGGCACTTAGGCTGTTTCCAGCACTTGGCTATTGTAATCGTAAATAACGCTGCTATGAACATTAAGGGTAAGACACTGAAGCAGTTAACATAGAACAAACACTTTGAAACTCCTTGGTTCCAATGTCTGACTCACCATCTGTGACAAATAAGCAATTTCACTAAATTTAAACCAAACAAACAGCCAAGGAAACTGGGAGCTTTAACTATTTAAATGTTACTTGACATTTCTTTTGATTCTTTTTTTTTTTTTTTTAAATTTCCTATCAATAACAGCACTCATAACTTACTTTGCAGAAATTTTAATTTTGGGGGTGAATTATATTGGTGGTAAATTTTTGAGGTAGAATTACAGAATAAAATTCAGTGATTTTGTGTTTTGTTACATATCATCAGACTAATTTATAGGAACATGGGCTCATATGCCTAAGCAAACAGCAATGTTTGTCTCTAATGCATAGTACTATTAACTCTTTTATCCTTTTTTTTTGGGGGGGGGGCGGGGGGCAGTTAAAGTTGCCTAAATCTTATTTCTTAGACTGCTTGTGAGAGTGAACATTTTCTCATGTCATAATTTACAATTAGTTTTCATCAAATAAGCTATTTGTCTGTAAACTGTTTATTAGTAGTCTCCCTGTTATTATTCTAAAACATACCAAAGAAACAAAAATCTTTTATATAATAAGCTTCATCAGAAATATTTGTCAGTGCAGGTTGGCTGGTGATTAATTGTTTTACTTTTTGCATGCTTGAAATAGTCTTTACTTCACTTTTGTTTCTGAAAAATATTTCTACTGGTAAGAATTCTAGGTTTTTTTCTCTCACTACTTCCAATACAGATGTTGCACCACTACTTTTGGTTTATATAGTTTCTATTTTTTTCTTTTTTTAAAATTTAAACTATATTTTATTTTTTATGCTATTATAGTTGTCCCAATATTTCCCCCTTTCCCACCTTCCACTGAGACCTCCCATTCCCTCAGGTGATCCCCACACCACTGTCCATGTCCATGGGTCATGAATAAATGTCCCTTGGCTACTATATCCCCTACATTGTACTTTAAATCTCCAAGCCTATTCTGTAACAACCAATTGGTACTTCTTAATCTCTTCACCTTTTTCACACATTTTCCCTAACCCTCTGCCATCTGACAACCATCAAAACATTTGCTCTATCTATGATTCTATTTGTTTTGCTTGTTAATTTTGTCCTTTTGATTCTAAATGATAGCTTTGCTGGGTAAAGTAATCTTGGTTGTAGGTCCTTCCTTGACAATCCCTTCTAGCCTGTAAAGTTTCTTTTGAGAAATCAGCTGACAGCCTTACGTAATTCCCTTGGAGGTAACTAATTGCTTTTAAGATTCACTCTTTGAATTTAACCTTTGGCATTTTAATTATGATGTATCTTGGTATAGGCCCATTTGGGCTCATCTTGTTTGGACCTCTCTAGGCTTCTTGGACTTGTCTATTTCCTTCACAAAGTTATGGAAGTTTCCTGTCATTTTTTCACATAAGTTTTCAATTGCTTGTTCTCTCTTCTCCCTCTGGCACTTCCATGATGCAAAGGTTGGTATGCTCTAAGTTGTCCCAGAGGTGCCTTATAATGTCCTTATTTTTTTTTTCTTGGGGGGGGGGTATTCTTTTTTCTTCTTGCTCTTCTGATTGGGCGTTTTCCAAATCACTGATTTGATTCTTGGCTTTATCTACTCTACTGTTTATTTCCTATAAATTGTTCATTTCGGTTAGTGTATCCTTCATTTCTGACTGGTTCCTTTTTATGATTTTCATGTCCTTTTTTATGCTGTTGAAGTTCCCTCTTGAGTTCATCTATTCTTACCCTAAGTTCACTGAACATCCTTATAACCTGTGTTTTGAACTCTGTATCTAGTAGATTGCTTGTCTCCATTGTGTTTAGTTCTTTATCTGGACTTTTGATCTGTTCTTTCATTTGGGCCATGCTTCTGTCTCCTCATTTTAGTAGCTTCCCTGTATTTGTTTCTACATATCACGTAGAGCTGCTACATTTCCCTGGCTTGGTAGTGTGGCCTAATGTAGTACATGTCCTGTAGGGTCCAGTGGCACAGCTTCTCTATCACCCAAGCTGGGTACTTGAGGTGTGCCCACTGTGTGGTCTGAGTACACCTTCCTCTTGTAGTTGAGGCTTGATTGCTGTTTGCAGGTCAATGGGAGGGATTTACCCAAGCCAGTCAGTTGTAAGAACTAGCTATGACCACTGACCATCAACCTCTGACCATCATGGAAGATCAAGGGTCCACTCCAAAGTGCAGAACTTACTTCTGTTCTTTTTTAAAAAGATTTTACTTATTTTTAGAGAGAGGGCAAGCGAGAAAGAAAGAAGAGACATCAATGTGTTGTTGCCTCCTTCGTGCCCCCATCTGGGGAACCTGGTCCACAACCCAGGCATGTGCCCTGACTGGGAACTGAACATACGACCCTTTGGTTTGTAGGCTGGCACTCAATCCACTGAGCCACACCAGCCAGGGCTAGAACTTACTTCTGTATGACTCTGGTGTCAGCTGAGTTTCACTTGTGGAGGTGGTTGAGTGGTGGTGTTCTGACACAGTCTGTAGCTGCTCACTGGGTGGGCAGTCCCTGGGGCCTCCTGGAAGGTACAAGCCCAGGTCAGCCACTCCCTGTGTATTGTTTGGGGCCACTGGGCATAAGTTACAAAGTGATCTGCTGATGGCTGCTACTTTTGCTGGGCTTGGAGGTGCCCAGATGAAGCCAAGCTGTGAACCAAGGCTGGCTGCTGCTAGTGCCTGCCCTGGGGTCACTTAGCGAGAGGTACAGGGCTCGTTGACGCCAGATACTGCTTGTTTGAGAGATTTTAGGAAAATCTGAAGCATGAAACAAGACAAGCCATGTGTATGAAAAAAGACACTGAAACAGTTTGGGGGGGTTTCTGAAAGTTGTGTGGGGCAGAGGCACCTGCCTGCTGGCTATGGGGGGAGGGCTCAAAAAAGGAACAATGGCCTCTGCCAGCACTTCTGTCTGGGAAAAAGCTGTCCCCTAGAACCTGCCCTGATGCCAGATACTTCAGTTTCTCCCCATATGCCTTGGTGCCTTTCAAGCTGCTGCCTCAGAGCTGGAGCTCAGAGGGGGTGATTGTTAGTAAGTCCATGTGTGGGCCCTTTAAGAGGAACTTTCCGGGACTCCAACAGTTTCTGTGTCCCATAGCCCAGCCTCAATCCCCACTGGTTTTTGCAGTCATAAGTTATAGGGACTTATCGTCTTGGCCCTAGAACCCTGGCTGGGGGGTTGGGGATGGGTGGGTGTCTGGTGTGGGGCAGGGACCCCTCACTCCTGAGCTATTCCTCCAGATTTTTATCTGCCATATGTGTGTATGGTACTAGCCTGTTTTGTGTCTCCGCCCCTCCTACCGATCTCAGTGTAGGTTCTTCTTTAATTCTGCAGTTGTAGGACTTGCTTCCATTCCTGGTGGTTCTGAATAATGGTTGTTCTGTAGTTTAGTTGTAATTTTGATGTGGCTGTGCAAGGAGATAAGCCCTGTTTACCTATGCCGCCATCTTGACTGGAAGACCTGGCTTGTATTGTTTCTAAAAATGTTGGCTGCCATTCTTATTTTTGGTTCTCTATAATGTGCATTTTCTGTGGCTGCTCTTAAGATTTTCTCTTTTTCCTTTCTTGAAAAATTTTCCTCGTGTTTATTTTGCTTGGAGTTTGTTGAACTTTTTGGGTCCATGGGCTTATAATTTTCATCACATTTTGAAAAATTACAGCCATTATTTTATTTTTCTCCCTCAATTGCTGTTTTAAATATGTCAGTTGCATATGTATTAGGCCTGTTGAAGAGCAGTGATGCTCTATATTTTTTCCAGTCCTTTTTCCTTGTCTGAATTTTATATATTGGAACTGTTTCACAGTCAGATTCAAATAACTGTTTTTTCTCATTATAGACCTTAGTTTTCCACTTCTTTGCATACTTGGTAATTGATTGGATGGCAGGCATACTTACTGAGTATTAGATATCCATGTAATTTTTTAAGCAATATTTTTGAGCGTTATCCTGGGTTGCAGTTAAGTTATCTGGAAACAGTTTAATCCCTTGAGGCCGTGCTTTTTATAGGCAGGACAAGAACAGCCTTTAATCTAGGGCTAATTTCCCCCCAATACTGGGACAATATCCTTTTAAGTCCTCTACTTACTTAATGCCTTGTGCCTTATGACACTTTAGTTCCAGGTATTCTCCTGCCTGTTCCGTTAGAGTGATTTTGTTCCTAGCCTTGCCTAGTTTTTATACATACATGCACTGGGCAGCACTGAGACTTAAAGTCTCTCTGTCCATCTCCACAGCTCTGTCACTCTCTCATCGTCAGTAGTCTGCCCTGTAAACTCTAGCCACCTTGGCTTGCTCAAACTCCAGCCTCCATCTCCTTGACTTAGAGAGAGGCTCTGCTTGGGTTCCCCAACCCTCAGTTGTAGCTAAAAACATCCTCTCTAGGTAGCAAGCTGGGAAAATAAAACTCACTGTTTTCCCTCTTTCAGGCTTTATAGTACACCACTGCTTAATGAAAACTGTTGTTTCATTTTTTTTTTTTTTAAGTTAATGTAGAAGGATAAGTCCAGTCCCTATTACTCCATCCTGGCCAGAAATGAAAGTCAAGAATGATATAGCTTATTAAGATCCTTCCCGCAATATGCCTCATAGTGTGCCCAAGTCAATGAGTAAAATACAGAAATCAGCAGTTTTAAGTCAAAGAAATTATTCACAAAAAAATACAGAAAATAAACCAGAAAGGCACTTCTAAAACAAACCTCTTCTGCTTCCTAAACTTGGCCTAGATCAGGGGATTGCTTGTTATCTAGGTTATCCACGGCCTGGAGAAATATCCAATCAAATAAAAAGCACCCAAAATCTTGGGTTGTGAGAAGTCACTTAATTTTCAGCAACAATTTAGAAAGTTTAAAATTTACTTGAGAAAGAAAGCTGTAAAAGTCTAATGGACAATTCAAAAGGAGGGAGGGTAGATTAACAGACTTAATCTTTTATGTTTTAAAAATGTATTTTATTAACTGAATGTCTCCTTTTTACAAGTTCTTCTCCTTCTATGTTTCAAAACAGTACTACCTATTTTTGAATAAATACTCATCTTTTTCCCACAAGATATCACAAACTGTCTAAACTTGTGCTTACGAATTCTTTAATCTACTACATGCTATACCAAAGGTTACAAATGACCTCTTCTTGTTACATCCAATGTCTCTCACTCATCTTAATGGTCTTCTTCCTCCCCAGCATATCTGACTACTAATCTTTGAAATCTCCCTGTTTGTAGGCTTCCATAACCCTTTTCCCTACTCTAACAGCCATCATTTAAAACCATTTCATTTTGGTCTTCTTTGTTGTCTAATAATTAGGCAGTACAGAAATTGGCAAACTACAATCATTAGGCCTACTATAGCTTACTGTCTACTTCTGAATGCCCTGCAAGCTAAGAATGGTTTAACAGACAAACATTTGCAATTTGATGATAGAGAACACTAACTTTGAGCCCCAAATAAATGAAATGTTACTCCCACCTTAAATAATTCTATTCTTCTCATCAGTAAACCTGTAATTTAAAAAACCGAATGTGTTTAATTGTTATTATATTTTGAATTTTGTCAATGAAAATGTTTGGAAGTTTATTTTCTCTCTTGTTATAGAAACACCTAAAATAGTATACAGTTTAATATCTTTGTTTATAAAGTCTAAAATATTTCCTGTATGGCCTATTACAGAAAATTTGCTGGCCCTGGATCTAGTAGGTATTCTAAAGTAAATGAATATCCAAATTACAGGCACACTAATACTGCTGTTAGAACATTTTCCATTAAGATTATCTCAAATGTTTCTGTAATCCCTATTCATATAATCACCAAGTATTCATTTCTTCTTTCAAAGTGTTCCTCAGATGTATCTCCTTTCTATTGTCATCACCACGGTAGAGGATGATCCTGCCACTTGATGCTTATATTATGACACCCTTCTTCTTGTGGTCCTGACAAATAAAATCCATCTCAATGACTGCTATGAAATTCAATTTTTTAAATACAAACTTTATCACATCAATTTCATACTTCAGAAACCACAATTATTTCCTATTGAAGAGTTTAAAATACAAATTCTTTACTTGACCTCTTACTCAAGCTGATTTCTAACCTAAAAGGGAAAATTCAGATACTCTGTAGAAAAACATTGAAGGATGATGTTTCATGAAAAAAATTCATAAAAATAATTAAAACATTCATAAAAGTATACTGCATATGCACAAAAATTTAATGACACATATAAAAACATTCCTAATCCCCGTACCTCAAAAATAAAAACACCAACCCTCCCTTCCCAAACCACAACTTTTTCACATTATCTACTTTAAAAAGTTCATAGTAAAAGTATTTGAAAAATACACACCATACTCTAAAAAGTGATTATTTTGGTGAATAGTAATTGTTTTCCACAAAGGGGTACGGGTAAGGAAGAATTTTAATATTTTACTCCATGTATTTTATATGGTTTAATTTTTAAACTAGAGCTTATAAGATTAAAAAAATATAGAAGATACAATGTTTAAAACATGATTCACATGTTATGTGTGTGCTGAAAAAAATGAGTTAAGTAAAGTGCACCAAAATTTAACAGTGATTATTTTGGGGTAGTGAGATTATAATTGATTTGCTTTTTCACACTTTTTTACATCATGAACTTTTTTATATTTTCTAATTTTCTATAATGACTGTGCCATATGGATAATCAGAAAGATCCAAACAAGTTAAATAGAGAAAAGACTGTTTTAACAGACAAAATACAGATGTAGGAAAAATATTTTGGGTGTTTTTCAACAATAGAATCTGAGAAAGACTGAAGAAGAGCCACAAGTATGGTCAGTTTACTTAGGCATAAAATAATAGCTTTTTGCATGGAATATCACCTCCCCCTCTATTCTCTTCTTTAAAAAGATTTTATTTATTTTTTAGAAATAGGGGAAAGGAGGGAGGTAGAGAGGGAGGGAAACATCCATGTGTGAGAAAAACCTCTTGCATGACCCCAACTGGAGACCTGGCCTGCAACCCAAGCATGTGCCCTGACCAGGAATCAAAATGGTCACCTTTTGGTTCACAGGCTGGCACTCAAGCCCCTGAGCCACACCAGCCAGGGCTCCCCCACTATTTACCTACTTAAATATTACTTCAATCTAAAATATTAATATCGGGGGGCACCACTCTATAAAGTACATGATTGTCTAGCCACTAGTCACTATGCTATGCATCTGAAACTAAGAGAATATTGAATATAAACTATAATGGAAAAATAAAATAAATTAAAAAATAAAAATAAAGTATTACTATCATTCATTTTTAGTGAGTCACAAAAAATGAAATAGCTATAGCATACATCCTCTTCTTTTGACATTTAACATTGTTTTTGTCAATTAAACTTAATTTACTAATTAATTTTGCTGATCAATACATGCCTATAAAAATAATTAAAAGCAGTTATATCCAATGAATATAAAATGAATGTTCAAAAAGGAAATGTTTTAGCACCAAAAGTAGCTTTATTACTTTCTAGGCCAGGCGTTAACAACTTCATTTTTAGTAACAACGTAAGTGAAACCTCTCTAAAAGGTATGGTTCAATTTGAGACTTTGTTATTGACAATTATTTCCAAGGATGGCTGAGGCAAACAAACTGAAAATGTGAAACCAGAAGTTTAGGAGAATTAAAATGAGGCCAAGATAGGTTCCAGAAGTAGGATAAAGGGGACAGTAGAGGAATACTAGGATAAAAAACTGAGGAAAAACAGACTGAAGGGAAGAAAAAGGGAAAAGAATTAAAAGTAGATTTTCTTTTTCATTATTTCACATTTTGTGAAATATTTTTGAGAGTGTTCTAAAAAATAATGGTTAGTCTTTTTAAGTTTCTCTCTATGTATGCTAGCCCTTTGAGATTATAGGTCAAAGACAAAGGTATAATCTGCTTTTGAGTTTCAAAATAAAAATGAGAAAATGAGGCATAAAGTAGGAGAAAAAAATCCACTAAAACAAAAGCAGTTTGATGATATTAGCCAACTAACTTGCCAATTTTGAAAACTATAGGAATAAAGTTAGTTTTCTCTCCACACCAAAGGCTGAGGAGAATCCTATGATTTGTTATAAACCTAGCTTGTCTACCAGTACATGCATGGCTTGCTTAAAGAGGCAGGTAACATGACTTATACTAGGCTATGCTAAATCTTCACAGTACACACAAAAACATAATCCAATCCAAACATGAAGTTGCCAATAACTGAGAGGTTGGCTTGAAATAAAAAATAATTCAAATTCTACTTTTCGGCATAAGGAGCCTCTGCAAGAAAATGAATCTGCTAAGCAATTGGAACTACAAAAGACATTTTTCAAAACAAAGTCTCATTTAGTGTCCTAAAGAAATCTTATTTCTTCTTATAATCTGGTAGTCAAGTGAAGGCCATTACAGTCTATTTAGTAAAAACAGAAGAGTGTTTAGATCAGGACCTGTACCTTCCATTTAACAAACTGAGATTTATTATACTTGTTGGTATGGAGTCATATACACAGTTTTATATTGGAACACTTGGTCTTGGATGAAAATTTACTAATAAACACATTATGACTTCACTGTGTGTAAAATATTACAGGGTTATGGCTACACGTGCACAGTTGAATTTTATGGATAAAAACAAGACAAAGGGTCGGTTAGTGTAGGTCAGTGCATCTTAATGCTTGTCGCCTGAAGAATCAACTGGACAGCTTTAAAAAATAATGATGTTCAGGCTCAGGGTGAGGCCCAGACTGGAAAATTAGGCAGAACTTCAGTACTATGCTTGGGGGCCCTTTTAAGCAGAGAAACCACCAAACAATAGTACAAAAATGCAAAAACTGTGGCACTGAATAGACTGTGAAAAAGACACTTGTTTGTAGAATGAGAGCTGAAATAAGGAGGCAGAGTAGTCAACTTGTTTGACTTCAGCTAAGAATGTGCATGCCAGGTGACTCATTTTTTTATTGTCTGTGCATGTCTGTGAATGACTGAGAAAATGCTTAAAATGTCTATTTTGATGTTACAAGTACATTTTAGCAAATAGGCAAATTCATAAATACAAATCCACAGTGAGAATCAACCAACTGTACACATTTTTTATGAAAGTAACTCTGAGAGATAATGGTAATATATTTTTCATTCCTCATTCCAATGTCTTTGTAAAAATGTACATTTCACATTCAGTGAAGTAAATAAAGACATAAATTTTCTTAAATCTCAAAAAGGGAGTGTTGTTGAAGACATGTTGATTTGGGATACCAGAAAAGAACAAAGAGGTAGATTATGGTTACACAGAACACACAAGTAAATCAGAAAAAAAAATATTACAGCAAAGAAATTACCATTTTACTATAGTCTACTTGGGAAAAACATCCAAAATAAAAATATTTACTGTCTCAAGGGAAAACTAGTGGTATTACATGGTTTCTTTCACCTTTATTATTTGCTTTTCGGGGAAGTGTCTAGCCATCACAATAATCTGGAACACAGCTCAGAATCAGGTAAGCACTAAAGGCATGTGAACTGTTAAAACTGACGTCACAAGTTCCTCAAAGATACCACAACCTTTCTTTATAGTAGAGTCTTCCAGGATCTGACTCACAGCTTTTCTTAAAAAAACCCAGTTCTTGTAACTCCATTGCCGACCAAGAGCTGCTACACTGACAATAACTGACAACAAGGAAAGAGACTATAAGTTTAGTTCGATCTTCAGCCTATGATAGGTCAACTTACGATTTTTGGATTTTACAATGGTTCAAAAGAAATAAGCATTCAGTAAAAACTGTACTTCAAATTTTGAATTTTGATCTTTTCCTGGCCTAGCAATATGCTGTACAGTTCTCTCTTTGATGCCGGGCAGTGGCAGTGAGCTGTAGCTCCAGTCAGGCGCATGTACAACAGGGTAAATAACTGATACTCTGCAGTGTACTAACTGTGTTAGATGATTTTGCCCAACTGTAGGCTAATGTGAGTTTAAGGTAGGCTGAGCTATGATGTTTGGTAGGTTAGGTGTATTAAAAATATTTGTGACTTACGATATTTTCAATTTAGGATGGGTTTTTCAGGATACAACCCCATCATAAGTCAAAGAACATCTATAAATGAAAATATCCCTAACATGCTTCAAAATACTATGGGGACACAATATAATCACTGATACTCAAGATTAGAGTTCTGCATCAGCAATAAATAGTTTAACTATTTTTAGTGTACTCTATTTTATCCATCAGTACATGTGTGGATAAAACAACTATGGGACATTAATGGAGTTCTACTTGGTCATAAAAAAGAAGAAAGTTTTGCCCTTTGCGACAGTATGGATGGACCTGAAGAACATTATGTGAAGTGAAATAGGCCAATCAGAGAAAGACAAATACCATATGATTTCATTCATATGTGTATTCTGATGAACGAACTGAACTAACAAACAAAATAGAGACAGACTCATAGCTGGAGAGCAAGGATAACAGCTGGGGGGTGGGGGACATTAGGGGTGGAGGGATTGAGCAAAATGGAAAAGGGACTCATGGACATGGACAAGTATGGTGATTGCTGGGGGGGTGGGTATAAAGGGACTAAATGGTAATGGAAAATAATACAATAAAGATAAAACAAAACAAAACAAAACAAAAAGAACACAGGCACAAAGTATAGACATGTAATCACTCACACCAATCCCGTGAGGTACTATTCCTATATTACAAACGAGAAAACCAAAGTGCAAAAGGACTTAACTTGCCTAAAGTTACACAGGCTTCAAGTCAGGTTTTGTTTGATTCCAAAGCCGTGTTCTTTTTTTTTTTTTTTTTAAAGATCTTATTTACTTATTTTTAGAGAGAGGGGAAGAGGGGAGGGAGAAAGAGAGAGAAACATCAGTGTGTGGTTGCCTCTCATGCGCCCCCAGCTGGGGACGTGGTCCACAACACAGGCATGTGCCCTGACTGGGAACTGAACAGGGGACCCTTCGGTTTGCAGGCTGGTATTCAATCCACTGAGCTACAACCAGCCAGGGCCAAAGCCGTGTTGTTAATAACCACATCATGCCATATGCTTACTAATGCCTGATGGCACAAGATTCACTTATCTGAAAAAGTAGCTAATTTAGATAATCTCATGCCCTGATATCAGATCAGTGAAATTCCATGAGGAAGAGCCTGAAGGAATATGGTATACATTTCTTCTGATAAAATGACATAACAACCAATCAGGCATGCAGTTATAAGTACAGTGTAGTAATATAAACTGGCAGAAAAAAAATCTGTTATCAGTGGTAAAACTAAATTTGAACGGACTATATTCTCTCACTGTATATGAATACCATAATCATATATGTAAACATATACAACCATATTAAAAAAACAAGTTTTAGACTAATATTTATGTAAATTATTTATAAACTCCATTTCATGTGTCTGTGCTAATTAATCTTGCTTGTGCTTCCATACCCTTATCTATGTTAGCATACAATTAGGTGCAAGGAGAAAAGTGGAAAAGGACACAAACTAGGATAGAAACATGGGTTACCCAGCCGATGTGTGGGTGGGAAATGATACAAGTGGAAGGGATGAGAGGGAGAGAGGAGGAAGTTAGAACAATAACAAAAAACTGCTTGTATGACATGATCCCATATGTAGAATTATGTTTGTAAAGGAATTAAAAGGAAAAAAAACCCCAAACCCCACACAACAGAATGTTTTAGACTAACACTCATCTGATAGTCATAATATATTAATAAGGGGAAAATGCAAAATAATGTCTATTTCATTAGAAGCTACCCAACCAATTCCAATATATGTGCATTTATATGTGTGTGTTTGTATGAGCAGCAAGCTTATGAGTGCTTGTGACCTGGAGGTGGGGACGGAGTGGGAACAGGATGGTTAGCTTTCCTTTTACACATCTTTTATTGATTACTCCACTTGTGTCAGCAAGTATTTCTTTTGTAATTAAAAAATCTAATAAAAAATTTAAGTATATAGAAGTTACAGAAACAATAATACATAAATAAGAATTAATTATATATATGTACAAACACATATGTTCAAGTTGGCCTCTGTTGCTACAGAAGTATTTCCATTCAGTATGGATTTACCAAGCTTCCACCTGGACCAGGCCTGTTCTAGGTGTGTAAATAGTCAGACAAACCTCTGCTCTGTATGTAAATACACTGGAATATGTAAAATAAAACATAATTTATACAAACTAGCACATCTAGAATTATAAAGGGATGGTCTGTATATATTAATACTTAGATGGTAACTCAATGATCTGATTAAAAATAAATGCCAACAGCTGATCTTCAAGTGGAAATCTGAATATTATGGCTATTTGTTTATTAAATACTACCAAGAACTAGAAATAAAATTTTCTGTAAAGAATGCCATTATATTTTGAAAGAAGTCATTAGTTAACAAATTTTTTTTACCCACAGGGGTCCTTAATTAATTTTGTATGTGACTTGATTTCCTACCAAACAACAAGTCTAATAGGTATCAGGATAAAAGTCTGAACAGGATACACATTTCTGCTTTATATGCAAAACATTCTATTTGGTAATCTGCAGTTGGAATACATCAATGCCAGTTTGTTATATGATAATCCATCATTACTGTCAATTTATAGCTACCTTAGTTCAAATATACTGCCTTATCTAGGTCACAGTCCTAAACTGAATAATTTCAAAGACTATTCTGCAAAATTCAAGTTGAAGTCATTGGGGAATCTCATTTACATTTTAATTGCTGTGCTTCTACAACTCCTCAGGCTAAGGATAGGTCTCAAATTTTTATTTTCTTGGAAAAGCAGGCTCAGGGACTAAAAATATGTATGGTTCATTCAAAGTGTAGTCATTACTGTATACTTGGACAGCTTTCAGATTCTGCCATCATGCTTAAAATAAGACTGAAAATAAAGGTGGGTACAGAATTGCCCTCTCAGCTCCACACATACTCCTATGGGCAGGTGCCTCAGAAGTCTGGTAGATAAGATCTTTTTTGTTTCAAGGTATTGATAATATAATAAACATGTTATACAGATTCTGACAGGCTTCATCTCCTTCCTTCATGAAAGCCTGTCTACCTTGTCTGTAGGACTATAGAAGCAATGTATAAAAACAGGTGTCTTTTGGTCTCTGTAGTAAATAATACCTATTTCTTTCAGCCTCTGTCCTACAAAGGAATGATTACTTTCATAATTTTCTCTCAAATACATGACAGGTTTCACTTTGGCTCAAAAAGCAGATGATTCAAAAATTTTTGCAATATCCACTTTGCCTCCTTTGGCACAGAATTCTGCCTTTAGTTGACAATTCAGAAACTGAATTGGTATTATAGCCCCCAAACTTACATAAATTAGAAAGAGGCTCAGATTGAGAGTATTTTCTCCCTGTTTACGGGACTTAAACACACACAACAAATGGGAAATCTAGTGCAGTGTACATTTCTATTTTTATTGTGTAGCAACTCTACCTCAAAAGATCTGGGGCTCATTACAACATAAAACTCCGAAGCTGCCAGTAAGATTCACAACCAACTTGTTGTTAAAAGAACCTAGGCTTCTCACTTAATCCTGTCTGCAGCGCTGCCTCCTGAGACTCAACGGTTTGGCTGAACTAAATGGCTGGGTTGGTGAAGAATGGGGTGGTCTGTGGGCTTCACTTTAAAACTGGTTTCTCTTTTCTATCCTAAAGGCTTGGACAGAAAGAGCCCAGAGGCCTGAGAGGGGGGAAACCTAAAAGATTTCCCTCAGCCCAAACTAAGTATGGTGGGCAAAAGGGTTTTGGACAGGTGAAATATGCCTAGCACACCTTCCTACAAAGAAGCCCTTTTTTTCTTTTTTTTTCTTTCTTTCTTTCTTTTTTCTTTCTCCTAATATGGAACATTGAAAAATTAATCCCTGCCTTTTGTCATCTAGTAGTTATGGATTGAATGATGTCTTTTAACCCTTTTCGCCAAATCTGTTGCCCCCAGAACACAACAAGGATGCCAGCCTGTTAAACCAAGCATGCCGTTGTCCGGAGACCGCCAACCGACCTGGAGTCTGCACGATCCATCCCCATGTGGGAAGGCCACCCTCCCCTCCACACCCCTACTATTAGGGTTTTCTGGACCCAAGGGTAGGTAGGACGACGACCACGTCCAGCTTGAAGCAGCTAGAGGAGCTTGAGACCTTCGCCCATTGTCCTTTACAAGATTACAAAGGGTTTTAATATCTGGGGGGGGGGGGGATAGTTATTTTTTACAAACCAGGGGTATGGACTTGGAGGGGGATTGCTGGGTGAGGGAGATGCTGGGTAGAGGGGAGTAAAGGGGAGAAAATTGTAACTGTTGTAACAATATAATCAATAAAATACATTAAAAAAAATAAATAAAGAACCTAGGCTTCTTCAATCTGTGGCAGCCACATAGCCATGTGAGTTCCTCTTGTGTGTATATTTCTGACAACACATAAAATGAGAGCCAAGTCCCCAAGCAGATTTAATGAAGCAAGTATGTCAATCCTCTCTTCACCCCTAAATACCACCTGTAACCATAACTGGGTGGTACATCTTAACAGCAATTATAACTAAGGGCCCCTTCTTAGTATGAGCACTAAGGCTCCTTTGGAAACATTACAGGGATGTCATAAAAATAAATGAAGGACTGTAATACATTCTGAGGCTCAAACTAAAAGTACCCAATTCAAAGGAAGATTACTATTTTTAACACATTAGGCTTATCAGAGAAGCTTCTGCTTTTCCAAGTTGAAGTAGCTAATGGAATACTTCATGACTTGCTTTAATATAGAGCTACTATTATTTGCTTTTCTTATGTACCTCTCTCTGTTTATTGATAAAAAATGAGATCCCCAGAACCTGAAAAACTTCAGCATGGTATTTTGCTGCTGATGTTATATAAAGGCAATATATTCTCACCAAACACCCACAAAACCATTAAATAATAACAAACAAATGCTTTAAACTCCAAGGTCTATGGTCAACTATTTTATTCTACTTGGGTAAGTAAAAGGAGACTAGTTTTAAGAGAAATACTTGAATCTTTAGTTTATATAAGGAATGCTTTGCTTACATTAATTTTGTTAAAAGAAGGAGTAGAAAAATAGATTGTATCATACTTTTTCTATTCTACCTTAGAGAATGATCTCAGGTAATGCCCCAGAGGAAACTTTAAAAATTAACAGACCAATATCCTGATAAAAAATGAGAAGCTATAGAATTAGGTTTCTTAGTCATACTCACCTTAAATTATTTTGTTGGCCAGGTGGAATGACACTATAATAAACTGGAATTCCTGCTGTGGGCACAGATCCTTGATTAGATTGATTAGGGAAAATAACAGGCTGTTGATAAGTCTGATGGGCAATTCCTTGAGAACCTTGAGGCAGTGAAACCTAAAATTTGAAAGACAATTTAAAAGGAAAGTGTTTTTCAAAACCTTGTAAATGTTAGTGTCCCTAGCCTTCATAAAACTTTATAAGTAGGTCTAGTTAGGAATAAGCTGAAATTGTCAGTAGGTTGTCCTGTTAAGTTAGCCATAACACTATCACTTTATTTCTATGCTCTCTTCAGCCAGCTATTGTTTTTCGCTATCATTTATCAATTGTAAAGTAGGCTAGATGCATTCCATTATTAAAAAATTAGACGTATGTCCCTAAGTAAAAGTTATTTAAAAAAAAAATAAAACTTTCCAAATAAAGATGACCATTTGATATGGAAGGAGTAATACAATTTGCCTCAGGTAGAGCTAAGAAAAACACAGCCAGGGCACCAGTGAGAAACACTGGATCAGAAAGAGTGTGAGCCTTGAAGCTCAAGATTATCTCGTCGTCGTCGTCGGCAGCCGTCCGTCTCGAGAGACGATGGTGTAGCTTCTTAAGAGTCTATCTGCACCGCCGAGAATGGCTGTGCAGTCCAACTCGGGAGTGACACGGTATCTGTCTCCTCCTGTGTTAAATCGACATCTTGCGATGACGCTGGAGTGTCCTCTCCAGCGGAGCTGAAGCTACAGAGCCTGGGCAGGGTGATATGGAGGGTCTGCTGTTGCCCATGCAGCAGACCCCCCCTCTCTTCGCAGCTGAAGGGTCCAAGGGAAAGACGGAGTCAATACAGCTTGGCTTCAGGTGCGCCGCAGGAGTTGCCGGTGTTGACTACAACGTCAAACCGCCTTAGGGACTCCGGCTCCGGATTTTCTGTCGGGGTTTACTCCCTTAGCCTTTCCCCTGAAGAGGTATGCCGCAAGGCAGCGGAGGTTTTTTGGAGTCAGAGTTTTCCTTCTCTGATGTGCCCTGACTGGAAGATCGAACCAGCGACACTTAACTCGCAGGCCGACGCTCAATCCACTGAGCCAAACCAGCCAGGGGCTGGTGATATAATCTTCATCACTTTACTATCTATGTGACATTGGGCAAATGACTGAACTATTCTGAGGTCCCAGTTCCTTATCAGAAAAAATGAAATGCCACCTCCATCTCAGGGGAGGTATTACCTTTATTACAATCTCTATTTACAGGTCCTAGCACAGTGGGCATTTGGTGAACAGTGTATATTTCTATTCTTTTTTCTATATTACCTATATAAAAACCATATGAACATAAAAGAGAGTCTTCAATTCTGTTTTTCAGTTCTCTAATTCCTATCATTTCTAAAATAGAAACTACATAAGTATAATGGGTTCCTAATTTACAAATGTACCACATTACAGTTGGATTAAAGTGATTTTGGTAAATAAAGTCAATATAAAAGCTTCTGATGATTATGGTGATGATTTTACTTAGCAACAGTAGTAGCAATGATAGCAATATTACTAACAGAGATGACAATAAAAGTTAACAACACTGAGTACTTACTACCACGTTCAGGTTCTGTTCTAAACATTTTTTGTATTATTACCTTGTCTTCCTAACAACCTTAGTAAGATACTCATATCATCTCTGTTTTATAGATGGGGAAACTATGATTAAGTAACTTGCCCAAGGTTGTAGACCTAGTAAGTAGGGAAGTCAGTATTTGAACCCGTGGCTTCTGGCTCCAGAGCCTCAGTTCCTTAACCACTTTGCCCTGTTCTCTATATGTGGGCTCCATGACTTATTAAGTTCATGATTAACTTCTAAATCTTGCCTATACAGCATGTTTCTGAAATGTTACTGGTCCTTTCGAAATACACAGTAATCTCTTAATTACTTTTAATCTGGCTCAATCATTGCAAAGAGAAAGTTACTGGTTTGTAACTCTGTATAACACAATATATTTCAGTCTTTTTGTCTACTGAGGCAGTGTTAACATTCTGATATTATTTCTGATTGTATCTAAGTTAATACATACACTGGGCAGATTTAGGAAAAATGACACAGCTCAATCTAGATGATTTAAGCTATAGAATAAATCTGTAACCAGTGGTAAAGAAAAAAACTGAAGTACCAAAAAAGAAAGAGGGATAAAACAGCTACAGAATACACTCTAATAAGAACAGATGACTTTTCTGGCCTTTTTTTTTTGATAAGTTTATCACCACCTAGCTCATCTACTAAATGTAGGTGAAAGTGTAAAGAGGCTGTCATTCATTGCTCATCAGAGCAACACTTCTCACAGCCATTCATCCAATGTGAAGATTACATGAAATACTACAGGAAAATAATTTATAGCTTATAAAAAAAGTATGCTATAGAAATTATAGTAACTGTCTTTGATCTGAAGCATTTTTAGTATCTAGTTTCATTTTTAAAAAATACATTAACAATCTTATAGTTTATTTAAATTATATTTCTTGCACTGGACTGTGAGCCACTAAAGGTCAAGGGCCAATCTTATTTACACAGTGCCTGGGCATCTTATTTAACAGATTGTCAATGTACTGGATTGGGTAGCATGAGCAGGGTCCTTGAGAAAGGAGAGTTCCTGGCGTGGTACCAATCCTATGAAGAAGGTAGGAGATGGACAGTCTCATGTACTTAGCCTCATGCATAGAGAATATGAATGAAAAAGGGATGAAAAATGTGAGAAAAGAAAGATGTTAAATTCTAGTTTCATAGTATCTTTTCTCTTTTTTCTTAGTTGCTTCTATAATTAGGGGGCTTAAAAACTAGACATATTTTTTAGTGCTCAACAATCCTTGACAATTTCACATTTCAATTTCAATTTTAATTTTCTGGGACTGAATGGAATATACTATCACCTTTGCTCATACACTTCTCTATCCTCAGAATGTTTTCCAAACCAATTTATGCCTGTAACGTTCTTTTAAGAGATAGCTAAAGGTTAATATCTTCCCAGAAGACTTCTATATTAAGTCCCTAATCTGTTCATGGCTGTATTTCATGCTTTTTTCAGTTATCGGTTTGTATACTATCACAAATTTGTTTACATATGTTTAGACAAAATATATGTATATTTATCTTCCTAACCAGATTGATTTTACATTGCTGAGATGAATGAAAATGATCTTTGTATTTCTTAACATTAAATTCAGTTATGAGCCCTGGATAGTGTGGCTCAATGGATTGAGCGCCGGCCTGCGAACCAAAGGGTGGCCAGTTCAATTCCTGGTCAGGGCACATGCCTGGGTTGCGGGCCAGGTCCCCAGCTGAGGATTTGTGAGAGGAAACCACATGTCAATGTTTCTTTCCCTCTCTTTCTCCCTCCCTTCCCCTCTCTAAAAATAAATAAATAAATTCAGTTATGGAAAATCATGAGGCTTAATAAAACAAACCTACTTGCAAGTTATTCTAGAAAGATAAAGGGAGATAAAATAAATTTCTGAAAATATGGCATATTTACTAAAAAATATGACTTATTTATGAAACAGTAGCTATTTCTGCTTTAGAACTATAAGTTAAAAATCCATGTCATTTTTAATACATGTCATTCCTTTTGGGATTGAGGTGGAGGAAAAAAATCAGTTTCAGCATGGGCAACTGCATAATCTCCTCTATTCTATGAACACTGATCGCAGTCTGTATTCTATCTCACTATTCCAAATATCTACTTCCATCTCTATTTTCCCTTCCACTCCACTCTTTCCACAAAAGACTTTCTAAGGAGCTGAATTATAGAATAAGACAATTGCTCATATAATTATGTAGCTGGAAACACAGTCAATGCCAGACAAAATTTACTTGTCAATAACAAAGTGGTTCAGATATTTTTCCTAAAAACGAATGAAGTGAATGAAGAAAGCAATAAAATGTGGATAAAACAAAGCTGCTATGACTAATAAAACTCTTAAACTATACAGTTATATATTACAGAGCATTATTCTCATATTAAAAGAAGACAGATGATGCAGTGTAGCTATACATTTTATTTATTTAAAATTATCTCTACCCAAAGTAGGTGAGTGATAATGTACCTGATATGCTGGCACTGAAGCATAGGGGATGACCACTCCTTGCATTTGATTTCCAGTGCCGTTGGATTGGCCACCAACGAGGCTCTGACTCTGGGGTTGCTGAATTCCAACTATTCCTTGGTAGTTTTGCTGCTGGTTGGGCATAACTTGATAACCTGTAATGGCACAATGAGTTAAATCCTGCTTTGAATTTATTTTATTTCATCTAGTAGAATGTTTTTGTAGTTTAAGAAGTTCTTTGTGTTCTAAAATGGACATAATTTTGTTTAAATAGCAAATCGCGAAAAAAAAAAGAAAAGAAAAGAAACACAAAAACCCCACAACCTTCTATTATGAGAGCTAACATTTAAAAAGTTCACTATGTAGGTAATCCAAGTCAGCTACATTTTCTTCTCCTTTAAAATAGATTCAAATTAAATTTGTGTAAAAAGATTTTCTTTGCAGTGGCAAAAACTTATAGAATCACAGACTTGGTTTATACAGACAATTACTATTACTATTTAGTATGTATTACAGTCTATTATGACAACTAGATTCTAGGGACCAGGACTAGCTACATTATTTGTGGGGCCCAGTGCAAAAGGAAAAAGTAGGGTCCCCTTGTTAAAAAATTATTGAGAATTCTGTATCAGTAATAGGACATTACCGTAAGCACTGGTCCCTGTGTAACTGCAGAGGTTGCATGCTCACAAAGCTGGCATTTCTGGAAGTCACCACCCCCCAAAATCTCACTAAGATATAAATCTTTATATTATGAATGTGTCAAGGGCACAAGAAAAATGGAGTTATTTAGTAATATTTTTTTTAGATTATTTCCTTACTGTATTATTAAGGTCACTCACTAGACAGAGAAAAAGATGCTGAAAGAGATTAAGTAATCTGCCAGAAGTCACAAATCAAAGGGAAAAAGACAACTCTTCCCTAAACTGAAGGCCCTGATGGTAAGTAATTTAAGTAATTAATTAAGTGAATTTACAGGTTATTTAGATAAGAATCCATCATGATACATTTTGAGTAGTGAATATGAAGTGAATTTTGTCTTCTGATCCTAAGAGGATTCCTTTAGGTAAACCAATTAGTTCAAGACTTATGTAAATTATTAGAAACTACAACAAAACCTTTATTAAAAAAAAAAGGAGAATAGATAAAAATAAATAATCTTCCAGCTTCAGGGTATTTAAGTTTCTACAAGGATGAAGTAAATTATGGCACTGCTTATACAAATCTCTATAACTAAAGATCAGTGAAATGATATTTCTCTGATAATACCATAAATATCTTTTGCTATCTAATAAATACCAATTTTCATTTTCATCCTTATTAATCCCCAAAGCAAGAGAAATGGCATAGATCCCATCTCAGGTATTGATTGTAAACAACAACATCACTCTAATTACCCAAAAGCTTTAATGATTCTGCTCAGTGACTAAATAATTGAATAAACTCTAGCATTAACCTTCTCTAAAGTCATAAATACAAAGTATATCTGGTAACTAAGGAACATATTAACAGCAACAAAGTAAAAATGCAGTTATAGTAAATCCTTTAATAGTGAAGGGTTTTGGAAAATGATGCTATTTCTACAACAACAGTACTTCATGGTCATGTTTCAAATGACTTCTCACCATTTTAACTCTTTACAAAAAAATGTAATTCCAGTTCTTACTGTAATACGTGATTGGTAATTTGCTGTTTCTTAAACCTTTCTCCCCATAAATTTCCTAGAATATTTAAACTTGTAGGCAGATAAAGGATGAGCAAAAGAAACTTATTTCTTGTTCTTCAGCATAATAATTAACAATCAACCCTATATACAGTTTACCAAATGACAAGTATTTTGAATTTATACCCTAAATACTAAACACTGTCAAAAAATACACTGATACACTTCTACTCCTAGGAAAATAAAGGGACAGGAGTAAAAATGGGATTTGACTATAACGTGCTTTCCTGTGTTGGAAATAATACCTCTGTAGACACACACGCACTGCAGCATTAGACTGTGGGCTCAGTTCTTTGTAAACTGGGAAAGTAACTTCTTACAATGAACTTGTTAGAATTACAGTTCACTAAATTTTAAAAGAAAAATGTGTATATCTAACAGAATTCAGTGTAATATAATTTGACTTAAAATACCTTGACTAAGAAATATCCCCCAAGAAACTTCAAGTGTTTCTCGAGTTCCTTTTGTACTTTTTCACAGTATATTCAAAGTTTTAGGTTGCTCTGAAAGAAAACTTTGAGGGGGAAAAAAAAAAAGCCAGTATACGTGCAAATATGTATCTGATTTTCTTTCTCCAAGTTTACTAACTCTAAAAAAATGCTTTACTTACCTCAAACTTAAAACTAAATCATCTACCCTGACTGGTGTGACTCAGTGGGTTGCGTCCTGGTCAGGGCACATGACTGGGTTGTGGGCCAGGTCCCTGGTTGGGGGCATGCAAGAGGCACCCCACTGATGTCTTTCTCACACACTGATGCTTCTCTCCCTCTGTTCTTCCCTCCCTTCCCCTCTCTCTAAGATAAATAAATAAAACCTTAAAAAACATAAAACTAAATCATCTAATAGTTAATTATTTTAAAAATTCCATGTGAAAACTTTCAAGTTATGATTATTTAATAAAAGGCCTTTAAATGAAAAATATATTTACTAATTTTTGGAGATGCACCTTGGAGGTCTCCTGCCTAAAATCCTCTCTTATGAAAAGGAAGTGACACAGAAAGCTTTCACCACAGACTGTATGTCATAGTAGTGTAATGTAGAGTCACTGGAACATGTAGAATCTGCATCAGTGAATTTCTAGTGATATTTCAGATTCCTGAATGCAATGAAATGCCCCTTAATATCCATGACTACTAATAAATATATATATAAATATATACACATGTATGTACATCTCCACATAAACATCATGCATGCTTTGAAAATATGACAACATAACATGACATCTAAAATGTTTTCCCTGATACCTAGTCATTTGTTATAGGGGGTAGTAAAAAGGATGTGTCTGGTGGGTGACAGACACGGTCCCTATCTTTGAAATTAGGTGTTCTCAGTCATGACATCATATCAGAATAGCAGAATAAATAGGATCTTATAAAAATAAGAGGGAGAAATGAACCCTGACTGGTATGAGGTAGTAACATTTGTGCTGGACTTAAAAGTAAAAGTTCTGGATAAAAGTAAAAAATGAATAACATGCTTGAGGAACAGGAAACAGGAGTGGTTGGATATGGTATGTTGAGTGAAAAGTAGAAAATGAAGTAGAATAGAATACTGGCAGACAACCAAAGAGTTTACAAGTGAAAGAGCAGTGAGAATTAACCAGAAGTTCTAGATTTTAAAGACCGTGAAAGGAGAAAAATGACTACTATTAGTACTTCACTGAGAAGTGGCATAAATGAACAGAAACAAGGTCTTAAATAACGGAGCTATTAAAAATAATAATGCCAAGCCCTTTAAAAGAAAATATCTTCCTTAAGAAGCGCTCTTATTAATTTCATAATTTTATTCAATGTCTTATTCAACATCACTAAAATTCTACATGAAATACAAAACTGTTCTTATTTACTGTTGACTCATGGTTGCTGTATGCTTTTAAAAAACACTGAAATATGCTGTGTTTTTTAAGTGAGATTAGAAACTTTAACATCACGCTCATTAAACAAACAAACACTGTCCCCCTCAAAAAACACCCATATCCACCTATCACATAGCCAAGCCAAAAAAGTGGGCACTCTTATTTATGCTTATTGACTAAACAACAGGAAAAAAACATATTCTTAACAGAATGAAACCAAAATAAGATAATGATTATAGAGGATGGAATCTTGCGCACAAGGGAAGGTGTTGCCTTTGGAGAGAGGAGCATGGGCGGTTTATCTATGGTGACAAGCAGGAAGATATTGCACATGGAGAGGTGTCTTTTAGCAGAAACACATTAGAATGATGTCAGAAAAATGGTGGTGTGAGAGAGCCCCTTGAAGTCCCAACAATTTGAACAGCTATAAATGTTCAAAGGATTCCCTGCTCAATGCAAAGTATGCCTGAGAGACTTGAGAATTGAAACATCTAAAGATGGGCAAGTGGTAAGGAAGAAGGGCTGAGATGAACCACAGAGCAGCACTCAGCCTAGAGAAGCAAAGAGATTCATTTGGTGGGCACTCCTTCAGTATGAGCCACAGCTAAGCCAGACCTAGGAAGGACACAGAATGGCTGTTAGGTGGTTGGTATTCCAGGCAGAGAAACAAAGCCACAGAGCCCTGCTGCCCCACAGCCTCCCAGAGCTTGCCTTCCCTCTCCCTTGGTGTCAGGCTGTAGAGCACATCTGCTAACCCAAGAATTAGTACTACAGAATCGCTTTTTCCCTCAAGTAAAGGCTGTGCTCTGTGACAGGTCCTGAGGTCAGGGCGCAGCGTGGGGACTACATGGAAGTCCAAGATCACTATTACCAGGAGGGCAAAACAGTCTGGCTCTTCCCCATGCACCTTGGCTAAACTATAGTTACACACTGATGGCTGTGAGGGACAGCACTGGGATTTCTTGGAGCTAAAAACCTTGTGATTCAGCCCAGGCCGGGTAGCTTAGTTGGATGAAGTGTCATCTCAATATGCCAAGATTGTGGGTTCATTCCCTGGTCAGGGTACATACAAGAATCAACCACTGAATGCATGGGACAACAGATGGATGTCTCTGTTTTCCTCTCTAAAGTCAATAATAATAATAATAATAATAATAATAATAATAATAATAAAAGAAAACCCTCAATTCAGCACCACCTACTGAAAAAATAAGAGAGACCTCTTTGTATTAATCAGTAGGTAAGTGTTACTCAAACACAGATACCTAGACAGAGAAGCAATCCATAAAATACCACGAATAACCAAGGTAGTGAGGAAGCTCAGAAAAAGAATAAAAAATTTCCAGAAAACAAACAAATACATGAAAATATGTGATATTAATGCCAGAGAATTCAAGATTGCAGCTCTGACAATACTCAATGAGGTGTAGGAAAACACAGGTGGTTTTAATGTGCTCAGAAAACAAATCAATGAACAAAACAAGTACTTTACCAAAAAGATCAAAACTTTACAAAAGAACCAACCAGAAATTCTGGAGATGAAGAACTCAATAAAAGAGATCCAGAGTGAACTAGTAAGCTCAAGAAATAGAGCAGATTCAGGAAGGGATTAGTAATATTAAAGATAGAAGTGACACAGATGGAAGAGAGACTTGAGCATAAAAAGAAATAACTCTGTGAGAACTATCTGACTCCATTAGAACAGGCATACCAGAAGAAGGGGGAGAACAGAGAGGAGAGCCTAGTCAAACAAGTACTTGATGAGAACATTCCAAACCTATAAAAAGAGCCGATCCTCTAATCCAGCGGTTCTCAACCTGTGGGTCACAACCTCTTTGGGGGTCGAATGACCCTTTCACAGGGGTCGCCAAAGACCATCAGGAAACACCTATAAAAAGAGCCGATCCTCTAATCCAGCGGTTCTCAACCTGTGGGTCACAACCTCTTTGGGGGTCGAATGACCCTTTCACAGGGGTCGCCAAAGACCATCAGGAAACACCTATAAAAAGAGCCGATCCTCTAATCCAGCGGTTCTCAACCTGTGGGTCACGACCTCTTTGGGGGTTGAACGACCCTTTTACAGGGGTCGCCAAAGACCATCAGGAAACACCTATAAAAAGAGCCGATCCTCTAATCCAGCGGTTCTCAACTTGTGGGTCACGACCTCTATGGGGGTTGAACGACCCTTTCACAGGGGTCGCCTAAGACCATCAGGAAACACATATATAATTACATATTGTTTTTGTGATTAATCACTATGCTTTAGTTATTTGGGGGTCACCACAACATGAGGAACTGTATTAAAGGGTTGCGGCATTAGGAAGGTTGAGAACCACTGCTCTAATCCAAGAAGGAAACAGTATACCTAGTTACCTCAATCCAAAGAGGTCTTCTCCAAGGCACACTGCATTAAAACTGTCAAAAATTAATGACAAAGAAAGAATTCTCAAGGCAGCCAGAGGAAAAAAATTAACTTAGGAAGGAAAGCCCATTAGGTTATCACTGGACTTCTCAGCAGAAACTCGACAAGCCAGAAGGGAGTGGAACCAAATATTCAAATTACTGAAAGAGAGAAATTACTAGTCAAGAATAATATATCCAGCAAAGTTATCCTTTAAATTTAAGAGAAATAAAGACTTCTCCAGACATATAGAAGCTAAGGGGATTTATCACTAGAGAACCTCCACTGTAAGAAATACTCAAAGAGCGTTACTCTACCTGAAACAAAAAAGGTCACGACACTACAAATAACACTTACAGTGTGAACAGGGATAATTTATGGCAACAAAAACATAAAAGAGGAGAGGTAAAGGTATGAATTTGCAAAGGAGGATGGAGATCAGATGCGTTTAAAAGAAAAAGAACTACTGTATATACTGTTTCTTTTTCATAAACCTACACATAAAATGGTAACCACACACAAAAAACCCAAAATTGAAGCACATGGCTTAAAAAAGAGAAAACAAAGGAAAGTATGGAATACCATTAAACAAAAAAACAACAGAAACACAAAGGAAAAGAACCAAAGGAGGCACCCAACTACCAGAAAACAAAAGATAAAATGGCTCTAGGAAATCCTTACACATCAAGAATTATCCTAAATATAAATAGACTGAATTCACCAATATAGAGGCACAGAGTAGCAGACTGGATAGAAAACAAAAACAAAACCCTTATGCTGCCTTTAGGAGACACATCTATGGTACAAAGACAAAGTCGGAATCAAAGTGAAAGGGTGGAAAATGATTCTCCAAGCAAATAACATCCACCAAAAAGCAGGTATAGCCATACTTATATTTGACAACACATTTCAAGATAACAAAGGTAACAAGAGTCAAACATGGACATTTTATAATGATCAAGAGGACCCTACTTCAAGAAAGTGTAATATATATGCACCCAGTCAGGAAGTACCAAAATACATAAAGTACTTACAAACAGAACTAAAGGGAGAAACACAAAAATACAATCATAGTTAGGAGCTTAGTACTCCATTGACAGCTCTAGATAGATCTTCCAAACAGAAAAACAATAAAAAAAATATTGTCCTTAAATCAGGAGCCCCAACTCCTGGGCTGTGGACAGTTACTGGTCCGTGGAGGTGAGCAGCAGGTGAGCAAACAATGCTTCTCTTGCATTATCGCCTGAGCTGCTCCCACCCCCAACCATGGAAAAATTATCTTCTGTGAAACTGGTCCCTGGTTTCAAAGAGGTTGCCTTAAATGACACATTAGACCAAATGGACATAATTGACACTTACAGAGCCTTTCATCCCAGAACATCAGATTATACATTCTTTTCCAGTGTACATGGAACATTCCAAAGAAGAGACCATATGTTGGCTCACAAAACTAGCCTCAGCAAATTCAAGACTTAAATTGTATCTAACATATTCTCTGACCACAATGCTTTGAAATTAGAGATCAAAAAGGAAGTAAATATACAAATATGTGGAGATTAAACAATAATTACTAAAAAGTGACTGGGTTACAGAAGAAATAAAAGGCAAAAGCAAAAGACACAGAAACAAAAAAGAATGACAATACAACATACCAAGACTTCCGGGATGCAACGAAAGCAGTAACAAGAGGGAAGTTTCTGTTATTACAGGCCTATTTCAAGAAGAAAGAGAAATCCCAAGTAAGCAACCTAATATTACATCTTGAAGAACTAGAAAGAGAAGAACAAAAACAACCAAAAGTCAGCAGAGGGAATAATAAAAAGTACAGCAGAATTGAATGAGAGAACAAAAAGGCTGTAAAAAAAGTAATACAACAAATAGCTGGTTCCTTGAAAAGATTAATAAAATTGACAACCCCCTGGCTAGACTCACCAAGGAAAAAAAGAAAAAACTCATATAAATAAAATCAGAAGTAAAGAGAAGTTACTACAGACACCACAGATATACAAAGGATCACACTAGAGTACTATGAAAGACTATATGCCACCAAATTAAATAACTTAGAAGAAATAAATAAGTACCTAGAAATATATAATCTTTCTAGACTGAATCATTAAGAATTGCAAAATCTAAACAGACCAATAAACAGTGAGGAAAGTTAAACAACCATCAACAGTCTCCCCCAAAATAAAATTCCAGGTTGAGATGGCTTCACTAGTGAATTCTACCAAACATTCAAAGATTTGATACCTATTATTCTTAAACTCTTCCAAAAAATTAAAGAGGCAATACTTACTAACACATTTTATGAGGCCAACATAACTCTGATACCGAAACCTGACAAAGGTAACACAAGAGAAGAAAACTACAGACCAATATCTACTATGACTACAGATGAAAAAGTTCTAAACAAAATACTAGCAAATAGACTACATTATACTAAAAAAAAATCACAATCAAGTGGTGTTCATTCCAAGGGCACCAGGATGTTTCAACACATACAATTTGATCAATGTAATACATCATATTAACAAAACAAAGGATAAAAATCATACGATCTTATCAACAGATGCAGAAAAAGCATTTGATAAGATACGACATCCATTTATGATTACAACAGTCAATAAAATGGGTAAAGAAGGAAAGTACCTCAACATAATGAAGCTCATATATGACAAACACTCAGCCAGTATCATACTCAGTGGTGAAAACCTGAAACCTTTTCCGCTAAAATCAGGAACAAGAGACAAGGATGCCCACTCTCACCACTCTCATTCAACATGGTTCTGGAAGTCCTAGTCAGAGCAATCAGGCAAGAGAAAGAAATAAAAGGCATTCAAATTGGGAAGGAAGAAGTAAAAGTGTTACTTTTTGCAGATGACATGATTCAAGGCTCACCAAAAAACTATTAGAAACAATAAACAAATTCAGTAAAGTTGCAGGATATAAAATCAATGCACAAAAACAGTGTGTGGGAGAAGGGGCAGGCGGGGTGCGGGGAGAGCAATGGGGGAGAAAGTGGGACAACTGTAATAGAAAAATAAATAAATTTAAAAAAATTCACTGCTTTCCTATATACTAATAATGAAACTTCAGAAAAAAGAAATGAAAAAAAAAAATTCCTTTGCAATTGCAACCTAAAGTATAAAATATCTAGGAATAAAGTTAACAAAGGATGTGAAGACCACTATATTGAAAACTACAAAGCATTATTTAAAAAGACTGAAAATGTCATAATGAAATGAAAAAATATTCTGTGTTTATGAATTAGAAGGATCAAAATAGTTAAAATGGCCATATTACCCAAAGCAACATACAGGTTTAATGCAATCACCATCAAAATCTCAATGTTGCACTGGCTGGGGTGGCTCAGTGGACTGGGCGCTGGACTGTGAACCAAGGGGTCACCGGTTCGATTCCCAGTCAGGGCACAAGCCTGGGTTGCGGGCCAGGTCCCCAGTTGGGAGCACACAAGAGGCAACCACACATTGATGTTTTTCTCCCCACTCCTCTCCCTTACCCTCTCTCTAAAAATAAATAAAATATTAAAAAAACACATCAATGTCATTTTTTAAAGAAAGAGAACAAAAAAGTCATCAGATATTATGAAAATACAAAGAACCCTGAATAGTCAATGTAATTCTGAGATAAAAAGAGCGATACCTGAGGTATCACACTACCTAACTTCAAATTATACTACAGAACTATGATAATCAAAACAGCATTGTATTGGCATAAAACACACACACAAAGACCAAAGGAACAGAATTGAGAGCCCAGAAATAAAACCAGATGTATGCGGACAAATAATTTTTGATAAAGGAGCCAAAAACACACAATGTAGAAAAGAAAGCCTCTTCAATAAATGGTGCTAGGAAAATTGGAAAGCCACATGCAAAAGAATGAAACTAGATTAGTTTGTCCTCATGTACAAAAATTAATTAAAAATGGATAAAAGAGCTATATATTAAGATCTGAAACAATAAATTACATAGAAGAAAACACAGGTACTAAACTTATGGACCTTGGTCATAGAGAACATTTTATGAATTTGATCCCAAAGGCAAGGGAAGTAAAGGCAAAAATAAATGAATGGGACTGTATCAAACTAAAAGGCTTCTGCACAGTAAAAGAAAGCGGTAACAAAACAAAAAGGTAATCAACTGAATGGGAGATGATATTTGCAAACAACAGCTCCGACAAGGGGTTAATACCCACAATATATAAAGAACTTATACAACTCAACACCAAACAAAAACAATCCAATTAAAAAATGGGCAGGGGACCTGAACAGACACCTTTGCCAAGAAGACATACCAATGGTCAACAGATATATGAAACATGTTCAACTTCACTAGCTTTTAGGGAAACGCAAATCAACACTGCAGTGAGATACCACCTACACCTGTTAGAAAGGCTATTATCAACAAGACAAGAAATTACAAGTACTGGAGAGGCTGTGAAAAAAAGAAACCCTCAATCACTGCTGCCAGGAATGTAGACTGGTACAGCCACTGTGAAAAACAATGTAGGTAGTTCCTCAAAAAATTAAGAATAGAGTTACCATATGACCCAGTGATCCCTCTTCTGGGTATCCTCCTGAAAACCTTGAAAACATTTATTTGCAAAGATATATGCACCCTTATGCTCATTGCAGCATTTATTCATGGTAGACAGAGGATTGGATAAAGAAGATGTGATAGGGGGATCCAAAAAGAAAATGGAATTTATTTATAAAAAAGTGTATTTATTCTTACATGTTTAAATTTCAGTCACCTTCAAAGTATTCTCCATTTGATGTAATATACCTATTGAGACGTTTTTTTCCCACTGCTTAAAACAGTTTTTGAACTCATTGATTTTGATGCCTTTTAATGCACCTGCTGTTTTTTGTTTTGCCTCTTCCATATCGGCAAAACATTTCCCCTTAAGAACTTTCTTCATCTGGGGAAACAAAAAAAAAAGTTGCTTGGGGTGAGATCAGGTGAATAGGGAGGGTGACGCATGGGGGTCATGCCATTTTTGGTCAAAAACTGCTGAACACTTTGTGCAGCGCGGGCAAATGCGCTCATAAATGACCCATCATGAAATGGGCAAATGTGTTGAAAAAGTCTTAAAAAAAAATTCACTTAAGGAGAGGGAAGATGGCGGAGGAGTGAGGAGAGGCTGAGGTTTCAGGCTCCCGAGACTCTTCTGCAGTTTGGGCTAACTGCAGACAGAACATCACAGTGAGCAGCTGGACACTGGCAGGAGTCGAGCCAAGGCACTGCTGGATTAGAGAAAATCCATCTGGGAACAACCTGTTTAGGGAGGATAGCGGAAAAAAAGGGGACGAAACGGGATTCCTGATTGGGGCGGCTGCCGGAGCTGTGGCTGGAAGGACACAAAGGATTTTGGGGGACCACAGGCTGCCCCGGGAGAGGAGTTGGGAGGAGAGTGGATCTCTGCCCACTGGCAGAGACCGGACTCGACCAAGTGGCATTGGCGCTGAAGGACAGGAGACAGCGTGCTGCCGGGCAAGTGAGAACATAATTCTCCTTTATATTTTTCTCTAATGGATGGTGGAGAGGGGAGGAAAGTTTGGGGGTGGTAGGCCATTCTTGAGGAGCGCAGGTGCAGTGGTGCGCTCATCCACCCCCCAACCCTCCCCTTGGGTCGCGGGGGCGCGCATAGGGAAGGGCCCTCATTCACTGGCCCAGGTGCGCAGGGCTGTGCGTCCAGGTGCCCCTCGGACACACGCCAACAGACATAAAATCAGTGACCCAACGGGCGCAGGGAGAGCCCACTGGACACGCAGAAGACTGTGCGCAAACACACCTGGCAAGCCCAGTGGGCGCTAGGCTGAAGTACCAGGCCGGAATCCGGAGCGCAGAGCACTTCCCCAGGCTCTGCGCGTGCCAGCTCAGGAGGTGCGGGAATGGTGGGCAGCAGGACTCACAGACACTCACTTCTACTGAGCACAAGTGTCTGCAGCCCTGCCCTAAGAGGCTAAAGACCAACGCCCAGAACATGGCGCTGCAGGCCTGAGGCTAGCTCCCCAGCCTCTTGGGTGCACACCTGCACTCGAGCCAAAAAAACACCTCAAGGGCTTTCCCGGAGCGCAGTGCGGCTGGCTTCCTCGGAGCGCGGCCGCGGACAGCTTTCTAGGAGCGCGGAGCGGCAGGCCGGAGCTTAGTTCCCCAGACACCTTGGGCGCGCACCGGTGCTTGAGCCAAAAAAACACCTGGAGGGCTTTCCTGGAGCTTGGCTTGGCCTGCTTTCTGGGAGCGCAGCACGGCACGCCTGAGCTTAGTTCCCCAGCTGCCTTGGGCGCGCACTGATGCTTGAGTGAAAAAAAAAAAACAAAACACCTTGCCAGCTTCCCCAAAGTGCAGCGTGGCCTGCTTTCCTGGAGCGCGGCGTGGCAGACCTGAAGTGGGCTCTTGGCTGCCTTGCATTGCGCCTTGCCGGCCACCTCGCGCACACCACTGCTACAAGGAATAGGAATCTCTGACCCACCACATTAGACCAGCTGTGGACGCAGAAAAAGAAGACGACACAAGAAGGCTGAACTGACATCTCCACAAAAGAATTCGAGATAAAGTGGATAGAGTGACTCCCATCAACAAGCCAGAAGGAATATCCTAACAACAACAACAACAAAAAAAAATCTGAAATATAACCAGACAGCATAAACAAACAATATAAAAGGTCCCCCAAGAACATCAGGCTCAGGAGATCAAAGAGACTGCACCACTGAAACCCCCAGATCTACCATAAATCTCATACCACAAAGGTGGGAAGGCAAAGCAGACAAATCCAAATAACAAAAACAAACAAGAAGAATCCAACATGGTAAGACGCAGAAACAACCTCTCAATGAAAAGAAAAGAGGAATCCCCAGAAAGAGAGGTAGATGGAATAGACATAGCCCAAATGTCAGACATGGAATTGAAAACTATGGTGGTGAAGAAGCTCAATATGCTCGAAAACCTCAAAAACAACTATGACAACCTACAAGGAAGTTACCAACAGTTCCAAGAAAATTACAGGGATCTTGCAGAGAACTACACCAGCATAAAAAAAGACATAGAAACTATCAACAAGAACCAGGAAGAAATGAAGAATGCAATCTCTGAACTGAGAAACACAGTAGAATCAGTCAAAAGCAGACTAAACAAAGCAGAGGATCGGATTAGTGAGTTAGAGGATAATGTAGGTAATAATTCTCAAACGATACAGCAAAATGAAAAAAGATTGAAAAAATATGAACAAGATGTAAGGGAATTACAGGATAGCATTAGAAAAAATAATTTAAGGATCATCAGAATATGAGAGGGGGAAGAAAAGGAGCATGGAATTGAAAATCTGATAGGAGAAATAGTGACAGAAAATTTTCCGAACCTGATGAGAGAAAAAGCTATGCAAGTTCAAGAAGCACTGAGAGTTCCAATAAAGAGGAACCCCCAAAAACCCACTCCAAGGCACATCATAGTTAAAATGGCAACATTCCAAGACAAAGAGAGAATCCTAAAAGCAGCAAGAGAAAAAGAGCAAATAACTTACAAGGGAGCTCCAATAAGGCTATCGACCGATTTCTCAACAGAAACATTACAAGCCAGAAGGGAATGGTCAAAAATATTTCAAGCAATGAAAAACAAAGGCCTACAACTAAGAATACTCTACCCAGCAAGGCTCTCATTCAAAATAGAAGGTGAAATAAGGAGTTTCTCAGACAAAGGAAGACTGAAAGAATAAATCTCCACCAAACCAGCATTGCAAGAGATGTTAAAGGGAGTGTTCTAAGAAAAAAGAAGAAAAGAACAAGAGAGGAGAGGAACAGAGGTACAAAGGGAAATGAATAAATACACGTCAATAATAACCTTAAATGTAAATGGATTAAATGCTCCAATTAAAAGACATAGGGTAACGGAATGGATAAGAAAACAGGACCCACAAATTTGCTGTCTACAAGAAACACACCTCAAAACAAAAGATTTACATAGACTGAAAGTAAAGGGATATAAAAAAATATTCCAAGCAAATGGACCTGAAAAAAAAGCTGGGGTAGCAGTCCTCATATCAGACAAAACGGATTTCAAAGCAAGGGCAATAAAAAGAGACAAAGAAGGACATTTCATAATACTTAAAGGAACAATTCATCAAGAAGATATAACACTGATAAACATATATGCATCCAACATAGGAGCACCCAAATACATAAAGCAAATACTAGAAGACCACAAGAAGGATATTAACAACAACACACTCATAGTAGGGGACTTCAACACTCCATTATCAACAACAGACAGATCATCAAAGCAAAGAAACACCAAGGATATACAGGCATTGAACAACACACTAAACCACATGGACTTAACTGATATATATAGAACTTTTTCACCCCAAAGAAGCAAAATATACATTCTTTTCAAAGGCACATGGGACATTTTCAAAGATAGACCACATGATAGGACACAAAACAAGCCTCAACAAATTCAAGAAAATTGAAATCATATCAAGCATCTTTTCAGACCACAATGCCTTGAAATTAAAAATCAACCTCAGGGAAAAAAATCAAAGACACCCAAACTCATGGAGAATGAATAACATGCTCTTAAATAACAAATGGGTTAATAATGACATCAAAGAGGAAATCAAGAAACTTCTGGAAACTAATGACAATGAACACACAACGGCCCAAAACCTATGGGACACAGCAAAAGCAGTCCTAAGAGGGAAGTTCATAGCAATACAGGCATATCTGAAAAGGATAGAAGAATCTCAAATAAAAAATCTAACCATAAAGCTACAAGAACTAGAACAGCAACAACAAACAAAGCCTAGGGCAAAAAGAAGAAAGGAAATCATCAAGATTAAAGCAGAATTAAACGACATAGAAACGAAACGAACAATCCAAAAAATCAACAAAACTAGGAGCTGGTTCTTTGAAAGAATAAACAAAATTGACAAACCTCTAGCCAGGCTCATTAAGAAAAAAAGAGAGAAGACCCAAATAAATAAAATCAGAAATGAAAGAGGAGAAATCACGACTGATACCTCAGAAATACAAACAATTATAAGAAATTACTACAAACAACTCTATGGCAAGAAATTTGACAACCTAGTAGAAAGGGACAGATTTCTAGAAACATATAACGTTCCAAAACTGAATCAAGAAGAAGTAGAAAGTCTCAACAGACCAATAACAAAGAAGGAAATTGAAACAGTAATCCAAAATCTCCCTGCACACAAAAGCCCTGGACCGGATGGCTTCACAGGCGAATTTTACAAAACATTTAGGGAAGAACTAACTCCTACCCTCCTCAAACTATTCCAGAAAATCCAAGAAGAGGGAAAAATCCCAAACTCTTTCTATGAAGCCAATATTACCCTAATCCCAAAACCAGGTCAAGACACAACAAAGAAAGAAAACTACAGGCCAATATCACTGATGAACATAGATGCTAAAATCCTCAATAAAATTTTGGCAAACAGGATCCAACAATACATCAAAAAGATCATACACCATGATCAAGTGGGATTCATCCCAGGGATGCAAGGATGGTTTAATATTCGCAAATCAATAAATATAATACATCACCTAAACAAAATGAAAGACAAAAATCACATGATCATATCTATAGATGCAGAAAAAGCATTTGATAAAGTACAACACCCATTTATGTTGAAAACACTCAGCAAAATGGGAATAGAGGGAGCATACCTTAACATCATTAAGGCTATATATGAGAAGTCTGAAGCCAACATCATACTCAATGGACAAAAACTGAAAGCATTCCCCCTGAAATCAGGAACTAGACAAGGCTGTCCACTCTCCCCACTTCTATTCAATATAGTGTTGGAAGTCCTAGCCACAGCAATCAGACAAGACAAAGAAATAAAAGTCATCCAAATTGGGAAAGAAGAAATAAAACTATCATTATTTGCAGATGACATGATAGTATACCTAGAAGACCCTATAAACTCCACTAAAAGACTACTCGATATAAGTGAATTTGGCAAAATAGCAGGGTACAAAATAAATATACAGAAATCTAAGGCATTTCTGTACACCAACAATAAAATATCGGAGACAGAGACAAAAAAGAAAATACCATTTACTATAGCAACAAGAAAAATAAAGTACCTAGGAATAAACTTAACCAAAGAGATAAAAGACCTGTACACTGAAAATTATGCAACATTGAAGAAAGAAATTAAGGAAGATACAAATAAATGGAGGCAAATACCATGTTCTTGGATGGGAAGAATCAACATCATCAAAATGGCCATACTACCCAAAGCAATTTACAGAGTCAATGCAATCCCTATTAAAATACCAATGACATATTTCACTGACCTAGAACAAATCCTCCAAAAATTCATATGGAACCAAAAAAGACCCCGAATAGCAAAAGCAATCCTGAAACAGAAGAACACAGCAGGAGGAATCACGATACCAGACATCAAACAATACTACAAAGCCACTGTGATCAAAACAGTCTGGTACTGGCATAAGAACAGACATATAGATCAGTGGAACAGAATAGAGAGTCCAGAAATAAACCCAGGCCTCTATGGTCAACTAATCTTTGATAAAGGAGGAAAGAACATAAAATGGAGTGAGAAGAGCCTCTTTAATAAATGGTGCTGGGAGAACTGGACAGGGACGTGCAAAAAAATGAAACTAGACCACCAACTTACACCACACTCGAGAATAAACTCAAGATGGATTAAAGACTTAAATGTAAGCCATGACACCATAAAAGTCCTAGAGGAAAACATAGGCAGGAAAATTTCAGATATCACACGTAACAATATCTTCACGGATACATCTCCCAAGGCAAGAGAAATAAAGGAAAAAATAAACAAATGGGACTACATCAAACTAAAAAGTTTCTGCTCAGCAAAAGAAAACATCAGCAAGATGAAAAGGAAACCAACCATATGGGAAAACATATTTGCCAATGATTTCACAGACAGGGGACTGATCTCCGAAATATATAAAGAGCTTATACGACTCAACATCAAGAAAACAAACAACGCAATTAAAAAATGGGCAAAGGACCTGAACAAACACTTCTCCGAAGAGGACATACAAAAGGTCCATAGACACATGAAAAAATGCTCAACATCACTGGCCATCAGAGAGATGCAAGTAAAAACCACAATGAGATACCACCTTACACCTGTCAGAATGGCCATCATCAACAAATCAACAAACAACAAGTGCTGGTGAGGATGTGGAGAAACGGGAACCCTACTGCACTGTTGGTGGGAATGCAGACTGGTGCAGCCACTATGGAAAACAGTATGGAATTACCTCAAAAAACTAAAAATGGAACTGCCATTTGAACCAGTGATTCCATTGCTAGGATTATACCCCAAAAATCCTGAAACCCTAATTCAAGAGAACTTATGCACCCCTATTTTCATAGCAGCCCTGTTTACAATAGCTAAGTGCTAGAAACAGCCTAGGTTCCCATCTGTGGATGAGTGGATCAAAAAACTTGGTACATTTACACAATGGAATACTATGTAGCAGAAAGAAAGAAGGAACTCCTTCCATTTGCGACAACATCGATGGAATTAGAATTATGCTTAGTGAAATAAGCCAGGCAAAGAAAGCAAAATACCATATGATATCACCCAATACAGGAAACTACAGAGCAACACAAACAAACGAACTAAATAGGCAAAGACTAGAATAGTAGTCAGTAGGGGGGAGGGGGGAGGGAGAGAAGGGGGATAAGTAAGGGATGGGTCAGGTCAAGGAACGTATATGAATGACTCATGGACATGGACAACGGGGAGGGATATAATTGTGGGAGAAGGGATGGGCTGGGAGGGGGGAGCAAGGGGGGAAAAATGGGACAACTGTAATTGAATAACAAAAAATAAAATTAAAAAAAAAATTCACTTAAGTTGAATGCAGCCTCTCACAACACCACCAGCTGGTGTACTGATACAGATGTACACTCACCTATTAGGGGAAGCCTGCATTATTATAAGAGGCCTACCTTCCAGAAGATAATTCCAGTTTTTTTTGTTTTTGGTCCCTCCTTATATACTATGAAATGCTTCTAAGCCACAAAATGAAATACTGCCGTTTGTGATAATATGGGTAGACCTTGAGAATATTATGTTAAGCCAAATAAATCAATCAGAAAAAGCTAAGAATCATATGCTTTTACTCATATGTGGGATATAAAACTGAAATTCATAGCACAGACAACAGTGTGGTAGTTAGCAGAAGGAAGGGGGTAAGAAGGAGGGAGGGGAAAGGGGCCAAATATATGTTGACAGAAGATGATCTGAATTTGGGTGGTGGGCATACAATGCAACGTATGATCATATATCATAGAAATGTATACTTAAAACCTATATGATCCCATTAATCAATGTCACCCCAATAAATTTAATTAAAAAAATAAATAGAAACATACATTATGTGTTTCTTTGTGTGTGTGTGTGTGTGTGTGTGTGTGTGTATTTCTACACAAAACCTGGAGCTTACTATGTGCTGACAGGCTGACTGAGAATGGCCAGTTTCTTAGTGTCCATTTTTAATGAATGGCTTCTGATACCAGAGGTAATATTACGTTTTAAGGTAATATGTTTATAATAAGGTTAAACATATTTAATTGCTTTTTTACTAAGATGAAACTTAATCCCATGAATACAAATCACCATAGTCTGGAATTCATGGTTCACTCATTAAGACTCTCCTTGAATAATGCATAGCAGCTGAACTACAGATTTCATGTAATTAACCTCAAAGTGCTTACTTGATAAGGAAGAACACAGAACTCAGTTCATAATACATATACAAAACTTTAAATGAAGGTTTTATTTGAACATTTCTGAAAAAAAAAAAAGGACATTAAAAACTTTAAAAAATATTGTGGGGGGTAGGGAGGTGGATGGACGTGGAAGAGGGTATAGAGGGATAAATGGTGATGGAAAAAAATAAAATAAAAAAGTAAAAATAATCCTTAAAAAACCTTTATATGATTATAAAATAGGTTTTCAAGGAATAAAGTATGGAAAATACAAAAAAGTATGGAGAAAACTACTTTGGAAATTTTTTTTGTAGAAACAATCACTTACAACTAGCCTTACTTTCTACCCACTTACATTATTTACAGAAATGGGACTACAAGACACATGCTCTTTCATTATTTCCATGCCTCTGGTTCTATTTTGCTCATTTGTTTTGTGCATTAGGTTCCACTTATAGGTGAGATCATATAGTACTTGTTTTTTGCCTCCTGTCTTATTTCACTAAGCATAATACTCTCTATTTCCATCCATGCTGTCATGAAGGGTGGGAGTTCTTTCTTTCTGCTACATAGTATTCCATTGTGTAAATGTACCAGTTTTCTGATCCATTCATTCACTGATGGGCGCTGAGGCTGTTTCCAGCACTTGGCTATTGTAAATAGTGCTGCTATGAACATTGGTAGTGACCAGAGGGGATGGGGGATAGTGGGGTAAAGAAGGGGAAGGGTCTGGTCAAGAAACAAGTATAAAAGTTCCATGGACATGGACAATAGTGTGGGGATTGATTGTGGGAGTGGGGGTGGGGTGGGCAGGGCAGGGGAGAGCAGCAGGGGAAAAATTTAGACAACTGTACTTGAACAACGATTAAAAAACAAAACAAAACAGACATGCTCTTTCAAAACCTTTTTCCATGTAATGTTTCCAACGGTGGTTAACAGAGATTTTACAAGGTTATGGGAAGGAAGTACTCAAGTAAATTTTCTTAGGACATATTTATAGACCTCAAGTTAACAATCAAAGAACGAGGAAACAACTCAACTGATCTGAACTCTTTACTGCACTTTAAAGGAAGAAGGAATGTGTCAAGAAGCTAATGAAACAAAAGACTTACATTTTAGAATAAACTACATTAGTTTCTTGTGCCCACTCTGGAATTCAGCCCAAGTACCAATATAGCCAAAAATTCCTATGCATTTTTGTTTAGAATACTACATAATTTTCATTTCTTGGATAGTATGACAAGGCATTATTAGTAGCCAACATTTACATGACATTTATTAGGTTTCAGGCACTGTTCTAAGCACTTTACACATGCTAACTCATTTAATGTTCACAACCTCACAAAATAGGTACAATTATTATCCCTATTTTTCAGATGAAGAAAACAAAAACACAGAGCAGTTCACACCTAATTCCAAGGTCACCAGCTGATAAATCTTGTAGCTAGGATTTGTGCATAGCAGTCTGATTCTAAATTTTGCTTTTCTCAGGGACAAATGTTGAGGTAGAAAGACTATTCTAGTAATACTGCTCAAATAAGCAGAACACTGAATACCTGGCCTTTTTCCATTTTCTGAGAATTCTAGTTAATGAAGACTTTTATTGTAGTTTAACATACCTAAATCTCAAGATAAATTTAATCATAGGGAAAGAGAATTATTGTAAATAATCAATGAACCAGGAAACTTTTTTCATTTGAATTGAATATTATTTGTGAGGATGAGCACTGTTATCCAATTTAGAAATCAGAGTGAAAGATTGCTGAACAGCCAGTCCAGATGGTAGCTAGTTGTATGCACTTAAGGGATGAAAAAACAACAGGTATCTCAAAAGTTTATATGATCAGCCAATAATGTCCTCTCCTTGGGAGGGACTCACCTTCACTTATTTTGCCCACTACTCCCAAGATGCATGGTTTGTGACCTCTGTATTTTAAGGTTACACTTCCTTGATTAACTATAATTAGATTTCACATGCATATACGACAGCTAGGAATGAGAAGAGGAGGATCAAATGGTGACTTAAATAAGGTTCCATATCCCTTCGTCTTTGCCTCTCAGCCTAATAATTGCCATGTCAATCTCCAAGGTTCCTCTTTGGGTTTTACCTTTGCTATTTCGTCTCAAAGGCTCCCTCATAGGTCGACAGAAAATTTCTCTAGTAGAACTTACACAAGTTTGGCTTTCTTCCCCACAATTTGAGTTGCTTTACCAAGAAGTCAGAGTTTACTATTTAAAAAAAAAAATTTAAATGGTACAAATTGGAGGTGGTAGGGTTATGGGTGATAAAGTAAATTCTACTTTTTTATATTTCCCAAGTTGTAATGGTATATTACATATTACTTTTATTAGGAGAAAATGAACCTGTTTTAAAAGAAAAAGATATAACCTCAGATGATTACTGTAGTATTTCCTAAGTGCTACTGAAATTTTATGTGGAAAATGAAGATTTGGGTCTTGGCATACTTGATATTGGATTGTTAGTTTCTGAAGTGACTGATCAACAGATTCAGTTACTTCTTGGGTCTCAGGTCATTAACAGAGGGGAAGATTTTTGCATTCTCATTTATTGGGCCAGGATCTAGTTCAGACTGTTTAGGTATGGTTAAAGTTGGGGAAGCTTTGGAAACAATGTCTCCTCCAAATTCCTCTGCTGATTAGGTCATGATGTGATTAAATCATGAGGGAAGAACCCTCATGAATAGGATTAGTGTTCTTAGAAGAGACAACAGAGAGATCCCTATGTCATGTGAAGACACAGTGAAAAGACAGTCTATAAACCAGGTAGTAAGTGGGTTCTCACTAGACACTGAATCTGCTGGTGTCTTGATCTGGAAATTATCAGCTTCCAGAACTGTGAGAAATAAAATTTTTGTTTATATATATATTTTATATACATAAATAACTAAATAAAAAGAGGTCAGATTTTATCCAGTGGGGCAATGCCAACTTTAATCTGGACACCTTGGATATTAAGCAGGTATATTATGTCTCATACATAGGTGAAGTTTTGAAGTTTTGTGGAGCAATGCCCTTTTTTCTATACAATGAATAGTTTTACATTCATTTTTGCATTCAAGGCAGAAAAACTCACCAGGTTTGACCCGTATTGAGTAGGAAACTATCAGAGCCTGAGGCATCTTTCTAAGGCTGTCACAGCTGGGGGGAAAAAAGCATCATTTAACATTTGATGCTTTTTATAACTGGTACCCTAGGAGGCAAATTCTACTGGCATTAGGACAGGTACTTAAACTGTTTTTTTCAGCAGTGAAATGAGATGTTTTACTATTCAATCCAATAATTACAACAAACAACAACCCAGTAACTGGTTAAAAAGTATGTAATTTTGGAGTATATTTCCTAAAGAGCAGGATATTAAAAGTTACAATAAGATTACTGGACTTTTTCAAATGACATAAGACCATGGGCTCTATGTTGGTTAAAGTTACTATAATCACTAGCAAAACTAAAAATATTCAGTTGAAAAGCACTACAAACAAACAAAAGATCTATACCACCATTTACTCATCCAATTAAATATAAGAACCTTACTCTTGTCTTTGTAAGACAAAATCATTAAAAATTTATTAGCAACATAAAATAAAAGATCATCTAATTAATGACATGCATCACTTTATGCAGACTACTGAATAAAATTTACATCTTAAAGAATTATTCAAGTTCCTCACAAATTCCTCTGAATCTGTGTTTAAATATTCAGGGTGTTGAGCATCAATTGTTACAGGGTGGCACTTAGGGAAGTGGCAGGGTAGTTCAGGTTCATTATCTAGTTATTCAAAGTAAGGGGAGGAACATAGTCCTAATAGTCTGCACATTGTCAAGTCTCAGAAAAAAGTCCAATGATCTGGAAAAGAGGGAGAAGGTTGAAGATTAGGAAGAATGAAGTAGATACCTAGAGAATGAAAAGAACTATTACATTTAAAAAATATAAGAAGAATATTTCCAATATTCTGACACACAATATATAACTAACTTGACTACTACCTAAATTATTCTTTCTTCAATAAAAAGTGTGTTTCAGTATATTAGAATTAAAAAAAAAAATCCTTCCTGTGATATATCTGGATTTAACTAGAAGTTAGAGGAAAACAGGATTTTTTTTAAAAAAAATAGAAAATTTTGTTTTTGTAAAGCAAGAAATGCCAGTTTAAGTGATATCAAACAGAATAAACATCCAGATCTCAATATAGATGCTATTTAACACTGCCACTGTACTGCTGCAATATTATCCCGTTTCTGCTAGCACTTTCAGAGGAAAGCACAATCGATTCTGTAAGCTGAGAGAACTAGGACAATATAAATTGATGGCTCAGGCACTTCCCTGGAGGGTTCCAAAGAATATTCTATTTTTAATTCTCCCACTTCAACAGAGAAGAAAGCAAGTAGAAAATGAGAGTGTTCAGCAGAAAAGTATTGTCCAAGCTATAAGCTATAATGGACTAGTTTTATTTTATGTAGGTGACCTGAACTCGCATTTGCTTTAAAGGAAAGCATTCTTCATATGGATTAGATATAATTAGTCTTGGAAAAATTTAATAATAAAATTTAATAAACCTTAGTTTTATGACTAAGCAGTTCTTAAATCTTTTTCTAAATTAGCTGAAGCACTGTGAGGGTAGTTTTTTTGAAGAGCTGTTTTGCTAACTTTAAATTTATTGGTACCTAGGTATTTGTAAGACAGTTTAGAAGAACTGTATCCATACCATCAAAACTTAAAGCGTGTAATCCTGGTCTGTCTTGTGTCTGTGGTACTGTTTTAGTGAGCAGGCAAGTTTAACTGGCCCCTTAGGTGAATTTGGAAGAAGAACAGTTGTCAGCACACCTTCACTATTCTTTCTCCTCTGTCACCCTCTGGCCTCCTACCTGTGCCTGAAATAAACATATATACGAACACGAAAAACGAATCTAATTAAAACAGCCCAGAGATTACAGCTCAGAGCTATTTAAATGACAGTCCTAAGAGTCTATACAACTCTAGAAAATCTATGGGTACTTACCAGATACATTTGGCTCCAGATTTCAGTGGCGGCAGGTTAATGGAGGAGGGAAAAGGGAAATAGGTGCATTTGTAGGTATTATACAATGTCTGAATCTGTGCTGGTCATACAATACTAAGAAATGCTCACAGAATCAATGAAAAAATGACAGCCAGGGCTACCTGCCTAGTAATATAAATATAAAATTCCTATTACTCCCACTAAAAGTTGTCAATAAGGAAAATGACTGCTCCCAGAGTCCCTATTTGACATAGCTAAATCCTTTATCATTATCACCCATCCCCTGCTTACCCAGCAGGACCTTTTATATCCTAGTAACTTTCAATTTGCACCTTGCAATGCTGCCAATATTCTGTGCATATTACAGACTGTTTATCCTAAAAAAGTTCCTTCTATAGTGTAGTTCATCAGGACCCTACCCTAGTCTACTGGTAATAAAACTTAAATCAGTTTGCAACCACATGGTTCTGAGCTATTTGAAAAGATGAGACTGAAGATACAATGTATTGATATTCTTTGAATTTACCAAATGGTTGTAAAACTAAAATGATGTGTAGTTTTACAGAGTCATTTTGCTTCTCATATGCATACAACATCAGACTTTGGAAAAAAATAAAATTATATCTCTGGTTGGAGCCGAAGTAGTTTCAAATAATTTTGGATGTCTTATTTGATGGCATGCTTAAATGCATAATAATCTTAAAAAGTTATGTAGCAATAGAAAGAGAGACATATTTGACTTTTCCTATTGAGTTGGGCATAATTAAGAGATTAAACTTTTAAGAAAAGCTCCAAACCAAATTGAATCTTCCATCCAAATCTGCTTTGGAAAAGAAATTAAAGCAATAGCTGCCATTTAAGTTCAAATCCCTATTGCTGAGTATTGTGCATGATTAAGAGGCATTATAATTAATGGAAAATATAAGCAAATGTTAATACCTTAATATAGCACAAAAAATAAAAAATAAAAAAGAAAGAAAGAAAAAAGAAAAAGAAAAGAAAAGAGAAAAAGAAAGAGAAAAAGGACAGTGGAAACCTGAGTAAAAAGAAGCCAGGAAGCAGCTGAAAAAGAGACCGGTTCACTGTGAGAAATGTAAACCTCTCAGACAGTGCTACGGCCCCGAATCCAACAGCTCAAGAACAAGGCCAATTATTGCAAAATATTAAACATATATGGTGAAGCTGCAAACTTTTCAAGAGTCATAAGAATGAAAGCAGCTACAAAGAAAACAGCCAGGGCCTCATAAACCTAAAATCTTTGTTATAATCACTACTTGCAGAAAAAGGTGTCTTTGTTAAGTATACCAAGCTCCTTACATGCAGTATACTTTATGGTCTCCGAGCTGTAAATTTTATGATAAAAAGTTAAGATAACAAATCCTTATTACTCCAACTGGCAAGTAACCAGATCTTTTGAAGTTGTTTCTTATATGACTCCAGTTCTTGACAGTAAGTCACTATTGCAAACCTATTCTCTGATGTTCCTACCTTCCTGAACTAGAAATGACACATAAGATAGACACATAGAATCACAGAATTTTAGTGTACAAAGAGGCTTCAATAGACAATACAGTAAAACTCCCTTACTTGGAACCCAGAGGCTTTAAGTGATACACCTAAAGCCACAGTTAAAAACAAGTAAGGGCTGTCAGGATTTGACTATTTTATTTTCTTTTACATTATACACTACATTGTTCAAAAAGCCTTATGTAGCCAGAATTTCTCCTGCCTTTGTTGACAGAGGCTGACTCTCTTGTTTTGAATGACCATGGTAGTTTCACATTCACAACAAAAGATCTGTATATTCATTTCCCAGCAGTAATGTTAGTACTGATTTCAATTCAGTTCCCATAACAGGCTGGAGGTTGCCAAGGAGACCAATAACTATTGTGGTCCTCTGGCACACACTTGGATAAAAGACCATTTCATTCTCTCTCTCTTTTCCCAAAAGGGAAAACAAAAGAAAAGTCTATATTTTACTGGCCATACCCTACTTGGTCTAAGAATACTTGATTCAATTGGTTTTGCTTATTTATGGCAAAAACTTTTTAAAGTTATATATAAACATTTAAAAGTTATTTGTGCCCCAGTGAAGAAAAACTGTTCTAAATCTATCAATGTTTTTATTATTTGGTTGAATAATTAGTTTCACCCTTTTATGCAAAAGAAATAAAAAAAAAAAAGAAAAAGAAAGAAAACAATATGTATAACTAAAAGTTTTTCGAAGAAAAAAAGATGTAAGATGTGATGATTTCTAATTTTAATCAGATTGGGAGAGTAGAATGTAGGGAAATATAAGAAAAAAATTAAGAAAAAGAAGTCCAGAAGTTTGATTTTTAAAAAATAACAATGTAAATTACTGAGACAGCAATTGCTATAAATCTGTGACAAGAATCAGAAACAAAAACCTGCCCCCCTGGCCAGGTAGCTGAGTTGGTTAGAAGGTTGTCCTGATACGCCAAGGTTGCAGGTCTGAACCTCAGTCAGGGCACATACAAGAATCAACCAATGAATGCATACATAAGTGGAACAATAAAATCGTTCTCTTTTTCTCAAATCAATAAAAACAAACAAACCACTGTTCATTTCCCAGTGCATTTTACTTTTCTATTAGGACACCTACATACATAAATGCACATTTTCTGTAAGCTCTGACATAAAAAATAACCATTAGCTAACTACAAAAGTCTTCAGATTTTTAAAATTTTAAAATATTCAAATCCTATAAATTCTACAAAAAGGCTCAATATAATCACCAACAGAATATTTGGCAATGGCACAACTGAACTTCTCTTCCAAGAAAAATTTCTATTGTACTTACTAGCATAACAAAATTTCTTTCTTTCAGATAACGATGCTTTGAGAATTTACTTCCCTTTTCTTCTTCAAACCAAATAAGATTCAACTAACTTAAGCTGTAAGAGGATACTATATAAAATAATTGGAAGAAACTCTAGTTATAAAGTGTTATATTATGACTGATTCTATGAGTCAAACACACTGTCAAAAACTATTCATTCAGATATATTCTCTCTGTGTGCCTGTATTACCCAGACAGAACCTAACGTATTGTTTTCTTCCTTCTCACCATAACTAGCATAAGGAAAAAAAAACACCCCAAATTAAAATATGACTGATATAAACACATGCTGTCTGTTACACACATATTTTGGCTTTCAATTAGGAGTGTTTTTGTGTGTGTTTTTTTTTTTTACAGGGAGGCATTTGTACAAGCACACCTGTCCAACTTTTAACTAAAAGTTTTAGTTTTATAGTCAATTTGACACAAATTTAGTCATAACAAAGAACAAAACTAATGAGCTCACACAAATACAGAACAAAGGATCTTTGATTACCTCATTACTAGGGTGTATTAATGAACTCCATTACTTAGTCACAGATAAGATACTTGAATGGGGAATGTGAAGTTTTTTGTTTTTGTTTTTTCTTATCATGATGCCATTAGCTATAATCTGAATTATAATTTTGAGAGAAAAAAATCAGGACAAAAACCAATATGAAAAGTTAGTCACTGAGGTTGAGGGATTGAGTTTCTAGGAAAACTTGGAAAGTAATTTCTATAAGAATAAAACAACAATGTATTAAAACTAACAAGCAATGTCACAACCAATGTTTCTATGTATAAAGAGGGCAATTTCTAAGATGGCTAAAAGGACCAACGCTTGTACTCAAAATCCTTTAGAACATCTGAACACATACAACACAGGGCCAGTAACAACACAAAAAGGAAGAACCTACATACTAAGTCCAAGACAACTCCTAGGAGCAACAGATTAAGGACCTGGAAGTTCTCCTGCAGGAATGATAAGAGTCATATCTTGTAAAGAAAGTTGGTAAGTCACAATGATCTCTGGAGATTGCACAAGTGATGAGAAGCAAGAACACTTCTCATCAGATTGCCCAGTGCAGAAGTCTTCCTCCTGAAACTGCAGTACTGCTTAAGAGTTCCATACGGTATCAAGAGCAAGAAAGTGCCGAAGTGGAGGCAAAAAAAGCATTATGTGGCCTTGGTGAGTTATTCTGACATAGTCTGAGAGCCTCTAAGGGTGACAAGCAGCTAAAAAGGCCCAAAAAGAAACCAATAAAAATTCTACTTCAACACCTGGAGTTATGAAAAACTGAAAAAAAAATCTTTTTTAAACATCTAGGGCAAAAGTATATATATATATGGGAAGCACAGAGAGAAATGAATTCAGTAAAATAAGAGTTTTATATATTGAGATCAATTGTTTTCATTGAATGTTTATAGAAAATTTGAAAGGGACGAAGGGAAATAATCTTCTGAGTTTAGATATATTTGATATACCTAGTATTAGATTGCATTTGGTTTAAAAATACCTTTCACTATACAACCAGCAAACCGGAAAAGAAAACAAAAACAGATGTGTAAGAACACCATTCTTTTTCAAGGCATTCCTACTGATACTGAGAAAACAAATTTTCACTATAGTTCTCAATCAAATTTAGGCACAGGAGACATTTTAACTTATCTTGCCTCTCTTTTGTTGTTATCACCAGTGGATTACCAGGCTGCAAAGAAGGCTTCAACTACAATGGCAGTGAGCACTGGGAAGCTGTTCACCGCACTGCTCAACCTGGTACAATCTTTTCATCATGGCTCCCAGCCCTTTAGCATATAAACTTAAGTTTATATGCTAAAGGGCTTTTAATATCGTCGTCGTCGGCAACTGTCCGTCTCGAGAGACGATGGTGTAGCTTCTTAAGTGTCCATCTGCACCGCCGAGAATGGCTGTGCAGTCCGACTCGGGAGTGACACGGCATCTGTCTCCTCCCGTGTTGAATCGACATCTTGCGATGACGCTGGAGTGTCCTCTCCAGTGGAGCTGAAGCTACAGAGCCTGGGCAGGGTGATATGGAGGGTCTGCTGTTGCCCATGCAGCAGACCCCCCCTCTCTTCGCAGCTGAAGGGTCCAAGGGAAAGACGGAGTCGATACAGCTTGGGTTCAGGTGCGCCGCAGGAGTTGCCGGTGTTGACTACAACGTCAAACCGCCTTAGGGACTCCGGCTCCGGATTTTCTGTCGGGGTTTACTCCCCTAGCCTTTCCCCTGAAGAGGTATGCCGCAAGGCAGCGGAGGTTTTTTGGAGTCAGAGTTTTCCTTCTCTGATGTGCCCTGACTGGAAGATCGAACCAGTGACACTTAGCTCGCAGGCCGACGCTCAATCCACTGAGCCAAACCAGCCAGTTTTAATATCACTGGTTTGCATATTCATATGTATCAAGTTGCCCTGGCTGGTTTAGCTCAGTGGATTGAGCGTCGGCCTGCGAGCTAAGTGTCGCTGGTTCGATCTTCCAGTCAGGGTACATCAGAGAAGGAAAACTCTGACTCCAAAAAACCTCCGCTGCCTTGCGGCATACCTCTTCTGGGGAAAGGCTAAGGGAGTAAACCCCGACAGAAAATCCGGAGCCGGAGTCCCTAAGGCGGTTTGACGTTGTAGTCAACACCGGCAACTCCTGCGGCGCACCTGAACCCAAGCTGTATCGACTCCGTCTTTCCCTTGGACCCTTCAGCTGCGAAGAGAGGGGGGGTCTGCTGCATGGGCAACAGCAGACCCTCCATATCACCCTGCCCAGGCTCTGTAGCTTCAGCTCCACTGGAGAGGACACTCCAGCGTCATCGCAAGATGTCGATTCAACACGGGAGGAGACAGATGCCGTGTCACTCCCGAGTCGGACTGCACAGCCATTCTCGGCGGTGCAGATGGACACTTAAGAAGCTACACCATCGTCTCTCGAGACGGACGGCTGCCGACGACGATGTATCAAGTATCTGAGGCCATTCATAGACTGAATATGTCAGTATCTTAACAGTAAGACTGAAATAAAGTAGGATAAAAAAGAGCAATACCCAATAGCTAAGAATTAATGACAGAAATGCTACTCACCTGTCTGTTGTGCAGGCTGTAGCAGAGGTTGGTTTAGATGTGAATTGTAATGGACAGAAGGGACTGGGCGATACTGAGGTTGACTGGAGTGATAGTGGCCTGGAGCACAATAACAGGCTGGCATCTAGGATAAGTATTGAGGGGGAAAAAAATCAATTTTACTTGCAATAAAATTTTTTTCTGTAGGGAACATCAGAGTGGTATGAGTAGTAATTCTTTCCAACACCAATAATCTGAGAACTGATTTTCTTAGCTTTAACAGAAAGGAATTTATAAAAACTTTAAACATACAGCATACATAAATAAAATAAAACCCTACTAATAAGCCCATCAATATGAGTTAGTAGATTTTAAATTATCTGGCTATATTTGTTTCAGATTTCCCTCTTTCACAAAACCAGACACTACTGAAATAGCTGAAGGCTTACTCCACCAAAAAAAAAAAAAATTTCTGTAGTTAGAATACGAGGTCTATCCAGAGCTATCCAGCTGTGTAATATGGAAAATAGAGACATTAATTGAAGAAGATAGAAGATACAAGAAACACGGTACACAGGACAATGATGCCTCAGTTCCCTTCAAAGTAGGCACCTTGGGACCTCAAACAGTTCTCCCAATTTCCATCAGTTGCCCTGTCTTATTTTCCTGAATCTCTCTAATGGTCTGAAATCTGTTCCTTTTCAAAGATGATTTTAGTTTTGGAAAAAGGCAGAAGTTGCAGGGCACCAAATCTAGCTGTAGTGGGGCTGAGTCATCTGGGTGATTTGATGCTTCGCCAAAAACTCTGCATGAGATGTGATACATGAGCAGGCGTGTTGTCATGATGAAGCTGCCAATCACCAGTGGCCCATAGCTGCAGCTTTTTGAATCATCCTAATAGTTTCCATGGAGGAATGTTCAAGCTTAATGCAAAATTTGATGCAGATCCGTTGCTCTACTCACTCAGTCATTTTTGAATGTGTTAGCTACAAGCACACATGCTTACTCAACGGCAACTACTGCCCCCACTGACTAATACAGTTAAGTCGTCATTGTTCACACATGCACATTTCAGTCCACTCTCTTTGGCTGCCAGTTTACATCGATGTTGGGCAAACCATTTTTGTTATATTAACACTGGCTGGACTTTTTCTGGACAGACTTTGTATATTATTCCTACGAATTCTTTTAAATTTCTATTATGTATATGTTATCCATATGTAAACTGTTGATAATTAAAAAAATTTACATTTATGGTACTCCACTATAACTTCATGCAAATTATTTTATAATTATAATTGTTTGGGAAACTTTTCTTGGTTAAACATGTACTGCCAGCTCATTCAATTTAAATGTTGAACAGCAATAATTATATAAATAAGTCACTTTATCCATCCCCACATTAATGTACAGTTGTACTGTAAGGTTCCATTCCTTAACTTCTCTCAAATTTCTAATTAAAATTAAAATGCCAACATACAAATTTTATTTATCAATGATATCTTATTAAAGGTGGGGGAAAAGGCCAGTAAGACTAGCTTGATTTCTTATTCCTTCCAGAGCTATTCATATCAGCCTTGAATTTCTCTTAAAGTAATCTAATCTTATTTAGGGTGAGGAATAAGTAATCCAGTGATATGGAAGTATGTGGTAGTTAACTTGATTCAGTTTAAGGGCTCTCTCAGGCTCTGCTCTTCTGAATGGGTTACCACTAAAAGAGATCTATGGAGATCTTAGAGTGCCCATTACATCTGGAAACCAGTCAAGCAAAGAGTTTCTAGATTAGTTATAAGCCAAGAATCCTCTATATTTACTTTAATATTCTTCTGTCTTTGAAACATTAGACACAATACAGATGTGATCCCTTTTCTTGGAGATTTCAGCAATCAATAGCTATATCCTGATTTCAGATCTTACCCATTATTATATTTTTGTATGAGTATATGTATATAAGCAATATTTTTTATCTTAAGACATCACTATTTAAGGCAAGATAAATAAGACAATTTTTTTTGTTTATAATATATACATGTAATATATATGACAACAATGGAGAGAGGGTAAAAAGAATTATACTGCTAACATGACCAGGATATTGTACTTAAAGTTTCATAGAAACTTGAGGTAGATTGTGATAAGTGAAAGAAACTAAAGAAACTACACAAACACTAGATTCAAAGGGCTGTAGATAAATAGCAATAAAAGAAGTAAAATGAAACACTAAAAGTGTTCAAATTATACAAAAAGCAAGAAAAGAAGCAGACAGAAATAAAATATAGTTAGGACAAATGGAAAATAATAGCAATGTGGCATACCTGCAACTAACCATGTCAATACCTATACAAAAGATAAAACAACCAGATCCTCCAATCAGGTTGGGTAAACTGCAAAAAACCTGTCACTATAAACTGTATGTAAAAGACACTAAGTATAAAGTTGCAAATAACAAGGTAAAAAGACATGCCATTTAAATGTTGATCAAAGTAAAGCTGAAGTCACTAAATTCAAATCAGATAAGAGACTTCCAACCAAGATGGAGCATAGATAGACACGCTGTGTCTCCCTCCACAACTAAAAAAAAATACCACTCGTCAAAACTGGAGACAACCAGAAGTTCCAGAAAATCAAGCTGCCTGGAAGTCCAACAAACAAAGATATTAAAGAAGAAATACTCATGCAGACAGGTAGGAGGGGCAGCGCTGGGGTGAAGAGGATGTGGTGACACAGTGGCAGTGGCAGCAGCAGCTGTAGCCGGCCATGGGAAAATTCAGTCACACATTAAGAGTAAAGAGGGACACCTGGGGAGCGCTGCCGGCACCAGATCAGACCACGCAGCTCATGGTTCCAGTGTTGGGGAAAATAAAGTCTCATTGCTTCTGACTGTAAAAACCAGTGGGGGCTGGGCTGGAGAAAGAAACTGCCAGTCTCTCAGCAGAGTCCATTTGATTAGAGGGCCCCTAAGGTCCTAGAACATATGCAAACCCACCCTCTCGGGGAACCACAACCAGGACAACAGCTAGAGAGGCACCAGTACCATACGGGAGGCGGGGGAAGTGCCTGGAAAAGGGGTGAGTGCTGAGCAAGCGGCACTGATCCGTCTCAGACCCCTCCCCCACATACATCGCCACAAGGTGGTGAAACAGGTCACCCTGTACTGATGATTTCCAAAGATTCTGCCCCTGACAATGTAACACGTGTGAGAATTCTACCTAAGACACACAGGCAAACACAGGAGCTTGTCAAGTTGAGGAGACAGAGAAGTATGGCCCAAAAGAGGGAACAGATCAAGGTTCCAGTGGGAGAACTATGCGATGAGATAGCCAAGCGATGAGGAGACAGCCAAGCGGTGAGACAGCCAACCTAACAGACGCAGAATTCAAAACACTGGTGATAAAGATGCTTACAGACTTGACAGATATGTTTGAATATAGCAAACACAGAAGGGAAGGTGTGAAGGCTATGCTAAGTGAAATGAAGGAAACTCCACATGAAACCAATGGTGAAGGGAAGGAAACCGGGGTTCAGATCAATGATTTGGAACATAAGGAAGAAATAAAGTTAACCAGTACTGAATGAAGAAACAAGAATTGAAAAAAAACAAGGAGAGGCTTAAGAACCTCCGGGACAACTTTAAACGTGTCAACATCCAAATCATAGGGGTGCCAGAAGGAGAAGAGGAAGAGCAAGAAATTGAAAACTTATGTGGAAAAATAATGAAGAAAAATTTCCCAAGTTTGGTGAAGGAAATAGACATACAAATCCAGGAAGTACAGAGTCGCAAACAAGCTAGACCCAAAGAGGACCACACCAAGACACATCATAATTAAAATGCCAAAGGTTCAAGATAAAGAGAATCTTAAAAGCAGCAAGAGAAAAGCAGAGTTACCTACAAAGGGGTGCGTATAAGACTATCAGCTGATTTCTCAAAAGAAACTCTGAAGGTAAGAAGGGACTGGCAAGAGGTATTCAAAGTGATGAAAAGCAAGGACCTACAACCAAGATCACTCTATCCAGCAAAGCTATCATTTAGAATGGATGGGTGATAAAGTGCTCCCAAGACAAGTTAAAGCTAAAGAGTGTATCAGCTCCAAGCCATTATTATATAAAATGTTAAAGGGACTCATTTAAGAAAAAGAAAACTATGAACAACTGAAATGACAACAAACTCACAACTATCAACAACTGAACCTAAACAAACAAACAAAGAGAACAACCAAAGAACAGAATCATAGACAATGGAGATCATTTGGAAGTTTATCAGCTGTGAGGGGTAAGGGGGAAAAGGTGCAGGGAATAAGATTGTAATAGGTAGGTACAAAACAGACAGGGGGTTATTAAGAACAGTATAAGAAATGGAGAAGCCGAAGAACTTATATGTATGACCCATGGACATGAACTAAAGGGGAGACTGGTGGAGGGTAGGGAAGTACCAGGCGGAGGGGGGGCAAAGGGGGAAAAATTCAGACAATTCTAATAGCATAATCAATAAAATATACTTAAAAAAAGAATAGTGCAGAAGTGAGAGTCCAGAAATAAACTACATTTATGGTTAAGTAATATTTGATGATTTGGGGACTTCTGGCCAAGATGGAGGTGTAGGCAGACACGCTGCATCTCCCTCCTCAACTAAGAAGGAATACAACTACCTCAAAACTAGAAACAACCAGAAGTTCCAGAAAATAAAACTGCATGGATTTCCAGCAAACAAAGATATAAAGAAGAAATACTCATCCAGACAGGTAGGAGGGATGGAGCCGGGGCAGAGAGGATGTGGTGTGGTGGCAGCAGCAGCCGCAGGCCGGCAGAAAGTGCAGTCACACGTTTTAAAAAATCAGGAGGAACACCTGGGGAGTGTTTCCAGCTCCTCACCGGACCTCCCAGCTCACAGTCCCAGCACCGGTGAAAATCAGGCCTCATTGCTTCTGACTGTGCAGACAGTGGGGGCTGGACTGGAGGCAGAAACTGCTAGTCTCAGCAGAGTTTGCTTGTTTAAAGGGCCCCCATGGTCCTAGAACATCCGCAGATCCACCCACTCTGGGAACAACGGCCAGGGCAGCAGCTAGAGGGGTGCCAGTCTAGTGCAGGACGGAGAGAGGTGCCTGGAAAAGGGGTGAGTGCTGGGCAGACAGCATTGTTCCCTCTTGGACCCCTCCCCCACATACAGTGCCACAACGTGGTGAAACAGGTTGCCTTGTACTGACAAATCTCTAAGGCTTTGCCCCTTACAACGTAACAGGAGTGACAGCTCTACCTGGGACGTGGAGGCAAACAGACACAGGAGCCTGTCAGAATGAGGAGACAGAGAAGTATGGCCCCAAAGGGTTAATGGATCAAGGTTCCAGTGGGAGAACTAAGCAACGAGGAGATAGCCAACCTAACAGATGAGGAGATAGACAACCTAAGATGCAGAATTCAAAACATTGGTGACAAAGATGCTCACAGGCTTGACAGATATGCTTGAGTACGGCAAACACATAAGAGAAGAAGTGAAGGCTATACTAAGTGAAATGAAGGAAAATCCACACAAAACCAATGGTGAAGGGAAGGAAACCAGGGTCCAAATCAATGATTTGGAACATAAGGAAGAAAAAAACAGTCAACCAGTGCAGAATGAGGAAGCAAGAATTGAAAAAAATGAGGAAAACTTCCAAAATTTTGCAAGGGAGATGGATATATGGGTCTGGGAAGCACTGAGGGTCCCGGGAGAGCTGGACCCAGAGGGGACCACACCAGGACGCATCATAATTGAGATGCCAAAGGTGAAAGATAAAGACAGAGTCCTGGGGGCAACAAGAGAGAGTCAGAGAGTTGCCTATAGGGGAGTGCCTACAGGACTATCAGTTGATTTCTCAGAGGACACTTTGTAGGCAGGAAGGGACTGGCAAGCAGTATTCAATGTGATGAAGGCAACCTACAACCAGGATTACTCTATCCAGCAAGCTATGATTTAGAATTGAAGGGCAGATGAAGTGCTTCCCAGACAGGGTGAGGCTAAAGGAGCTCATCATCATCAAGCTATTATTATATGAAATGTCAAAGGGACTTACTTAAGAAAAAGAAGATCAAAACTATGAACACTAAAATGACAACCAACTCACAACTATCAACAACTGAATCTAAAAAATAAGAACAAAATCCAACTAAGCAAACCAGAATAGGAACAGAATCATAGGTATGGGGATCATTTGGAAGGTTATCAGCTGGGAGGAAGAAGGGGGGGAAATGGGGAAATGGTGCAGGGACTAAGAAGCATAATTGGTTGGCACAAAATAGACAGGGGTCGTCGTCGTCGGCAGCCGTCCGTCTCGAGAGACGATGGTGTAGTTTCTTAAGAGTCTATCTGCACCGCTGAGAATGGCTGTGCAGTTCGACTCGGGAGTGACATAGTATCTGTCTCCTCCCGTGTTGAATTGACATCTTGCGATGACGCTGAAGCTACAGAGCCTGGGCAGGGTAATATGGAGGGTCTGCTGTTGCCCATGCAGCAGACCCCACCTCTCTTCGCAGCTGAAGGGTCCAAGGGAAAGACGGAGTCGATACAGCTTGGGTTCAGGTGCGCCGCAGGAGTTGCCGGTGTTGACTACAACATCAAACCGCCTTAGGGACTCCGGCTCCGGATTTTCTGTCGGGGTTTACTCCCTTAGCCTTTCCCCTGAAGAGGTATGCCGCAAGGCAGCAGAGGTTTTTTGGAGTCAGAGTTTTCCTTCTCTGATGTACCCTGACTGGAAGATCGAACCAGCGACACTTAGCTCGCAGGCCGACGCTCAATCCACTGAGCTAAACCAGCCAGGGCAAGACAGGGGTAAGTTAGGAATAATATAAGAAAGGGTGAAGCCAAAGAACTTATATGCACGACCCATGGACATGAACTAAGGGGGGTGGGATTGCTGGAGGAAAGGGGGTTACAGAGCAGAGCAAAGGGGAAAAAAATTGGAACTACTGTAACAACATAATCAATAAAATATACTTTAAAAAACAAAACAAAACAAAAAACAAAACAAAACTAATATTTGACAATGGTACTAAGATTATTCAATGAAAAGAAAAAACCCCAAAACCAAGGTCTTCAACAAATGATGCTGGAACATGAAAAAATATATATATAGTTGAACCCTTATCTCATACAACATATAAAAATTACTCAAAATTGGTAAATGACTTAAATATAGGAGTCAAAACCATAAAACTCTTAGAAGAAAACAGGGATAAATCATGACCTTGGATTTAGAAATGGATTTTTTTTTTTTTTTGTATCCTCACCTGAGGACACTTTTGCATTGCTTTTTATTTTCCATTACCATTATGCCCTTATACTCTTACCCCCACATCATCACACTGTTGTCCATGTCCTTGAGTCCTTTTTCCTCTGTGTTGAATCCCTTTACCCCTCAACTCCCCTACCCCCATAGCTGTCAGCCTGCCCTCTATTTTGCTTGTTAGTTCAGTTCATTTGATTGCATATGAGTGAAATCATATGGTATTTTAGAGAGAGAGAAACATCAGTGCATCCATTGGTTGCCTTCTGCACACACCTGTACTGGGGATTTGCCCAGACCGGGAATAGTACATGTCCAAACCAGGGTCTGAACCTGCAACCTAGGTATGTGCCCTGACTGGGAATTAAACCTGCAACCCTTTGGTTATGGGATGATGCTCCTACCAACTGAGCCACACAGGCCAAGGTTGGCAATGAATTCTTAGATATGATACCAAAAGCATGAGCCACAAAATTAAGAAATGGTAATCAAAGTTAAACTGTTGTGCATTAAATACATATCAAGAAAGTAAAAAGACAATCGACAGAATGGGTGAACATATCTGCAAATTGGACATCTGATAAGGGTGTAATATCGTAATATCAGAAATATATAAAGACTCTTGCACTGGCTGCTGTGGCTCAGTGGATTGAGCACTGGCCTAGAAACCAAAGGGTTACCAGTTTAATTCCCAGTGAGGACAAATGCATGGGTTGTGGGTCAGCTCCCCACTTGGGGGCACATGAGGCAACCACACATTCATGTTTCTCTCCCTCTCTTTCTTCCCCTCTCTTTAAAAATAAATAGATAAAGTGTTCTTTTTTTTTTTTTTTTTTTTTTTTAAAGAAGAACTCTTATAACTCAACAACAAAAAGACAAAAATCTGATTAAAAAACAAACGCCATGGGAAACAGTTGGTGGCTATTCTACTCCTAGGTATATACCCAAAGAAATGAAAGCCTGTAACTGCATGTTCATTAACAGCAATACTCACAAAAGGCAAAAGATGGAAACATCCCAAATCCATCAATGATTGCAAGATGAACAAACTATGGTATATACATAAGATGGCATATTATTCAGACATAAAAAAGAATGAAGTACTGATACATGCTATGATGTGAAATAACCTTGAAACATGAAGTCAAAGAAGCAAGACACAGAAAGTAACATATTGCATGGTTTAATTAATATGAAGTACCTAGAGTAGGTAAATCCATAGAGACAGAATGCAGATTGATGGTTGTCTGGGGCTGGGGGTTGTGGAAAATCGGTAGCAACTGCTTAATGGTTATGGAGCTTTCTTTTGGGGTGATAAAAATGTTCTGGAACCAGAGAGAGGTGGTAGTTGTAAAACATTGTAATGCACTCAATGTCACTGAACTGTTTACTTTAAAATGCTTAGTTTTATGAACTTTATCTCAATAAAAAAGAAAACAACAAAGAAAAAACCCCCCAAAACTGCTAAAATGATAGAATAAAAATTATTTTCAAGTGTACATGGGTTACCACCCCTCAAAAGACTACATGCTGGAACATAAAATAAGACTCAACAGATTCCAAAACACTGAAATCTTAGATTCTCTGACAAGAAATTAAATCAATAATCTATGCTTCCATCTTAAGAACTAAGAAAACAAAAGAGTATATTAAACCCAAAGTAAGTAGGAGGAAGAAAATACTGAGAAAATAAATTGTTCAAATAGAACATGAATAATAAAATTAATGAAATCCTAATTTTTAAAAGAACATCAATAAAACTGATACATCTCTTGTTAAATTAGTAAAGGAAAAAGAGAAGATTGAAATGACCAATATCAGGGATTTATAGAGGTGATACCACTATTAATCCTAAAGATACTGAAAGTATAATAAGGGGATATTATAAGTAACTTTATACCAAAAAATTTGACAACATAAAATGAACTTGATACAAACTACCCAAGCTGATCTAGAAAGAAAGAGGAAATCAGGATAGGTTTGTAGCTAAGAATCTTGAATCTGTAACTTTCAAACCTTCTCTGCAAAAATACTCTGGGTCCAAATTGGCTTATTAATTAAATCTAGCAAACATTAAGAAGAAAGTACATCATTTCTAAACAAACTGCTTTAGAATGAAGAAAGGAACAATATGCAACTCATTCTGAGGCCAGTGCATGAACATGCATGCAAAAATCCTTAAGAAAACATTAGCAAACTGAATCCAGTGATACATAAAAAAGATACCATATCATGAGTAAGTGGGGGTATGTCCCAGAAATGAAAGGCATTCAAAAATCAGTCAACATAATTTGCTGTGTTACCAGAGTAAAGGGGTGGGGTAGGAGTCACATAATCACTTCAATAGATGCAGAAGAACATTTCACAAGATTTAATATTCATTCATGGTAAAGACTTTCAGCAAATTAAGAATAGAAAAAATTCTCTCAAGCTGATAGAGGGCATGAATTAAAAAAAAAAAAAAGCATAGATAATATTACAGTTAGTGATTAAAGACTGAATTTTTTCCCCTAGGCTTGGAAACAAGGGAAGAACATGCACTTTCAAAACTTATATTCAAGTTAATACATGAATCCTATGGGAGATAATTTTTGCTAATGATACATTGATAAAGGGTTAATAGCCACAATATATAAAAAACTGGTACAACTTCACATGGGCAGAATTCCTAAATAGACATGTCTCCAAAGATGGCCAACAGACATATGAAAAGATGTCCAATGTCACTAATAATAAGAGAAATGCAAATTAAAACCACAATGAGATATCGCCTCACATCGGAGAGAATGGCTATCATCAGTGTATCAACAAACAAGTGCTGGTGAGAATGTGGAGAAAAGGGAACCCTCATGCACAGTTGGTGGGATGGCAAATTGGTGCGGCCACTGTGGAAAACAGTATGGAGGTTCCTCAAAAAATTAAAAATAGAACTGCCATATGACCCAGCAATCCCACTTTTGCTTATTTATCTGAAGAAATCCAAACCACAATTTTGAAAAGATATATGCATCCCTATGTTCACTGCAGCATAATTTACAACAGCCAAGAAAAGGAAGATATCTAAGTCCCATCAATAGATGACTGGATAAAGATGTAGTATTTTTATACAATGGAGTATTATTACTCAGCCATAAAAACGAATGAAATCTTACCATTTGAGACAACATGGATGAACCTATAGAGTATTATGCTAAGTGAAATAAGCCAGAAAGAGAAAGACAAATACATACTGTATGATTTCAATTATATGGGAGAAAAAGGTGAAGAGATTCAGAGGTACAAATTGGCAGTTACAAAACAGTCACAGGGATATAGAGTACAGTATAGGGAATACAGTCAATAACATTGTAGTAACTATGTATGGTGTTGCTGGGTATTAGACCTAACAGGGGAGGTCACTTTGTAAGTTATATAAATAAATGTTGCAACCATTATGTTGTATACCTGAAACTTAATAATGAATGTCAACTTTAATCAAAAAAAAAAAAAAAAAAACCTATTGAATATTTAAAAACATTAACTGCTTAGGGCTTATATTTAATAAAGTATGTGTATACTTGTTTAATTAAAACTACAAAATACTGGTGAGAACAATTAAGAAAGATCTAAGTAAATGGAGAGAGATAACATATTACTGTACTGGAAAATTCAATAGTGTTGAGATGTTAATTCTCCTCAAACTGATCTATTTCTTCCTGAAATGCGTTCTATTTTACAGAGCATTTACTTTATTGCATTTCTCTAAAGCTAATTAAAAAAATAACCAAACCTCTCAGAGTCAGAAGGAAACTCCAAGATCACATAGTTTAACTACACAACTGTCATGTGGTTGTCTCACATGCACTTGAAAAATCTCCAGACAAAATGAAGGCAAGCTTTGCTAACACAGTGTCACAGTTTTTCCCTGTGAAATTAAAAATAAACACTCTAATGTTAACTGATCTTACATGAGAAGCTTCTATGGGAAAAAATGATGTACCTGTGGTGAGGGCTGCTGAATATATCCCTGCTGCTGGATCACAGGCTGGCTGACAGGATGACCAGAAGCAGAATAGCCAGCAGTAGCGACAGGCTGCCCAGGTGCTAAGGGTGGAGGAGGAGGAGGAGGAGGTGGAGGAGGCGGAGGTGGAGGTGGAGGTGGTGGTAGTGGTGGTGGAGGAGCTGCTGTCATGATATAACCAGACTGCTGTGGAGACTGAAGAACAACAGTGGACTGGAACATGGTAGCATGAGGGTCAGAACCATCTGAAGAAGGCTGGCGGGCAAGACTCATGTGGCTAAACTGAGACCCAAGGTTGTCCTGTTAAAAAAGGAAAAAGTTAAATCAGTACTCTTTCCATGCACAGACCAAACTTATCTAAGAAAAATACTTCATATATTTTAAGATGAGCTGCAGTAGTGTATATTATGGAAATCATGTATCTACAATAGACGTGATTTAATAAAAGAACAGATTCAAGAAAATTAAAACTCTAAGGTAGCAGGTAGGTATATTACAACACTGCCATTACAAATTACTTATAAAATATAATACATGTAATGGAAATGTATACCATGTAGAAAAGTGAAAAAACATTTAAATGAAGATTAAAAGCATGTTAGGTTGTGTAAGTGAAATTTAAAGGACTTCAAGCACCAGGTAAGTACTTTAAATCACTGTCCTCTTCCTAGAAGGCAAGATTTAGGACTTAAACATCTTTGTATTGCTTATCATACCTAACAAATATACTAGCAGAAATTAAATAAAATTAAAAGCCATCCACTCTGGTCTTTTCTCTAATCTCTCAAAAATAATTTAACCACAAGTTCTATTCTTCCTTAATGTTTCAGTCTGTTACATAAGTCAAATGTTAAGACAAATGTAATCCAAATGGCAGTTTCCTACTGTTTCTGCTACTTGGTGGGCAGGCAATGGTGCCCAGACAAGATAAGAGTTATGATTTATGTCACCCAACAAATGTTTTTCTAGCTCAAAAAAAACATAAGGAACAGTTCTGACTAGCCTAGATAATATCATTGAGATGAAAATAATGGGGTTAAAATAATTTCCCTGCTCCCAAGAAGCCACACATTGGCAACAATATATACCACATTTTTCTAAGAGGAAAACTGTGAAAAAAACTTATGTAAAAAATTGTGGTAATGGAGTTGTCAGATCAAAGTTGACATGTCTGCAATTTCTATTGTCTGCTGGTTTTTGCAAAGTAAATTAAGGCTATAGCAAAGATAAGGGACTGTAAAGGGGAACCTGATTTAATCACTGAAAATATGTGGTTTCACTCCTTCCAAACGGCTGCTCTGTTTTCCTAACTCAATGCATAGTTTCAAAAAGGAAAAAATATACTAGCTGTAATTACAATGTAATATGGCCATTATTTTAAAAAGATATTCTAACTTCACACCACCATTAGCCATCTTGGCAAGAACTCAGTTTTGTGCCATTTTTGAAAATATTTGTAAGGCTTTTATGCTATTCTTTTTAATGCTGTCAACCTCAATGCTGGCAAAATTTCACTTTTTCAGACTGGAAGTGAATTTTGAAAATCATTCAGAGCCAAGGGTGATAAATAAGGTTGCCCCTAGCTCAAAACAAAACTTCCCCCAATAAATAATGTTTCTAAAAAGTGTAGAGTGATTTTATGATATAGCTTGTAATTTAACTTGAAAAGCAAATGTAAAATGTGCTGGCTATGCAGCTTGAGAAAATAACAGCAGTACTGGAAAAAGTATGAAGGCTGTTAGGGAGACTCATTTTAAGGGAAGAACCTAATATTGATTGAATATTTCATGTTAGGCTCTATGCAGGAGGTGCTTTACATGGCTGTCTCATATGGTTAGTAACCACAGGTCACACAGAAAACACACGGCAGGGGGCATCTGAGCTCTTAGGCAGCGGCACAACTTGGGGCATACATTGGGTTAAAGGAGGTGCCATGACTTTATAGTCACAGATATACCTAGAGATCTTCCTTAGAAATTTACTGAGGGGTATATCTTCTATAGTTGTAAGCCTCAATTCACCCTAATACCTGGTACTAAGTCTACTGGACCGATGGCACTGGAGAAAGATCAGAAACTTTAAACCCAGATGAAAGGTGCCACCTCAGGATTGGAGAGTTGCGTTGACCTCAATGAGATAAGAAGTTAAAAGTCGTTAGGTCTAGAAGAGTCAATGTGAAAATTATTTCATTATGAAGAGGAAGGAAGAGATTAGGATTTATACAATCACTGTGATAAGCCCATATAACAAATATTTCATGGAAGAGAATTAATTTATTTCTAATACAGGTTAGAAACACTTTTCAGTATATACGTATCCCTGACTTTAAAATAATCACAGAGGATCCTAGCACAGTAGTCATATTCACACGCATTCATCACACATGCCCCCACAGAAACGATGCAGGAGGGGAATACAGTACTGCTGGGTGGGCGAGACCGGCAGGAGCAGGGATGGGAAAAGGGCTGTAGTGCTGAACAGGCTGTGACGAGGACTGCAGAGGACAGACAGGCTAAGGGGTAACAGGCTGGCAAATAAGGTGGATGTCGGAATAAAATATTAAAAGAACTGCGTAAAATGGAATGTTACCTTTTTTGGCAACAGTTTAAACTATATTTATAAAATCATCTTTAATACAACAATATAGAAAACAAAAGCAATGCTAAATGAAGAAACTCTAAACAGTAAAAATTTTGAGAATATACCTATGCTTAAATTTAGTACCTAATTAGAAAGATAATTTTTCATAAAAGATTAGATTCACTAAAATAGGTAATATCAGACAGTAATAACTTACATAATATCTATGCCAATTACCCCCTTCATATGATAAGGCACAATGAGGTACTCTTTTGGTACCAAAGTGCCTAAATTTTAGAAAATGTACTAGGGGGTCCATTAAGAACAATAGCCTAAAGAAATGAGACATACACACATACACATACAGACACACAAACACATCTCTTTTATATATAGAAGATAAACATTTTTCTTGTAACTAAAAATTTTTATTAAGAGCTGAGAAACTAGTTCTTAAAATGTTTTTACTAATAGATTACTCCTGCATTTCAGGAAAAAAAAGTTTCCCAGGGGCACTCAAAAAACAGGTGTTTTTAAAAAAATAAAGAACATTTTAGACCAGTGGTTCTCAACCTTCCTAATGCCACAACCTTTTAATACAGTTCCTCATGTTGTGGTGACCCACAACCATAAAATTATTTTTGTTGCTCCTTCATAACTGTAATTTTGCTACTGTTATGAATCGTAATGTAAATATGATATGCAGGATGTATTTTCATTGTTACAAATTGAACATAACTAAAGCATAGTGATTAATCACAAAACAATATGTAATTTTATCTATCTATATATATATATATATATATATATATATGTTTTCCGATGGTCTTAGGTGACCCCTGTGAAAGGGTCGTTCAACCCCCAAAGAGGCCGCGACCCACAGGTTGAGAACCGCTGTTTTAGACATTTCGAAATCTAATGGAATATAGCTGGCCATGTATAGGCTAACATTGACATCTGACTGAGTTTTCCAATCGTTATTTATATAATTCATTACAAAGGGGATAATAACATATTGGCTTAACCATGATCCATTTTATAGGCTAAGGTGAGTTAAATGACCTGCAGACAGTCATGTAAGCAAGCACTGGAGGAACCCAGGTAATTTTATCTAATAAAAACTCTTAGTTTTGGTCAAAATGTATATATCTAAATCTCCCTCTGGAATATTTCCAAAGAAAATATGTTAAAATTGCAAAATAAGTGAACTGAATAAGACTGCCCAGGGAATTATCTAAATAAGGAGAAATTCTTATGACAACTAAGATGTATAAGCAGACTTGCACTTGTAACACAAAATCATATTTTTAGTTTCTAAAAATATGAAAGGCTTATATTAGCTTAGAATCCCCCCTCCCCCCCAATCTAGAAAAGTAGAAGTTGTAAGAATAAGGGAAAATCTGAAAGATCCATAAGGTAGCCACTGGCTTTTTACTCACCTCTCAACTAGAAATTAGCAAGCTTCCTAATTGATGATAGCATGTATTACACTAAATGAGGTGTAGTAGCTTTAGAACTTCCAAGTACACAGGCTATTCATTCAATGTGTTACTAAGTCAGACAACCATTAATACATAACTTTCTTCCAGACAACTTGACTTGCTATGTAAGTGTGATATGAGACAAAAGCTTTAGAGTGCTTGGGGATGAAAGAAAGAAGAGCACTATGAGCACCAAGGGTATGAATTAATGTCTGCCAGGGTGTCAAGTGGTAATGAGAAAAATGTGGGCTAAGAAGACTGGCTGACCAAAGTGAAATTTTGATGTCACTTAGAAAAGAAAACACCTTAGCACTTCCTTTTCATACTTAAATTGCAACTGGCTGCAAAACAACACCCACTTAAAAGTGATTAGTTTCAAGAAATATAGCCCATCTGCAGGCTTTGGAAATCAAGTGTTATTCTGTTTGGTTATTTGAAATTTTGTGGATGGATTATCTCAGTGTGCAAAAGGTAGTTACTGAGTATCATTTGTTTATCAATTCTCTATTTTTATATCTGCTGATGAATTATCAAAAACACTTGAAACAATGCCAGAAAAGAAAGAGACATGGAGTTTATGAATACTCCAAGATTTCAAATTACATTCCATTAAGGCATTTATTTCTAAACAAAACTATCTACACCTTTACTTAGAATTGTCTCATAACTAAATCAGAGTTATTTCTAGGAGATATATAACCATAGATAAATCCTTCTAATTTCTTGAAGATACCAGGCCAACATTATTTTCTCTGAATTAAATGAAACAACAACAACAACAAAAAGTCCTATAAAGCCCCTAGTGAAACACAGTGCTGCAAAAACAAAAACAACCACATGATAGCAAAATGAAAGAAAAACACTTCAGGAACATGTTGAATGAAGGCAAGGCAGAGAACAGGGAGGGAATTTTATGTAGTCTACTATGTAGCTTAGTGTGCATAATCAAATGGAGTTGGAAAGTGAATATGGGAGTTTTAGGCAATCTCCTCTACACATATGAATTCATATTTATGGTTTTAAAAATGCATCAATACCTTTAAGTCTATTTATTTTATTTTATTAATTTATTTATTTGATTTTAGAGAGAGGGGAAAGGAGGGAGAGAAACATTGATGTGAGAGAGGAATGTTGATCAGTTGCCTCCCACATGTGCCCTGACCAGGGACCAAACCCACAACCTAGGCATGTGCCGTGACCATGAATTGAACTTGTGATCTTTAGGTTTACAGGATGATACTCAAACCAACTGAGCAACAGAGGCCAGAGCGAAGTCCAGTTGCTTAAGATAAACTGCCTTGCCCAGTATTAGGAGTGTTAATTGCCAGAAGAATAATTATTTTCATGACCTTCAAAATATTTGTAAAGTTTATCAAACTGCTCATACATTCTTCACCCCTACAATACAAATGTTATGTTATAACTTGTGAGGAAAACTAATGAAATTTTTCCAGCTCAACTTTCATAAGAAATCACTCACAAGTGGAAAAAGAGGTATAAGTTAACTGTACTAACTGTCTTTGATATGTTACACAACCTTTAATACAAAATGGAGTAGGAATTCACACTGGTCTAATAAAGTTCTTCAAGAATGGGTTAACATCTCTATAGGGGAAAAGCCTGAATGTGAAAATCTATGTGTAAACACTAAACATTTAAACAAATTTAAGATACTGAGTGCTTTAGTGAATTCTAACTGAGATGTTTCTGTCTCTATCTTTTATAGGGTAGGTGAGATGGAGAGTATATTTGCAGAATTTGAGAAACTCAACTCAGTTTCTTCAAACCGCTTGATCTGTTGAATTTTCAAACAACTCACTTTACTCATCGGGATAATTAACAATCTTAGTTTCATTTTATTCCTCTTGTCCATTTCTTGCTGTTGTAAAATAGGGATAAAATACCACACAGGTTCATGAGATACAAAATTTCCTTCTTTCCAACGTATATTTTGTACATATTTATTAGCTGAAAAGCCTTGAAGTTAACCTCTCTTCCTACACGTAGCGAGTGGGACATCACTGGTGGAGAATATTCAAGTTCTAAGAGATACAGAGTGGGCTATCTCAATTATAATTAGTAAATTTAGTCCCAAATATGCAAAGGCAGGTGAACTTAGCATTATGTAATTGTGGGTATGTGCACCTGTGAGAAAATGTGATTAGCTGCTTGTTGTTGAGGTGGTGGGGGTGGCAGAGCTGGCTGTGGAGGTCCAGGCACTTGGGTTCTAACTGGTTGTTGAGTCATAGGAGGATTATACACAACTGGACTCCCGTCTGGATTTATGAAGGGCTGACCTAAAAAAATTAAAGAGGAGGAAAAAATTCATTTACAACAGAATTTGAAAATAGGTCATTCTTGTAACAATTTACAATACATGTCTACAATCCTTACTGACAATTTCAAAGCCTCAAGTTTCTGAAAACCAAAAGATTTTCCTAGCGTAGGAAGCAAAGTCTGACCTTGTATGAGACTATTAATAGTCTTTATTTTTCTCACTTAAATATTCAAAAATTTTGCTGCACTGTTTTACTGTTAAAGTGCTGCTCCAGAATCTACCAAAGTTATTTTATAATACATAGTATTTTCTGAAAACCTCTGAATTCTGAAATACAACTTGCTCCTGAGTTTAGTTACAAGATTGTGGTGCTTTAGTGTTGTAATACATTAGAGTTTCAAGAAAAAAATGCTTGACTTTGGGATATTGGAAAATTATTAGTTAGCTCCATGTCATGGGAAATAGCTAATTAATAGGCCACACTGCATGTATTTAATAAAATTAAAACTGAATGAAAATTAAAATGGTTGATGGTTTCAAATTTCAAATGTGACTTGATGGCAGTATTATTATTTTGTAAATTCTAACTTGTTAAAAGTTGCAAATAATTTTTAAATTCTAAATAATTGTCTAAAATAATCTTTTTAATTCCAGTGAGATTTATTAGATGAGAGAAAATTAGAGACCTTTAATATTAATTTTCAGGCTTGTTTTTAGTGCTTACTAATTATCAGAGGGATATTTTAAGTAAGTAAATTTTACTTTCTCTATGCACATTCTAAATAACTTGTTCTTATAAAAAGTAGTGCTTTTATTTTGGGAAAATAACTAACAAATAGAGGTCAAAAGAAAATACCCCATAATTTTATAAACAATTTGGACACCTTCTTCCAGACTTTTTTTCAATGCACATACAGATTCAAAGATTAATATTTTTTCCCTTACTATACACTAGATTTTTTTATTTAAAAAAAGGATTACATGCACAAATGTGACTACTGACACAATACCTATTTAGTATGGGAAGAATACACAAGACAATGAGAGAAGGTTGAATAACAGTTTCTCACATTGCCTTCAAAACCTCCCTTCTTCCATGATAAATTCCTCTCTATTTTTTGAATCTTATGATGTATAATATTTGGAAAAGAAGAATTCACTGCTCCATTGCTATCAAATAAGTCCTCCTAAGTCAAATTATTTTCATCAGTTAGTTTCCTGATAATTTTATGCTTTGGTTATAAATAACTACAAACAAGTCATACTGGATATTTGTTGAATGCTAAGTAATTCTGGAAACAAAAATGGTAGGCAATATTTAGGGTAAAAGCACATTTAAAAGTAACTTAAAGACTGTCTGAAAAAAGATCCTTTGTAATAACACTGTTCTCAAAAAGCAAAGAGGTCATTTTTGAACTCATTTAAAATTAAGAATATAATACAATTTTAGATTGATTAGTTTCTCACTCTATTATTCCCTACTCAACTGAATCTTTCATGTGACCAAAAACATATTAACTAATGTGTTTTGAAAGAAAAAGAATAGGAAATAGTGCCCTGGCTGATGTAGCTCAGTGGACTGAACACTGGCCTGCGCATTGAAAGCTCGCTGGTTCAATTCCCAGTCAGGGCACATGCCTGGGCTGCAGGCTAGGTCCCTAGAGTTGGGGGCGTGTGAGAGGCAACTACACATTGATGTCTCTCTCCTTCTCTCCCTTCCTCCCCCTCTCTCTAAAAATAAATAAATAAAACCTTAAAAAAAAAAGAATAGGAAATAGTGAAATATTAAATCATCTTATGTCATGCTCTAGGAAATAGGAAGTTTAGTAATATAATAAATCTGTAGTGTAAGAAGACAACTGTTATTAAACCCAAACTGGATTTCTAAAAAGTCAGTTATTTATGATAATTAAATTCTTATATAGACACAAGTGTCTGAGTACTTTATCTTAATAAAAAAAGATGTAAATTCAGGCAATAAATTCAAAGCCATGGTTTTCTCTACAACAAAAAAAGTCAGAGACCCTAACACTCTCACCTGTATCTATCTTGCTGGACTACTACCATGTTGATGTTACCATATCGGCTAAGTTTGTAAATTTCTAAGGAAGGTTATCGAATGATTTAAGGCTGTTTTCACTATCTTACCAAATGTTTGGGTAATGTTATTTTGAAGAGAGACCAAGACTTCTTGTGATCTTTTAAAACATCACATTTTTTCTATATGTCATTTTTGACAATGTACATAATAAAATGTATTGTGACTGTATCTCTCTGAGATTGTTTCCCTATGTGTAAATGGGGATTTAATCTAGCTAACAGGGTTGTTATAAAGATTATAAATAAGGTATTTAAAGCACCTAATACAGTATATGACACATAGTAAATGCCTGATATCTCCAAATTATTATTATCTAATTGCAAAGAATATGTGTTGTCTATGTTAATTCATAAAGACTACCTATTTGCTTTTACCAATAAGATCTCCTTTAGCTTTTCCTCGGTAGAAAACAATTACTGTACTCAAAAGGACAATAACTTAAAGGTTTTTTCCACTTCATTAACTGTTAACTTTCTCCTTCTTCATGAAATCTGTATTATTTTACCCAGAATAAACCTTTTCTCAAATAAAACTCTTTATCATAGTTTTATCAAATAAAGCTCTTTCAAAGGTAGCTGCCTCATTTCTGGGAAATAAATTGTTTTAATTAGAGTTAGGTCATTATGTGGCCTGAAAGATAACATCATAAGGAGAAAAATACTTTCTGATATAAATATGTCTTTTAACATTTTCTAGCATAAATGTTTTTATTAAAGTTCTAGGAAAATGCTAATTACACATTAGAAATAAATAGCTGACAACACATACACAGACATTACATTTAACATGTATTCTTTAATTTTCAGATAACTCCTGATATCTCAACTGAAATAAACACTTTTTTTCGGGATACCAACCTGTTTGTGGGTTGATCAGAATACTGCCAGGTGGTATGCCTGCCGCTTCCAAGGGAAGCAAAAAGAAGCTAGTGCTAGGAGATGCGACTTGCCCATTTAGGCCACCATCAAAGGAAAGAGAACTATGAGTGCTGACAGTTGGATAGACGACAGGTGCGCCATGAGAAGACTGGCTGAGAGCTGTACCTGGAAGAGGCTGCTGGATGTGAGAAAGAGAGCCCGTAGATGACCCTACACTACCAGAAGACTCAGAACCTGGGGGAGGAGTAATGAAAAATATGGATTTTTTAAACCTCATATATAAATGCAGGTTTTAAATTTGTAACAATTAAATTCACATTGCATAACATAAAAGCATTGGCTATTTTTGATTTACTGTACAGTTTGCTTTTCCTCCCCACAATAAACAAGTTTACTACAGCAAACTGATCACATAAGTTGTCAGAGAAGTCACAACCAAAGCATCAACTAACAAGTTTATAAATAACACCAGCCACAGACAATTCACAAAAAGCACATTACCTACAGTCCTAAAACAACAAAGTTATATATATTTTACCTTTCAGATTAACACCTAGAATATACAATTATAGTTTTCCCCCAGGAAAAAGAACTCAGCCAATTGCCCCAAACCTCTTATGTCGAACCCCCTGATGTATAAGAACACAGAAAGATTAAGTGTAATGTAGGAATTAAAAATAGAAGATAAATTCTCTATCACGAGAGACAATTGTCAAGTTTCACTGTAGAATTTCATTTTCAGCTCATAATCACAGCATCTTTCTATAATGTGAAATTACCTTTCATTTTTTTATCATATCAAGGGACAAAAATAGCATGAAAAATATCCAAGTACTTATATTAGCATCAGCTTAAAATTTATTTCTCACTGTACTTAATTAATTTCATAACTTATTTTTAACTGCTTTCATGCCTGCAATTGATTTCATTTTCTATTACACAGACAGAAAATGTCATTAACTTTCAATATAATGGATAAGAAAAAAAAATTGATAATGTATCTAGTTAATCTGAAAAACAGAGCTGACTCTGGAATGAAGAGCTAATTTTTAATGAATAAAATAAACGAATATGATACACTATACAGATTTCCCCTGAAGGATAATTTCTGTTTTAAATTGTGCCAAAATGATTATTAACCAGAACTATATAAAAATAATTTTTCCAATGGAGTGAAATATTTCTTTTTACCTCTGAAAATACAGATAAATAAATAGTACTAATCTTAAAATGTTTTAATTTGGCAGTGTCTAAACGAGGCTGCCAAGTTATAACACCAAATGTTTAGGCTGGCTCAGAGAGACTAAAAAGAGGGAGCCACTTCTGATGTTGTTCATGCTTATTTGGGATAAAAATAAGGATCTACAAGGATCCTAAGATAAATGTGAGCTTTTTTATTTTTGAAGCCAGTTCATGAAAGTGAAAAATAAAATGTAATGAGCCTGAATGTTATTTACTCTCAATGCAAAGAAGCTAAGAGAATGAGAATGTTATTGAAATTTCCACTCAATAATTACACGAGATTATTTTTTAGTTCCTCAAAAACTTCTCAGCTATTTTTATTCATTTTTGAATGGCAAATGAAAAACAATGCCATCAATAATTAATACAATAGCATTAGCTGAAAATGTATTCATTATTAAATAATTCTAGGTGAGTAACCATGCCTTCCAACTATAAATAAGCAATGAAGAATTTCCAACCACCTCTGGATGCTCAAACAAGAGATGACATTTCATTGAACCAACCTGACTAAATTTATGTCACAATAGAGAATTCTTATTTTAATTGATGTTTTAAAATCTTTCATACAGATAACAAATCATAATGTTGATATATTATCTCTTAAGTACTTTGGAAGTGCTCATTGCACTGCTGATAGGATAGGAATTCTATATTTTAGGATAATTACATAAGTCATATGAAACAAAGAGCTCAGACATTAGGGAAACTAACGTTTTGACTACACAAATCTAGACAGATATTTGTACCTGTTTTTGAAAGCCTGCCTATGCTTTTGCTGCTTCCAGAACTATCACCTCTTGTCAAGACTGAAATTCCACTGAAGCTGCTGGCTTTGGTTACAGCAGGCTTGAAGTTTCGGAGAGAGCTGTCTGAATCAGTGCTGCTCCAGGGTCGTGGGTCAGAGTACTTCAACTCATTCTCAGTGCTGCTCTGATGGCTATTTGTTGATCTTCCTGAAGCATCTTTATTAACTCTGTAATTTAGAAATAAATCTTTGAAAAGTGAAAAGACAAAAACAAAAAGAATTTTAAAAATTGTTTTAGTTTTTCAATGCTGCATGAAAGCACACTTTACAATACCTAAATATCTGGCGCCTCTGCTGAGTACTACTAGCATCCTCATCTTGGATTCTGTTGGCATTTTAACAACATATTTTTATTTTTATTAGTATCAGTCAGATAGTTACCAAAACAAACGTTAAAAATTCCCTCACCTTTTGTCAATAATATAATTCTCTTGGGAACACAGGGACTAGAAAGAAAAAATAGATATACAAAGTTGAGCTTCTGTCAAATACACAATGCCATCTGTAAACCAATGACGACAACAAAAATCATGTGTAATAATATTTAAAGAGTATGTGCCCCCCCCATGGCCCACAAATCCACACGGTGGTAAAAGTATACAAATAAATGATAACTTTTTTTTGTTTTGTTTTTTCGGCTTGGAGACACTGTGGTTACTTTTAACAGATATACATCTTGAAGCCATTAATTTCTGTGGTATTGATTGATCTGAAATTATTCTCTTCCAAACATGTAAACACATTATTATTATTATATATTCAAGGTATACACCAGTCTGTAGATTCTACCTCATTCGCTCAACAAATATTTTGACCACCTGTACCTTGGCTGTGGCTGTAGCAATGAACAAGCAGCTACGTCTTAATGCAGCTTTTCTAAAACCATGAGGCTAGCAACCATCATTTTTGCTTCTATTATTACCATAGTCTTATAACTAGTTTTCCAGCTACCAGGAGTCACTAAATAACGGCCAGACGTACACAGCCATGCCCTTTTACTTATGTACTGTCTATGGCTGCTTTCACGTTAAAAAGGCAGACTTCAGTTGTTGCAACTAAAATACTTATCATTTGTCCCTTTATAAGAAAAAGTTTGCTGACTCTAGGTAAAAGCCAACCTACCTTAATTAGCTTTAAGGGTCAAGTCATCTGCTGTACCCTGCTTATTTCACCAATCTAAACTTTCCTCATTTCCCATGTCACCTAGCTAAAATACAGGTATTCCTCACTGTCAAATTGTCCTTTATCTCTGGGCTTCTGCAAATATTGACCCTCTATTTGGAACACGTCAGTCTTTTAAATCTCCTCTTGGAAGCGAACTTGCAACCCTTTATTATGGTTTGTGGTGCTTCTCTGCTGTGTCCTCATTTTATCTTTATGTCTCGACACAAATCACACAGCCTATCGTCATTGTTGGGCTACTCAGCAAGGGTAGAGACCTCATCTACCTTATAAACCAGAGAGAAATACATCTTGTTTAGGCTCTGAATTCAGAAGACCTTGGTTGAAATCCCAACTCTGTTATTTTCTAACTGTATGATCTTTGGCTATTTTACTTAGCTTCCTGGGACCTAAGTTTCCTTATCTGTAAAACAAAAATAATGAAAGTATCTACCATATAAAAGCTGTTTGGGGGATAAATTATTTTAATTATCCATGGGTATGTTCTACAGTGCCCAGCATAGCACCTATTTATAGATGCTCAATAAAGTTTGTTTAATGAATATTATAAATTCTTAACTGATAGTCTAGATTTTAATGTTATTTACTCTTTGTTTTTTTAATATAGAGGAAATTCCTATCTCTGGCAGTGTTAACACAAACTACATACGTTCATATATTCTTGAACATTAACTAGTATTGCATAGGACAGGTACTTAACAGGTAGGTGCTGGATAACCAAACTGATTCTCTTCTCAAATGTATGCATAAAATAATTAGCCACTTCAAAGAATTGTTTCATATAATCACTTACAAAATGGAAAACAAATAATCTAAAAAATTAATTAGCATTATTTAAAAAAAACAGTTATTTATCAAGAAAAGCTCACTAACAAGTAGCATTTAGAGTATACATAGTTTTGTAGACAGTGACCACTGTTCTAAAAATCTCAAGCCTGGAAGAAAAAAAAAATTTATAAAACCTGTACACTCAGTCCAGTATATTACTCCTGTAGTCAATCTGCTACTAACTTTTGAAAAACCTCTATAACTGTTGCTATACAGTATTTTATACACTATTAAATTATTAATAAGACAGATTTCAGTATTTCTAAAAGGTGACTTGATATGTAACAAATGTGGTTTAAATCTGATCAGTAGAGTAAAAGAAGAGTGAGCCCCTATAATGCAATTAGTGTATATTCTGACATGATAGCTAAATATAACAACACATACGTCTTGGGAAAATATACGGTCTCTAGCTCTCTGGTATTCTTCTTCTCTTTCTTCTATAGATTTGCTTCTTCTGTCATCTTTCAAACGTATTCTTATCTAAAGAAAAGAGAACAAGTAATTCTTGGGAAAATAATCTGCTGGTATAAATCCTGCATGTATTAAAATGCTCTATTTATTCTAGATTACCTGGTTATCATCTTTGTCGAAGCTAGAGTTCTCTCTCTTGAGGATATATCGTTTCTGGAAATCTTCACCTTTATCATCCTTAATATGTTCATTAAATTTCTGATCAGGTCTAAAAACCAAAAAAAAGGGACCAAGAAAGATAATATAGAATATTTATAGAAAAAGTAATTATAATATTTTATGAAAAGTAATAGAAGTAATAAAAGTTACCAATCACTGGTGTCATTAATAGATACTTATGTTATTTCTTTTTAAAAAACATTTTTTAAATTGCTTTTAGAGAGAGGGAAAGGGGGAGAGAGAAAGAGAAACACTGATTTGTTGTTCCACTTACTTATGCATTCATTGGTTGCTTATTTTATGTGCCTCGACTGGAGATTGAACCTGCAACCCTGGCATATCAGGACCAGCTGAGCTACCTAGCCAGGGCAATACCTATATTATTTTATTTACTCTTCACAATAATCTTCTAAGAAAATATTACCTCCTATCCCATGTTATGTGTGAAAGGCCATATGAAATAAAGTTTGTTATTATTATAAATATTACTTAGAAAACAGGTTCAAATGGGTTAAGCTAAGGTCAAAGGACAAGTACATGACTGAGCCAGAGTTGGAGCCCCAGTATATAAGACTGAAAGACTGTATGTCGTTTGCTTTGCCTCCGCTAAGAAAAACTTCTAGGACAAAGAAAAAAAAAACAGCACAGCATAATGTTACACTCCTATAGTACCTAGTTTGGTGTTATAGAATTAAAAGTAATCAAATATATTGTGGCTGAATTGACTACAACTTAAGAGACTACTTCAAAATGCAACCAAGTTCTTAAGAATTCCTAATTACAGCAGCGTACATCCTTGTTTTATGTTAATTGAAACCAATTACAAAACAGAAGTTCTTTTTTGGATGTTAATGTTGTAACCTAAAGTAATGATTATAAAATCTTAATATATTTTAAGGATGACTGGTGTTTCCTCTGTGGATATGCTGCAAGCTCTACTGAGGTCCAGGAGACAGACGTAAGTTTTGGCCCTTGGAAAATTATAATTATGTAAAATTTCACTTCTTCAAATTAATTCATTCAACATTCTTGTGACTTAATATTATCTCTCATGAAATTGGAATTACTTGTTTGAAATATATAATATTTAAAACTATATTTAGAGGTTATAAAGAAGTCCAATTGAACTCCCAAGTAGTTATTTTTTACATAGTTAATATTACAAAGTCACATAGTGTATTATGAATGTCATAAATTTCTAAACTAAATAAACCTGAATAATGACATTTTCAACAGAATGACCAGATATTCCGTCAAACACAGTACTCAAGTAACACTTTTAAGTATTTGTTTCCACCTAGTGAATTTTTAATAATATCTACCACCTGTCAAATTATACAAAATGAGATTTTAAATGAGAATTATCCAAGTAAGCTGAAGAAATCTCTATTTTAAAATGCACCAGATAAGTGAAACAGAGAGATCTCCACATAAAACTATATACAGAATTAAGGAAAAAAAAATACATAGAGTAAAAACAGTTTTATAACCAAACTGATGAGAAAAAGACTGCTTTCTTTAGGAGTTTGAGAGACTGTCTATGTAGTTCTGACAATGGCAGTATGTTGTTTATTTCTGTCACATGATTACCCTGTTTACTTTTATCAATTACTTTTATAGCTATTTAAAGTCACATTTTCTTTTCTTTTTTAAAAAAGAGTTTTATTTATTTATTTTCAGAGAGAGGGCAAGGGAGGGAGAAAGAGAGGGAGAGAAACATCAGTTAGTTGCCTCTCACACACCCCCAACTGGGGACCAGGCCTGCAACCCAGGCATGGGCCTTGACAGGGAATTGAACTGGTGACCTCTTGGTTCACAAGCTGGCGCTCAATCCACTGAGCCACACCAGCCAGGGATGAAGTCACATTTTCTTATTCAAGGGGTTTTTACTTGGGTGAGGGATTGTAATTCCAAGGTGAACTATAAGGTTTAACCAAGGACCTGGCAACTTTTCTAAGAGTAGCTGGATTCCCAAACCAAATAGCATTAGCAGGCATTTCAGCTAACCTTAAGACTGTCTTACCTCTTTCTTTTATAGATGCCTGAATTTATTGCCCTGTAATCGCCAACTTCCCGCTCCATTGAGATACCCCAGTGGACACTGGGTTGTTGACATCCACAACACCACTGGTTCAAGGCTGGAGCGGGTAATCTGCCTATGAGGAAAAGGTAAGTTTGTTTTTATTCAATGTGGAGCAGATCTCTAAGGTTTTCTGATTTACAACCTTCTTCATACTGCAGAAGATACAGTAATACAGTGTAACTTCAATGATTCGAAATGTCTAGTTATAATTATGCTATTGATCCATTCGTCTTTTAGTACATCATAAACATCTATGTTTAGCTGAACTTTTGGCAACCTTGATGAAGAGAATCCTAAAGCTTTCAGACATCGTTCATAGCATTCAAATAACTGAGGTTACACTGTATTGAAAACCTTAGAGAATCACAGTCGAAATGTTAGTCAAAATGCCTGCTAATGTGCACGTGCTTGGGTATCCAGCAGCTCTGAGTAATGTTGAAAGGCACTAGTTAGATTAGAGTTCTATTCACCTTCATCCCACCTCATATGTTATGGTTACTATCCTACTTTAGTCATGATGTAATTAACTGGGAAAGGATTCATTGATCGGGATAGTTTAAAAAGACTAACGAACAGACAGAGGACATTTAAATTAGACTCAAATTTGCAGGTAAAATTTAATCCCAAAGATGGGATCCTTTTCAAAGACATATCTTCACTAACTTAATTTTAGTTGTAGAAACAATCATTTAAAAATACTAGGTTCCACAAAAAAGAGCCCGAATAGCCACAACAATTTTGAGGCAGAACACAGTAGGAGGAATCACAATACCCGATATCAAACTATACTACAAGGCCACGGTAATCAAAACAGTCTGGTACTGGCATAAAAACAGACATATAGATCAATGGAACAGAATAGAGAGCCCAGAAATAAGCCCAGGTTCATATGGTCAACTAATATTTGACAAAGGGGGAAAGAACATCAAATGGAATGAAAAGAGCCTCTTCAACAAATGGTGTTGGGAGAACTGGACAGGGACATGCAAAAAAATGAAACTAGACCACCAGCTCACACCATACACCAGAATAAACTCAAAATGGATCAAAGACTTAAATGTAAGCCGTGACACCATAAAAGTCCTAGAGGAAAAAATAGGCAGGAAAATTTCAGATACCCCACGTAGCAACATTTTCACTGATATATCTCCTAAGGCAAGGGAAATAAAGGAAAGAATAAACAAATGGGACTACATCAAACTAAAAAGTTTCTGCTCAGCTAAAGAAAACATCAGCAAGATGCAAAGGAAACCAACCATATGGGAAAATATATTCGCCAATGACATCTCAGACAAGGGATTGATCTCCAAAATATATAAAGAACTCATACGACTCAACACCAAGAAGACAGACAACCCAATTAAAAAATGGGCAAAGGACCTGAACAAACACTTCTCCAAAGAAGACATACAGAGGGCCCATAGACATATGAAAGTATGCTCAACATCACTAGCCATCAGAGAGATGCAAATTAAAACCACAATGAGATACCACCTCACACCAGTCAAAATGGCAATCATCAACAAATCAACAAACAACTTGTGCTGGAGAGGATGCGGAGAAACGGGAACCCTGGTGCATTGCTGGTGGGAATGCAGATTGGTGCAGCCACTGTGGAAAACAGTTTGGAATTTCCTTAAAAAACTAAAAATGGAACTGCCCTTTGAACCAGCAATTCCATTGCTAGGATTATATCCAAAAAATCCCGAAACACCAATTCAAAAGAACCTATGCACTCCAATGTTCATAGCAGCACTATTTACAATAGCCAAGTGCTGTAAACAACCTAAGTGCCCATCTGTAGATGAGTGGATCAAAAAACTGTGGTACATTTACACAATGGAATTCTATGTAGCAGAAAGAAAGAAGGAACTTCTACCATTTGCAACAACATGGATGGAACTAGAGAAAATTATGCTTAGTGAAATAAGCCAGGCAACAAAAGAAAAATACCTTATGCTGTCACCTATTACAGGAAACTAATGAACAACACAAACAAATGAGCAAAATTGAACCAGAGGTATGTAAACAAGAAGTAGACTAACAGTAACAAGGGGGGCGGGGGGAGGAAAAGAAAGGTGTAAGGGGATGGGTCAAGTTAAAAAATATATATATATATGAATGACCCACAGACAGGTGCAACTGAGTGGGGACTAAATGTGGGGGAGGGGAGGGACAGGGTGCAGGGAAACAAGAGGGCTAAAAAAGTGAGACAACTGTAATGGAAAAACAAACAAAAATTTTTTAGTGGGGGAAAAATGAAAATATGAAGAATGGAAATGCCAGTTCAGTGAATATTAGGACAAAGATTTTCCTTCACGTTGTATATTTTTCTCCCTATTTGATCCCTCCAGAGTTTGGCATTCTAAACAAGTAAATAATGACATAAGTTCCTTTGCATAGAACTAATAAGACCAGTTGTCAACAGAAGTTCTTTTTTTTTTTTTTTTTTTTTTGACCAAGTCTTTGACTGGAATGTCAAGCCTAAAGGAAACATACTTGGGCTCAGATTGTTACCAGAAAGCCCCGAGGAACTGGGAATGACTTTCAAAGGTAATAAAAGCCCGTGAGATAAAAGGCCTGGTACCATGGTTGGTTGTGCGGTCCACAGCAATCTTTCCAGGGAAGGAACGAAGGTTGTTTTCCTGAAAGATGGCTAGAAGGGACCTTAAGGCACAAGGAAAGACCAGAAAGACTTGGAAAAAACAGGTGTGTACAGGCAAGGATGAATGCCAGATATGTGGCACAGCTTCTGTGCCCTGAAGAACAGACTGAAGGTCACCCCAAATATTCCTTGGGTAAGTTCCAGCAAAGCAGAACTAAAGATCATAACTGATCATTTGCTGCTCTTGTTATGTTTATGCAAACGAACGGATAAATTAAAAATGGACTTAATGTAGTCCCTTTAAAGACAAGGAGGGTAACCTTAGGGAGAAAAATTATTATTCAAGGAAAATCACAATGATCAGTAGTAGAGTATAAAACAGGGCAACTAACCGTCTTAAAAGTTTCTTCTCCAGATTTAGAGACTTGTTTGCGGGTTATGTTACATAAATTAACACGTGTTTTTTGTTTTCAAAGGACATAAGCCTATGATCGCATTACCTGAGTGATTATCTGTACGCATAAGCCTCACTTAATCCTGTCTGCAGCGCTGCCTCCTGAGACTCAATGGTTTGGCTGAACTAAATGGCTGGGTTGGGGAAGAATGGGGTGGTCTGTGGGCTTCACTTTAAAACGGGTTTCTCTTTTCTATCCTAATGGCTTGGACAGAAAAGGCCCAGAGGTCTGAGAGGGGGAAAAACCTAAACTATTTACCTCAGCCCAAACTAAGTATAATGGGCAAAAGGGTTTTGGACAGGCGAGATGTGCCTAGCACACCTTCTTACAAAGAAACTTTTTTTTTTCCCTAATATGGAACATTGAAAAATTAATCCCTGCCTTTTGTCATCTAGTAGTTATGGATTGAATGATGTCTTTTAACCCTTTTCGCCAAATCTGTTGCCCTCAGAACACAACAAGGACACCAGCCTGTTGAACCAAGCACGCCGTTGACCGGAGGCAGCCAACTGACCTGGAGTCTGCACGATCCTTCCCCATGTGGGAAGGCCACCCTCCCCTCCACACCCCCACTCTTATTAGGGTTTTCTGGACCCAAGGGTAGGTAGGACGACGACCATGTCCAGCTTGAAGCAGCTAGAGGAGCTTGAGACCTTTGCCCATTGTCCTTTACAAGATTACAAAGGGTCCTAATATTTGAGAGGGGGGGATAGTTAATTTTTACGAACCAGGGGTATGGACTTGGGGGGGATTGCTGGGGGGGGGGTGCTGGGGGGAGGGGAACAAGGGGGAGAAAATTGGAACTGTTGTAACAATATAATCAATAAAATGACAACAAACTCAAAAAAAAAAAAATACTAGGTTCCATCAATATAACTATTTTGTTGTCTACCTTCTATTTAAAATGGAAGAAAACCAATTTAGTTCCAGCAAACAAAATGGCAGCTATAAGGATAAAGGCCATTATAATAGAAAGGACATTAAGTGAATTAAACATAATCATGTAAACTGAATGGTCCATAGATAAGACCCTGAGAGAAGTCTAGTTTCAAGAAAGTCAGAAAAATAATGAACTGAAAAGTATTATTTATGGCACCTGAAGCTGACTGCTGCTCAAGGCCACGGATCCTTTGTTGTCACATAGAAATTGATATAAAAAATTCTATTGATAGGCAGATCACCATCAAACTATAAAGTTTAGCTGAACTCAACTAGTTGTTTTAGGATCAGCTTTACAAATAGGCAGAAGAAGTGTTGTTTACACATTATAACTTTAGGGGCCTCTGCATTGGGCTTTTTGCTCTCAATGCTAGGACTGATCATCTATTTTACCAATAGTATAAAGCTATCACTTTTTTTAAAAAAATGGCTCTTCCTAACTCCTTAAAAAATTTCCTCAGTAAATTATATACAGTCCAGAAGGTGGACACAACATTATGGTTAATACTATATTACCCAATAGACTCACCTTCTTGAGATTTGTAGCAGAAAAGGAGCAGAAACAGAGGTGGAAAGAACGGTAACTGATGGAAGATTTAAAAGTGATGGTGTCAAAATTTGCTTCCCTCTATACCCCAATTTGCCTGAGGTTGGACATAGCTATCTAAATTACATTAATTTAAAAATCCATAAGAGAATGGTTATCAAATATCACTGATCTTATGACCTCTCAGGGTTTTGCTTTTTTTTTTTTTTAAATCAGTCCTCATTCATCCACCTCATTTCAGTTCAGACTGGTGTTTTTGTTGGTTTTAAAGAGAGACAGAGAGAAACATTCATTTGCAGTTCCATTTATTTATGCGTTCATTGGTTGATTCTTGTATGTGCCCTGACCAGGGATTGAGCCTGCAACCTTGGCATATCCAGACAATGTTCTAACCAACTGAGCTACCAGGTCAGGGCCAGACAGTGCATTTTAAATCTAGTGAGCTAAATGTATTTTTTGACCTAATTATGTAAGGTTATTATGAAGCTCAATTAGTCTGCTAAAACATGTGGAAAGCCTCAGATGAAAGGCGCTGTAAAAAAATAAAATATTGCTACACACACATATGACATATACCTACATTTCTTAATACTTACATTCTTGTATTGCTAGTTTTGTTTACTATGACAGACTTCCCACTCTGATCAACATTGTGGTCTAATCCAAAGTAAGCAGCTACTCTGTGTAACAGCATCCTATGGTAAGACGTCATCGGGGGGAATTTTTTACGTGGAGATCTAGAAGTAGGAAAAAAACTGATTTAGTAAATCAAGAAGAAATGTGATGACAATTTTTTTTCTTGTTGAATGTCAGAACTTACTCATTATTACCAATGAAATCTAAAATTTCTTGTTCCAATTTCAACAGCATCATTCTGTCCCTGAAACAAAATATGAAGTCTATTATATGTAAAGCTTAACATTGAAATGACCACAAATGTTAAATTTATACTGCTAAATATTTTCTTAAAACCTGTACATTGAGGAATATCACAAGCTTGGTGCTAAAATATTTTGTAAAAAAGTAATGTTTTTAAAAAATAAAAGATAACTTTTTTAGTTTATTTTTTATTATGGTAAATTTCACACACACACAAATGTAGAGGGAATAATGCAATGCACCTCAATATAGCCATCACCTAACTTCAGCAACTATCAACATGTTGCCATTCTTAAAATAGATGTATTTTGATTTACTAAGTATCACTATATTGTAGTTTGTTCTGTAAATACAGGGTGGGGCAAAAGTAGGTTTACAGTTTGTATGGAAAATAACACAGTATTTAATAAATAATAATACAAGAATAAACTTTGTTTCACATACTCACAATTGTAAACCTACTGTTGCCTTATCCTGAATATAGATAATAAAAGCATATTAGGTTTCACTTCTTCAGTCAATAAAGCTGAGACGGGTAGCAGGAAAATGGACATCTTTCATTAGAATCATGACTTTGTTATCATGCTGAACTCCATAGGAACAGTACTCTAAAGAACATGCAATGCCAGTAACAACAGGAATACTCCTACAGGAATCCAAAGATAGTATATAGATGGCACTAGAGCAGAAAAGTATGAACCACATTACTAACTCTAACTCAGAAGGAAAGGACTTCTCAAAACATTCTGTAAATTGCTATTGTATTATATATTTTTAAGAATTTGGGAATCTTCCCCATAAAAATCAAAATGAACCAAAAGTCTCCAACATTTAAAATAAATAAATACTCTAGGGAGTACCTGCACATGCTCCTTTAGGCCACTAGGGTCCTATTTAGTACACTTGGGCTGTAACAACTTAACAGGACCCCTCCCAAATGACCTCTTTGTTCACACACCAAGAACATGGCTCAAGAGAGTAGTCCCGTGCTCACTAAATTTCATGTACGTGTGGGGAAAAAAAAAACCCAAAACAAATAACTCACAGAACCTTAAAAGTAGAAGTAGCTTTACAAATCACTCAATTTTGTTCTTAAAATTTTATAAATCAAGAAAACTAGGCCAAGAGGTTAATGTTTTCCTCCTAAATAAATGTTATATAGATCTCTCTCAAATTCTAGTAGAGGAGATTACGTTCCCTTCTTAAGTTGCCTGCACGTCTATACATCAGCTCTGAGTCTGATTCTCCCTCTATATTATAAAAGAAGTCTCATAAAACTGAGTAATACTTGACCATACATTTTAAAATATTAGTTGAAAAATCAAGGGAAAAACATGCCAACTTGGTGATTTCACTTCTAAAGCTGAAAACAGGATTACATTTATAATACAAATTCTAGCAACATTCAATTTTGTCCCCATATCTGGTCCTTGCTTTAGTATTCCTCACCTCAGCAAGTGGCCCACCTTTTACCCAAAGTGGTACTAGAAGCATTCTTGGCCTGTTATAATCCTTTTTTCTAATCCTCCTATGCAGTTAATTACTACTGCAAATTTTATCTACCTTCTACCTATTTTTCTTGTTTCCACTGCCGGTATCCTAAATTCAAACAATCATGATCTGTGGCTTAACTACAATACAAGAGTAATTCAGTGTCTCTGTATTTTCTCTTATTCCCTCCAAATCTATTCTACCTAAACATCTATAATGATTTTTTAAAAACACATGTGAACACACGTCATTGCCTTGGTTAAATATTTATTACAGGTTTCCCAATGCTCTTAGGTTATAATTGAACATCTGTAATGTAGCCTACCAGGCAGGCATAATCTGGTCTTTATCTATTTCTTTAGCCTCATCTCATACCCCTTCCTCACAAAACTCAATATCTTGGCTTATCTTTATACTTGCCAAGCTCCTTCCTTTCTCAGCTTCTTTGAACATGCTGTTTTCTTCACCTAACAACGTCTTATATTGTTTCTTAAGACTCTGTTTCTTTTATACTTTTCTTTAATAGCAGTTATCACAATTATCATTACATAATGATCTGTATTATATAGAATGAAGTTCAACAAATTATTTGCATGGAATTAATGAAATTATTTTATCCAGAAGGTCTTTTAATATTTTTTCCTTAATTTTTTGGGGGGAGGATAGGGAATTTTTACTTCATAGGGGTTTCCCCAGAAAAGACTTAATTCACTAAAAGACTCTCTTTTCATCTAACTTTTAGGGCTCAATTTGTCTTGAGATGATATTATTTTCAGTAACTTTCCTGATATATTTTATACACTTGTTGTAGGGGAAAAAAAAGGAATCTGAGGCAGGCAACTTATTCAGCATTCACAAACAGTGCATTTGAATTGCTTTTCTGAGTCAGAGCTAAACAGCAGGCATAAAATATGTGAAATGTTCTTTAGTAAATGTACTGCCATTGAAAAAATTTCCGTTGTCTCCATGAATGAACAAAAAATCAGTATCTAACACTTTTGATATAAATTTAGGTGTTCATTTTCTTTTGCACATAGATCTGTGGGTTGCAGAGGATTTTCTATTATCTGAAGCACTTAGTATTTAAATTAAGTTTCCCTTCTCAGTTTACTAAACCAAGTCAGTAACTTTCCCAAGTTCTTAAGACTGACACTTCCCACCAGGACCAGTATAGTTCAGTCCAAGCTACCAAATTTTTGAATCTGTAATTAAGGTTAGATATTTCGTTAATGGACATGAGCCAAAAATTACTATAATACATTAATAATATATAATGTATATAAAATGTAATATATTAATATAGATACATATAGGACTCAAACTAAAGACCCACAAAATGCTTTCCTGAAAGCATAAGGTTTAGCACATGAACCTAAAGGTAGGCAACTTATTGAAACTGTTATGGTATAAGCTTTAAAAGAAACCAATATAATGTTGTATAAATGTCTTCTTGTACACTGGAAATGAATATAATAGTGTATGTCACTTGTAACTAAAAATTTTTTTAAAAGTAACAAATATATGGTGTCTCTTATTAAAGAAATAATAAAAACAAGGATCTCAATCAAACTCATCAGTAGGCTACTACCTAAAGGTAAAATGAAGAGGCAACAATCTTTTTAGTTATCAGTGTTCTAGTCATTACACTAGAATCCGGTTTAGAGAAAGTATGTATAGCTGGTATAGCAGTGGCAAAGAAAAAGAAAAAGGAAAGAAAACAATAATGCTTCCATTTGACCACCCCTTTCACAATGTTCCTTACGACCTTGGTCAAATATCTAAAACAGGTAAGAATTTAACTTAACTAGTTAATTTAAACATTACTTCCAATAGAAGTAGTTTTACAAAGTATTTCAAACACAGAACCATTACATAATATTCCCCAGAACAAAACATATTGCTTTTAAAAAATCCATTCTCAGGACTAACCCATGGGGTTGCTATCCTTCATTAGTAATTTAATATAGTTACCTTTATTGTCCATATTTAATACATATAAAATTTACACAAAATGGGTATAACATTAATACAAAAATAGTATAAAATCATGTCAGTGAGTGTAATCTCCACTGAGGACAACTTCAGATTCCTAAATTCTAATTCAGTAATAATTATTATAGTGTCTGAAAATATTCCTTACAAATAGGAATTCCAGATAAATTATTATTACTATTTTGATTTTCTATTGTTGTTCTATTACGGTTGTCCCAATTTTCCCCCAGTGCTTTCCCCTGCCCCGCCCACCCCCCTTCCTCAGTTAATTCACCCCAACGTTGACCATGTCCATGGGTCATTTATTATTATTTAAAATTTGAAGTTTATATATTGGGCTGAGAACACGATAAAAATTTAATGAATCTGAAGAAAAAATTTGAAAAAAATTCTCTGAGCAATATTTGATCTCAAAAGCTTTAGTGGGTACCTGCCACACTTATTACTGTGCTATATGTATCCAGCAATTAATTGTGTGTTTCATTGAGAGAACAAGACTGAGACATCAATTAAGCAAACCTTTCTTCTCACAAAATTTAACACTAGCTACCACTTCCTAATCCACACTGACAACAGTAATAACTTACACATTAGCCATTACATGAATTATTCACTATATATTTATTCAAACAAAAACACATACTCAGAAAGAATAAAGTACTGATACATGCTACAACATAGATAAACCATAAAAATATGCTAAGGAAATGATGATAGTCACAAAAGACCACAGATGATATTTGTATGAGATGTACAAAACGGACATCTGTACAAACTTGATTAGCACTCAGGGCATAGGGAGATGATAGTAACAGGGTGTGGGTTTCTTTTTGGGGTGATGAAAATGTTCTATAATTGACTTGACTGATGCTAGTACATATTGGTGAGTGTACTAATGCCCATTAAATTGTACACTTTAAAAATGCATATGCAGGTAACTTACAGACTTTTCCATTTGTGGAGAAAAACAGAGCTGTACAATAGAAAAAATATTTTGAAATGCTTAAAAATAGATTTCTACTCTTCATCCTTACTGATGTATCTTCTGTAGGTTCAGAGGAAAGAAAAATTCTTCCTGTTTCGGCCCTATCTTGTTTTGCTCAAACTAGTTATGCATTTTCTACCTTCCCCGTTTCCTCAAACCACTGAGTTCTGGTTTCTACCATCTTACTACATATGAAACAGTTTGTTAAAATAGCTAATAACTTCCTAGTTTCTCAATCTAATGAATTGTTTTTGGTACTTCTATTTGGTACTCTTATCTTCTATGAAACTGGTCCCCCTTGGCTGGCTTTTAAGACAAATGTTCACAAGCTTCTTTCTTTTCATCCATGGAATTTTGTCCTTGTCATTTATTTCATCTCTCTGGACAAACTCATTCATAGCAAGCTTCATTTCTACTGATGATTCCTAAATCTGTAACTACAGCTTGGCTCATTTACATGAAAACCTGAACTTCTTAACTGCCAACAGATAGATCTCATCTCCTGGCTTTCCTTCGGGAACCTCAAGCAATACTTATTTATAATAGAACTTGCCCTATTCCATTCAGACTTGCCCCTTACTTAGTCAGTTAATGAGACTAGTTGTCAGCCCAGCCAGAAACCCAGTAGCTTCTCTGTTCTACTCTTATTATCCCAATACCCTTCCATATCCAAACGATCAGCAAGTTCTGCCATGGTATTTCCTGAATATCTTTCTAAGGTGTCCTTTTATCTCTAGTTTTCTCTATGGTCTCCTCTCTGTTTTCTTTGCTCATGATCTTGGCCCCTCACCACTGAAGTAATCTTTCTAAAATACAAATCTGATTATGGCATTACTCTACTCAAAACGCTCTAATTACTCCTCAACCTAGTATGCCACACTCAGTATATCTCAAATGGTGCACTACTGACATTTCAAGTAAGACTACTTTTGATTGTTCATTACTGTCTTGCAGCTCTTTTTAGCACCCCTGGCTTCCCAGTACCACTCCACAGCCACTAGGACTCACCACCCAGCATATTAATACTATCCTAGGTTGAGAACAAGTGCATATATGATCTGTCTTCCTGTCTCACCTGCACTTTCCCATCATTTTCTAGAATTACTTGCCACATACATCCCTGCTAGAGCCAGTGTACAATCTTGTCTTTTCTTGAATAAACCACTTTCCCTCGCATACTACTATGCCTTGGCAATGCTCTTTACCTTTATCTGGAAGAGCTTTCTCACAGTTCTCTGTAAAGATAGTTCCTGTTTATAAATGAGTGCTTTCAAGACTCAGCTCAGGCATCAGCTTTTCAGTGAAGCCTTCCCATATCCTTTCAAACAGAGATCGGGCCCCCCAACCTGTGTTTTTATAGCACCTTGAAAACTTCTTTTATAACATCTATTCTATTTTTATTATATATCATGTGGGGTTTTTTTCCTAGCGGAGAGATGGTGAATAACTTAGGGTTAGAGATTGTATTTTGTCCATCTTTATATCTATAACTTTTAGCACAGTGCTTAGCACATGGAAGATGTTCAATGAACTAATGAATTCATCTTTTTTTTGGGACTAAAGAATAAGCTTGAACTTAAAACAAAAAAGTCAGGCAAAGTTGACTAGTTTCCTTCCTCACTACATACCTATATTCCTTCAATCCATATTACAAGAAGACTCCTTTTCTTTTTGGTAGTTCTTTTTTGAGATTTATGCTAAATGTAAACTAGAAAATCAAGATGGTACTGAATACAATAAACCCTAAATTAAAATAAAGGTTTATCTTGAAGCATGACATAAGTCTCAGCAAAACTAAAGAAAGTTGAAGAAAGTTGTTCATGTTTTCTCCCGTATGCACAGAGCCACTGAAACAGTTTTGAATGAAGTTAAAGACAATTAAGCGCTTCCATATTTCAATGCATGTAAAAAAAAACTACCAATCCAGGAAGCTAACATTTAGAACCTGGGTTTTAACCTGCAAGTCTTCTATCTCATAAAAGCATTGGTGAGATATTTTGTGGATAAGTCTTTTTCTGGGGAAATGCCTCATAGGGGTCACTGATCTGCCAAAAAGTTAAAATCTATTTATTCAGTTGAAGGTTTATAAACTAAGAAAGAAAGAACAAATATTCTATGTTTAACTTAGTTCAAAAACTAATTAGAGACAAAAACACTGAGTTCTTATTCGATTCAGTGCATTATCATGAGAATATTTTTCTCTCTTTTTCCATGATCAATGTTACCTCTGTATTTCAATTGAGTTGAAATTTTTGGTAATTCTGTATTTCCCCAAATTCCTACAGAGAGCAAAAATTATTTTTATATCATGGTAACATACATAGGGCAAAAAGATTTTACGCACGTGCATATAGTAGACCAACAACAACATCTTAGCTCTAAGACTCTAAAATGTTTCTGGTGTACTTCAAAATTGAAATTTATTCTAATCTTCTAACATGGTAATGGAAACATAAATGGCAAATTATGGTTCTCTAGAAGTAATTTAAACCTTATAAATTTAGTTTTTACCTGGGGTTGTTTTTTAATGTAGTTACTAAAAATTCATGTAGATCTATGCCAGTTGAATCAGTGTATTCTTGACTGGAATCTAAAAAACAATACAAAAACACAGTGAAAAGTTGTTTTGAATATAAATCCCTTTCCCTTTTACAAGATACACATCTTAAATAAAACGAGATGCCATGAATTGAAAAACATTAATAAAGTAGAAAAAAATTGATGAGGAACTCAGATGACCACAATTTTTCTATTTCCATATAATAAGCAGATACAAGTTTATATAATTGCATGTATATGCATATTCTTTTTAAAAAAACCTCAAATATGCCAGTTTAACTTATTCTAAATTCTTTCCTTTATATACTTGCCAGAATCCTCATTTTCAAAAATGCCTCAAGTGAAAAATTAGAATGATTTATATAATTAACTACATTGATAGCAAATTAAGATAGCTTAGTTCAACTGTGAAGAGAGGTGGAGCAAATAATTTGGAAGTGGATAGAAATTTAGTTCTGAGGGGATATTAATTAGATTTAATCCTTTTCAAAATTTCATGTTTATTTCTTCCTCTAAAATGTAATCATATCCTTATGCTACTTATAATACTGATTAACATAATTGAATTTATAAATTAAAAAAGCACTTTTATAGAAGTACAATGCTAGATAATGGTGAAGCCCTTTAAAATTTATTATGAAAGATAAGCATTCTTGCTTCCAAGAATATTCTTATTGAATCCCGAATATTCAGCCATCAGCTCTTAGTAACGTCATTAAATAATATTACTTTTAGTGGAATCAATATTGAAATGATAGTGATTTCATCATTTCAATGTGAGAGACAAACCAATAAGAAATAAAGTTATCTTCCTCAGTAACTCTTGAATGTGTTGCAGTTTTTTGGCTAAAGTATTGGGTTGGCCAAAAACTCTGTATGGTCTTTTCTGTTACATAAAACACATTTTTCATTTTCACCAATAACTTTGATTTGTATATTTTAAGTATGTTGGCAATCTCCCACATTGTTGACTGTTCTCAATCAATGTCTTGATTTGATCGCCATCAACTTCAACTGGTCTGACCATGGATAGTCCAGTGAGAAAACGATAGCACGAGACTTCTCAAACCACTTTTGACATGTTTGCTTAGTTACAGTACCTTCTCCATATCCACTGCACAAATCTTTTCTTTTCTTTTTTTTATCATCACTGTGTGGTTGCCTCTCACTTGCGCCCCCAACTGGGGGCCTGACGTGCAACCAAGTCATGTGCCCTGACTGGGAATTGAACCAGCAACACTTGGCTCGCAGGCTGACGCTCAATCCACTGAGCCACAGCAGCCAGGGCTGCAAATCTTTTCTTTTTGTGTGTCAGTTGCGGTTTTACCTTTCTTGAAATAATAAAAGCATAATATGTCGAAAATGTTGTACATTTTCTTCCATTTTCAATATTAAACGGCTATACAAAAATTCACCAATTTTGATAAGTTTTTTAAAAAATGCACAATGATATGACTGTTGTCAGAATACATTCTAACAAAATTGTTTTGAATGAAGTTAAAGACAATTAAGCACTACCAGAGCCATCTTATGGAAAAGACCAAATGAACATTTCGGCCAACCCAATATCTTACTGATGTTCCAAACTGTGTTATTCTATTTTGCCCAGGCAAGCAAATATTATATTATCCCTTCAGTCTGTTCTGTATTATTTTTAATATAGATATCCCATATATAGAATTATCTGAGGAGTAAAGGATGGAGTTATCGATAGTGACACAATAATTTTGTTTAAAAAACAAATAAATTGCAGACCTCTTGATAACATTTTTCTGGGTAACTTATCACTGGCTTTTTCCTTTTCTGCTTCATCTTTTGAGGGCTTCTCCTCTTTTTCAAATGATTGTGTTAACTGGGTCTGAATTTTCTCCTGTTGGATGGTAAAACCAGTTATTAAATAAAAACATAAAGTGATTCAGTTAATACCACACATCTATAATTTCTGAGTAACACAAAAGTGTATGGAGAAGAAAAAAAGATTATTTTATCCAATTAGATCCTTCAAAGTAGAATATAACTTAAATTTAGTTTTACCATTTTCTCAAAGTCTAGATAGTACATGTTAAAATGCTAAGTATATCAATGGAAACATATCCTGAAAATTATTCTAGAGAAAATAAATGTTTTCTATAATAGTTTAAAAGCATGTATTTGCAAAACCCCTAGAGAATCAGAATTGGCGTCTTCTTAACCTATTTTTTTTTTATAAAGAAAAATGGAAAGTTGCTTTTACAATAGAATTACACTTAAATGGCTCAGAAGGAGTATGTGTAGTGACAGCACACACCCAAGTGACAAAGCAAATGGGGAAATGACACCTATTTTTGCAATGGAGATGCTAAGCAAAAGTAACTATCATCAATCATGACAACAGGAACGCAAAAGTGTCAACACTTAATAAAAAGTAGTTTTTAAGTATTCACTATAATCTCGTATTTCTTCATTCTTTTGACATGCAAAAAACTCTAAGTACAAAATTTCCAAAACCAAATTTACATGACTTTTATTATTTACTATTTGAGATTTAAATAACACTGTTCTTCCTTCAATTACCAGAAAGTTCAGAAAGATTTCAAACAAGATTGTTTTCCTTCCTGATACATAATAATTTATTGTGAAGTAACCATACTGTATAAGACTGAAAAGGAAAACCAATTCTACATTTTATTTTGAAAACAATGTCATTACATGCAATTTCAGAACCCAGAGGAATTATGGAAAATTAATTCATATTGCCTAAAAAAAGCTTAAATCACATAGCATTGTTTATTCAGGCAAAGTTATAAAGAAAGGAAAAGTAATAAAGAAAGGTAGAATAACTTCCAGACCATTTCTATAAAGATAAAGGTTCAGCTTAGTTATAACCTAAATAAACTGTTGTTTTGTAGTGATGAAAAACGTCAATTACAGTACTTTGCTTCTCTGGGAGGTGGTTGGCGGCAGTGGCAGTAAAAACAGTAAGTCAGTATCTAAGAGGATATAAATTTCAGAATTCTTAAACTTGCAGCCACTAAGATTTCTATTAAACACTCCCCCTCCCCTACATAATTAAAAAAAGAAGTATTTGGCAGAGAAATTAGATCAAATATAGTATTTTTTCCTATAGGGTTGCTGACTGATATCTTCCTCTCTTTTCAATTCTGCTTCCCCTTCCACTTAAATTCAAATTTGTACTCAGAATATAGAGTACAAGCTATGCACTGGCAATTTTCACTAAAATGATGAACTCTTACTCTATGCCCTCTTTTGTCTTGCTTGCCAAACTTTATACATTCATCAACTGGTAAGTTATTTTTCTCATTATGACTAATTTTTAAAAAATTAAATTTATCAGAGTAACACTGATTAATAACATTATATAAATTTCAGGTGTACAACTTTATAATACATCTGTATACACTATTGTGTGCTCACCACCAGAAATCTAGTCTTCTTTAGTCACCTTGTATTTGACCCCCTTTACCCTCTTTGTCCTCACCGCATCCCCTTTACCCTATTAACCACCATTGTTTACTCTATCAATGAGTTTATTTGTAGCTTTTTTGTGAAATGGTATGGTTCTTGTCCTTTTCCATGTGAATTATTTCACTTAGTGTGATATTTTCAAGTCCATCCATGTTGTGTTATGATTCATTTTCTTATCTTTCCTTATTTTTAAATTATTATAAGACAGATATTTAAAAATGAACCTCAGAACTATGTAATATTGGAAGTTTTCTTGACTTACAGCTTCTATTCCTGTTACTCAAGGATAATCTATGAAATCAAGGTTGGAAGATTTCATATTTAGATTGTCACAAAAGGCAGTTTCAATGACTATCAGATTTCATTTCTAAATTCACTTCCTAAAGCTGTACATTATAATTACAGATATTAAACTATTTAATCAAGATGAACTGTATTTAAAATCTAGTAGGTAATGTACTGAGGCCTGTCTTCAGTTGATCCTGAGACCTTGTTTTCATTAGCAAATAAACAAGGCACATTTTAAATGCTAAAGTCCTTATACACAAACTTTTCTGACTATAAATAAGTGACATCTCCATAGGAAGCTGTAATTCCTTTACTCTTCACTTTGTCATTGACATTTATTACTGAGGTCACTTCCCTCTCATGAGCTCTCATCAGACACAAGTAACATCTCTCTATTAATTGCCTCTCAACCTTTTGAATTAGTTTTATTCAAATTAATTCTTCAAAAATCACATTCTGAAGCAAGCATTAGTAGTTGGAAACTGTCTCTAGCATCAAGGATCAGATGCTAGCTCATTTCATGAGAAATAATTTATTTTACTATTCCTATTCAGGTGCAATTTAGTAAACTCAAGACTTGGAAAAAGTAGTGTCTTTTGTTCAGTAAGGGTAAAGTTACGTTATTATCCCAAAAGAAAAAAATTACTGTATCCAAGAGAAATTGAGAATGAATGTATTAAATGGAATAACTGAATTCTGGCATAAGAACCTTATTCATTATTCATATCCTATAAGAGCTTTTTTAATTATAAATGCAAAAATTATTATCTGCAATCAATAGTATATTCATTAATTTACAACATATACTCCTGATATTAATTTTTTTCTCATAAATTTTCATTAGCTAAATTTATGTAGCACTGTAAAAATTTCCCAATATTTTTCAAATAGGTAAAATGTACTGAAAAAAAAGATTACATTAACAGTTTTTCTCAGAAAGAATGTTTTTCTCTATTAACAGTCTAATGAATGCCTGACTCTTCTCATTTTCTCAATCTCCTTGGATTAATTATTCTAAGAGGCTAAGATGGTGTAACAGCTTGAACAACAAAATGAAGAAATGAATTTTTATAAAACATTATACTGTCCTCTGCTCCACCCTGAATAGGTGTATTCTTTACTCTGATTTGTACAAAGAACTTTTTAAAATTGCTGTTTCAAAAACAATTTTGTTACTGTTTTTTTCAGTGTATCATAACTCTTCAGCCTTATCAACAACCATGCATAAGCCAAATTTAACATTTGAAAATTTCCTCAGGCAATAGTTCTTGGTAAAATATTTTGACTGTATTTCTACTTTTTCTTAGAAAGTCTGTTATTTTATTGCTAAAAATATTTATTTTAGAGAATAAATACATATAGCTCTCTTCTATTTATATAGTTAAATTTTAAATAAGAGTCACAAATAAATTTTGAACCCTATGTTTTTGACACCTGAACACATTTGAAAAGGTAGCTCCACTGTCTTGACATGCCAAGGTTGTGGGTTCGATCCCTAGTCAGGGCACACAGAAGAAACCACCAATGAATACATAAATAAGTGGAACAAAAAAATTGATGTGTGTGTCTCTCTCTCTCAAATCAATCAATAAAAAAAAATTTAAAAAAGAAATTGATTTTTAGACATTTTTACTGACAACAAATAATTATCTTAAAAACCTTTTGCTTGCATTTTGGAAACAAAGAAGTGTTGTGCTTTAAAAAAAAGAGAACATATTCTAAATATGTGACAACTATCTTCAGTATGTATAGTTGGCTTTTGAGGGCACCATCTTCTAAATCAAGGCAAAGCCTAAGTCCTTGCTTGAATCAATAAATGTACATTTGTCATTTATATTTTTTTAAAAAGTACACAACTTTATCATGGCCTCCTCCCCACCCCCTTTAGTCATAACTTCTTAAATAAGCAAAAAGTTGTCTCAATTATTTGGAAACTAACTGATGGGATATATGGAACTTTATGTTGCTTTAACTCATAAAAAGTAGAACAAGCCACTAACACCCAAGGTTATCACTAACAAACATTGGTGAAGTGTCCAAAAATATTTAGTATAAAATGTCCAAATATAACATAAAGCAAAGATCAATCCACAGTTGAGATTAACAGAAAAGTAGTCACAGCATTAAAAATACAAACGGCAAACCGAACTGTTTGCTTGAACCTCAGTAGTTCTATATTTTACAGGCATATACAGAAAAGGAATTAGAAGTTTTAGAGAGACATTAGAGTCAAGCTAATATGAGAATTGGCTTCACCATGCATTGAAGTAAAATGATATATCAAGCAGAAGTCTTGGGTAGTCTCCTCTTCACACACAAGCTGTATCTAACAAATTTATAAAGGCCAAAATCAAAAGGGCAAATTTCACCACAATTACACTAAGTGAAAGTACTACTTTACTACTTTTCCAAAATAACTTACAATTAATTCCCTTAAAGCCATATACCTGGTTAATTATATTATCCCTAAGTTTTTCCAGAGAAAAATCGTACTAAATCTTAGATTGACATGACAAGGTTTTCCCCAACTTTTCATGTGTCTCTTGGGTGCAAGTATTATCAAATCAATTCTCTTAGTAAAAACATACATAACACACACACACATGCACACAAAACTTTTATTTAACCTTATGAAAAAATATTCTCCAGGAGGCAGGTTATTCCACCATGTCTTTAAATAATATATATATTTTTTACCTGGTTCTCCTGTGATAGTTCTGCTGTAGGGGGTGGTGGAGATTCTTCACACACTGCAAGGCTCCGAACTAGCTTTAACTTTGAGCTTGACTAAAGAAAAGTATTTAAAATTAACACTACATTTCACAAATCTAGGGTGTGTATCCAAAAGCCCCCTAATTTCTTAAGTCTTTATAGTTTCTCCACGTATAGGCATAGGTGAAATGTGAAAGTTAAATATGTCATTAATTACCCCTAAAACCCTTTGTTAAGAGGGAAAACAAATAATTGCAGTTTTGAAAATTATAGCAACAGCAAGAATGGAAATAATTCCAATTTCGAAACCTAAAGAATGGTGAGAAAGTCATTTTCTCTATAGATAAAGAACCCGTAGAGATATAAAAGCAATGCACAAAAGCGACTAGGCAAGACAAAAACCCCAAATAAAGCAAAATAAGCTTTCTGCCCCAAACAAAATATGATAAAACTAAACTGAATGCAGTGCTGTATGAAAACAAGAATTCATCAAGCATGAAGGACGGCCCTTGGCATGCCAGCACAAAATATTTACTATACCTTAGACCTTTTTCCTGTCTGTCCAAATGACTGCAATGGCCGCTGAATATACAAGAAAGATTTGTATTAAATTTCATACTGAAACAGAAAGTCTTTTCCTTAATTCATAATCCCAAACCACAGAGAAACTAACTGCACAAAGAATAGAAAATGAAGAAATCAAAGTTGATTTCAAGTAAAAAGTATTGATTCCTCCCAAAAGACACCTACAGAAGGCGCTAAAATCCTTCTGTAAATTGGCCTTTTCTGTAAGTGAGCAAATGACCATAATTTGTTAATTGAGCTAAATGGAACTTATAAGGTAACTTCTTAGGTAGTAGCAAAATAAAATATACTTCTTCAATATTTTATAACATATTATACTTCAGGCAAGGTTAAGAGAGAAAAAACCCACAAAAATCCTAAGGAATTTTTAGTAGCTGTGCTCAGCTAAGTTCAAACTTAGTAAGAGAACGTTGCAAATGCACACTCAGAGTACAACCATTTATCTACTGAGCCTTCTCAACAGTGTCTGAAATACAGCACCAGTTTATCAGTCACAGAATCCTGTTTGCCTGGTCTAGAGTAAGGCAATGAAGCAGATATAAATAAAAGAGGTTAAAGTTCCAATACACATGTTCAGCATGATTGTCAAATCATCAATCACATGACTGGGGAACCCACGGAGGCCACTAGCTCTAGTGTGTGATGCCAGGCTTTGGCTTGGGAAAGCAGCTGAAGTTGTCTGTGAACCAGAGCTAGACAGGTTTTAAACATGCTTTCCTTCCTGTAACCTACTTACAATCTCCCTCTTTAGCCCCAACCGCAAATAGTACAAAGTCCAGGTACATATCATTTACACTAATTAAAGCCAGGGGCCTGGTTTGGTACCAAATATAAAATAGATTAAAAAATCCTTAACATGTAGATTAGTATGTTTCATATTTGAAAAAAGTCATGTCATTCCAACATGCAAAAGAGCCTTCCTTGTAGAACCAATAGAAATGAGAACCTGCAGTACTAGTGTGTCCTGTACCCTATTTTGAGACCCAGCTTTTTAAGACAAGAAGCATTGTATTCTTGGGATTTTGACCCTGGGTTATCCATAGTACATACAAATTAGCAATAAACAAACACAAAAGAAAAGTGGAAAAATAATAAAAATAAATTACTTTCCATAAGAAAATGGCTCATATACACACACACATGGCAATGCTGCCTAAGAGTTTCTGCATGGTGGGATTGCCTTCTGTTTCTTCTTTTCACTCCCTAATTTGTTCAAGAAAATTTGTAATCATAACTCATATCCAAAAACAGGATTAAAAGAAGTTATGCTATATAGAGTAAGGACTTAAAGGAAGAAAAAGTGGGAGAAAATCAATAGGATGCTAGCAAAAAGGCGCAGAAGGGAAAAGAATTTGCGACTTACTCTAATTCTCTGCTTCAATTCCTTAAAATTCTAAGTATCAAGGGTAGAAAACTTTCTATTAAAATTTTTTAAAATAAAAGAGATGATTAACTGACATGTAAAAACTGTATTCATATGCAGAGCTGGATTTAAATTTCTGGCATTGCTTATTAGTAGGTAACCCTCATCAAGCTATTTCAGTTTCCTCTTATCTGTATAAAAGTTCATAGTATTCATACTAATTCTCAAGTTTCTTAAAAAGGTTCAATGAAAAGGTAGATTAAATGGCTTTGTAAAAACTAAAGCACTATATAAATCGGTTACTAAAGGTCAGACATCTAGCATGTCAGAAGACCAATGTCCTACTTCTGCTTACTATGAGATTTAACTTTTAAAAAAACTATGAAATGGGGATTTTGTACATCGTTTCAATAGTAAGTTTAGAATTTTCATAGATTTACACATGCATTTAACAAACTCAGTATTGATTCATAAGGAGCCTTGATGAAAATGAAGATTAAAAGAGACATGAGGGATAAAATTATATCAATATGACTTTATTTAACTAATAATGTTCTGAGTTCCTGCTATACATCAGACATTGTGCCAGAAACTGGGGGTATAAAGATGAATTAAGACACAGTCCCTGGTCTCAGGAATCTCGCAGTCCAGGCTCAGAGTTACTAAATGGTCAAATAGAACGCAAGACCTTTAGAACCTTAGCCCAGTGCACTTTACATAACACCTATAAAAACCTTCTTATGGATCAAATACTACTTATGGTAGAGAGAATTCTAAAGATGGCCTCCCAACACTGGTTATTTAATCAAATGCAATCTCAGTGAGGATGAGGAGGGATTTCAAAGATGTAACTGAAGTCCCAAATCAATTGGTCTTAATGAGATACAGAAATAATCGAGGTGTGTCTGACACAATCAAGGGAGTCCTTTAAAAGAGGATCATATCCTTCAGTTGGGAGTACAAGGGCAAGTCAGATACAAAGTGTGAGAAGAACCTCACACACCAATGCTGGCTTGGAAGATGGAGGGGCTGTGTGAGAAGGGCTGCAGGAAGCCTCTAGAAGCACAGAGGCCCTTGACCAACAGTCAGCCAGGAAACATGGACTTCAGACCTACAACTGCAAGGGGCTGAGCTCTGCCAACAACTGGAAGCAGCCCAAAAGCAAATTCTTCCCCAGTCTTCAGATAAGGGCCCAGTCCAGCCAACACCTTTGATTTCAGCCTCGTGAAACCTTAAACAGAATTTACCTGAGCCCAAACTAACTTCTAATCTATAGACCTAATATCTACAACTGAGGTGATAATTGGGTATTGTTTTATGCCGCTAAGTTGGTGGTAATATGCTATGCAGCAATAGAAAACTAATACACTACTATATAAATAAAGTATAAACTGCCGAAGGCATTATTCAGTAAGTCATTATTTCATTTCAAATAGCAAATTACATAATATATCAGAAAACTTACCATCCACACACAGATGCACAGTAAATCAGAGAAGACAAATTGTTTATTAAAGAAAGTAGTCTTTGTTTTATATTTTTGGCATCAATTTAGAAGTTAGATTTGGCTCTAAATAAAAATAAAATTATTTTAAAAATGGATTTTATAATTTAAACCTCATCTTTCACTTTATCCCAAGTTTTTAACATTTTAACCATTTTCAAGTGTACAGGTTAGTGGTATTAAACACATTCATAATGTTGTGCAACCATCACCACTTCCATGAACTCTTTTCATCTTGTAAAACTTAAACTGTACCCATTAAACATAATTCCCATTCTCCTCTCCTCCCCAGCCCCTGGCCACCGCCGTTCTATTTTGTCTCTATGATTTTGACTATGCTAAGTACCTGATGTAAGTCAAATCATATAATATAATACTATGTCTTTTATGGGCTGGCTTATTTCATTTAGCATAATGACCTCAAGGTTTATCCATGTTGTAGCATACTGCAAAATTTCCTTCCTTTTAAAGGACAAATAATATTGAATATTTGAGGGTGAACACTGGGTTGGCCAAAAAGTGTTTAATTTCTTCCATAAAATAAGACATATTTTTCATTTTCATAATCTTATTGATTTGGATATTCTGAGTGTGTTGGCTATCTCCTGTGTGGTATCATGTTGATTGTTCTCAGTTAATATCTCAATTTGATTGCTACTAACTTCATCTGGTCACTAGACCATGGAGCATCATCCAGTGAGAGATCTCCAGCACTAAACTTCACAAACCACTTCTGACATGTTTGATCAGTTACAGCACCTTCTCCATCCACTGCACATATCTTTTATTTATGTATTTTTTTTGTTTCAGTTGGGTTTTTACCTTTCTTGAAATAAAAAAGCATAATATGCTGAAAATGTTGTGTATTTCCTTCCACCTTTAGTAGTTAAAATGTCTACACAAAAATTCACCAACTTTGAGAGTTGTTTTTTAAATGCACACTGATATGACTTCTGTAACAATACAATCTAACAAATTGTTTGAAATGAAGTTAAAGACAACTAAGTGTTACTAGATTCATCTTACCGAAAAAACTAAACTAAATTTTGGGCCAACCCAGTATTACTTAATAATGTTCAATACAATGAAATATCCATTCATCTGTTGAGAAATGCATTTGGGTTGATTCCATGTTTTAGCTGTTGTAAATAACGCTGCTATGAACATAGACGTACAAATATCTCTTCCAGATTTCAGCAAATGTTTTAGCATCTACACGACTCAGGAAAGAAAGTTTGAGTGTATTGTAATATGCGCTGAAACACACAGATGCTGCTTTCGCAGTAGTGAGACCAAATGAGGTTGGGAAAGGTCGTGAGTGAAGCAGCATGGTGCTCTGAAAAAAGCACATGGAGGTAGGGTAGGTCTGAGTCCTGGCCATGCCACTGCTCTCCAGGCGACCTTGGCAATTCATTTCTATGAGTGTAGGTCTCTGGAAAATGGGACAGTTGCTCAGATCAATTTTGAAAACTTTTTAGCTGTGCCTCTGAATTCTATGACTCAAACTCCAAAATAGTCGATCAGTACCTTGGGCTCCTCTTGCCAACTCAGGGTCTTTTTCAGAAGCCATTCATCTAATGGATAACAGAGGGCATCCCTCTCTGGTGCTTTTCTTCCTTCCATGATGGTGGTGGTGGTGATGATGACAACCTCCACAGATGTCCCTGATTTTAAAATGGGACTAGGTATGGCACTAGGTATGGAGCTCACTGATAATCATGCCTCAGACCTTGGTGTTAACTCTTCTTGAAAATGCCACAGTCCCTCTCTGGTAAAAAGTGAACTGGCTCAGTGGCTTTCTCCCCATTTTCTGTGGGGCCAAAATCAGCCTGTCACTGCTCTTTGGCTGTATGTTTCTGTTGTCATGTCATAAGAAGGCCTGTGCTCTTGGAAGATGACCAAGAGGCAAGTGGTCCAGTTTCCCTAATCAATTGATTAGAGTAGCTTCCACAGCTTAATGGTTTTCTTCACCAGTAGTGCTGTTTTTCTTAAGCATCTTAGACCCTGACTGTTCAAAGTACTGCCCCAAAGGCCTGTCCATGGGCAACTGGCATCACCTGGAAGCTTGCTGAGATGCAAAATTTTGGGGGTTTACTCCACACCTCCTTGTCTGTTATGTGGTTTTGCAGTCTTCCCCCTTTGCCCTCCTTAAAGTTGTTAACTTTAAAAGGCTCTGGTAGCTTTGACTCCTTGGCCCCTTCCCTCTTTGATGTGCATTTTGTAGGAAATACCCCTGCGAGGCAGGGGTATCTTGGAGGCGGAGATGGGGACTGAGAAAGCCCTCCTGGGTGGATTCTTTAGTGTCATATCTAAGGAATCATTGCCAAATCCAATGCCATGAAACTTCTTCCCCATGTTTTCTTTAAGACTCATTTTAGCTCTTAAATTTTCTGTTAACTTTTATATGTGGTGGTAGGTAAAGGTCTGACTTCATTCTCTTGCACATGGATATAGTTTCCCCAGCATCATTTGTTGAGAAGATTTGTCCTTTCTCCATAGTCTTGGCAACCTTATAAAAATTCACTTGACCACATATGCATGGTTTTATTTCTGGACTCTCTATTCTACTTCATTGGTCAATATTGTCTGTCTTTATGCTAGCACCACACTGTTTTGCTTACTGTAGCTCTGTGGTTAAGTTTTGAAATCGTACATGTGAGCCCTCCAGTTTTGTTCTTTTTCAACTCTTTTGGCTACTCCAGGTCCCTTGAGATTTCATATAAATTTTAGAGTGGGTTTTTCTACTTCTGCAAAACAAAAAAAAGTCATTTGGACTTTGATAGGGATTTCACTGAATTTGTGAATTTCTTTGGGTAGTACTGAATTTTAACAATATTAAGTCTTCCAATACATGAACATGGGATGTGTTTCCATTTCATTATACAAGTCTTTTACCTCCTTCATTAATTCCTAAGTATTTTGTTCTTTTAGATACTACTAGATGCTATTGTAAATGGTATTGCTTTTGTAATTCTCTTCAGATTGTTCATTGTATAGAAATGCAACGGTTATTTTTGCATGTTGACTCTTTATCCTGCTACTTTATTGAATTCATTTATTAGTTCTAACAGTATTTTTGTTGAACTTCAGGGTTTTCTACACATAAGACTGCCATCTGCAAAAAGAGTTAATTTTACTTCTTCCTTTCTAATTTGGATGTCTTTTATTTCCTTTTCTTGCTTAGTTGCTCTAGATAGAATTTTCACTATTATGCTAAACAGACATGGTGAAAGCAGGCATCCTTTCCTTGTTCTTGTCTTAGAGGAAAAGCTTCCAGTCTCTTATCATTAAAATTAAAAAAAAAAATTATTTACTTAATTTTATTGTTTGTGCTATTACAGTTGTTCCCACTTTTTTTTCCTTTTCCCTCTTCCACCCAGCCCCACTCTTCTGCCCACCCCCCATTATTATTGTTTGTGCGTATGGCTTATGCATAAATGTTCTTTGGCTAATCCCTTCAGTCTTCCATCATTGAGTATGATGTTCAATGTGGATTTTTCATGTACGTCTTTTATTATGTTGAGGTGATTCTCTTCTATTTCTAGCTTTATGAATGTTTTGATCATAAAAGGGTGCTGTTTTCCGAAATGCTTTTTCTGTATCACTTGAGCTCATCAGATTTTTCCCCCCTTTCATTCTCTTAATATGTATTGTATTGATTGTTCTTAATTAATCTTAAACCTCCCTTACATTCTAGAAATAAATCCCACTTGGTCATGGTGTACAGTCCTTTTAATACGGTAAGTATTTTGTTGAAGTTTTTGCCTCACTGTTCATAAGGGATATTGGTTTGTAGTTTTCTAGTACGGTCTTTGTTTGGATTTGGTATCTGCATAATGCTAGCCACAAAGAATGAATTAGGAATTATTTTCTCCTCTTTAATTATTTTGTAAAAGTTTGAAAAGAACTGGTATTTGTTCTTTAAATGTTTGGTAGAATTCACCTGTGAAGCATCAGAGCCACAAATTTCTTCTGTTGGGAGATAAAAAAAAAAAAGATTTAATTTATTTTTTAGAGAGAGGGGAAGACAAGGAGAAAGAGGCGAAAAACATTGGTGCAAGAGAAACGTTGATAGGATGCTTCTTGCATACCCCCAACTGGGGACGTGGCCTGCAACCCAGGCATGTGCCTTGACCAGGGATAGAACTGGCAACTTCTCGGTTCACAGATTGGTGCTCAACCCACTGAGCTACATCAGCCAGGAGGACTGGGTAATTTTTTGATTACTGCTTCAATCTTCTTACTAGTTATGGGTCTATTATCCATTTCTTCATGACTTAGTCTTGGTAGGTTTTGTGCTTCTAGGAATTTGTCCATTTCATCTAGATTACCCAATTTGGGGGCATACGCTTGTTCATTTACCCTCCTATAATCCTTTTTATTTTGGTAGTAATGTCCCCACTTTCATTTCTTATTTTAGTAATGTAAGTCTTCTCTATTATTTCAGTCCATCTAGGTAAAGGTTTGTCACTTTTGTTTATCTTCTTGAAAAACCAACTTTTGGATTCATTGATTTTTCTCTATTGTTTTGCTTTCCACTTTTAACAGAATTTCATTGTCAAAGTAAAAATTTAACAACTTGTTTAAGATATTTACTACTCCAGAAAGATGCTAATTAAATTAGAATTGAGAAGGCTTATGGACAAAGACCCCGATTTATAATTTACATTGTTTGACAATGACATATTGGACAAGAACTAGGCCAATAAATGAGTACAGAATATTAAACATCCTTAATGGAATTTCAGTTAGAAATGGATTATTAATCTATTGTCAGAGCTACTCAGTACTAGTCTGGAGAAAAACTGAGGTTTAATAATAAATGGTTAAGGTGTAATATTACAATACACATAGGCTGTTTTTAAATTTACTGCCCTGCAGATCTCAGAGTAAAGAGAAACAAACATGTTTACTAATTTCAGTATTTTGGTCTTTTGTTTACAATAAAGGAACTTTATAAACAGATTTAAATTTCACTTCAGAATACGAATCTAAAAGAATCCTCAAAACATGATCTCTACCTTAATTGCTACTCCAAACCAGAGAGCTTTACAAATAATAACAAAAGAAACAAAAACTAAATCTATGTAGTCAACTTCATATTAAGGGATCATATATAGGTTTCATTTGCTATTGTTTCTTTGCTTATCTTGTGTCTTTGATCTAATATTTTCAGTAACTTTCTTTGCCTATGTTGGATGTATTTAATGTTTCTTTATGATCAAAGAAAGAAAAACAGAAGTACTGACATCATAAACCATGAGATTTACTGTATTGCTAAGAAATAACAATAACCCTTGAGTTACATTGAGTGGTAGTATAAAAATAACCACCACTTACTATCACTCAACTAAAAGGAAATAAAACTTATTTCAAAAAGAGGATCAACTATCACTGTAATTATTATGAACAAAATAAATTGTAATGGCTGACAACTTTCAACTAAAACCCTTGATAACCTTGAAGAGCTTACAAATTCTCACTATTTTTCAAGGTAACAGTAAGGATTAATAGTAAGTATGTGGGAGAAGATAATGAATTAAAGTGTTATATATCTAGCTAAAGATCAGAAGCAGCGAAAATGACAGAAGGCCAGGCTGATAATTTCTACTGAATAACAAAAGAATCAAGTTTTCTGAGTTGGGATAGCAGAGTTTTTTAAAATTTGAACTCATTAAATATTAATAAAAGACAACAAATGTAAAGCTACAGATAGGGAACTTAATACGAAGAACAAAAACTACTGCACTGCAATTTATGGGAGCTTATTTCAAGAAATAATTTTTACTTATTACCAAAGGAAAAATCTATGTTGCATGACAATAAAGGGACCAATTTGAGGAGCCACATAACAATATGGCCAGTTGTGCTACTGCTAATAATAAATAAAACAATTATGATGATTATAAGCATTATATTATTGATAGCATCTACTATTGTAAGGCTCTAATTATGTACAAGATACATTACATACATCATTTTTGTGTTAAATAAATAGGAAAATAGTTAGGATTTGAATGATTTTATATAGACAGGCTTTTAATCCTTTAAACAAAAACTTAAAAAAAAAAGATTTTATTTGTTTATTTATAGAGAGAGGGGAACGGAAGGAGAAAGAGGAGAGAAACATCAATGTGTGGTTGCCTTTCGTGTGCCCCCTTCTGGGGAGGAACCCGGCCCACAACCCAGGCATGTGCCCTTACTGGGAATCAAACTGGTGAACCTTTGGTTTGCAGGTCAGCGCTCAATCCACTGAGCCACATCAGCCAGAGCTAAACAAAACCTTTTTTTGCATGTTTCATCAATTAAAAAATTTGATCCCCATATATCTCACTGTTGGAGAAGTACAGCCTGCACCCTGAGTTTTTCCAATAACATTATATTGGCATTGCTTTCTTGCCCCTTACTTGCCCTATCCTTCCCTTTTTAAAGAAATGCATTAGAACTTGGGGGAATACAAGATATAAAAGTCTCCTTTTAATTATCAAAGGGCTTATGAGAGAAACTAAGAATATACTAAACACCTACTTCAAATGATTATAAAAATAGAAAATTCACTCATATATATCAGAAGCTGTACATGCATCCTGCACACTGAGCATAATTAACAAAAATCAGTTCTCATATATCCTTCACAACAAGGGTTACCAACACAATTTGGACTGGTCATCCTATTGTTCAATAAATAGTCTAGGGGAGAGGGATCATTGTTTCAACTTTTCCAAAATATGTTTTGAATTGTGTTTATATGCACATACATACAGATGAATACGCCTAGACAAAGTATTTGTTAAGTACAAAGATAAAATTGAAGAAAAAAGGGAAAGTTGAGTTTGAATCTTTAGTAAGTAAAAAGGACACAAGATTCCTAATTTTATATTTCAAATGACAGTACAAATTAACACAAGCAATTTACCTAAATTTAATCTGAGAAATCTATCCCTGAGAAAAATCAAACATCAGAGGCCACAGAAATAAGTTATACCAAAAAAGAAAAAAAAAGAAGGCAGCAATCCTCACTCCACTTACCCTATGGTTAAAGATTAGTAGTAGTCTAACATATTAAATTTTCTCTGGATTTAGAAACCTGATACCTCACCACCTGAATCTTTCAAATACTTAATGATCATAGAAAGTCTAACTTATAATTTAAAATTTGCAAAAGAAATAGTATGTGGCAATAGAAAAGTTGCTAAGGAAAAACCCTTTTCACAATTATTTGGAACCATCCAAGGTAATGTCTAATGTTTGCCGGCCTCTCTCTTGTTTTATGAAATTATTTTTTATGTAAATGCTATTCTTGACACATGAAAGTCATAAGATTTCCTCACAGTATTAAAGAAGCTATGGCAACCTCTCATTTAAAAATGGGTACTTCGCCCTGGCTGGTGTGGCTCAGTGGGTTTTGGGTCACTGGCTGATGGTCACTGGTTCGATTCCCAGTCAGGGAATATGCCTGGGTTGAGGACCAGGTCCCCAGGTGGCAGTGCGCGCGTGGTAGCCAATAGATGTTTCCCTCTCTTTCTCCCTCCCTTCCCCTCTCTCTAAAAATAAATAAAATCTTAAAAAAAATAAGTTTGTCTAAATAAAATACTGAGGGGATGATCAGGAAATTAAGATTTGAAAATGGATGAAATATATGCTTCTTTAGGTAAACATTGCAATTATCCTAAATCATTTGAAATGTTACTATGCTGAAGCAAGACAACACAAATAAGTTATATTCATGCTAGCTGACTTTCAGAATGACAGAAAATAAATAAATATATTGGTTTATTCAAAATTCTTAATAGGAAACCTACATTAATTGGCACACACATCTAAATTTAAAATTAAACTTTTAGGCAGTATCTTAGAGGTACAAAAGGAAGATGAACTACCTAGCAGTATGTCAGAAGAAAAGACATTTCATAATAGTAACTTCATAGTAAGTTAAAAGGTAACTTCAGTTGACTTTATTTTACATCATCTAAGGTAAATTATTTTTCTAGTTTTATCTATTTCCATTTCTAATATCCATTACTTAAATTTCTTCTGTTTAAGTTATTTCAACTCTAACCTCTTGCCAGACACCTGGCATGGAGGCATCTTGAACCTCAAAAAATTCTAAGCAGAGTAAATAGTCCCACATGTGTTAAATTCTTAATAAACATTTGAATAAGCAATGCATACAGCATTCAATGGATTAACATAAATGGAATTCTCATATTCTCTGTTCCTCCTTCCAATCTTTACAGTCACCATGCTATATGGAACATGATGTCAGAGACCACACCCATTTTTTTCTTTAACTACGTTCTTTTTTTGGCATAGGTTTTCAGTAAGTGTTTGGAGAATGCATGAAATTTTCCTGCAATATAAACAACTGGATCACACTACAGTGACCCATCTGATAGCAGTCATCAGAACGTGTTTGTGCTTATACACAAGAGCAACACAACAGACATGGTAGAAAATATAAGAATCCAAATTATTCCCTTGTTGATAAGCAAAACCTGGAAGAGTGAACATCAGGTATAGAAAAGAGACTAAAGGAAAATCTTTTAGTATTTCAATCACAAATGGGATAGAATTGTAGCAGATTTTCTCTGATTCAATCAGGATTCTGGCATGCTGCCATCACTGAGTGTACTGATTGCTGGCATGGCAATGTTTTATTTTAAAAAGTGCTATTATTAAAAAAGACTAGAAAAATATATTATTCTTCCCAATTTCTTAGATAATTATCACTTGACTACACTTAATTGGTGGGGTCTAAACGCTTTTTAATAGGTGTATGAGTTCCTATCATTTTTAATACATTTCTGGCACATAATGGGGGGGGGGCGGGCATTGACTGAATAAATGAAATAACTTCTAAAAGAACCTTCTTTTGGAGGAGGTAAGATGGCGGAGGAGTGAGGAGAGGCTGAGGTTTCAGGCTCCCGAGACTCTTCTGCAGTTTGGGCTAACTGCAGACAGAACATCACAGTGAGCAGCTGGACACTGGCAGGAGTCGAGCCAAGGAACTGCTGGATTAGAGAAAATCCATCTGGGAACAACCTGTTTAGTGAGGATAGAGGAGAAAAAGGGGACGAAACAGGATTCCTGACTGGGGCGGCTGCCCGAGCTGCGGCGGGAAGCACACAAAGGATTTTTGGCGACCACAGGCTGCCCCGGAGAGGAGTCAGGCGGAGAGCAGATCTCTGCCCGCTGGCAGAGACGGGACTCGACCAAGTGGCATTGGCGCTGAAGGACAGGAGACAGTGTGCTGCCGGGCAAGTGAGAAGATAATTCTCCTTTATATTTTTCTCTAGTGGACGATGGAGAGGGGAGGAAAGTTTGGGGGTGGTAGGCCGTTCTGGAGGAGCCCAGGTGCAGAGGCGCGCTCATCCACTCCCTAACCCTACCCTTGGGTCCCGGGGGCGCACATAGGGAAGTGCTCTCACTCACTGGCCCAGGTGCGCGGTGCCTTGAGTCCAGGCGTCCCTCGGACACTCCCCAACGGACATAAGATCAGTGCCCCTACGGGCACAGGGAGGGCCCACTGAACACGCAGAGGACTGTGCACAGACACCCCTAGACAGCTCCCGTGGGCGCAGGGCCCCAGGCCGGAAAGCAGACCACTAGTGCAGGCTCTGTTTGTGCCCGCCCAGACGGGTGAGGGAAGGCGGGCGGCTGCAGCACGGGAACAGCGGGAGGCGGTGACCCACGGACGCTCGCTTCCACTGAGCACAAGTGTCCGGGGCCCGTCCTGAGAGACGAGAGACCAACTCCCGGAGCTCGGCTCAGCGGGACTGAGGGCACGGGGCGGCGCGAGAGCGCGAAAGCACCTCAGCCCGGGGTCAGTGGGCGCCAATCCCGGGGAAAGCTCTCGGGCCGCCCGCGAGTGCAGGGACGCGCGCAGGGGCACCTCAGCGCGAACGCGGAACCGCCGCAGCCCAGCGACAGCAGGAGCCAATCCCGGGGAAAGCGCTCGGGCCGCCCGCGTGGGCAGGGACGCCCGCAGGGACACCTCGGCGCGAACGGGGAACCACCGCGGCCCGGCAGCAGTGGGCTCCAACAGCGGGGCAAACTCTTGGGCCGCCCGAGCGCGCAGGGGCTCGCGTGCAAGGGCTCAAGCGCAAGGGCACCTCAACTGGCTCCAGCGGGCAGCAAGGGAGCGCGCAGTGCCGGCAACCGCGGGCGCGCACCATAGCGGCAACCGGGGGCGCACACCAGTCCTGCAAAAAACAAGAACCTCTGACCTGCCACACTAGACCAGCTGCGGACCCAGAAAAAGAAGGTAACACACCAAGGCTAAAACGGAGTAAAAACATCGCTTTTTTTTTTTTTTTCCAAATTTTTTCTCCCAAATTTTTTCTCCCTTGTTCTATCTTTCTTCTTATTTATTTCTTTTCTTTCCTTCTTTCTTTATTCTTTTCCTGGGGTTTTTTGGGGGGGTTTTTTGGGGGTGTTTTTGGGGGGATATATATATATTTTTTTTTCAATTTTTTTTCTCTCTTTTTTCTTAATTTCTTTCTTCTTTATTCTTTCTTTTCTATCTTTCTTTGTTCCTTTCTTTCTTACCTTTTGGGGTTTTTTTGGGGGGGGTTGTGGTAAATTTTTTATTTTCTTCTCTTTCTCTCTTCTTTTCTTTCTTCTATTTTCTTGGGGATCTTTTTGGGGGGTGTTTTTCCTTCACCTCTTCCAATAATAACAAACTTTATCTCTAACGTGTTGCATATAACCTCTCCTTCTCATCCTTTCTCTTTAATCGTTGTTTATTCGTTTGTGTGTCTAGCTTAGCCCCCCTATCACTCTAAATAATATAATTACTATATAAATCCAAATACAATACAATCCCACTTTCTTACTGTAATATGTATTTTTCTATCCTTTTCTTCTATTTTTATTAACATACAATGTAAATATTACTAACTGCCTTGCACAGTCTCAAATATTATTAATCTATCACCCCCTCTATCAAAAATTATATTTTTCCTCCCCCAAAACAACTCTTATCTATTCTTCTTGTAGTATAAAAGCTCAAATCTCTTTACATTTATATTAATACGGGCTAGTTGGCTAACGATAGCAGGATAGAGTGGGGGATACTTTTTGAGGGTGTGGGTCTCCTGCCTGGGCTGTGTGTTTATGTCTTTAACAGCATATCCACAAAAGAACTCAAGACAAAGCGGATAGAGTGATTCTCAACCAACTAGCCAGAAGGAAGATCCTATCAAAGAACATCTGAAATATAACCGAACAGCATAAACAAACGACATAAAGGGTAACTCAAGAACATCAGGCTCAGGATATCAAAGAGACTGCACCACTGAAACTCCCAGACCTTCGATAAAGAATATTACACCACAAAGGAGGGAAGTCAAAGCAGACTACCCCCCCCACCAAAAAAAAAAAAAAAAAAAACCCCAATAAATAAATAAATAAATAAAAACAAAAAGAATCCAACATGGTAAGACGCAAAAATAACCCCTCAATGAAAAGAAAAGAGGAATCCTCAGAAAGAGAGATAGATGAAATAGACATAGCCCAAATGTCAGACATGGAATTCAAAACAATGGTGGTAAAGAAGCTCAATATACTTGACATCCTTAAAATCAACTATGACAACCTTCAAGGAAGTTACCACCAGCTCCAAGAAAATTACAGGGAACTTGCAGAGAACTACACCAGCATAAAAAAAGACATAGAAATTGTTAACAAGAACCAGGAAGAACTTAAGAATACAATCTCTGAACTGAAAAACACAGTAGAATCAGTCAAAAGCAGACTAAATGAAGCTGAGGATCGGATTAGTGAGTTAGAAGATAATGTAGAGAAAAACTCCCAGACAATACAGCAAAATGAAAAACGATTGAAAAAATATGAACAAGATGTAAGGGAATTACAGGATAGCATTAGAAAAAATAATTTAAGAATCATCGGAATACGAGAGGAAGAAGAAAAGGAACATGGAATTGAAAATCTGATAGGAGAAATAGTGACAGAAAATTTTCCGAACCTGATGAGAGAAAAAGCTATGCAAGTCCAAGAAGCACTGAGAGTTCCAATCAAGAGGAACCCCCAAAAACCCACTCCAAGGCACATCATAGTTAAAATGGCAACATTCCAAGACAAAGAGAGAATCCTAAAAGCAGCAAGAGAAAAGCAGCAAATAACATACAAGGGAGCTCCGATAAGGCTATCAACTGATTTCTCAACAGAAACATTACAAGCCAGAAGGGAATGGTCAAAAATATTTCAAGCAATGAAAAACAAAGGCCTACAACCAAGAATACTCTACCCAGCAAGACTCTCATTCAAAATAGAAGGTGAAATAAGGAGTTTCTCAGACAAAGGAAGACTGAAAGAATACATCTCCACCAAACCAGCATTGCAAGAGATGCTAAAGGGAGTGTTCTAAGAAAAAAGAAGGAAAAAACAAGAGAGGAGAGGAACAGAGGTACAAAGGGAAATGAATAAATACACGTCAATAATAACCTTAAATGTAAATGGATTAAATGCTCCCATTAAAAGACATAGGGTAACGGAATGGATAAGAAAACAGGATCCACATATTTGCTGTCTACAAGAAACACACCTGAAAACAAAAGATTTACACAGACTGAAAGTAAAGGGATATAAAAAAATATTCCAAGCAAACGGACCGGAAAAAAAAGCCGGGGTAGCAGTTCTCATATCACACAAAATGGATTTCAAAGCAAGGACAATAAAAAGAGACAAAGAAGGACATTTCATAATACTTAAAGGAACAATCCATCAAGAAGATATGACTTTGATAAACATATATGCACCCAACATAGGAGCATCCAAATACATAAAGCAAATACTAGAAGACCACAAAAAGGATATCAACAACAACACACTCATAGTAGGGGACTTCAACACTCCATTATCAACAATAGACAGATCATCAAAGCAAAGAAACACCAAGGATATACAGGCATTGAACAACACACTAAACCACATGGATCTAACTGATATATATAGAACTTTTCACCCCAAAGAAGCAAAATATACATTCTTTTCAAGTGCACATGGGACATTTTCAAAGATAGACCACATGATAGGTCACAAAACAAGCCTCAACAAATTCAAGAAAATTGAAATCATATCAAGCATCTTTTCAGATCACAATGCCTTGAAACTAGAAATCAACCTCAGAAAAAAAAATCAAAGACACCCAAACTCATGGAGATTGAATAACATGCTATTAAATAATGAATGGGTTAATAATGACATCAAAGAAGAAATCAAGAAATTTTTAGAAACTAATGATAATGAGCACACAACAACCCAAAATCTGTGGGACACAGCAAAAGCAGTCCTGAGAGGGAAGTTTATAGCAATACAGGCATATCTGAAAAGGCTAGAAGAATCTCAAATAAAAAACCTAACCACAATGCTACAAGAACTAGAACAACAATGACAAACAAAGCCTAGGGCAAGAAGAAGGAATGAAATCATCAAGATCAGAGCAGAACTAAATGACACAGAGACTAAACAAACAATCCAAAAGATCAACAAAACTAGGAGCTGGTTCTTCGAAAAAATCAACAAAATCGACAAGCCTCTAGCCAGTCTAATCAAGAAAAAAAGAGAGAAGACACAAATAAACAAAATCAGAAATGAAAGAGGAGAAATCACGACTGATACCTCAGAAATACAAATGATAGTTAGAAATTACTTCAGACAACTGTATGACAAGAAATTTGACAACCTAGAAGAAATGGACAAATTTCTAGAAACATACAACCTTCCAAAACTGAATCAAGAAGAAGTGGAAAGTCTCAACAAACCAATAACAAAAAAGGAAATTGAAACAGTAATCCAAAATCTCCCAGCACACAAAAGCCCTGGACCGGATGGCTTCACAGGCGAATTCTACAAAACATTCAGGGAAGAACTAACTCCTATCCTCCTCAAACTGTTCCAAAAAATCCAAGAAGAGGGGAAAATCCCAAACTCTTTCTATGAAGCCAGTATTATCCTAATCCCCAAACCAGGTCAAGACACAACAAAGAAAGAAAACTATAGGCCAATATCACTGATGAACATCGATGCTAAAATCCTCAATAAAATATTGGCAAACAGGATCCAGCAATACATCCAAAAGATCATACATCATGATCAAGTGGGCTTCATTCCAGGGATGCAAGGATGGTTTAATATTCACAAATCAATAAATATAATACATCACCTAAACAGAATGAAAGACAAAAATCACATGATCATTTCAATAGATGCAGAAAAAGCATTTGATAAAGTACAACACCCATTTATGATGAAAACACTCAACAAAATGGGAATAAAGGGAGCATATCTTAACATAATTAAGGCTATATATGAGAAGCCTGAGGCCAACATCATACTCAATGGACAAAAACTGAAAGCATTCCCCCTGAACTCAGGAACTAGACAAGGTTGTCCACTCTCTCCACTCCTTTTCAACATAGTGTTGGAAGTCCTAGCCACAGCAATCAGACAAGAAAAAGAAATAAAAGGCATCCAATTTGGGAAAGAGGAAGTAAAACTTTCATTATATGCAGATGACATGATAGTATACCTAGAAAATCCTATAAACTCCACTAAAAGACTACTCGATATAATAAGTGAATTTGGCAAAATCGCAGGGTACAAAATAAATATACAGAAATCTAAGGCATTTCTGTACACCAACAATAAAATAGCAGAGACAGAGACAAAAAAGAAAATACCATTTACTATAGCAACAGGAAAAATAAAGTACCTAGGAGTAAACTTAACCAAAGAGATAAAAGACCTGTACTCTGAAAATTACATAACATTGAAGAAAGAAATTAAGGAAGAAACAAATAAATGGAAGCAAATACCATGTTCTTGGATGGGAAGAATCAACATCATCAAAATGGCCATACTACAAAAAGCAATTTACAGATTCAATGCAATCCCTATTAAAATACCAATGACATATTTCACAGACCTAGAACAAATACTCCATAAATTCATATGGAACCAAAAAAGACCCCGAATAGCAAAAGCAATCTTGAGACAGAAGAACACAGCAGGAGGAATCACGACACCAGATATCAAACAATACTACAAAGCCACTGTGATCAAAACAGTATGGTACTGGCATAAGAACAGACATATAGATCAATGGAACAGAATAGAGAGTCCAGAAATAAACCCAGGCCTCTATGGTCAACTAATCTTTGATAAAGGAGGAAGGAACATAAAATGGAGTGAGAAGAGCCTCTTTAACAAATGGTGCTGGGAGAACTGGATAGGGACCTGCAAAAAAATGAAACTAGACCACCAACTTACACCACACACAAGAATAAACTCAAGATGGATCAAAGACTTAAATGTAAGCCGTGACACCATAAAAGTCCTAGAGGAAAACATAGGCAAGAAAATATCAGACATCTCACGTAACAATCTCTTCACGGATACATCTCCTAAAGCAAGAGAAATAAAGGAAAAAATAAATAAATGGGATTACATCAAACTGAAGAGTTTCTGCTCAGCAAAAGAAAACATCAGCAAGATGAAAAGGAAACCAACCATATGGGAAAACATATTTGCCAATGACATCACAGACAGGGGACTGATTTCCAAAATATATAAAGAGCTGATATGACTCAACATCAAGAAAACAAACAACCCAATTAAAAAATGGGCAAGGGACCTGAACAAACACTTCTCCGAAGAGGACATACAGAAGGTCCATAGACACATGAAAAAATGCTCAACATCATTAGCCATCAAATAAAAACCACAATGAGATACCACTTTACACCTGTCAGAATGGCCATCATCAACAAATCAACAAGCAACAAGTGCTGGCGAGGATGTGGAGAAACGGGAACCCTACTGCACTGTTGGTGGGAATGCAGACTGGTGCAGCCACTATGGAAAAAGTATGGTATTTCCTCAAAAGATTAAAAATGGAACTGCCTTTTGAACCAGCAACTCCAATACTAGGATTATACCTGAAGAATCTTGAAACACCAATTCAAAAGAACTTATGCATGCCTATGTTCATTGCAGCACTGTTTACAATAGCTAAGTGCTGGAAACAACCTAAGTGCCCATCTGTAGATGAGTGGATCAAAAAACTGTGGTACATTTACACAATGGAATACTATGCAGCAGAAAGAAAGAAGGAACTCCTGCCATTTGCAACAACATGGATGGAACTAGAGAGAATTATGCTTAGTGAAATAAGTCAGGCAAAGAAAGAAAAATACCATATGATATCACCTAATACAGGAAACTAAAGAACAACACAAACAAAGGAACTAAATAGAACAAAGAGCAGAATAGCAGTCAATAGGGGGGAGGGGAGAGGGAGAGAAGTGGGATAAGGGAAGGGTTTAGTCAAAGAACCTGTATAAAAGACTCATGGACATGGACAACGGGGAGGGATATGATTGCGGGAGAGGGGGTGGGTTGGGTGGGGGAGAGAAATTAGGGGAAAAGGGGACAACTGTAATTGAAAAACCAAAATTAAAAAAATATATATATAAAAAAAAATAAAAGAACCTTCTTTATTTATCATAAAAAAATGAAGGTATAATTTTTGGCATGTAGCCCTCAAGGTCTGTAGGATATAGAATAAATGAAGAATATTTTCTCCAGAAGTAGAATTCTTTATTTATAGGATTAAACTAAAACAGAAGTGTTAAACAGTATTTTAAGATAACTTTTTGTGGTAGGTTGAAGGTCTTTCCTATTGACAGGCACAGTCTAATTTCCCTTCCTTTCAATCTGGGCTGGCTTTGACATGTATCATCAAAAGACAGAAGACAACTGTGGAAGTGACATTCTGGGACCTCTGAGCCTAGTCAAAAGATACTTGCAGCTTTGCTTGGCTCTTTTAACATTCTTCTAGGACCCCTGAGTCACCATAATAAGTCTGACTACCCTGGGGTCTACATGCTGGAAGGACTATCGGTAGGTACTCCCAGTTTCAACCAGTCCACATTCCAGCCATTGGCACAAAAGTGCCAGATGTGTGAGTAAAACAGTTTTGGACCTTCCAGGCCAGCCCATCTGCCAGTTAAGTATTAGTGAGGGCCTCCTTTTGACTCCTTGTGCACTCAGCCAGACCTTGTTCCATTTTCCAACTCATAAATCATGGGATATTAAAAAATAAAATGCAATAGTTTTAACAAATTTTTTAAAAAAATTGTTAGCTCTTTGTTTTATGGTAATTTGTTATAGAGTTAAGACATAACTGGAACACTTAGAACTAAATACTGAGTACTACTTGAAACAATTTTTACCTATCTTGAATCTGTTGACCAACCTCTCAACTATGCCTGGAATGAAAAGCTTTCTCAGTAGTTAGTTCTAAGTCATCATATATGTGTAGCACCAAAAGTCTTAAGTGAATTTTTTTTTTCCTCTTCAATCTTTTTTTAGTCACGGTTGATTTCTTCCCCTGAAGGCTGTTTTTGCCAACAGAACTTCTTTAAGTTTCCATCTCTTTGTTTTTCTATCCTGTAAGACCTCTTAGGTTATATTCTAAACTCTCATGATACTGTTAAGATACAGAATGAAATGAAAATTAAAAAGCCAGTAAAAAAAGTATTGGCCACTATTAATGAAAAGAATTGTACTGTTTCATACAAGCAAATCAAAGAGCTAGCCTCAATAAGCTAATCCAGATGGTTCAAAAAACAGCTGATAAGCATGTCCCAATGGGTCAACTTATCCTTTAAGGAGTCTGAAAGTGAGCTTTGTATGAAGAGGTTAATTACATACTGAATATTGAGTATTTGTAGCCAGAGGGAAAATCCTATTTACCTGAAAATCAATATTGTTGTCAATACAATGTTCATTCTTCTCTGCCATAATCTTCCCATAGTTCTCTGATTTGGTAAGATTTTCAACTCTGGTTGTATCTTTCACTTCTGCCTCCAAATCCTTCATTGTTTCAGTTTCATTTTTTACATTAATAGTATCAGACATCCTCATCAGCAAAGGTTATTTTAGAATTCTACAGGGAACCTGAAGCCTTAGTAAAAAAGAAAAAAAATTTAATTTAGTCTGAAACATTTCTTGCATTCAGTTACCACACAATAATATCCGATACTTTCCATGTTCCAGAAATAATGTTGAGTATACCCAAATCTAAAAAGATAAAAACAAGCTAAGAAAGCAACTAGAACAGGTACAGAATCATAGATACTGAGACCATATGGAGCGTTATCAGTGGGCAGGGGGAAAGGGAAGAATGGGAGAAAAAGTGCAGGGATCAAGAAGTGTAACTCGTAGATACAAAATAGACAGGGAGATGTTAAGAAGGGTAAAGTAAATGAAGAAGCCAAAGAACCTATATGCATGATCCATGGACATGAACTAAGGGAGAGGGGAATTGCTGGAGGGAAGGGGGATACCAGGCAGAGGGAGACAAAGGGCAAAAAAAAAGGGGACAACTGTAATAGCATAATCAATAAAATATACTTAAAAAAATAATTTTGCATATACCCAGATAGAAGCAAAATTTCTGCTTTCAAGGAGAATACAGCCTAGTGGCAAATAAATTCATTAAAAAAAAATCATAATACAATGTGGTAAGAACTATAGTAAGGGTATGAGGTGATTTCGATGCACAGACCACTTGTGAAAATTCTTAAGAAACTTTAAAGAATAAGCCAAATTGAGATGGGAGGCAATGGCTGGAGTATTATAAATGTATATTTAGACCATATTAGAATATTTTTCTCTATAGGGATATTATGAGTATCCCGTGAGAAAAATATTTTCCTATCATAGCTTTTATTTAGAGTCCTGAAATCCCAAGTTGCTTAAATTACCCTGCAACTCCAAAAGGAAATAATTTAAAAAATAAATAGCAACATTCTATACAAAACTCAGTTGTGTATTTGGATTAATAACTGTTTGGCATTATGAATCAAGCATTTAAAATTTCTCCTATGTTATTTAATGTCAAACAATACATATTACCAGATGGTCTGGTATATGAACTCCGTAAGATGCTAATATTATTTCATGCTTTTAGTGAGTTAAAAGAAACACTGGAGACTTTACATTGAATATCAAAGAAATGTCTCAGAGATATAGCTGTCATTTTAGAAAATGTGAAGAGCAGAACTGAAGTAAACAACTTTTTCTTTCTGGCTTTATAATCATATCCAAATTCACAGTGTATGACACAATGATCTGACACAAGTATATATCACTGAGTGATTACCACAGTCCATCAACTCACATAATTATAATTTTTTGGGGGGGTGAGAACAAGAAAAACTTATTTTGAAGTGTGTCGAAAAAATTAAGATAAACTGATAGCTAGATTGAGGAATGGATTTAGGCAGACAGGTACAGATTTAAGTAAGTATTATAAAATGTTATGGTAGAATCTAGGAGTGGTTATATGGCTGCTCACTATAAAATTCTTTCCATTTTTCTGTATTTCGGAAAATTTCATAATAAAATCTTGAGGAGGGGGATACATCTGAAAAGTTTTAGACAAGAGAGAGAAATAAATCTTAAAGTCACAGGTAGACTCAACTAAATAAAGAACATGTCTTCTTAGATTTTATTCTGTACCAAGGTTAACTGTTCATTCTCAAAGCAAGTTACTAAGGAGAAAAGGGTAACTTAAAATACCCTAGCTCTTAGTTTTTTTACATGTAATATTTTTTTTAAAAAAAGGAATGTGCTTTTCTTAAGTGGCAAGCGAGGTTACCTGGTGGATCCTACGGATTTTGGATTGTGGTATTTCACAAAAATAAAATAAAATAATCCAAGGTTCTTTATCACAGTTGTAGGCCAGGATGTCAATTGTACTGAACCATCTGGAATCTGGCAGGAGGAGTCCCATGTCCTTGTCACCACTGTAGATTCCTGGACTGGAATCGACTGTCGTGGATCAAATATACCATATCTTTCAGTGGCCTAAAAATAAAATAAAAGAAAACATTTAAACAAAACAGTGAACTGAAATGGAACACCGTACAATAAATTGAAAATTAAAGATATTACTGTCAGTTATTTAATTTTGTCCTAAACAACAGTCAGAACATTTAGTTTCAACTAATTCTGAAATGTATTGCTTTTGTGAGCCTAAATAAGTCACTGAGACCACCTAGAGAGTCTAGCAATAAAAGCAAAAGGGACAAAGCAGGTAACTAACATATAATAGAAACCTAGTATGTGGTCAGTATTGCAAGAGAGATATTATCATCACTTCAGATATGGAAAAAATAAGGTTTGCCTGAGATCACAACCAGTACCACGTGACTGCAAGAACTATGATTTTTAGAGTTTTCACTCAGAGCCACAACATCTTAGAATTAAGAGAAGACTGTAATTTTGAATAATAATCACGTTCAAGATTTTTAAAAGAACAAAAGGCCATTTAACATTTCAAAAGAAACTCACATTGTCTGTTAAAAGCAAATGTTTCTAAAGAATGAAATGACTATTTTTAAAGACATCTAAAAGATCAATGCCAATAGTCTCTGTCATCTGCTTTTTTTCATGTCCAATTTTCACTCGAGTGTAAAGCTCAGTATACAATAGTGATTTGAAATTTGTATAGCTTACAAAGTGGTCATGAAAAGTCCAGCATCCATCTGTCACTGTACAAAGTTAATGTGATATCACTGACTGTATTCCCTGTCCTGGGCTTTACATCCCCATGACTTACTTATGTTATAAACATGTTTGTATCTCTTGATCCCTTTTACCTTTTTGCCCATCCCCCCAACACCCAATCCTCTGGCAACTACCAGTTTTTCTGTATCTATGATTCTGCTTTAGTTTTTAGATTCCACATATAAGTGAAATGATAGAGTATTTGTCTTTCTCTAACTTATTTCACTTGGCATAATAGCCTGTAGGTCTATGCACACACACACACACACACACACACACGTTTATTCTTGTATTATTATTTATTAGTTGTTGTATTATTTTCCATATGACAACTGTAAACATACTTTTGCCCCACCCTGCATATATGAAGTCTGTCCAAAAGGTATCCAGCCACATAATATGGAAAATAGAGACAATTATTGAAGAACCTACAAGATAAAAAAGAAACACTGTACACAGGACAATGACATCTCAGTCCCCTTCAACGTAGGCACCTTGGGACCTCACACAGTTCTCCCAATCTTCATCTGCTGCCCCGTCGTATTTTCCTGAATTTCACTGACGGTCTGAAATCTCTTTCCTCTCAAAGGTGATTTTAGTTTTGGAAAAACAAGAAGTTGCAGGATGCCAGAACTAGGCTGTAGCGGGGCTGAGTCACCTGGGCGATTTGACGTTTCAACAAAATACTCTGCACAAGACAGGAGGCGTGAGTGAGCACACTGTTGGGATGAAGCTGCCCATCACCAGTTGCCTATAGCTGCGGCCTTCTGGATAATCTGAATAGTTTCTGTGGAGGAATGTTCAAGCTTAATGCAAAACTTGATGCAGATTTTTTGCTATACTCAGTCATTCTGAATGTGACGGCCACACAGTACACATGCTCACTCAATGGTGTCTACCACCCCCACTGACTAGTACAGTGAAGTCATCATTGTTCAAGCATGTACATTCCAGTCCACTCTCCTTGGCTGCCAGCTTGCACTGATGTCACACAAACCATTTCTGTTATATTAACAATGGCTGGACTTTCCCCAGCCAGACCTTGTATATCCACTTCTTTATCCATTCATCTATTGATGAACAACTAGGCTGCTTCCATATCTTGGCTACTGTGCACAATGCAACAGTGAACGTAGGGGTGCATTTTTCTTTTCAAATTAGTGTTTAGTTTTCTTCAGATAAGCACACAGAAGTGGAACTGCTAGGTCCTTTTTATAGCCTTTGTTTTAGATTGTTTGTCTTAAACTGATGAACAAAATGGATACATGAAACAGCCGTGATAATTGTCAGAAGAGAGTGGGACTGGGGGGGACTGGATGAAAGAGGGTGAAGGGTTTAAACAAAAAAACTGTGTGTGTGTGTGTGTGTATGCACACAGACATAGACAACAGTGACAGTGTGGTAATAGCCAGAAGGAAAGGGGGATGAGGGTAGGTGGAAGGGGAACGGGGGTGGGGGGGATGGACATGGAAAGAGACTTTGCTTGAGGCAATGGGCGCACGATGCAGTGTGAAAATGTTTTATTGAGCTGTACACTTGAAACCTGTATGGTTTTGTGAACCAATGTCAACTAACAAATTTAATTTAAAAAATAGTCTATTTTGTCTGATATAAGTATTGCTATCCCAGCTTTTTTTTCTGTTTCCATTTTCATGAAATATCTTTTTCCATCCCTTTACTTCCAGTTTGCGGGCATCTTTAAATCTGAAGTCTCATGTAGGCAGCATATATAAGGGTCTTATTTTTTATACATTCTGTTCTGTCATTTGAATGGAGCACTTAGTCCATTTACATTTAAAGTAATTTTTTATTTTATTTTTTCTCACCATGTATTCCCCCATACCTTCTTCACCTTCATCCCCCCTGCAATCTAAAGTAATTATTGATAGTTATGTACTTATTGCCATTTTAATGGTTTTCATACTAAATTTATAAGTGGTTGGTCTACCATCTTCACTATATGTTTGCTTTCATTAGTGAGATATTTTTCTTTATTAAATTCTCAGTTATTTATTTTTAGAGAGGGGAAGGGAGGGAAAAAGAGGGACACCAGTTGCCTCTAATGCCCCCAAAGAGGACCTGGCCCGCAACCCAGACATGTGCCCTCACTGGGAATCAAACTGGCAACCTTTTGGTTTGTGAGATGATGCCCAACCCACTGAACCACACAAGTCACGGCTAGTGAGATTTTTTTCTTTCATATATTTTCCCTATTCCACTTAAAGAATTCCCTTTAATGTTTCTTGTAATGCTGATTTAGTGGTGATGAACTCCTTTAGCTTTTGCTTGTCTGGGAAAATATTGATGTCCCCTCAATTCTGAATGATAACCTTGCTGGGTAGTCTTGGTTGCAGGTTTTCCCCTTTCATCATGTTTAATTATGACACTCCACTTTGGCCTGCATAGTTTCTGTTGAAAAATCAGGTGATAGTCTTATGGGCATGCCCTTATATGTAACTAGTTGTTTTTCTACTGTGGCGTTTAAGATGCTCTCTCTTTAACTGTGTCTTGGTGTGGTTTTCTTAGGGTTCATCTTGTTTGGGACCTTCTATGCTTCCTGAACCTTGATGTTAGTTTCCTCTGCCAGGTTATGAAAGTTTTCAGCCATTATTTATTCAAGTAGGTTTTCCATTCCTCTCTCTCTTTTCTCTTTCTGGGACCCCCCCCAAATTCAAATGTTAGTATGCTTGATGTTATCCCAGAGATCTCTTATGCTATGCTCATTCTTCTTAGTTCTTTCTCTCTTTGATTTTCCAATTGGGTGATTTCCAATATCCTGTCTTTCTGATTGCTAACTCATTCTTCTGTGCCATCTAATCTGCTATTGATTCCCTCCAGTGTATTTTTTCATTTTAGTTGTTAAATTCTTGAGCTTTGATAGGTTTTTTAATAATTTTTATCTCTGTTTAAGTTCTCACTGAGCTTATCCACTTGCTGGCAGAATTTAATGAGCACCTTTATGACTATCACTTTGAACTCTTTTATCTAGTAGACAGCTTACCTTCATTTAAGTTAGTTCTTTTTCTGGGGTTTTGCCTTTTTTTTTTTCCCCTTTGGAACATACCTTTTTTCTCCTCATTTGCTTTCGTTTCCATGTATTAGGTTAGTTACATCTCCTGGTCTTGAAAAAAGTGAAAGTTGCCTTATTTAGAAGGTATTCTGTGGGACCTAGTTGTGGCATCCAACCTTGTCACCAAAGCCAGGTGCTCCAGAGGTGTTCCCTGGGTGAACTAGTGTGAACTCCTTTTGTGGTTGGGCCACAACTTCCATGGACACACTGGCAGGCAAGGTGGGTTCCTAGTAACAACTGTTGAGTGCTCATCGGTGTGGCTGGATCCAAGGCCCAGCCCTAACTGTTGCAGACACTGCTGTATGCTGGTGCTGACTGGGGCTGCCCACTAGGTGTGGCAGAGCAGGAGCTGCTTTGGAGGGGTACCAATCTATGTGAGTACTCAGGGAAATGCTAGGGTTGGCTGAACAGTGTTCGTAAGGTTAATGGAGAGTGTCAGAAATGGTGCCTGCTAGCATCAGACCAGCTAGGTGGAAGGAGAGAAAAGAAAGGGGGAAATTGGCCTCTACTAGTGCTTCTGACTCCCAACAGATTCTTGTCCTTCTAGCACATACCTATAATTAGTCAGTATATAACCTTCATGTATGACCTATGTGATTTTCAAACTGCTGCCTTTGTTCTAAGACTCAGAAAGAACGCAACCTTGGTGTCCTACATCCCTTGAGCTTTCCTAGACATAAGGCCCACTGGTTTTCAAAACGAGAGGGTAGGAGCGCTTCTCTTCCTGGTGCAGGTTCCCACTCTTGGGCCGAAACCCTTCAATCTTCAGGGGAGACCTCTGTGGTTGTGATATCTCTCCCACTTGTGAGTCACCACATAGGGAGTGGGGGAGGGGATGTGGATAACTAGACTTAGCTTCTATCTCTCCTACTTGTTTTAACGTGGCTTTTTCTTTATATCCGTAGATGTAGAATATCCATTCTGCTAGTTTTCAGGTTGCCCTGGCTGGTTTAGCTCAGTGGATTGAGCGTCGGCCTGCGAGCTAAGTGTCGCTGGTTCGATCTTCCAGTCAGGGTACATCAGAGAAGGAAAACTCTGACTCCAAAAAACCTCCGCTGCCTTGCGGCATACCTCTTCAGGGGAAAGGCTAAGGGAGTAAACCCCGACAGAAAATCCGGAGCCGGAGTCCCTAAGGCGGTTTGATGTTGTGATCAACACCGGCAACTCCTGCGGCGCACCTGAAGCCAAGCTGTATTGACTCCGTCTTTCCCTTGGACCCTTCAGCTGCGAAGAGAGGGGGGGTCTGCTGCATGGGCAACAGCAGAGCCTCCATATCACCCTGCCCAGGCTCTGTAGCTTCAGCGTCATCGCAAGATGTCGATTCAACACGGGAGGAGACAGATACCATGTCACTCCCGAGTCGGACTGCACAGCCATTCTCGGCGGTGCAGATGGACTCTTGAGAAGCTACACCATCGTCTCTCGAGACGGACGGCTGCCGACGACGACGACAAGTTTTCAGGTCATTCTCAGAGATAGCTGTTCTACATATAGTTGTAGTCTTGTTGTCGATGAGAGGAGGTGAGGTCAGGATCTTCTTACTTCACCATCTTGAACTTGAAGCCAGGAACCTTGCTCTTCAATGCCAATTTAGCTTGTCAATGAAATACCATTCCTTGTGGTTGGTACACTGTCTCTGCAACAATTGTGCAATGTTACCTGTTTCTTATTTATCTATTTTTAGAGAGGGGGAGGGAGGCAGAAAGAGAGAGAGAGAGAGAGAAACATTGATGCAAGAGAGAAAAATCAATCAGTTGCCTCTTGCATATGCCCTGAACGGGGACCAAACCCACAACCCAGGCATGTGTCCTAACTAGGAGTCAAACCAGCAATCTTCCACTTTGCAGGATGATGCCCAACCAACTGAGCCACACCAGTCAGGGCCAGTGTCATCTGCTTTTCCAGTCAGTGTGTGTGTATATATATATTATATATATATATATATAATATATATATATATACATATCCTCACCTGAGGACATTATTTCATTGCTTTTAGAGAGAGAGGAAGAAAAAAACATCCATGTGAGAGAGAAACATCGACTGCTTGCCTCCTGTATGCTCCCTGACCCAGAATTGAACCCACAGCATTTCGGTGTAAGGTACGATGCTCCAACCAACTGAGCCATACTGGCCAGGGCTCATTTTACATTTTTTGGTGCAAGTGAGTACATCATAGCAAATAAACAACTTTAAAAATCCTATGTAGCTCCTCTATCTTCCTTTGACAATTTTGTTGTCTATAAACAGAATAGCACAGTTTCAAGGTAAAAGAAATAATAATAAGATCTAAGCACCAGGAGATATAATTCTAATAGTGCCAAGTATGCATCATAGAACAATTCACATCTTATGTTAACTTCAAAAACTATTTTGAAATATCCTCACTCAGAACCGTGATAAAGCTCCACATTAGGTTTTACATCTCACTTGCACTGTGTTTGACTAAGGGATAATAAAAAGCGAGGTATCAGAAACAAATGTCAAAGTTATTTTTTAACTGACATTGTTATCTCAATCGGCCCAAGGTTACTAGGCCACTAAATAAAACGACTTGGTGTTTTGTTTGTTTTGTTTTTATTTATTTTTTATTTTTTAAAAGTATGTTTTATTGATTTTGCTGTTACAGTTGTCCCAATTTCCCTTTCCTCTGCTCCCTTCCACCCTGTAGACCCCCTCCCTCCAGTTGTCCCCCCCTTTTAGTCCATGTCCATTGGTTGTGTATATAGTTCTTCTCAGCCTCTGCCTGTCTATTCCGTTCCCTCCTACTATGCTTCTTAATTCCTCTACCATCTCCCTGCCTCTCTCCCTTCCCCCTCCCTGCTGACCTCCCCCCAATATGCTCCCCATACCTATAGTTCTTTTTCCACTCTCGTTGCCTATTTAGTTTGCCTTTGTTTCGATTCCCTAGCTTCTGTTGTTGGTTCTCGTGATGCAGTTTTCATTTTAATGTTCATAGTTTTGATTCTCCTTCTTCTAAACCAGTCCCTTTAACATCTCATATAATAGTGGTTTGGATCTAATGAACTCCTTCAGTTTTATTTTGTTCTGAAAGCACTTTCTCTGCCCTTCTATTCTGAATGACAGTTTCACTGGATAGAGTATTCATGGCTGTAGGTTTTTGATTTTCATTAATTTGAATATTTCTTGCCAGTCCCTTCTTGCCTGCAGGGTCTCCTTTGAGAAATCAGCTGATGATCTAATTGGGACCCCTTTGTACATAATTCTTTTCTTCTCTCTCGCTGCTTTTAAGATTCTCTCTTTATCTTTAATTTTTTAAATTTGATTATAATGTGCCTTGGAGTGGTTCTCCCTAGGTCCAGTTTTTCTGGAACTCTCTGTGTTTCCTGGACCTGTAGGTCTATTTCCTTCCCCAAGTTCGGGAAGTTCTGCTTCATTATTTTTTCACATACTTTTTCAATTTCTAGTTCTTCTTCACCCTCTGGCAATCCTATAATCCGAATGTTTGATCTTTTATAGCTGTCCCAGAGGTTTCTGATCCTCTCCTCACTTTCCTTATTTTTTGTTTCCTCTTTCTGCACTGGTTGACTGTTCCTTCCCTATGTTCCGGTTTGTTGATTTGATCTCTGGATTTTATTTCCTCACCACTTGTCTCGAATGTGTTTTTGTTTGTTTCAGTATGAGTGGTTTTCATTCCTTCCCTGTCTTGTTCCAAATCTTTTGTTAATTCTGTAAGCCACCTTATAACTATAGCTCTGAACTGAGCCTCTGAAAAGTTTCCTATTTGTTCATCTGTCAGGTTCCTCATCTGCTGCCTGGTGAGCTGCGTCACTGGGATTTCAATTGTTATCTGCTTCATTTTGACAGATTTGTGTTTTGCTTTGCTTCCTGGGCAGGCTGTGGGGGGCGGAACTCCGTGTACTCGTCACTACCTGGAGACCAGTGGCGGTCCGCAAGCTTTTTCACTGTGCTGTGGTGCTTTGTGTGGGGGCAGGGGTCCTAGATGGATTCCGGCCATTATTCTCTGCTGGGAGACCGGATCCATCCCCCCGCCCTCTGGGCCTCTCCGTCCAAGGCAATGCGGGGGCTGCCTTTCCCAGCGTTGGGGTCGCAAGCTTCCGGGACTCAACTGCAGCCTGGATTGCTCCCCCTGCTGCTATCCCTGCTGCTACCACAAACAGCGCCGCCCGACCTTCTGTTACGGTTCCGATATCGCCCCTCCAACTCATCTGCACAAGCACCACTGGTTTATAGCTTCATACGTTGGGCTTCCATGTAGTTTTATTTTCTGGAATTTCTGGTTATCTTTTGTTTTGAGGTAGTTGTATTCCTTTCTAGTTGTAGAGGGAGACCGAGCATGTCTGTCTAAGCCTCCATCTTGGCCCTGTTTTTGTTTTTAAAGTCACCAAGAGAAAAGAGTGAAGAAACAAAATGGAGCCACTCTAGTTAAGCTGCTAAATTACAAATATCAAGCAGGCCGAGACAGGAAAAAAATGATTCTATTTTTGTTTTAACTAGCCTAGCAACTTGAACTTCTAAACTTGTCAGTAGTGTATCAATGCCTGAAGATTTATATATATATATAAACCCTACAGATAACCCTCTGAAGAACTTAGGAAAGAATGTTCATGTGTCCAGACAATCTGACAAATATTTTCCAGACCGCCAGACATCTGAAGATTACATCTCAGACGAATCCAGAGGCTAAAAATGCAGAACTGATTCTTCTCAAGAATGTACATTTTTACTCTAAGAATTATCTCTGCCATTTACTTCTGGCCAAAGCCACCTGACACTTTGTAATGGGCTGACAACCAAACACAAAGAATAAAAAATTACTTCAATATAATTTTTCCTCATTTTAACTTTTTCTCTCATAAAATTATAGACACAACATGGCAGCATTTACTAAGCAGCAAAATTTTTGTTCTTTGTAAAGTGATTGTGATTTAATCAAGAATTCTTAAATCTGAAGTTCTAAACAGGAAGGTTGTGATCCATTTAAGAAATCAATAATGCACAGGCTAAGGCAATAACTGCAAGGGGTAATGCGGAAAAGACACAATGTGAAAAGGTGAGCTCCCAGAATTCCAGGAGGATGAGGAGATCCTTTTAGGACCCCAAGGTCCTAAGGAGCCCGAAGGAGCCTTAGAGACCACCTAGTCCAATCTTATAATTTACCATGCAAGTTATTAATATCCAGACATCAAATAATCTGTACAAAGTAGTATGACCAATATATATGGACAATACTTGCTAATATGTCATATGACTTGACAACAAACAAAATGTATGAATGATTTTGAACAAAAATGACCCGATATTGATTAGAAGGAAGCAATGGTATAATAGAGAGATCAAGTGCGCTAGCATTAGACCTGAGTTTGAATCCTAGTTCAGCCAGTTAAGACTTTGGTAAATCATCTACTCCGTCTGAGCTATAATTTTACGACACATAAAATAGAAAAAAAAAAAAAAGCATCTTTAGCTCCTAACTTTGTCTGGAGGATGGAATGGTTTATGCACCCATCACAGCCTCTCTACCAGATTGTTCACTTGGAAAATGTTAGCTCTCTTCCATGGTCAGAATTATTCTAGGCCTGTATTGGCTGAGGCCTAGTTTACTGTGTCCTGGCTGCACCCTGCTGATTGATAGGAGTTCTGCCATGGGTGCAGAGAGGCTTTGCATGCCTCAAGTTTTCTTATGCATATGTACCCTACAAAGATCAATAGAGGAGAATGAACACTCAAGTTTGTGTAAATGTGTGTATGTTATGGAGTGGCTCATGCTTGCCTGAGTGCATAACCCCAAGGGACACATTTTTAGCCTTTTATTTCAACATTTAAAATTCACACAAACTTTGTATTCTTCTCCTAATAATTAATGTATTTTAAATAAAAATCTTTGTCCTCTCTAAACCTTCAAGTAAAAAGAGATACTCCAACCTTTTTTACCCACTAAAACAAAAAAACCTTTATCTTGGAACAAAGCCTACACTTTTGAGGCTACCTAATGCTGTGTGGGCATGTGGGTTATCAAGTAAAGAAAGTCACACGATAGGCATGGCACATAATGTGTCTGCCACAACATTTAGAAGATAATTAAACTCACCACCCTAAAATTAATAAATAGATATATAGTAAGTGAAAGTTACTAAGAAAGTTATATGAATTTGGTAAGTTTCTATAATATACAACTTAGAGGAAAAAAAATGAACAAAATTTTGGCATTTACTAAGTGCATTTACTAAGGTAGATACTGAGATGTACCTACTCTTAATTGATATTTAAAAATTGAATTTCTCAGAATGTTTCAACCTGAAAGAGATGGATATATGTACTCAAAATTCATATTCAACTTTGAAAAAACTTCCTTCCAATCACTAACCTGTTATTTATTAGTAACAAGTCAGAGATTTGATTACATGCGATTTCTATGCCACTAGGTACCCAACAAAAGAGAAATGCCACAGGAATATATTTATAATAAAATCAGAAGCATATGCCCAAAAAGGCTGGTAAAATTAAGGATCATAACCTAAAAAAAGTAGAACTATGAAAGTACTATGAAATACAGGAAATATTTTTATAATTATTGGGTGAGAGAGTCCTTCCCAAGCATGACATGAAAATCTAGAAATTATCAAAGGAAAATATTAACAAAACTTACAATGAAGTTTTAATATTTAAAATAAAATATAACAGATTAAAAGGCAAATGATATAATAAAAATATTTCTAACACAAAAGAACCAAACTCTCTAAAGCGGTTCTTATAAATAAAGGGGAAAAAAGAGAGAAATGGGGAATAGGCAATTTACAAAAGAAATACAAAAAATAATACTAACACTGTATACAGCTTGTCATGTGGCAGGGACTGCTGTAATATCTTTCATTATTAATTCACTTAAAGACAACAATTCTAAAAATTAGGCCCTATAGTTACCCCTGTTTTACAGATTAGGAAACTAAGGTAGAGAAAAATTAAGTGATTTGTCCCACAGCTAGTAAGTGTAGGAATCAGGACATATTACAGGGCAGATAGGTGCTCCATTCCAGGCTCTTACCTACAGCACTATACCACCTTTTATATGTACCAAGAAGAGTGACAATTTGGGAGTATAAAGCACCTTTATTTCAAAAATATTTATAACATGCAGTATCTCCTTATCACTGTGTTCAAGACAGAAAGTAAACTTATCCTTTTCACATGGATAGGTGCTACACACTATTCTTTGTACAGAGGAAGATAGCATTATTAACTTCATATTAATGATCAGTAGGGCTAATCACTACTGAACTATCAGAACTTCCAGGTAACTGTGCAGTTTCTCTTCAATCTCCCTCTGTCTTGTGATCTCAAGCACCAAACTATGTAAATCTGGCTGGCAATAATGATTCAGTTTGTGGCTAAGGAGCACTGTGAAGCCTCATAGTTTACGAATGATAAATATGCATAGCTAAGTACTTTCCTCAAGGTGACAAAGCAGGGAAGAATTAGAATCAACATTTGGAAATGCAGACCAGTATATAGAGTATATGAATGAGGAGTTTCTCTAGTGAAAATTTCAGATAGAATTTTCAGCAACAAAAACGCAGTACTGATATTGCTAAATCAAAGGATCACTTCATTATGCCTAGGGCCTAATTTTTGGTACTACAGCACAAAAGAATTGAAAAGTTAAGACAACTAAAAAATAAATACCCTAATTTCATACAATGAAACCCTATTTACTTTAGGTTAACAAAATATCAAAAAATCATTTAAATTTTTTTGTGGTTAAGAAATCTGGATCCTACAGGTAGAAATAAAGTACTCTTCACATGAATGTTGAGGGATAAAAAAAGAAGAGTTACATTATTGAAGTTATCTGAATAGAATTTGGCAAAGATACTGCGTTATTCTTCCCTTATGACTACCTGATTATTCAATGTCACTTCCGCCCAACACACATCAGTTTCTCCTAAAGTTATGATACAACCAATTGAACAAAGGCCTCTAGCGAAAGGCAAGGAAAACTGTTTATGCTTTATTTAGAAATAGTGGAACTTCATATTCTCAATCATTTGTCAGTTACTTAAACAAGAATACAAGCACTGACATTTGAAAATGCTAAATGTCTATGTGATTTAGATACAGTTACTGTCATACCCCAGAGAACAATACCTGTATAGCCGCAATATTAGCTATATTTGAAAGGAGTAAAAGAGAAAGAACTACCATGGCCTGAAATAGTTTTTTGTTAAATCCAAAAGAAGAGGTTAATAATGACATTTATAAACAAATAACACAAAATAATTTTAAAAGGATATTTAAAGAGAGAGGAAGACTTTTTTGGTAAGTTGAAGAATGGGAGAATATAAAATTTTCATGGAGCCCTGGTGAGACTATGAGACAAATTACTTTTAGGGAAAATGTTATACGAAGTGGTAAGGTTTTATACAAATGTGTTGCATTCTAAGTGGAGAAATGGGGATGATAGAAAAGAGAAGCCCATTTAAGAAAAATAGAGCATGTGAACTGGGGATGAAGACAAAAAAAATTGATAATATCAAGAGTTAGCAAGGGCGTGGGGCATGGGAACTCTCAAACACTTAAGTTCATTTTAGTAAACAATTAGTGATATTGAATGAAGTTTAAATTCTTCAAGTCCTAGGGCCTAATATTTCCACTTCTGGACCTACACACTAAAGAGACTCGCGTGCATGAGGAGATGTACAAAAATATTCACAGCATTGTTTTATTTAAAAGCAAATGGTGACTTCCGGCCAAGATGGAGGCTTAGACGGACACGCTAGGTCTCCCTCTACAACTAGAGAGGAATACAACTACTTCAAAACAAAGGATAACTAGAAATTCCAGAAAATAAAACTACACGGAAGTCCAACATATGAAGTTATAAACCAGCGGTGCCATTTGGGCAGGTAAGAGTTAAAGAGGGCAGTGCTGTTTGCGGTCGCACCTGGAGCGGCAGCGAGGAATCCCGGCTGCGCAAGCCCCTGGCGGTGCACGACTCCGGCGCTGGGGAGAGCGGCCGCCGCATCGCCTGGAACAGTGAGGCCCAGGGGGGCGGGAGGACGGATCCCGGTCTCCTAGCTGAATAACTGTGTGAATCCATCTTGGACCCCTGCCCCCAAAGAAAGCACCACAGGGCTACGAAATAGGTCGCGGACAGGCAGGCGCCAGTCGCTGATTTATGACGCGTACACAGGCACTGCCCCCGACAGCCGGCCCAAGAAAACAAAACGCATCTGTCAAAATGAGGCAGACAACTATAGAGATCCTGGTGAAACAACTCACCAGGCAGCAGATAGAGAACCTGACAGATGAACAGATAAGAAACCTGTCAGAGGCTCAGTTCTGGGCCATTGTTATCAGGTGGCTTACAGAATTCACAAAAGAGCAGGAAAAAGATAAGAAAGAAGCGAAAAAATTTCATAACGAAAGGAACAAAACCGCATACGAGATAGAAGGTGAGAAAAAATCCAGAGTTCATTTCAACAAACTGGAATATGGAGAAGGAACAAGCAGTCAACCAATGCAGCGAGAGGAAATGGGAAGCAACAATGAGAGGATCAGAAACCTCTGGGACAGCTATAAAAGGCCCAACATAAGAATCATTGGTTTGCCAGAGAATGAGGAAGATGAACTAGAACTTGAAAAATTGAGTGAAAATATAATAAAGGAGAACTTCCCAGACTTGGGGAAGGGAATAGACTTGCAGGTCCAGGAAGCAAGGAGAGTTCCCAAGAGACTGGACCCAGGGAGAACCACTCCAAGACACATTATAATCAAAATGTCAAAAATTAAAGATAAAGAGAGAATCTTAAAAGCAGCAAGAGAAAAGAAAAGAATTATGTACAAAGGGGTCCCAATTAGACTATCAGCTGACTTCTCAAGGGAGACCCTACAGGCAAGAAGGGACTGGCAAGAAATATTCAAAGTAATGAAAATCCAAAACCTACAACCACGAATACTCTATCCAGCGAAATTGTCATTCAGAATAGAAGGACAGAGAAAGTGTTTCCAGGACAAAATAAAACTGAAAGAGTTCATTAGATCCAAACCACTGTTATATGAGATGTTAAAGGGACTGGTTTAAAAAAACAGAAGCTAGGGAGATGAAACAAAGGCAAACTAAATAGGCAACGAGAGTGGAAAAGGAACTGTGGGTACGGGAAGCATATTGGGGGGAGGTCAACAGGGAGGGGGAATGGGGAAAGGGAGGGAGATGATATAGGAATTGGGGATCAAGGTAGGAGGGAATGGAATAGACGGAGAGAGGTTGGGAGGAACTGTATGCACAACTAATGGACATAATCTAAAAGGGGGGGGACAACTGGAGGGAGGGGGCCACCGGGTGGAGGGGAGCAGAGGGAAGGGAAATTGGCACAAATGTAATATTTTAATCAATAAAACACATTAAATCTGAAAAAAAAAACCAACGAAAAAAAAAAAAAGCAAATGGTAAAGAACAAATGTCTATCAATAGAAAAAATGATTAAGCATAACTATGGTATACTCACATTGCAAAATGAAAATGAAAAACTAAAGCTGTATTAAAAAGTCTCCAAAAGAATGTTAGAATGTTTAATAAAAAAGCAGAATGATCTCCACAATACAATACAACTTGTGTAAAAATTTACAAACCACACAAGCCTGGATAGGAAGGGCACATACCTATTTCATATTAGTAATCATCTCTAGAGAGGGAAAGGAAAAGTTTTAGGTGAGCTAAAAAAGGGACTTCAATGATGGCTTATTTTATTGCTTAAAAAAAAGGGTCTCCTGTAAACACAAGAAAAGGTCAGCATCTGCTAATTCTGAGTAGTAAGTACCGAATGTTACAAAGTTCCTTTTCCTGGTCTTGCTATTTTTCATTAATGTTCTAAAAACAAACAACAGGAAAATAGCATCAAAGGGTGGCTATATTTGAAGTTAAGATTAGAAGTTTAATCTTCATCTTATGGGGGATGTGAAAGCCCAAATAATAGAGGAACTATTTTAAGAGAGGCTATGGAGAATTATTTTAGCTACAATATAGATAAACTCAGTTCTAGTAGTAAAATGTTATGAGAGTTTTAATGAAAACCTGACTAGAGTTTAGACAAAGGATTAAGAAGTGAAGGCTGAAAGGGAAAGAGATTTCTTTTGTTTTTAAAGACTTTATTTATACTTAAGAGAGAGGGGAAGGGAAGAAGAAAGGGAAAGAAACATCAATGTGTGAGAGAAACATTGGCTGGCTGCCTCTCACACACGCCCCGATTGGGGACCAAATCTGCAACCCAGGCATGTGTCCTGACCGGGAATTGAACCAATGACTTTTCACTTTGCGGTATGATGCCCTACCAACTGAGCCACACCAGTCAGGGCAAAAAGAGATTTTATTCATTCTGATCTTTTGATTAGAACCTATGAGCTAAGCACTGCTCTAAATGTTTAGGATATAGCAGTGAACCAGGCAGACAGGATCTCAGTACTTAAGGTGCTTATATCCTACTGCAGACCAAATAAACAGGACAATCACTGATTATGATATGTACTTTAAAAGTAATAATTTAATAGCAAACCTAATTAGCTACTTATTATTTGCAAAGCACTATTTCCAATGCTTTAACTGTATTAATCCTCATAAGACCCCTACCAGCTAGGTGCTCTTATTATTCCCATTTTACAAAAGAGGAAACTGAGGCACAGAAAGATTAAACACCTTGGCCAAGATTACAAAAATAGTAACTGGCAGATTTAGGATTTGCATTTAGGTAGTCTGGATCAGGGCCCTTGCTATTTAAGCCACTACCTATAGATGAGGTCTGTCTGAAAAAAGTCCAGCCATTGTTAATATAACAAGAATGGTTTGTGTGACATTGATGTAACCTGGCAGCCAAGGAGAGTGAACTGGAATGTGCATGTGTGAACAATGACAACTTCACTGTACTAGTCAGTGCGGGTGGCAGAGGCCATTGTGTGAGCATGTGTACTGTGTGGCCGTCACATTCAAAATGACTGGATGAGTAATGAATCTGCATCAAGTTTTGCATTAAGCTTGAACATTCCTCCACAGAAACTATTCAGATTATCCAGAAGGCCGCAGCTATGGGCAACTGGTGATCGGCAGCTTCATCATGACAATGCACCCACTCACACATCACGTCCTGTGCAGAATTTTTTGTGAAATGTCAAATCACCCAGGTGACTCAGTCCCGCTACAGCCCAGGTTTGGCGCCCTGAGACTTCTGCCTTTTCCCAAAACTAAAATCACCTTGGAAAGGGAAGAGATTTCATACTGTCGATGAAATTCAGGAAAATATGATGCGGCAGCTGATGGCGACTGGGAGAACTGCTTGAGGTTCCAAAGTGCTTACTTTGAAGGGGACTATGTACAATGTTTCTTTTATCTTGTATCTTCTTCAATAAATGTCTCTATTTTACTTTTACATGGCTGGACACCCTCTAGATAGACCTCATATACTGCCATTAGAAATGAATAGGTTAATGTAACAGAAAGTAACTAATTGGGTTTAAGCTAACTAGACACAGGAGTGGTCTGGGATAACTGGGCTGTGATAGCTGGAATAGTTATGACATGACACAATGATGCTGTAGGTGGGGCTTGCTACTCATTCGCCTAAGAAATACATGAGGAGGGAAAAGAGAATTTGGTGCAGAATAATCCCAGTTTTGTAAACAGTAATTTTAAGGTGACTTCAGGAAACTCAGTTGGAGAAATCTAACAGAATTCGATGAACTGGAGTTAAGGAGAGAAGGCAGGGCTGATGCTTTTCTTTGGGTAAAATCACTATATAGATGGAAGCTTTGAAATATCAACATAGATGAAGTTGCCTAGGAGTCACTGGGTAAGAAAAGTAGTCTTAAGATAAAATCCTAGGGAACACCGAGCCCTTGAAATGAGTAGGGAGGTGGAGGACCAAATTTGACAACAAGGATAGCAAGAGATGCAAAACCGGGGAAAGACAGTCAGGATAGACCAAGAGAAGAAGCCAGCAGAGAAAAGAGGGAGACAGAGAGCCTTGAGGTTTAAGAGGGAAAAGGATAAGGATGAGAAGAAATATCTGAGGAGGGAAGAAAGGAGAAAACAGGGACAGAAGCACAAGTGCAAGGATAAGCCTTTAAAATGTTTATTACTCTCAGAAACTAAAGGCAATGTGGCAGTAAATGGAACAAATTCATATCTAACAAACTCTTTTCATATTTTATTTTACCCAGAATATTATCTGCTAGAAGTGAGGAAGCTGAGATGGTTGTGGGGCTTGGGGAGAACTGTGGCTGAGGATAAACACTACAGTGAGTCTCTCGGGGAGGCTCATTAAGGGTGACACCAACATCCAAGACTGTTTAGACTAAGTCCTTTGGGGGACGTTTGTACATTAAAAGACTGGGGGTTTCTGCAGTTCTTTCACTGAGGTCAGTGAAATGGTAATAGTAATTTAAATGAGACAGCTCAGGTACAATTTGGCTACAGAACAGGCTAAATGTCCTTCCACAGCCATCTCCAGATCTGACTTCACATCACTGTGTGCTACTGTGTTTAAAAAGCATAATAACAGAAAATAAAAATGTAAAAAGCTGGAAATTAGAAATCCTGAAGTACTAAAAGACTCTCTATATATCTTTATGTAGCAGGGGTCCTAGTTGAAGCCAAAGCAGAAGCTAAACAAAGTGTTTTCATTAGAGAACCAAAGCAGAGGAGAAGTGGAAAACACGTAGCTCATGGTGTCCAGGCAATCAAGCTCAGCACAGAAAATTGTAGTCATTATGGTACCCTGAAGACTAATGATGTTGTAACTCTAAGAGACAGAACCTTTGGCAGGGATGTGAGCAAATTTATGGCAAGCACTAGCCAAAAGTGGCAGTGGGCCAGAGAAGGATGAAACTGGAAGAACATGAAAGGGCTGTTCATGAGCTCACAGGAGAGACCCTGGAGAATTCTGGGGTAACTTGGTGAGATTCTTAAGGCATTTATCTAATGACAGATGAAGAAAAGAAACAATGCAAAAAGTCAGAACCATTAATATAACTCTATACCTGAAGTCATTATTAATTACCTCCTAATATAGTGCTAGTGAGGGTAAAATGAATTTTTCCTTAATTATAAACCTATCATAGTCTCAAATTATATTGGGAGCTCCCTATGTATGTGTTAAATGCAAGATTAAAATAAATCAGGTTGTAGTAAGATCTCTTGGCACATACAAAATATGTTTTAATGACTACATGAAAGAAAAAAAAGATGGTCTTACCATTGAATATGCTTTGGGAAATAAAGAACATTCAAGTTTAGATTCCTGGAGACTAGGCACAGATAATGGGAATGTGACATAACTCAACATAATGGGCATGTACGAAGACAGAATATATATTTTTCACATTGGGTTTGAATTGATTATAATTAATTCTTTAAACAGTATATTTATCTACTTAGGGGTCCTTTTGAGCTATGAAACCTGCTATAGGGAACTGGTTAAGAGAAACACCTATTTATTCTATTGACCTCAAAGTTACCTTTTAAAACTAGAAAAATAAAACATTTCCTTCATATAGAACACAAAAGGCACTATCAATAGTTAGAGAATAAGATTTTGTGTAAGAAGGAACTTGGCTGGCCTCTGTCCCTGGTTCCTGGTAGGGAGCTTCTAAATCCTTGGAATTTGTGGAGTGATGGGAGTGTCTCTTGTTATTATTTTATTGAGGTGAATCATGGTGGGCCTCTACATTTTTATATTGAGATGACACAGGATGGGGACTCGCAGCATCAGAAATACTAACCATGTGAGTAGAAAGTTGGGGCGTTAGCTATGTACTATCAGCATGACCTCTGTGAAGGGAAACAGCACAGGAGACTGGATTCAATTTCATGGTAAATAATTCAATCAATCATGCTTACCTAACAAAACCCCAACAAAAACTGTGAATGCTGAAGCTTGGGTGAGCTTCCCTGGACAGCGATATTCTGCATATTGTCACATACCACTGTAACAAACACATTCTAACTCTACAGGGAGAAGACAATGGAAGCTTTTGATTTGAGACCTTCCCAGACCTTGCCCTATGTGTTTCTCCTTTTGGCTTGTGTGATTTGTATCCGTTATAATAAAACTGTAGTGATAGGTACAGAACTTTCCTGAGTTTTCTCTAAGTTCTAGTGACTTATGAAACATGAGTGGGTAATGGGAACCTTTTAATCTGTAGCCAGCTGGCCTGAAGGGAGGACTACATCCTCAACCTGTGAAATATGGCCTAACTCCGGGCTAATTGGTGTCAGAAGTCATTGAAGTTACCAATATTTTGCATAGTCTAGTCTCATACATTATACTTTTTTTTCAATTATAGTTTATATTCAATATTATTTTTAGTTTCGGGTGTACAACATAGTGGTTAGACAATCATCATATACTTTACAAAGTGTTCCTCCCAATATCTCCAGTACCCACCTGGCACCATACACAGTTATTACAATATTACTAATTATATTTCCTATGCTGTACTTTACATCCCCATGACTATTTCTTAACTACCAATTTGTACTTCCTAATCCCTTTATCCTTTTTTTAACCCTCACCCGAGAATATGTGTATTGATTTTAGAGAGAGAGGAAGAGGGGGAGGGAGAGAGAGAAATATTGATGCGAGAAACAATGGCTGGTTGGTTCCCATACATGCCCTGACCAGGGATTGAACCTACAATCCCTGGCTGGGAATCGAATCCGCAAGCTTTTGGTGTATAGGATGATGTTCCGACCAACTGAGCGCCAGCTGGCCAGGGCCTCTTCATCTTTTCTCACCTAGTTCTTCAAACTCTCTCCCCTCTGGCAACCAACTACCAGTCTGTCCTGTGTCTATGAGTCTTTCAATTCCATTTGTTGGTTTATTTTGTTCTTTAGATTCCATGTATAAGTGAAATCATATGATATTTGTCTTTCTCTGACTTATTTAACTTAGCATAATATCATACATTACATTCTTTACTAATGTATTTTGTGCTAAGGCTCACAGCATAATATCTATAGTTAATAGTTCATGGATAAAAGTGAACATCATAACCCCAGTTCCTTTATTCAGTCATTCCTAATGCCAATAATGAGAAGGCAAATGCTTTACACAGACTGTGGCACGTGCTAGGCCATCTTATAAGAAGCCTTCAGTCTCTACTGGTTTTTCACTAGACTCCTATGTATTCTCTTCTTCAAAATTATTTTTCACTTCATTTTTTCCTCTGTATTACTATTATAACTAAGTAAATTTATCTCTGTGTACTTTTTATTCATGACATGTATTTTATTCTTATCAAATGATAACAATGAAAACCCTTAAAAGTATTAAGCTCTGTCATAGAAGACTCTTAGCAAAACTCATACTGGACTCCTACACATTTATCTAAGCCACCCAAAGGTTCTTTGATGGCTTAATGTGTTTCATCAACATGTGAAACTTCATATTCTCTAGCATTTGAATCAGTAGATCTAACATGACCCATTTCCTTCTATGACAAAAATCTGTTCCTTTTGTAGGATTTTAACTTAGGTTACAATGGACAGACATTCTGTTTTAAAACTAGTAATGTGACACCCTTTATTTCTTGAATCGCCAACTTCGTTCTTTCTAACAAAGGATCACAACTGCTTTTTAAGAAAGCACATAGGGATTATATTCAGGCAAAATGGCTCAAAAATGTTTAATTTTTCCTTTCAGTCAGGGATCATTCTGCGGTTGGTAAAAAGAGCTTAAAAATAGCGTGAGGTAAAACAGGTGCTGTCTTTCAGCTGCTATCACCTACTTTCATTCTCTATACAAAGATGTGTGCAAATACTTTCATGGCTTGAAGATACTCCTGCTAAGCATGAGTGAACACTGCTGAGAAGCTTATGATCTCTAGAAATTCACACTATACACTGCATTCGTAGAGTGAACAGATATAACTTCTCTTTAGAGTACCTGAGGTTCTATCTAGTTTAATTGGTTTTCAACTCCCTATTTCTTTGCACAAAATGAATAAAATCAGTCTAATACAGTTCAGATTTGATTTTCTAATGATTTTCTGTCATTATTTCCTAGTTATATCCATCACATCAAATTATTTTTGCGGTTATTAATACTTTATAAATTTCTTTGGTTTTCTCTACAATTTTCTCATTGGAGCTCGAGGGGACATATGGTCTTCAAATTCTGTTGTTATTCATTTTCTACCTTTTAAAAGAAGTTGTGGTTTAGTTAGCACTTTGAAAATACTGGGTACTGCTCTCTCTCTCTCTTATGATCTCATATTGTAGTATAACATCAGATGTGCTTGTTAATCAGTCATAGTATATATTCACACTACTTGAAAAAAGCTGCACAGGATTTTTCCGGAAGTGCCTGTTGTGGAAGGAGGAAATTATATACACTTATAAGCACTGAAAATACAGAAGAAAGACATCCAATCGACACAGTAGTTGAGTAAATGTGGCACCTATACATGTGTCTGTTCACAGACAATTTAGGGGTTTCTTGGTTCTCCAGAAGCCTATACATAAATTCTAGTTAGCAACTCTTGTTTTATATACTACATGTTACATAAAAAATGAGGGTTGTTAGCTAGGATTAATATAAAGGCTCTGGAAAATCAAAAACCCTATATATGTGTGTATATGTGTATATAATACATATACATATACACACACCCACAGGTGTACACATGTACATTTGGACCTCTGTATTGAGTTCTGCACCTGCAAGTTCAACAAACTATGCATTGAAGTAATTTTTTAAAAAAGTTATGCTGTTGCTGACTATCCTATGTATTTAGGCCTACAATGTGTGCATCTATACTGAACACGTAGAGACTTTTTTCCTTGTCATTATTTCCTAACAATACAGCATAACAAGTATTTACATACCATTTATATTATATTAGGTATTATATGTAATCTAGAGATGATTTAAAGTGTATGGGAATATTACACCATTTTATTAAAGGGATTTAAGCATCCCTGGGTTTTGGTATTTGAGCTGGGTCCTAGAACTAATCCCCTGCAGATACTGAAGGATGACTGTGTGTTTGTGTGTGTGTTTACGCACACTTTTTTTTTTTTACACTAACTTGTTCTGGTCAAGTGAGAAGGGAGGCTCAATTGAGAAATATTAATTGGGCTTCAGGCTTTTCTCTAGCTCCTAAAGTATATCGATGGCACTCTAGGGCTTAGAGGAACTTAGTTTGAAAAATAAAAATCATTATACTAACTCTATTAAGGGTATCATATATAAATTTGAATGGGGGTTGGTCAGCTACGAAGGTGTAACAAGAAGTTCACAAAGACAATGAGACTTTTTGGTCCTATTTCAACCCCACCCACGCCCCATACAACCTGGAATCTAATTATATAGCAGAGAAGAGAACTATACAAGTACCTAAGGCATCAAAAGACTGTAGAAATGAGAAGGGCTACATAACTTCAGAGGAGGGAGTTATAGGAAAATGACGTCTGACTCAGCTCTGAAGAGATTTTCATTTTACACATACTTCTTTGCTTCTTACACATACATAACTTAATAATACATTTAATTTTCTTCCTCTCTGATAGCTCTATGCTAGTTATCATAAAACCACAGTGCTATTAAGATATACTGTGCCTTTATAAAATTGTTGTCGATCTGCTTTACAAAATAAAAAATATGACATTATTGTTATGACAGTTGTGGGTTTATGATTATGTAAATGGGTAAATGCTAAGTTTTTGTTCTTCAGACCATTTAAATACTGAGATATGAGACACAAAATCTTGAGGAAAACATTTTTATTTAAATGTTAAAAACTTTTAAAAACATGCATGGGATCTCTACTATTTTTGCTACTTTCTGTGAATTCATAATTATTTCAAAATAAAAAGTTAAAAATGAAAGAAAAACATAAGAACATATATCCTCTGTAACACATTTGGAAAATATAGATAGTATTTTAAAAAGCGATGTAGGTATAAAAGTAAAAATGTAAAAACTGCTAAAAAGCTCATAATTAATAAAAAATCATTTAAGAGAAAAAGAATTCCCTTTAACAATCTAAAATGCGTATCTTTGGAAGACAAAATAGTTTAAATTACGATTTCAATATCTCAACCAACTTGTAAGGCCTAAAACATAAGTTTCTAAAAATTAAAGAAATTGAGCAAAAGGTAAAATTCTGTTCAAAATATATTTAATTATTTATCCAATAGTTTCCTTTTTAAAGTGCTGAGTTTAACACAAATTAAAATGTATTCAGTAACTGCTATTAACTAACCCAAAAGCATTAAAGTCAAGTGCAGATTTGGTTCCAATGCAAACTGAAGACCTGTATGAAAATGAAAATTTGGAGAGTGTATGTAAGTAAAGCATGGACAGAGAAAAGACAGAGGGGTAGGCTAGAAAAAGGAGCAAAATGCTCAGAGGGAAGAAAGACTAACAGAAAGAATAGCCATCAGAAAAACTAAGAGTGACACCAATAGGAACAGTGAGGTAGGAAGAAAGAATTGCACAGAAGAATAACAGTGAAAGAGGAAGAAGGCATATGGGGACAGAAAGAAAGAAAAGGGGGAGAGAAGGGATATCAAGAACCAGAGACAGAGAGAGGGAAAGATGGACTAACAGAAGGAGAGGAAGAGAGAGACAGAGAGGGAAAAGGAGTGACAGACACGGAGGTACAAGAGACAGCTAGACAGAAAGAGAGATATCACAAAAGGAGTCAGAAACGCAGAAAGGGCAAGAGACACCACACATACAGACAGAGAGAAAGAGACTGAGACAACATGTAGAGATGGACAGAAAGGCAGATAGACCTAGACAATGTGGGAAAGACCAAGGAATGGGGGAGGGAAGAAAAGGGAGAAAAGATAGGTAGAGATGGAGAGTCAAATAGCCAGGAAAACAGAAAGACGGACACATCGATGGACACACACACACACACACACACACACACACACACACACACACTCACAAGAGGTAGGGGGTGCAGAGAGAGAGACACAAAAAGAAACCTAAAGAAAAGAAATGAAAAAGAGGGCAGATTTTTTTTTTTTTTAAGTGAAATGTGATAAAGGATGGAAAAAATCAGCTGTAGGCAAGGATGGAGAATGTGTGCTATTCATTTTTTTTTCTTTTGTAGTTCTCATCATAAAACTTAAAAGATAACCTGAAGCTTAAAAAAGAAATTATGAAATTCTCCTGGCATTAGGTTGAAATAATGTATCTGATAAAAGACTAATTTTAATAATAGCTGTTAATATTTTGAGGATTCCAATTACACAGTTGCAAATCAGAAAGAAACAAAAGAAAGAGTAATGATATTCAGAATTGAAGAAAGGCCATTTAGTGAATTCCAGTTAACTTGTCTATAAAAGAGAGAAGTTATTTCTCAAGATCAAAATAATTATTTCATATGAGAAAGGGGCACATTAAGAATACCATAGCAATTCTGAGTACTGTTAAAATTTTGGCTAATTCCAGGTAAAAAGCAAGCTAAACTTAAAAAAAAACTTTCAAACAAGTCAATTACTAAATTATGTTTTTTAGTTATTTAGTATCACATATATGGTGACAATTCAGTTTGAAGAATCATAATATATCAAAATAAATTTCAAAGTTTTCAGACAGTATGATTAGAAATGATAGTTCTAAAAATTACAGTTGATTAGCATTTGCTCTCGTTTGCAATGTGATATTTGATTATGTTGAACATAGTAATGACAGATCTGTTTTCCTATTATAAGCACTTTTAAAAATTATTCTACCTCTTTCCCCCAAGAAAAGGATAAAAAAATCAACATCAATTTCAAAAGTTAAGATTCTTAGTTTAACTAATTCCCAAAAGAAGGCTTTCATCCACACTGTATTTGTTCCACAATGAAATTTTTAAGATCGAACAAGCCATACAGCATGTCTAGTTTAAGATAAACATGAAAGAGAAGTCATTTTCCAACTGAAAATTTGTTCTGTTATACACAAATACCAACAAGCACACACATAAACCATTTTATCAATAAAGTACAAGGAGTATCACAAATTTGGGAGATCTGAGAGAAGCTTGTACTATAGCTGAGAAGTAAATGACTTCTACTCATTCTATCAACCTAAACAAATACATCTTTGAAAAAATAAACAAAAAGCTTGGACAGAGCAAGGATTTCATACGTCCCTGAGAAAAATTATGGTACTAAGTGAATATAAATAACTCTTCATATATTTGATTACCTTTTGTATACATTTAGCAAATGAAAGAGTCACATACCTTCATTGTATTGGTATTTGCTTCATCATAGGGAGTGAATAAAAATGTACTTTCCATAGTATCTGTGGACTGACGTTCTGCATGGCTCCTCCAGAGCTCACTGCACATACACCCAGCTGATCAGTCATGCATTAGAAGAGCTGCTCCTAGAGCAGGCTAAGCACTTGCCGAGGACTCAGAGACAATAGAAAGTCAACAGCTGTATGTTGTGATGTCAGTAACATTCTAGCCAGTCACCACCCAGAATATCTGAAATGCATCAGAAGCTATACTGAGCTCTTCCTTAGCAATTCAGAAGCAATGATGCAAAGCCCATGAACTCTGAATGTGCAAAGACTGTCAGGATTTTTGAGACTTCTTGCTGTTAAAATTTTGTTGTACATTGATGATGCTTGACGTCACACTGATGAAAAAAGTTGATATAACGATATTTTCCTCTAATTCTCTAAAGAACAAGATATATGGAATCTAGGCATAGTAAATACATCAGATTTTTAATAACTCACTGACACTTTAATCTCACTAACAAAAAGTGTAAAAAAACAAAAAAACCAAAAGACCATCTGTCTACAAAAGCTGATATCCCACGATAGTTTTGCATCTTCAAAGTGACTTGTCACAAAGAAAGAAAATGCATTAAGAGCATAATTGCTTATTTCTTAATTTGTTTTTCCTAAATTAAAATTAGCTTGCTTATTCTGGCAAGAGCATTACTTCTTCATACCAACAGATGGAGATAGCAACAGAACTGCAATCAGGACAATTCTGCCTGCGCCAGATGCTTGTCTGTATCAGCTCAAGTGGTGAACTTACAAGAAAAGGAATCAACTAAAACACACACACACACACACACACACACACACAACTTGACATTCAATAACTATGAGACTATAGACAAAATAAAATGAAGGAAATAGAAAGCAAATTGTGTCTATTGGGCAGAACACTGAATAAGCAGACAAGTGATTTAAAAAAAAAAAAAAACCTAACCATTGATTTCTATAATAGCTGGGTAAAGCACATGCCTGTGTTTCCCAGTTCATGAAACAAAGACCACACTTTCCATAAGCATACAAGAATGCTATACAAGGATCTTATCAAACAAGGTTCATACATTACCTATATTATTATAAGAAAAAAAAGTATTCCACTAACCAGAAATGCTACTTTTCTTTGCCACTAAAAGGTTAAAATAAAGTCTTATAGTTTATATAACCTTACAGATCAGCAGTGCTCTGTATATCAGCTTAGCAAACAGCAAAATAAGACATTGACTTCATTAAAAACTTGAAGATGTTATTGCTTTTTAAAAATAGGCTCTATTTTAGCCCTGTAAATAGATTTCAGTTAATAAAGATATAAATCTACAAAACCTTCCCTGATTATTTAAACAAAGGTGGTAAGACAGCTAATTATCAGTGATTCTTGTCTGAGAAGCTTCACATTGAAGTTTCCCCAAAGACCTATTTTTCCACTGTACAATCCTTTACTATGTCCTGTAACACCTTTTGGCACTCAGATAGTTACCTGCAAGACATAAAAATTAAGTACCAACCTGAGCAGCCAACCACCAAACAAATATCCAAAACCCTGACTTTTTCAGAAATGGTTCAGCTTTTATTGGAGGGTACAAATGGTTTTTCTCTCAGATAAACTGTTACGAGAAACACATCTTCAAGATACCTTTCCTTAAAAACCGTAATAAGAGGTCTTGTTATGAAACAGATGGACAAAGTAAAATGCAGAATAATGAAGAAATGCACTTTCACTGTCGCAAAAATTAAAACAAGTATTTCTACTAGTCAGAAAGATCAAGATAAATTCACTTGCATACACGAATGATAATATTTCAAATGATTCTATTTCTCTGGGTTATAAAAACTGTTAGGCCTCATAAATTTAAGTAATCAGAATTAGTGAAAATCATAATTAGAATATTTTAAAATGCAGTTATTACCATCAAGTAAAGGCATTTCTCTAATTCTGAAGGAAAATCATGAACTCTGATAATGAACACAATTTAGGAACAACCTACAACTTAGCTGTAAGACATGGAAACGTCAATATTATTTTTGGATACTACATCATCAATCACAAAGTTACCTTTAAATGTTCAATGCAAATAGTGTAACAGATTTTGAAAGGTTTCGTACAATGTCTTGGAGCTGTACTTAAAACATGCTACCAACGTCAGGTAAGGAAAACTTTCAAAGAATAAATCCTCAAAAAAAGAAATACAAATTAAACACATTAATTTTGTGTTTGCTTCTCAAATTTCATACTGCATTTCTTAAAATGCTCAGCAACTTTATCTGCAAAAACAGAAGTATGCTGACTCTATTAACATAGTGTTTAACTATAGTTATAAAGTGAAGAGATAATTCCCAATTGAATGATAGGAATGGGGGCAGCTATGAAAGTAGTAATAGAAATTTAATTGTCTAAATCTAATTACTGACACTACTGACAAACTTTCTAAATTTTTTTGGTGCCTTAGCTCTTTACCTCTTACATGAACCTAATTAGGTTCAAATGTTATTTTTACCTTTAAAGGTCAAGTACCTAAAAAGTCATGTAATTAATTAATTAATTAATAATAATAATAATATAGGAAAGGGAGAAGCCGGAGAGCTTGTATGCATGACCCATGGGCATGGACCGGAGGGTTGGGAGGGACTGCTGGGGGAGGGTGGTGCTGGCCAGAGGGGAGCAAAAGGGAAAAAGAATGGAACTATTGTGACAATATAATCAATAAAATATACCAAAAATAAGTAAGTAAATAAATAAATAATTAATTTTAAAAAAAGAATAATATAGGAAAGGGTGAAGACAGAGAACTTGTATGTATGACCCATGGGCATGGACTGGGGGTGGGGTAGGATTGCTGGGGGAATGGTGGTGATAGGCAGAGGGGAGTAAAGGGGAAAAAATTGAAACTATTGTAACAATATAATTAATAAAATATACTTAAAAAATTCTGCTACTTACACTGAATATGAAATTACAAAAACATAAAAGGAAGAAATTAATTTCCTTTGGTCTAGTTTTATTTTTCAGTCACCAAAAGCTCACTAAATAAAAACGCTTATTTCTAATGATTGTCAATAAACAATAAAACTATAAAAATCTTGAGTTGGTTTTGCTAAGATACTTCTATTTATATTATACATCTTTGGCAAAATGCTTTTGATTTATGAAACAAGTAATAGAACTTTACATTTGCAACAGACCTCAGAACCCCTATCTTGTTATAGTTCAGGTAATTAAAACTCAGAAGTGAAATGACAGTGACTGTCTTACAATAAACTGGATAAGCAGCTCACTGGATTCTATAACAAGTTCCTATCACAAGATAACTTGGAAGTGGCCCAATATTAACCTGACCTAACTTGTTGACTTGTTTGCAAAGGTGTATAATATAAACATGAAGGGATGTCTCTCATGGGATGAATTCCTTTCATCTTGTGAACCATGAAGTTCATTCCTAGACTGCTTTTTCTTTGTGTCCTGTTGTAATGAGTCTCTAACTGTCTTATTACCTACATTTAGATGCCATGTAGCATTTTTAACATATGTTGAACCTGAGTATTTTCTTCCCAGAAGCAAAAGTACTTCATGGCTTAAGTGTTTCCTGCCCAATTAATATACTTGTATAGGTAGATTAAAAACAAAACAAAACAGTGCTTCAGTAGTGATCACCTAAGATTAATGTCAATACACTCTTATTCGCTACTTATGTCATAAAAATGTGGCATATGTAGTATGTCAGGTAGTGAGCAGTTTGCAAAATATTAATTTAATTAGTCCTCATGACAATAACTCTAAAAGAGAAATTAACATCCTCATTTTAAAATTGAAAAGACAGAAGTACAACAAAGTAAGCAACTTGGTTCCATGTGGTGTTAGTGCAGTGCAAAGGAAGGGTAAGTTTTTAAAATGAGGCTGAAGAGGTAGGTGAGGAGGAGCAAAACAGGCAAGGCCTTGAGAGCAAAGTTTAAGACCTAGAACTTTTCCTGAGACTAATTAGGGAGACAATAAAGACAATCAGATTAGTGACATGAACAGATTTTTCACTTAGGAAGGGACAACTGATGCAGAAACATCAATAAAAATACATGCATCTTGTGATTCTATTCAACCTTAGTTCAAATAGTAAAGAGTTCTGATAGCAAAGGTTATTGTATTATCAAAATCTATCTGGTTTCTCAGTTTAGGTAACAAGAGTTGAGGTATTAAGAGATACCTCTTTCTTAAACCCTTACTTGTTCAAAAAAAATCTTTTTATTTGGAAGTAATTTTAGACTTGGAGAAAAGTTTTAAAAACAGCAGAGCACTGTATATACTTCATTCAACTTCCCCTAATGATGATACAAAATTATAGTGCAATTACTGAAATCAGAAAATTAACATTGATAGAATGCTATTAACTAATCTACAGACCTTATTCAAATTCACACTACCTTGTTTTCATATCTACAATCCAATCCATGATCTCACACTGCATTTAGTTGTTATGTCTGCTTACTCTCCTCTCATCTGTGAGTTCTTCAGACCTTGTCTCTCATATCCTTTGTAACTCTGAAAAACACTGGTCAGTTATTTTGTAGAACAGCCATTAATTTAAGCTTGCCTGATCCAGATTAGATTAAGAGTATGCATTTTTGGCAAGAATACTCTTCTCAGTGCACCATATCTGGGTATACATAATGTTGATATGTCTTATAACTGGTGATTTTTACTCTGATAACTTGGTTTAGGTGGTGTCTGCCATGTTTTTCCTCAAGTGACTGTTTGCCCCTTTGTAATTAATACATCTTGTGGGGAGGTATTTTGTGGCTTTGAAAATATCCTGTTTCTCATAATTTCACTTACTATTCTTAGCATCCACTGATAGTTCTTTCATGCAATAATTATTAGTGCTGTTTGCCTAATGGTGGTTTTAATTTCCCTCTTTTCTTCTACACTAATTGGAATTCCATTGTAAAAATGTACTGTCCCTTTTCCCAGTCATTTATTTATTTATCTGTTTATATGTATGAATGTCTGGATATATATTTTATTTTGTGGGTCATAATCTAATACTTCCATTTTAAAAATTACATTCTGGTACCACATGATGTTCCAGCTTGATCTTTTATTTTCCCTACCCCAGCCTCAGACTTAATCATTTCTTAAAGGATCCAGGGTTCTTATTTCTGGAGCATATTTAGAGAAGATCTGGGCACTCATGTACTCACTGTGACTAGGGTCTTACTGCTCTTGACCTCTCTCAGGACAGAGAGAGGTAGGATATACCCATTCACACCCCTATATTTATTTTTGTATCTGCATATATAAAAAATCATGGATTTATATGGATATCTACAACTCCAGTCAGAGAACACAGGGTTCATTCTAGCCTATTTCTTTCTTTATCTGTAACTGCTTATCCAACAGCAAGAAATCATACTTTCATTATCTATATTTACTTACTTGTTCAATCTCAGTATACACAAGAGATAGTTTCAGAATTCCTAATAATACCTCTGTGAGAAAAACATTTATTACACAGAGTATAATATTTGTTATCTTTAGCCTTATCGAGTATATAATCAAAATACTGTTTTCCAAAGTTACTTAGTTCCCTCTCTTCCCCACTCAAGTCAGCGTGATTACGTTATTCATTTGTAATAAAGTTGGATTCATTTGTTAGTGTTTATATTCCATTTTGGAATACCCTCCCTCAACCCCACTCCAAATACACATATCCAGACTGATTTTTATTTATTTTTGGAGGACATATAATAAGTCACCAGAGGTCTGAGTCGGAGTTATACAAAAAAGTAAAGAGAAGTGTTGCTTCCCTCTCATCCCTAGTATCTCATTTCCATTATCTCCAATCTTTCTACCTTCTTCCTACCCATTCACTGTTGGAAACTAATTTCATTAATTTTGGTTTATTATTCCTCTATTTCTTTTGCACAAATAAGCAGATACATGTATATACATCTCCCTTTATACATTGAGAAAAACATGCTAGATACTCTTTGTACTTTACTCTTTTCACTTAATTGCACCATAACAGTTTCTCATTCTTTATTACAGTTGCAGAGCACTCTGTTGTGTGGCTGCACCATAATTTATTCAGGCATTCTCCTATATGAACATTTCAATATTCTGCAATACATTCAATATTTTTAGTACATTTGTGGTATGGAAGAAGTCTTTAGAGAAGAGTCCTAAAAGTGGGATTGTTGGGTTAAAAGTATATATGTAGTTTTATTAGGTATTACCAAATGCCCTCTAGAAGAAGGGCTATGGCAGCCTGCATTTCCACTAGTAGTATATTTATCTTTCTAATAATCTTGCAATAGAACCTGCTGTCATTCTTTTTAATTTTCTCCAACCTGATAGGTAAGAAATGTTATCACAATGCTGCTTTAAATTGTTTTCTAATTTTGAGGGGTTTTTTTGTATTGAAGGGTTGTATTTACATTACTTGTGAGTTGTCCATTTACGTATTTTCCTCATTATTCTGTCACATCTTTGGTTCTTTGTCTCTCTCCTTTTTTTCTGTTCTTTAATTATAAAGAGTACTCTCTATATTAGGGATATCAGCCTTTTGTTTATGGTATATGTGAAAATATTTTCTCCTAGTTTGTTAACTGTCCTTTGACTTTTACATGTTGGTTTTTGCCATGTAAAATTTTCTTATTTTTATGTATTTAAATTTACCAATTCTTACAGATTCTGGATTTTGAGTCATGGTTTGAAAGTCTTTTCAGCCATCAAGGTTAAAGAAGAAAAATCAATCCTTTCTTCTAGTATTTGTTTATTGTCTCTAACATTTGGATTCTTAATACATTTGGAGGTTATTCTTTTTTTTTTTCTTGGTAACATCTTTCTTTGATATAATTCATATACCACACATTTCAACTGTTTCAAGTATCTAATTCAATAATTTTAATGTATTTATAGAGTTGTCCAACCATCACAAAGAGAAACACTGTACCCATCAGCAGTCACTCTTTACTCCAAACTCCCTCAGCCCCTGGGAATATACTCTCTGTTGCTATATTTTGTCTATTATGGTCATTTCATTTAAATAGAATATGTAGACCTCTGTGACTGCCTTCTTTCATGTTGTCAGGTTTCTTCCATGTTATAGTATGTATTAGTACTTTCTTATTGCAATATAATGTTCCATTGTATGGATATATCACATTTGTTTTATCTACCTTATCAGCTGATAAATATTTGAGTTGTTTCTACTTTTTGGCTATATGAATAATGCTATGAACATCTGTGTACACATTTTAATGTTGAACTTATTTTTGTACAAGATGTGGATCTAATTTTATGCCTTTCCAAATGGCTACTAATATATCCTGGGACTAATTTATTAAAAAGTCCGTCCCTACTTCAGCAATTTGAAATGCCCCCTTTACTGTTTCCCTGTATACCCTGGTTCCTTTCTGGGCTTTCTATTTCAATGCTCTATTTATTTATTCATGTGTCAATAGGACATTGTTTTAAATATAGCAGTCTTATATTATAGTCATTCCCACTTATACAGTTTCACTTTCCATTACTCATGGTCAAAAAAACTTAATGGAAAATTTCAGAAATAAACAATTCAAGTTTTTAAACCACGTGTTGTTCTGAGTAATGTGATAAAATCTCACACTGTCCAGCTCTGCCCTGACCCAGAGGTGAATCATCCCTTTGTCCAGGATATCCATGCTATATATACAGTAAGGCATTTTGAGAGAGACCACATTCATATAACTTTGATTACAGTATATTTTCATAATTGTTCTGTATTATTACTTATTGTTTTTAATCTCATACTGTGCCTAATTTATAAATTAAACTATGATAGGTATGTATGTATAAGGAAACACATAGTATATATAGGGTTTGGGATTGTTTGTGGTTTCAGGTGTCCACAGGAGTAGTGGGAGTGTCTCAGAATGTATCCCCCACAGATAAGGGAGAACTGCTACTACAAAGGTTTTAACATATAGTAGGGATAGTCCCACCTGGCAGTTTTTGTCTGCTTTTGCACTTAACTTAGTATCAATATAGCTAACTTCATTTTTTAAAAGTTTCTTGGTATTTTCACAGGGACTGCATTAAGTTTAGAAATTTAGGAGACTTGACATCTTTATAATGTCAAATCATCCTATTCAACTCTACCAATGTGACTTTCAAAAGTTAAAATTACCCTCATATAGATTTTGCACATTTCAAGTTAAGCCCTATTCATTTAATCTTTTTGTTGTTATTGTAAATGGGATTTTCACTACCATTATGACTGCTAACTGTAATTGTTCATGTATATGAGACTATTAGTTTTTCTAAGTTAATTTTATATCCTATTACCTTACTGAATTTTTAAAAATTATTTTATCCTCTAGGGTTTTCTAGCCATACTACCATATAATCTACAAATACAGTTTTACTTCTTTATTCATTCTCATGCCTCTGATCGATTTCTTATTGAGCTGTATTGGTTGATACCTCTATTACAATGTTCAATATTAGTGGAGATAGTGGGCACTTACCTTGTTTTTGTATACTGTGGAAATACTTCCAGTTTTTCTCATTATATAAGCTTTCCGGTGTTAGAACTAAGGTACAGAATTTCAAATTTATTTTAAAAACATATCCTGCAATTTCTATGTTCCTGAGTTTGGATGTATGTGTGTTTTATTTTTATCATGCATGGGCGAAATTTTTTTGAAGGCTCCTTCAGATGCCTATGGAGATAAATGATTTTTCTTTCCAAATCTATCAACATAGAATATAGATATTAATGAATTAATGAACCATCTCTGCATTCCTGGTATAAATCTCACATGGTCCTGGCATATTACTTAACAACAATGATGTTATTTTATTTAATATTTTTGTATCAAGATTTACAAGGGATATTGCTTTATAGCTGTTTAATTTGTGCTGTTCTTATCAGGTTTAGGTATCAATACTGTATTTGCTTCATACAGAATTAGAAATTATCATTTTCAATGCCCTGGAATAATTTATAGAGAAGTGGAACAATTTGGTTTTCGAAGGTTTGGTATAATTCCTTTGTGAAACCATCTGGCTTTGTAACTGATGCTTTTTAATGAGGTAATTTCTTAATAACATTGTTTATTTCTTCTATGGAAATTAGTCTTTAAAAGTTCCAACTCCGTTTTGGCAATCTGCATTTCCCTAGGAAATTATTCACCTAGATTTTCAAATTGAATGCTGTGAGGTTTGCTATATAGTCTCTTGTGAATTAAAACAAAACAAAACAAAACTGTTTTCAATGGTTTTCACCCTTATTGTTCATATTTTTGTATTATTTCTTTACATGATCAAGTTAGTTAGTAATCTATTTTGATCATTAAAAATATTCAAAATAAAACTTAATTAGCCCTACGCTTTTTTTACTCTCAACCCATTAATTTCTACTCTTACCTTCATTATTTCCTTCCTTGTGCTCTCTTTAGGTTTACTTTGTTGCTGTTTTTCTAGATTTTGTTTTGAGCTGGAAATTGAATTCAGTTATCTTCATTTTTATAGATACATGTTTACTGCTATGAGTTTTCACCTGTACATGATTTTCCTGGGATGTTTTACAGATCCCCATTTTAATGGTGCCCTCTTCTGTCAATATTGCAAAGTCCAGATATTTCAGCCAATTGTTTTGTTCTGGGAGAAGTTGGTTATGACCTGAAATTCTGTGCTTCTCTTTGTCTTGCTGAGATCCCAATCTCCTCCCTTTGCTTTACTGTATTCTTTTTTACCACTCAACTGCCAAAGGGTGATTCTCCATTCCTCATGTGCCTTTTTGTCTCTCTTAGAAGCTATGCATTTTGATTGAAGGCTGCTTCTAACTTTATGTATTTTTGAGTCCCTTCTCTATACTCCTTACTCTGATTTGTATCTTTTTTAATTCTTTTAGAATTTTCAGGGTGGAGTTGGTCTTTCTATAAGTGTTTAGATCAAGCTTAGCTTCTCTGTTTTGCCCTCTCCTTTTTTTTTTTTTTTTTTTTTTTGCCTTTGCTTGCTATTCTTATGGCAGGCAGGAATGGAAGGAGAGTGTAATAGATCACATGTTGGATTTGGTTGGTGTTTTTCTTTTTTACTTAAAGATATATTGAAGTCTATTTACTTATTTATTTGAGAGAGGGGAAGGGTGGGAGAAAGAGGGAGAGAAACATTGATTCTCTCTTGTATGCTCCCTGACCAGGAACCAAGTCCACAATCTAGGCATGTGCCCTGACTGGGAATTGAATTGGCAGCCATTTGCTTTGCGGGATGATGCACAATCAACTGAGCCACACTGTTCAGGGATGAAGTCTAAAAGTATCTCAAATCATGCCATGTCTTCAATTTTTCTATAGATTTATTTTTCTTATTCAATATTTTTTGAAGAAAAGTTGGGAGGCAGTAGCTAGATGGTCACCATTATTTTCAATTATTTGTAAGTCCTCCTTTTCACTTATTTTTGGTAACAGCTTTATTTAGATATAATTCACATACCCTATAACTGTACACTCAAGAAATATAATTAAAATTTTTTAGTATATTCACAGAGTTGTGTAACTATCACCACAATCAATTTTACAACATTTTCATCATCTTGTAAAGAAACTCTGAACTGTTTAGTTATTACCTCCTAATTGCTCCATCCCCTACTTTGCCTTAGATGATCATTAATCTACTATCTCTATAGATTACCCTGTTCTGGGCACTTCATATAAATTGTTTTTCACTTGTCAAATGATGGACATTTGAGTTGTTTCCATATTTTGGCAATCATGAATACGCTGCTGTGAACATTCATGTATGATTTTTTATGTGGACATATGTTTTCATTTCTATTATCTATATATAAGTATACCTAGGAGTCAAATGGCAACTCTGGATTTTCCTATGTGGCTATACAATTTTATATTACTACCAGCAGTGCAAAATGGCTTCAACTTCTCTACATCCTTGTCAAAATTTATTATCTGTCTTTTTGATTACAGCCATCCTAGTGGGAATACAGTGGTATCTCACTATGGTTTTGATTTGCATTTCCCTTGATGGCTAATGATGCCAAGTATCTATCCATAGTTTATTGGCCATATGTATATCTTCTCTGTAGAAATGTCTATTCAGATCATTTGCCTATTTTAAAATTAGGTAATACATCTTTATTATAAAGAGTTGCAAGAGTTCTTTATATATTTTCTGTCTACAAATCTCTCATCAGATAAATACAGGGTAAGGCAAAAGTAGTTTGATAGTTGTGAGTATGCGAAACACAGTTTATTCTTGTACTGTTTACTAGCTAGTGAATTATTTTCAGTACAAAAAACTCTAAACCTACTTTGCCACACCCTGTGTCTGCAAATATTTTCTCCTTTCCTATGGGTTGACTTTTCATTTTCTTAATGGTGTCATTTAAGATACAAAACTTTAATTTAGTGAAATTCAATTTATCTGTATCTGACATCTGAAAAACAATTAAAAAAAAAACCATTTTATACTCCTTACTAACAACAACAACAACAACAACAAATCATGTTAACTCTAGGAATTTTGGTAGTATAAACATATGTTAAAGAACAATGTATAAGTCCTTTTTGGGCTCAAGAGAAGTGAGTCAAAGAATGCTAATAAGATGTATTAACAACTTCTGAAGGATCAAAAGGCAGTTTTTGGTAAAGTCTTACCCTAAATGAGTCTTACTGAAGGAAATTTGGGCAAGAAGAATGCATATACCAACAGTAGTTTTGAAAATGAGACAACCTAGATAAGCCAAAGACCAAAGCACCTAGAATAATGAAAATGTGAATCTGATTCCATGTAAGAGCAAGAAGGCTTCTGGCAATACTGGTGAGAAGCTTTGTTATATACATCTCTACAAAAATGTCTGAGAATTACTTAATTTCTTTCTTCTTATGCTCATTTCTAGAAGTTTGGAAGAACCAGATCTTGTAAAGGGAAATTGATTCTTATTCTTGAACTAAGTGTGGGATGCACAATGTAATTAATATGTTTTCTTGTGAGAGAAAAGATGGCGGAAGAGTGAGGAGAGGTTGCGGTTTTAGGCTCCGGAGACCCATCTGCAGTTTGGGCTAATTGCAGACAGAACATCTCAGTGAGCAGCTGGACATTGGTGGGAGTTGAGCCAAGGCACTGCTGGATTAGAGAAAATCCATCTGGGAACAACCTGTTTAGTGAGGATAGCGGAGAAAAAGGGGACGAAACAGGATTCCTGACTGGGGCGGCTGCCCGAGCTGCGGCGGGAAGCACACAAAGGATTTTTGGCGACCACAGGCTGCCCCGGAGAGGAGTCAGGCGGAGAGCAGATCTCTGCCCGCTGGCAGAGACGGGACTCGACCAAGTGGCATTGGCGCTGAAGGACAGGAGACAGTGTGCTGCCGGGCAAGTGAGAAGATAATTCTCCTTTATATTTTTCTCTAGTGGACGATGGAGAGGGGAGGAAAGTTTGGGGGTGGTAGGCCGTTCTGGAGGAGCCCAGGTGCAGAGGCGCGCTCATCCACTCCCTAACCCTACCCTTGGGTCCCGGGGGCGCACATAGGGAAGTGCTCTCACTCACTGGCCCAGGTGCGCGGTGCCTTGAGTCCAGGCGTCCCTCGGACACTCCCCAACGGACATAAGATCAGTGCCCCTACGGGCACAGGGAGGGCCCACTGAACAGGCAGAGAACCATGCACAGACACCCCTAGACAGCTCCCGTGGGCGCAGGGCCCCAGGCCGGAAAGCAGACCACTAGTGCAGGCGCTGTTTGTGCCCGCCCAGATGGGTGAGGGAAGGCGGGCGGCTGCAGCACAGGAACAGCGGGAGGCGGCGACCCACGGACGCTCGCTTCCACTGAGCACAAGTGTCCAGGGCCCGTCCTGAGAGGCGAGAGACCAACTCCCGGAGCTCGGCTCAGCGGGACTGAGGGCACGGGGCGGCGCGAGAGCGGGAAAGCACCTCAGCCCGGGGTCAGTGGGCGCCAATCCCGGGGAAAGCTCTCGGGCGCCCGCGAGTGCAGGGACGCGCGCAGGGGCACCTCAGCGCGAACGCGGAACCGCCGCAGCCCAGCGACAGCAGGAGCCAATCCCGGGGAAAGCGCTCGGGCCGCCCGCGTGGGCAGGGACACCCGCAGGGACACCTCGGCGCGAACGGGGAACCACCGCTGCCCGGCAGCAGTGGGCTCCAACAGCGGGGCAAACTCTTGGGCCGCCCGAGCGCGCAGGGGCTCGCGCGCAAGGGCTCGAGAGCAAGGGCACCTCAACTGGCTCCAGCGGGCAGCAAGGGAGCGCGCCGTGCCGGCAACCGCGGGCGCGCACCATAGCGGCAACCGGGGGCGCACACCAGTCCTGCAAAAAACAAGAACCTCTGACCTGCCACACTAGACCAGCTGTGGACCCAGAAAAAGAAGGCAACACACCAAGGCTAAAACGGAGTAAAAACATCGCTATTTTTTTTTTTTTCCAAATTTTTTCTCCCTTGTTCTTTCTTTCTTCTTAATTATTTCTTTTCTTTCCTTCTTTCTTTATTCTTTTCCTGGGGTTTTTTGGGGGGGTTTTGGGGGGGATATATATATTTTTCTATTTCTTTTCTCTCCTCTTTTTTCTTTCTTTCTTTCTTCTTTATTCTTTCTTTTCTACCTTTCTTTGTTCCTTTCTTTCTTACCTTTTGGGGTTTTTTCGGGGGGGGGGTTGTGGTAAATTTTTTATTTTCTTCTCTTTCTCTCTTCTTTTCTTTCTTCTATTTTCTTGGGGATTTTTTGGGGGGGTGTTTTTCCTTCACCTCTTCCAATAATAACAAACTTTATCTGTAACGTGTTGCATATAACCTCTCCTTCTCATCCTTTCTCTTTAATCGTTGTTTATTCGTTTGTGTGTCTAGCTTAGCCCCCCTATCACTCTAAATAATATAATATACTATATAAACCCAAATACAATACAATCCCACTTTCTTACTATATTATGTATTTTTCTTTCCTTTTCTTCTATTTTTATTAACATACAATGTAAATATTACTAACTGCCTTGCACAGTCTCAAATATTATTAATCTATCACCCCCTCTATCAAAAATTATATTTTTCCTCCCCAATAACAAATCTTATCTATTCTTCTTATAGTATAAAAGCTCAAATCTCTTTACATTTATATTAATACAGGCTAGTTGGCTAACGATAGCAGGATAGAGTGGGGGATACTTTTTGAGGGTGTGGGTCTCCTGCCTGGGCTGTGTGTTTATGTCTTTAACAGCATATCCACAAAAGAACTCAAGACAAAGCGGATAGAGTGATTCTCAACCAACTAGCCAGAAGGAAGATCCTATCAAAGAACATCTGAAATATAACCAAACAGCATAAACAAACGACATAAAGGGTAACTCAAGAACATCAGGCTCAGGATATCAAAGAGACTGCACCACTGAAACTCCCAGACCTTTGATAAAGAATATTACACCACAAAGGAGGGAAGTCAAAGCAGACTACACCCCCCACCAAAAAAAAAACAACCCCAAATAAATAAATAAATAAATAAAAACAAAAAGAATCCAACATGGTAAGACGCAAAAATAACCCCTCAATGAAAAGAAAAGAGGAATCCTCAGAAAGAGAGATAGATGAAATAGACATAGCCCAAATGTCAGACATGGAATTCAAAACAATGGTGGTAAAGAAGCTCAATATACTCGACATCCTTAAAATGAACTATGACAACCTTCAAGGAAGTTACCACCAGCTCCAAGAAAATTACAGGGAACTTGCAGAGAACTACACCAGCATAAAAAAAGACATAGAAATTGTTAACAAGAACCAGGAAGAACTTAAGAATACTATCTCTGAACTGAAAAACACAGTAGAATCAGTCAAAAGCAGACTAAACGAAGCAGAGGATCGGATTAGTGAGTTAGAAGATAATGTAGAGAAAAACTCCCAGACAATACAGCAAAATGAAAAACGATTGAAAAAATATGAACAAGATGTAAGGGAATTACAGGATAGCACTAGAAAAAACAACTTAAGGATCATTGGAATACGAGAGGAAGAAGAAAAGGAACATGGAATTGAAAATCTGATAGGAGAAATAGTGACAGAAAATTTTCCGAACCTGATGAGAGAAAAAGCTATGCAAGTCCAAGAAGCACTGAGAGTTCCAATCAAGAGGAACCCCCCAAAATCCACTCCAAGGCACATCATAGTTAAAATGGCAACATTCCAAGACAAAGAGAGAATCCTAAAAGCAGCAAGAGAAAAGCAGCAAATAACATACAAGGGAGCTCCGATAAGGCTATCAACTGATTTCTCAACAGAAACATTACAAGCCAGAAGGGAATGGTCAAAAATATTTCAAGCAATGAAAAACAAAGGCCTACAACCAAGAATACTCTACCCAGCAAGGCTCTCATTCAAAATAGAAGGTGAAATAAGGAGTTTCTCAGACAAAGGAAGACTGAAAGAATAAATCTCCACCAAACCAGCATTGCAAGAGATGCTAAAGGGAGTGTTCTAAGAAAAAAGAAGAAAAAAACAAGAGAGGAGAGGAACAGAGGTACAAAGGGAAATGAATAAATACACGTCAATAATAACCTTAAATGTAAATGGATTAAATGCTCCCATTAAAAGACATAGGGTAACGGAATGGATAAGAAAACAGGACCCACATATTTGCTGTCTACAAGAAACACACCTGAAAACAAAAGATTTACAAAGACTGAAAGTAAAGGGATATAAAAAAATATTCCAAGCAAACAGACCAGAAAAGAAAGCCAGGGTAGCAGTTCTCATATAGACAAAATGAATTTCAAAGCAAGGGCAATAAAAAGAGACAAAGAAGGACATTTCATAATACTTAAAGGAACAATCCATCAAGAAGATATGACTTTGATAAACATATATGCACCCAACATAGGAGCATCCAAATACATAAAGCAAATACTAGAAGACCACAAAAAGGATATCAACAACAACACACTCATAGTAGGGGACTTCAACACTCCATTATCAACAATAGACAGATCATCAAAGCAAAGAAACACCAAGGATATACAGGCATTGAACAACACACTAAACCACATGGATCTAACTGATATATATAGAACTTTTCACCCCAAAGAAGCAAAATATACATTCTTTTCAAGTGCACATGGGACATTTTCAAAGATAGACCACATGATAGGTCACAAAACAAGCCTCAACAAATTCAAGAAAATTGAAATCATATCAAGCATCTTTTCAGATCACAATGCCTTGAAACTAGAAATCAACCTCAGAAAAAAAAATCAAAGACACCCAAACTCATGGAGATTGAATAACATGCTATTAAATAATGAATGGGTTAACAATGACATCAAAGAAGAAATCAAGAAATTTCTAGAAACTAATGATAATGAGCACACAACAACCTAAAACCTGTGGGACACAGCAAAAGCAGTCCTGAGAGGGAAGTTTATAGCAATACAGGCATATCTGAAAAGGCTAGAAGAATCTCAAATAAAAAACCTAACCACAATGCTACAAGAACTAGAACAACAATGACAAACAAAGCCTAGGGCAAGAAGAAGGAATGAAATCATCAAGATCAGAGCAGAACTAAATGACACAGAGACTAAACAAACAATCCAAAAGATCAACAAAACTAGGAGCTGGTTCTTCGAAAAAATCAACAAAATCGACAAGCCTCTAGCCAGTCTAATCAAGAAAAAAAGAGAGAAGACACAAATAAACAAAATCAGAAATGAAAGAGGAGAAATCACGACTGATACCTCAGAAATACAAATGATAGTTAGAAATTACTTCAGACAACTGTATGACAAGAAATTTGACAACCTAGAAGAAATGGACAAATTTCTAGAAACATACAACCTTCCAAAACTGAATCAAGAAGAAGTGGAAAGTCTCAACAAACCAATAACAAAAAAGGAAATTGAAACAGTAATCCAAAATCTCCCGGCACACAAAAGCCCTGGACCGGATGGCTTCACAGGCGAATTCTACAAAACATTCAGGGAAGAACTAACTCCTATCCTCCTCAAACTGTTCCAAAAAATCCAAGAAGAGGGGAAAATCCCAAACTCTTTCTATGAAGCCAGTATTATCCTAATCCCCAAACCAGGTCAAGACACAACAAAGAAAGAAAACTACAGGCCAATATCACTGATGAACATCGATGCTAAAATCCTCAATAAAATATTGGCAAACAGGATCCAGCAATACATCCAAAAGAGCATACATCATGATCAAGTGGGATTCATCCCAGGGATGCAAGGATGGTTTAATATTCGCAAATCAATAAATATAATACATCACCTAAACAGAATGAAAGACAAAAATCACATGATCATTTCAATAGATGCAGAAAAAGCATTTGATAAAGTACAACACCCATTTATGATGAAAACACTCAACAAAATGGGAATAAAGGGAGCATATCTTAACATAATTAAGGCTATATATGAGAAGCCTGAGGCCAACATCATACTCAATGGACAAAAACTGAAAGCATTCCCCCTGAACTCAGGAACTAGACAAGGTTGTCCACTCTCTCCACTCCTTTTCAACATAGTGTTGGAAGTCTTAGCCACAGCAATCAGACAAGAAAAAGAAATAAAAGGCATCCAAATTGGGAAAGAGGAAGTAAAACTTTCATTATATGCAGATGACATGATAGTATACCTAGAAAATCCTATAAACTCCACTAAAAGACTACTCGATATAATAAGTGAATTTGGCAAAATCGCAGGGTACAAAATAAATATACAGAAATCTAAGGCATTTCTGTACACCAACAATAAAATAGCAGAGACAGAGACAAAAAAGAAAATACCATTTACTATAGCAACAGGAAAAATAAAGTACCTAGGAGTAAACTTAACCAAAGAGATAAAAGACCTGTACTCTGAAAATTACATAACATTGAAGAAAGAAATTAAGGAAGAAACAAATAAATGGAAGCAAATACCATGTTCTTGGATGGGAAGAATCAACATCATCAAAATGGCCATACTACAAAAAGCAATTTACAGATTCAATGCAATCCCTATTAAAATATCAATGACATATTTCACAGACCTAGAACAAATACTCCATAAATTCATATGGAACCAAAAAAGACCCCGAATAGCAAAAGCAATCTTGAGACAGAAGAACACAGCAGGAGGAATCACGATACCAGACATCAAACAATACTACAAAGCCACTGTGATCAAAACAGTATGGTACTGGCATAAGAACAGACATATAGATCAATGGAACAGAATAGAGAGTCCAGAAATAAACCCAGGCCTCTATGGTCAACTAATCTTTGATAAAGGAGGAAGGAACATAAAATGGAGTGAGAAGAGCCTCTTTAACAAATGGTGCTGGGAGAACTGGATAGGGACCTGCAAAAAAATGAAACTAGACCACCAACTTACACCACACACAAGAATAAACTCAAGATGGATCAAAGACTTAAATGTAAGTCGTGACAACATAAAAGTCCTAGAGGAAAACATAGGCAAGAAAATATCAGACATCTCACGTAACAATCTCTTCACGGATACATCTCCTAAAGCAAGAGAAATAAAGGAAAAAATAAATAAATGGGATTACATCAAACTGAAGAGTTTCTGCTCAGCGAAAGAAAACATCAGCAAGATGAAAAGAAAACCAACCATATGGGAAAACATATTTGCCAATGACATCACAGACAGGGGACTGATTTCCAAAATATATAAAGAGCTGATACGACTCAACATCAAGAAAACAAACAACCCAATTAAAAAATGGGCAAAGGACCTGAACAAACACTTCTCCAAAGAGGACATACAGAAGGTCCATAGACACATGAAAAAATGCTCAACATCATTAGCCATCAGGGAGATGCAAATAAAAACCACAATGAGATACCATTTTACACCAGTCAGAATGGCCATCATCAACAAATCAACAAGCAACAAGTGCTGGGGAGGATGTGGAGAAACGGGAACCCTACTGCACTGTTGGTGGGAATGCAGACTGGTGCAGCCACTATGGAGAACAGTATGGAATTACCTCAAAAGATTAAAAATGGAACTGCCTTTTGAACCAGCGATCCCACTACTAGGATTATACCCGAAGAATCTTGAAACACCAATTCAAAAGAACTTATGCACTCCTATGTTCATTGCAGCACTGTTTACAATAGCTAAGTGCTGGAAACAACCTAAGTGCCCATCTGTAGATGAGTGGATCAAAAAACTGTGGTACATTTACACAATGGAATACTATGTAGCAGAAAGAAAGAAGGAACTCCTGCCATTTGCAACAACATGGATGGAACTAGAGAGAATTATGCTTAGTGAAATAAGCCAGGCAAAGAAAGAAAAATACCATATGATATCACCTAATACAGGAAACTAAAGAACAACACAAAGGAACTAAATAGAACAAAGAGCAGAATAGCAGTCAATAGGGGGGAGGGGAGAGGGAGAGAAGGGGGATAAGTAAGGGAAGGGTTTAATTAAAGAGCCTGTATAAAAGACTCATGGACATGGACAACGGGGAGGGATATGATTGCGGGAGAGGGGGTGGGTTGGGTGGGGGAGAGAAATTAGGGGAAAAGGGGACAACTGTAATTGAAAAACCAAAATAAAAAAAAAGAAAAAAAAATATGTTTTCTTGTGTCTGTTTGCAAAAAAGTTCTCTTGTCCATTTCATGGTGTTTTCCTAGTGTTGATCATCACCTTCTTGGCTGATCATTAAGTTATACAAAATAGATTTGAGAGGCTGCAGGTAACCAATTATGATGCATCCATCTAATCACTAGCCACAAATGAGTAAAAGATAATTCTTTTGCCAGGTGTATGGACCAAAGCAGTATTTGCTTATGTATTCCTAAATTATAGAGACATGATCATACATGCAAATAAAACTTTAGGAAATGCTTTACGATCATACATGACATTTAACACCTGGGCCACTTAACTTTTACAGCAAATAACAAAGTCAGAAAATTAACAATTGAATGGTGAAACACAAGCGTAGTGGCAGGAAATTAGGTTAATTTAGTTGCTTAAATCTTAAAACTAGACATCTCTAATACTCTAATAAAAGAGATGTTGATAATTAATAGATTAAAATTTATCAGCTGAGGCACAGATTCTTCTAATTCTTGAATAAAAACAACAAAAGGATCAAGGCTAATGCTTACAAAGGGTTTACTATGTGAGAGGTATATTATAAGCATTCTCTATGAGAGAAGTAGTGGGAGTATCCTTATTTAACTTTTAATAAAATTTATTGGGGGGCAGTGATTAATAAATTATATAGGTTTCAAGTGTACAATGGAAAAAGGTATGGAGAACTCCTCAAAAATTAAGACTAGAGTTACTATAAGACTCAGCAAGCCCTCTTCTGAATTTGAAAACATTTATTCACAAAGATATGTGCACCTCTATGTTCACTGCAGCTTTATTCATGGTGGCCAAGACATGAAAACAACTAAAGCATCCTTTGATAGATGACTGGATAAGTACCTTAACTTTAAAGTTGAAGAAACTGAGACACAGGTTAAGTAACTTGTCCAAGACTACACAACTAGTGAGTGGTAAAGCATGGATGTGAATGTAGAGTCCATGTGCTTAATCACTTTGATATATCACCTATATCTCTGTGGTTGTATAATTTTCAAAACATTTCTACATTCTTAATAGGTTTAACTGACAAATGTTACCATCTATTCTTACTTGTTTCCTACTGCAGTACAGAGTGGGACATATCTGGCCCATATATTCCAGAATATTAAGCCAGTGGAAATTTAAAAACCAGCCTCCATGGTAAAATCTTCAGAACTTGGTAAGTGATTGGATTGGGGAGAATAGAAAAACTAAAGGATGCCCAAGTTTCTTTCTTGAGCAATTGGGCATACAGAGGTGAAGTTTGTTAAGATCAGGATTCCCGGGGGAGCAGGAACTCTTCTTCCCTTTGCCCTCTGTCCCCTTGCACATTCTTTGGCTTTCAGGGCAGAGAAATCCCAGGACTGAGTGGTTAGATCTCTCATCTACTTGAGCTGGTTTTCTGTGTAGAACTGTTCCCTTAGTAGCCAAGTGATAACTCCTTACTTATCTCCTTCTAACAGGTCATCCATATTTCCTTTGAATAGGTTTCTTTCAACGAGAAAATAAATTTAAAAAGCATTGTTAAACTTATATCAACACTGAACTCCATTTCAAAGACAAAAAAGAAAACGACAGGAAAACTCTATCCAGAAATAAACCCTTAGATGGACCAGTAAGATGATTCTTGGGCATGGTTTAACCCTTCAACGAGGAGCTGTTATCAATACCATGCCAATTTAGGCATTTAATTAAAAATAAAAACAGCTAAACTTTACTTTTTAAAGGGAAAGACATAATAGTTGCATCCTGATAAACTCTGGGAAACTGCTCTGCCAGTGTGTATTAACAGCTTTACTATTCTTGACAGTATATCAGGCAAGCAGTTAGCCCCTAGCTCCCTCCTCACAGTGGTAAAAAGATTATACTTTGGGGGTGAAAAATAAAGCTTATGTGTGATCTGCACACACATACAATGTAATTATCCATCTTTGGGAATAAATCAAGTTACTGTCTGTAAATATGACTCCACAGTTTGGTAGCATGCAAAGTACCTATGTGTATAATCTTAAAGACTGGGTACTAATTGATTATACTGGGCCCTAAATGGACCGAGTCTATAAAGAGAAGCAAGATGGTTAGGCCATAGTAGGGATTACCAGATGATGGGCTACAGGTTGCTAGGATACCACTGAGTTACAGCAAGGGATTCATACATTCATCTATATACCAAGCACAAATAATGACCCTTCCAAAATTAAAAAGAAATTCTTTCATACTGGAAAAGTTGAGAACTTGACCTTGAAGACAAGTACTAGAGACTGTACCAGTCCCAACAAGGGAGAAACAGTCTTACCCAGTTCTATAGATTTGACTGTTTCTTTCCCTAGGACAGGTATATTCCTACCAGACCTACCAAGTCTGGAAGGATACATACCAAATGTTAACACTGGTTTTCTCTGGGTGATAGTAATTTATTATTGGCTAGTTTTTGTATTTTTATCTTTTCTTATTTGTATTTATGAACATATATTATGTATTTATTTATAAAAATATACATAAAAATCTATATGCTAGAATCTATACTTGTGGGAAATGTGACTCTTTCAGACCTATCTTACTCTTGTTTTTTATTTCTAAGCAAAATATTTTGAACATAGTAAGTAGGCAACTGCTCATAACTAACTTACTACCTAGGTTGAGATACAAAATAGATAGGCTAAGACATAATAAAGAGCCAAATAGCAAGCATTACAAATTACTTTAAGGTTATTATAGTATAGCTAGCTTATTTGTAGTGAGTATCTTGTGTGGGTCTGAGTGTCACAGCAGCAAGGGCAAAAAAGGATACAAGATAGGCACGTAGTTCTCATTCTAAGAATATGAGAAAACGACCAAATCCTTCAGAACAGAGAGTTTTTCTTTCTTTAAATTGAAGGCTAATTCTTATATTTGCTTTTGGCAGTGCATAAGTAAAAACTAGATTATATGGTCCCTGCACAAGGATGACAGACACATCACTGAATTATTCCCCATGATAAAAATTTCAGGGAATCCAAGAATAATTTCACTGACTACTTGCTGTTGTAAGAGAAGGAATTAGGCTGCAATCAGCCAATTAATACAAGACATTTCTGCCAAGCACTATTAAAAGTGAATGATACAGGACTCGGAAGATGGTGACGGAGTAGAGTACATGGAAGCTGACCCCACTTGCTTGTGCCCCCGGCATGATTTTTGGCTGATCTCCCAAGTGACCTGAACAATGAACAGATTCTCAAATGATGTCAATTTTTGAAACCAAGGAGTACAGAGGATGTTTTGCACCATCCGGTAAGAGATTTTGTAAGTTGAGGGGGAAATGCCCTGTGTGAGGCACCTGCAACAGAGGAGAGAGATCAGACAGAAAACAGAAGCCACCAACCCTAATTAGGAGAGACTTGGAGGATACACAAAATCTGGGAGACTTAAGATATACACACACAGCAAGCAGCACATCCATAGCTGCAGTGCCAACTGGGAGGGTTCCAGAGAGAAACTCCATCTCCTAAAACTGTTAGAGGCACTGACAGGCTACAGCCAGCCCTGAATGAGAGACTTTGTGCTTTTGGGGAGATGGAGCATGTGGAGAACAAGCCCGGGGCTCGGTGCTGCAGTGTGGGGGCCACACAGAGACTCTTTTAAAAGGGGAGCTGAGGCAAGATGGGGGAGGAACCCTGTTCTCACGCACATGAGCAACGGCTCTGCCAACAGAGGAACCAGACTGAAAGCACTGCTAGGTCTCACTGAGTCCAGCTATACAGGAAGAACAGAAATTGGCATGGTGAAGAGACTGTGGGACCTGGCATAGCAGAGCTGGTCATCAGGGGGCTGTGCAGAACAGAGACTTCAGCCCTGAGTGCCCTATGAGAGCTGCAGGCTGGGGACTGGATGGCCAGGAGCTGAATGAGCCTGAGATTCGTTATAGCCAGACAGGCCCCCTCACAGGCAGGCGTGCCCAACCCCACCTGTGGGATTGCAGGCTCTGCAATATACAGAAAAAAACAAAAAGAGTCACCTAAAACAGGGAGACAAAGAAACAACCCCAAATTGAAGGGAAAGAAGAAATCCTTAAAAAGAGTGCTAAATGAAACTGAGACAAGCAATCTATCAGACACAGAGTTCAAAATAATGGTTATAAGGATGCTCAAGGAGCTCAGTGAAAACTATAAGGTACTTATGGGAGTTACAAAAAACTTAGTGGGAATTACATCAGCATGAAAAAGGACATAGAAACGATGACTAGGAGACAGGAGGAAATATAAAATGAAGAATACACTGGAGGAATTAAAAGCAGACTAAAAAAGCAGAGGACTGAATCAGCGAGCTGGAAGACAAGGTAGAAAAAAACACACAGAGAAACAAAACTAAAAAAAGACTCAAAAAAAAAAAAAAAAGAAGAGACTTCCAGCCAAGCTAGAGGCATAAACACACATGCTGCGTCTCCTCACAACTAAGAAGAAATTTACAACCACTTCAAAACTAAAAAAGCCCAGAAAATGCAGAAAGTCGAAACTACAGGGAATTTCAGCAAAGAAATAAAGAAGAAATAATCAACCAGAAAGGTAAGGGGGGCGGAGCCAGGACTGAGAGAAAGAGGAGCGGAGCAGCGGCTGTGGGGGCTATGCTTGGCAGGCAGGCAGCAGGAGCTGGCAAGTGTGGCTAGCTGTACCCGGGGAGAAAACAATCATACAGTTTAAGCCCAAGAAGTGATCCCAGCTCTAAACCAGATTGCATAGCTTGCAGTTCCAGCGCCAGGGAAAAGAGAGCCACATTGCTTCTGATTGTGAAAGCAAGTTGGGGCTGGGTGTAGGAAGCAGCTACAAGTCTCAAAAAGGAGGCTTAGTACGGGAAGGGGAGAAATGCCTGGAAAAGCAGCAGCAACTGGCACTTTTCCCTCTCTGACTCCTCCCACACATACAGCACCAAAATGCAGTGAAACGGTTGCCAGCACTAATGAATACCTAAGGCTCCGCCCCTATAACATAAGAGGTGTGACAACCCCACCCAGATCACAGAGGCAAACACACAAAGCTGTCATGATGAGGAGACAGAGTATGGCCCAGAAGTGGGGGGAGGGGGGTAGATCAAGGTCCCAGTGACACAACTAAACAACGAGCAGATAGCACACCTAACAAATGAGGAGATAGAGAGCTTAACAGATGCACAGTTTAAGGCACTGGTGATAAAGATGCTCACAGACTTAACAGCAAAGATTAAACAGGATGGGGAAAGAATGAAGGCTATCCTGGCTGAAATGAAGGAAAATCCATATGAAACAAGTGGTGAAGGAAAGAAAACCAGGGTTCAGATCAACAAACTGGAACATAAGAAGATATAAACAGTCAACCAGTAGAGAAGGAGGAAATGAGAATTTGAAAAAATGAGGAGAGGCTTAGAAACCTCTGGGACAGCTATAAACATGCTAACATCTGAATCATACAGTTGCCAAAAGGTGAAGAGGGAGAGAAAGAAATCGAAAAATTCCCTACTTGAGGAAGGAAATGGACATAAGATCCAGGAAGCATAGAGAGTCCCAAACAAACCAGACCCAGGGAGGACAACACCAAGACACATCATAATCAAAATGCCAAAGGTTAAGGATAAAGAGAGAATCTTAAAAGCAGCAAGAGAGAAGAGAATTACCTACAAAGGGGTCCCTATAAGACTATCAGCTGATTTCTCAAAAGAAACTTTGCAGACAAGAAGGGACTGGCAGGAAATATTCAATGTGATGAAAAGCAAGGATCTACAACCAAGATTACTCTATTGAGCAGAGCTATCATTCAGAATGGGAAGGCAGAGAAAGTGCTTCCCAGACAAGGTAAAGTTGAAGGAGTTCATCATCACCAAGCCATTATTATATGAAATGTTAAAGGGACTTTTTTACGAAAAAGAAGATAAAAACTATGAACATTAAAATGAAAACAGTATCACAACTATCAACAACGGAAGCTAGGGAATGGAAACAAAGGCAAACTAAGTAGACCACCAGAGCGGGAACAGAATCATAGGTATGGGGAACCTGTGGGGGAGGTCAGCTGGGAGGGGGAAAGGGGGTAGAGAGGGAAATGGTGCAGGAATTAAGAAGCATAGTAGGAGGGTGCAGAATGGATAGGGGGATGTTGAGAAGAGCTTTATGCACAACCCATGGACATGGACTAAGGTGGGGGGGCTGCTGGAGGGAGGGGAGCAAAGGGAAAAGAAATTGGGATGACTGTAACAGCATAATCAATAAAACATACAAAAAAAAATCTCAAGTTGTGTAAGGAAGCTGCAGGACAACATGAAACGTAATAATATTCACATCATGGTGATACTAGAAGGAGAAGAAAAGGAGCAAGGGATAGAAAACCTGTTTAAAAAAATAATGACAGGAAACTTTCCTAAATGGTGAGGGAAAAAGTCATGCATACCAGGATGCACAGAGGATCCCAATTAAGATGAACCCAAAGAGGCCCATTCCAAGACACATCATAATTAAAATGGCAAAATTTAAAGACAAAGAGAGAATCTTAAAGGCAGCAAGGGAGACACAGCTAGTTTCATACAGGAGAGTTCCAATAAGGCTATATCAGCTGATTTCTCAACCGAAACACTACAAGCCAAAAGGGAATGGCAAGCAATATTCCAAGTAATGAAAAGCAAAGGCCTGCAACCAAGATACTCTACCCAGCAAGGCTCTCATTTTAAATGAAAGGCAAAATAAGAAACTTCCAAGACAAAAAAAAGGTTAAAAGAGTACCTCTCCACCAAACCAGCATTGCAAGAGATACTAAAAGGACTGCTCCAAAAAGAGAGAGAGACAGGAACACAAGCACAAAGGGAAAAAACGGCAATGAATAATACCTTAAATGTAAACGGATTAAATGCTCCAATCAAAAGACACAGGGTAATTGCATGAATAAGAAAACATGACCTGCATATATGCTGTCTACAAGAGACCCACCTCAGAACAAAATATCTACACAGACTGAAAGTGAAGGAATGAAAAAAAAAAAAAAAATCCAAACAAACAGCTATGAAAAAAAAAAAAATGCTGGGGTAAGAATACTTACTTCAGACTAAACAGGCTTCAAAACAAAGGACATAACAAGAGACAAAGAAGGTCACTACATAATACCTAAAGGAGCAGTACAACAAAAGAATATAACCGTTGTAAACATATATGCGCCCAGCATAGGAGCACCTAGATAAATAAGGACAATTCTGGAAGACTTCAAGAAAAATATCAATAGCAACACAGTCATCGTAGGAGATTTTAACACCACACTGTCAACAATGGAGTATACAAGGATACTGTGGCACTAAACAACACTCTAGAGTAAATGGATTTAAATTGACATATACAGAACATTTCACTCCAATGAAGCAAAATATACATCCTTTTCAAGTGCACATGGAGTATCTTCAAAGACAGACCACATGGTAGGACACAAACATGCCTAAAAAAATTCAAGAAAATTGAAATTATATCAAGCACCTTCTTGGATCACAATGGCTTGGAACTGGAAATCAACCTCATGGGAAAAACTCAAAAACATTCAAATACATGGAGACTGAATAACATGTTATTAAATAATGAATGGGTTAACAATGAGATCAAGGAAGAAATCAAAAAGTATCTGGAAATAATTTAAAATGAACACACAACAACCCAAAACCTATGGGACACAGCGAAGGCAGTCCTGAGAGGGAAATTCATAGCAATACAAGCCTACCTAAAAAAGATAGAATATTTTCAAATAAACAACCTAACCCTTCACCTACAAGGGTTAGGTTGTAACAACAAAGTCCAGCATAAGTAGAAGGAAATAATCAAGATCAGAGCAGAATTAAATGATAAGAGACTAGAAAAACAATTCAAAAAAATCAATAAATGCAGCAAAACAAAATTGACCACCCTGTAACCAGACTCATCAAGATAAAAAGAGAAGACTCAAATAAAAAAATAAGGAACAAAAAATGAGAAGTTAAAACCAATACCACAGAAATACAAAGGATTGTCAAAGATTACTCTGAACAACTATACTGCAAGAAATTGGACAACCTGGGCAAAATGGATAAATTGCTACAAATATACACTCTTCCAAAACTGAATAAAGAAGAAGCAGAAAGTCTGAATAAAATGATAACAACTAGTGAAACTGGAGCAGTAATAAAAAACTCCAGGCACACAAAAGTCATGGACCAGATGGCTTCATAGGCAAATTTTATCAAACATTTAATGAACCTAACTCCTATCCTTCTCAAATTATTCCAATAAATTCAAGAAGAGGGAAGACTCTCAAACTCTTTTTTATTAGGCCAGTATTATCCTAATCCCAAATCCAAATAAAGACAAAACAAAGAAAGAAAACTACAAGCCAATATCTCTGATGAAAATAAATGCTAAAATCCTCAACAAAATATTGGCAATCTGGAACCAGCAATATATTAAAAAGATCATATACCATGACCAAGCGGGATTCATCTCAGGGATGCAAGGCTGGTACAATATTTGCAAATCAGTAAAAATAATACACCATGTAAACAAAACGAAGGACAAAAATTACATGATCATATAAATTAGGTGCTGAAAAAGCATTTGATAAAATCCAGCACCCATTTATGATAAAAAACACTCAGCAAAGTGGGAATAGATAGAATATATCTCAACATAATTAAGGCCATATATGAGAAACTTACAGCCTAAAAATACTCAATGGGTAAAAACTAAAAGCTTTCCCCTTAATATTAGTAACTGCTTTCATCACTCTTACTCAACATAGTACTGGCAGTTCTAGCCACAGCAATCAAACAAGAAAAGGAAATAAAAGGCATCCAAATTGGAAAGGAGGAAGTAAAACTATCATTATTCACAGATGACATGATAGTGTACACAGAAAACCTTACGGTCTCCACCAAAATACTACTCAACTTAATAAATGTATTTGGCAAAATAGGGGGTAGTGAATATTCAGAAATCGATGGCATTTTTGTACATCAACAATAAAATATCAGAAAGAGAAAGTAGGAACAAAAATTCCATTTACTATACACAAGAAAATTAAGTAGGAATAAATTTAACCAAGGAGGAAAAAGACATATACTTGGAAGCCTATAGAACACAGAAGAAGGAAATTAACGAAGATACAAATAAATGGAAGCATATACCATGTTCATAGATTGGAAGAATTATATCATTAAAATGTATACAACTCAAAGCAATCTACAGGTTCAACACAATGCCTATTAAAATACCAATGATATATTTCACAGATCTAGCACAAATATGTGAACAATTTATTTGAAACCAAAAAAGACCTCAAATAGCCTCAGCAACCTTGAGAAAGAAGAGCAAAGTAGGAAGGATCACAATACCTGATATCAAACTATACTACAAAGCCACTGTAATCAAAATAGTACAGTACTGGCATAAGAACAGATACATATGTTAATGGAACACAATAGAAAGTCCAAAAATAAACCCATGTCTTTATGGTCAATTACCATTTGACAAAGGGGGCATGAATATACAGTGGAGTAAAAACAACCTCTTCAATAAATGGTGTTGGGAGAACTGGAACGGTATGCGCAAAAAATGAAACTAGACCACCAACTTACACCATACACCAGAATAAACTCAAAATGGATAAAAGACTTAAATATAAGTCGTGATACCAGAAAAGTCTTAGTGCAGTGGTTCTCAACCTGTGGGTCGTGACCCCTTTGGGGGTTGAATGACCCTTTCACAGGGGTTGTCTAAGACCATCGGAAAACACATATACAATTATATATTGTTTTTGTGATTAATCACTATGCTTTAGTTATGGTTGGGAGTCACCACAACATGAGGAACTGTATTAAAGGGTCACGGCATTAGGAAGGTTGAGAACCACCATCCTAGTGGAACACACAGGCAGTGAAGTTTCAGATATTCCACGTACCAATATTTTTGCTGATATATCTCTTAGGGCAAGGGAAATAAAGGAAAGAATAAACAAATGGGACTACATCAAATTAAAAAGCTTCTTCATGGCTAAAGAAACCATCATATCATCAAAATGAAAAGGGAACCTAAGATATGGGAGAACATATTTGCCAATGATATATCAGGCAAGGGTTTAATCTACAAAATATATAAAGAACACATACGACTCAACACCAGGAAGACAAACAATCCAATTAAAAATGGGCAAAGGACCTGAATAGACATCTCTCCAAGGAGGACATACAGATGGCCCATAGGCATATGAAAAGATGCTCAACATCATTAGCCACCAGAGAGATGCAAATTAAAACTATAATGAGATATCACCTCACACCTGTCAGAATGGCCAGCATTAATACACCAACAAACAAAAAGTGCTGGTGAGGATGTGGAGAAAAGGGAACCGTAGTGCCCTGTATCGGTGGGAATGCAGACTGGTGCAGACACTCTGGAAAGAGTATGGAATTTCCTCAAAAGATTAAAAATGGAACTGCCTTTTGACCCAGCAATTCCATTGCTGGGTATATACTGTAAGAATCCTAAATCACCAATTCAAAAGACCTTAAGCACTCCTATGTTCCCAGCAGTGCTATTTACAATAGCCAAGTGCTGGAAACAGCCTTAGGAATATTATGCTAAGTAAAAGAAGCCAGACGGTGAAATACAAATACCATATGATCTCTCCTATAAGAGGAATCTAATGAGCAAAATAAACTATGAGCAAAATAGAACCAGAGGCATGGGAACACGGAACAGACTGACAGCTGCCAGATGGGGGTGGAGGGGGATAATGGTGGAAAGAAGGGGAAGGGACCAGTCAAAGAACTTGTAAAAACTTGGGGAGCGTGGGGTGGACTGGGCGGAGGAGGGCAAAGGGGTAAAATTTGGACAACTGTAATACAGTAACAATAAAAAAAAAGTGAATGATATTGAGGATGCCCATTTTTCCCCAAACTAGGCAGAGTACAGGGGCATGTTATTTTTGCTGGGCAACAGGTGTACAAGTAGTTACTCTGGTTATCAATCCAATAACAAATAGTAAAAATAGGAAGTAAAAGGAAGATATAGTTCATTTACTTCTATCAGAATGAAATGAAATAAACACTTAACACCTATTTACTGATTATAAAAAAGGAGGTTCACCTTTCCTAAAGCTGAATTTGTCCCAGCCATATAAGGTTATTTTATTAAACATCTTTAAAAAGGTACCTGCTAAAAGTATGGGACTAAGACATGGATGAAAAGGTTAAAGTGCCTAGCCACTTAAGGCCTTCATGAACCTGAAGGTGTAAATAAATCTGAAATGGTGATTTTTATAAAACTAAGGAGATAAAAATTTTCAATATGTCTACATATTGGTAAGTGATGTCCAATTTTGAACAAATTGGTAAGTGATCTCCCAATTTTAAACAACCTAAAGACTGATAAATTTTATATCAATTCCCAGAAAAATTACAGACTAGATTATTAGGAAAAAAGCAACTTAAAAAAAAAAAGTAAGCCCTGGTTGTAGTGGCTCAGTGGACTGAGCGTCGGTCTGTAAACCAAAGGGTCGCCGGTTCGATTACCACCCTGGCCTGGGTTGTGGGTCAGGTTACCAGTTGGGGGTTTGCAAAAGGCAACCACTCATTGATGTTTCTCTCCCTCTCTATAAAAATAAACTTTAAAAAAATTAGAAAAAAACAAACTAATTATACTGAGTTGACAGTATTTTTCTCAAGAAATGAGTCAAATCATGCTACCACTTGTACAACTCATTTTTCTAAACTTAAATGCAGTTTATCATATTCTACTTTATATAACTTTTATTTTGAGCCTAATTTTTAAAAATCATTTAATATTTTATTCTATTTTCTCCTAAATTAACAGACCAAGGGAGACCTAAAACTATCTTAGGGACAATAAAAAGTTGCCATTAAAAATATACATTTATCCAAAAGCAGAAGTGGAATGAACACATAAAATGAAATCAAGACTTGGCTCACTAAAAAGAGAAGTTTCTTATAGATAAGAGTATCCAACAATGGAATAGGCCATTTCATAGTGTGTGGTATGAGACAAGACACCTGACATCAGAAGCATTCTTCAGGGATTTGATAGGGTAAGGGAGTCAGATGAGATCACTGTGTATTAGTCAAGTTATGCTGTGATAGTTAACAGCTACAATTCACTGGGTTAATACAGAGACCTGTCTCACATGCACCGCATATTTGATACTAGTCAGGTGACTCCCGAGGACGGATGTTAGTAAACTAGGGCCCACAGCCTGTTTTTTTTATGTCCTTTCAGCTATGAATGGCTTTTTCAATTTTAAAGATTTCTGGAAACAAAACAAAATAACAACAAAAAAGAATATGTGACAGATATGGTATGTGGCCTGCAAAGCCTAAAATATTTACTATCTGCCTTCCATGTGGTGACTCAGAGATTCGGAGTACTTCTATCTTATGACGCCTTGCTTCTTTATGTGGCTCTGCCAAATCAACACCTATCTTCTTCTATGACAGTCTTTTCTACTCACACTAAAGAAAGTCATTTGGTTCCACCTAATTGCAATGGGGCTGGGAAGTGTATTGTTGAACTACCCAAGGAAGGAGAAGAGTACCGGCAAGGGAAAGCACTGCACATCTTCACAGCTTGTATATTTTATTCTAACTCAGAGATTCTATGATTCTAAATATTTCAACTATATTTTCACTTTTAGTATAAATCTTAATTAAATGTTTTTATATATACAGCTCGTGATAAAGTAAAAATGCCTTATGTCTGAGGTGAATTATGACAAAGGAATCTAAATATAATCTGTGGGATGTCTGGATTGAATTCCTCAGTTTACACAGTCTTCAATTTTTACTATGTCCACAATGTTACTAATGAATTATAAATCTTGAAAATTTAAACATTAAATGATTTGGAACAGAAGAATTGATATGTCTTGCAGAAAGATATGTATGTGTGCCAACTTTGTAAACAAAGATCAAATATATTTTATGCCATTACTGAAGGCAAAACTTGGTAATTTGGTCATTTCAAAATCTCAACACTTCTCACTGAATTGATTTAGTAGGTTATAGAGCAGCTGCAAGCTGAATTGTACACAATAATAGTAAAATATTTATAGATGATTTAGCCATATCTAAGACATAAATTAGAGTATCTCTTTTTTCTTTAATTTAGCAAGTGAATGTTTCATTATTTGGTGAAAAGATTTCACTTACACAAACATACCAAGCTTTAAAAAATTAGCTCAGAGTTCAAAACAGGTTAAAAAAAACCCACACATACACACATCAATACCTACCCTATACGAATCTGACAAATACAATAGGAAACTATATATATGATGAAAAAAATTTAAAAACTCATATCAAAGATTAAACAACAGAAAAAAAGGGAAATTTATCATTTTAGAATGTTATTAGATTAGGAAGACTAAAATACAATTTTAAGAATCTATAATAAGGAAATCACAAAAATTAGGATTGCCTTTTCATAAGATGATATTGATTATCAATATTCAAAATAAAGGAGATATGAGAAATTAAATGAGGATGAACTAAAATATACCATAACTGAACTTCTACACAAAGCTCACCAATATCACTATGAGAAAGCTATAGTTCCACATTTCAAAAAGATAAAGGGCTTTGTCAGGGCACACTTCAAACATTAATGGAAATAGATCCTTTAACCAACTAGTGATCAGATACCAACTATTAAACAATTGTCTAAAATATTAAATTGGAGATAGTAGACAGGCGAATTGTAGTTTGAGAGGTACAGAAATGCAAGGGTCTCAGGGGCTTGGCACTACTTAATTTAATTAACTAATTGATAATGCAGCAATTAAGGTACTATATTTATTTTTAGTCAAGGATTGATAGGAAAAAATTTAAAAAATCAAAGAAATCAGAAGAAATGCAAGCTGAACCCAGTGATTTTTCTAACATCTCTAAGTATTTCAGGAGATGTCATATTAAACTAATGTTCAGAAGTAAAAAGGATGGCAAGTAATATATTTTGTGAAATCATGAACACCAGTGAGAAAGGGATCTTAAGTTTTAAGGTTTCATTACAAAAACAATTTAAAAATGGAATCAGATTAAAAAGTAGCAATTTCTAAGTTTTATTTAACTGAATTTTGTCTTTCAGAAAAGTAAATCCTTAAAGTTCTACCAAAGATGTCAATTAGTAAGGCCATAGGTATTACTGGCAAATAGCTTAAAAATATATTTTTTAAATGGCTATCATTTTAAAGGTTTAAAAATACATCTAGCCACCTTAAATGGAAAATACTGATCAAATCACCAGAAAGTATGTTCAGAGATCTTAGTTTGATAAAAATAAAAAATTTCCTACCTCTTTTGGCAATTCCAAGAATGGACAATACAAGAGCTGAAATGTTCTTCCCTAAATCTCCCCAAGCTACCCCATTTACTGTACTCAGTCAAAAATAATGTTCACATTATCAATAAATGGCCCAAGTGCTACAGCTCCAAAGACCTTCAATAAAAAAAATTTAACGTTGGATTACTCATTTCCTTAGCCACCCCATTCCAAGGTGGTGAAATGATGATGACAATAAATGACTAAGTAACTAACACTTGATTGAGTGCCATATGCCATGTGCTACATAGTTTGGTCTGAATGTTTGGTCTCCCTAAAAGTTATATGTTAAAATACTAATGCTGAATGTGATGGTGTTAGAAGGTAGGGCTTTGGTACTTAGGTCATGAGATCACAATCCATGGAGCTCTCATGAATGGGATTAGTGTTCTTATAAAAGAAACGCCACAGAACTTCCTGGTCCCTTCTACCTGTAAGAACACAACCAGAAATTGGCAGTCTGAAGCCCAGAAGAGGGCTTCATGCATGCTGACACCCTGATCTTGAACTTCCAGCCCCCAGAACTGAGCAATAAATTTCTGCTGTTCGTAATCCACCCAGTGCTTGGTATTTTGTTATTGGAGCTCAAACTGGAAAGACAAAGAGTACCAAACACATTTACATAAATTGAGTCATTTAATCCTCAAAATAACCCACTGAAATAGCTATATATTTATCCCCATTTTTGAGATGGGGAAGCAAAGGCAAGGAGGGTTTTGTAAACTGCCTAATGCCTTAAAGCTATCAAATAGAGGGGACAGAATATCATTAAACTGTTTTCCATGTCTAGAGAGCTGTACTGTCTAATAAGGTAGCTACTAGCCCCATATAGCTATTTAAATTTAATTAATATTAAATAAAATTAAGAGTTCAGTTCTTTATACTACCATATTTCAAGTATCAGCAGCCACATGTGTCTAGTGGTCACCATGTTGGACAGTGCATATATGGAACATTTCCATCATTGTACAGTTATGTTAGACAGTACTGATCTGTCTGTAATTTTAGTCCCTAAATAAGACCACCTTACTTCTATGTGACTAATGTGCGCTTATAGAATTGATATTACACTTGAACCAATTAATCTATAATTCAATATTCCCAGTGTTTTATTGTTATTTCTCCCCTAACTCTTTTAACTATACTGGACCTCTTAAAATATGTACCCATATTTCTGTAGCACTGTGGACTCCATGCCTCAATGGAAAGAATTATATGTCAAATGTATTCTAAGATCTGATGTCAAAATTTATTTTGGACTCATATTCCTTTGCATATGGGTCCATGTACTTTGTTCAATAAATACAGTGTGTTGGCTTCTATTATTTCTTTAATTGAATGTCCTGTTTCTCTACTTCTTTTGGTACTATCAGTCCTCAGTGGCCTTGCCCTGCACTTGACTCAACTTCCACTTCCAGCCCCAGGGAATAAGACCAGAAGTAAGAACCTGACCTAGGTTTGTAAGATACTACAATCCCTCGTCACACTTCAGTGTTGAACTTGTGACTGAAGCTGGTCATTCATCAGAATGTGCCATCTTCCTTCCAACAGCTCATTCCTATTGGGATCAAGAACCATAAGAACCAACTAAGTCAGGATTTAGAGCAGCCAATTATTCCTAGCATGATGTATGAAACTGTCTACAGAATGCCTGTATAGAAAGGAAATAATAAATTGCAACATCTGAGGCCTGGATCTAACTGTTCTTAAACTTTTGGACCTAGCATTCATGAGTCAGTATATTCCCTTTTTGTTTACTTAGTATGCTTTAAGTTTCTATTGCTTACAGCTAAAAGTGCAGGAGAAGAGCCATCAGTGTTAAAGAATTCAAAGACCCTAAGTACTATTCAGGAAGGACAGTAAGGTACTAATAATATACTTATGACAAAAAAGGGTAATCGCCAAAAGGAGCATAATAGTATATAACTACAAATTAGTAAAGTGAAAACAAAAACAAAAAACCTGAAGTAAACCTACAACAAAAAATACTATGCTAAGATAACTATATTGCTAATTACCACTGTAGAACAAGTGGAACAAAAGGAGAATCTTAGTTCTGGGTCTCTGAACTAGAGCTAAGTGCGGGTTTAAAAGTCATGGATTAAGAAAGAAAAAAAACAACCGTGTATAATTTTAAATTTTAGTGTTTCTTATGCTCCTCAATCTTTAAACAGTGGCACCTTTCCTACAAGGGTAACACACATTTCTATGAGGCTACAGCAATGTGATCTAGATATACAGGTAACTGATAAAATTTTAAGATCTACAAAACCAAAGTAGAGGAATTTTAATAGTGTTTTCTCCCTTCATCTGACTTGCTCCAAAATGTCTATTTTGATTTGTTTTATCAAAGTTAATTGTGAGTCTTTCTCTGCAACTTAAGTCCCTTAATCACATTTTCAAACCTAGTAGTCAACAAAGAACCTGAAATATAGCATGTGTAATATGTGATCAATCAAGTGTGCCTTTGACCACAAATTACTTTTATCATGTTTTGTTTTTAAAAAACTTCTGTTATAATTTCCATACCATACAATTCATCCATTTAAAGTGTCTAATTCAATGGCTTTTAGTATATTCATAGTACAACCCTCACTAGACTCAATCTCAGAACACTTTCATTACCCCTAAAAGCAATTCTACTCCCCTTAGCCATCATCCTCCTAATACTGCCCCCAAACCATCAGCCACAGGCAACTACTAATTTACTTTGTGCCTCTACAGATTTGCCTATTCTAGATATTTCATATGTATAGATCATACAATATAAGGGGTATTGTGTGTGTGTGTGTGTGTGTGTGTGTGTGTGTGTGCGTGTGTCTTCCTTTACTTAGCATGTGTTCAAGGTTCATCCATGTTGTACCATCAATCAGTACTTCATTCTTTTTTATTGTCATATTATATTCCACTGCACGGATATACTACCTTTGGTTTCTCCATTCATCAACTGGTTGGACATTTTGGCTGTTTCTACTTTTTCACTATTATGAATAATGTTGTTATTGACATTCATGTACATGTTTTGTGTAGGCTTACATTTTCATTTCTCTTGGTTATATGCTTGAATGGAATTCCTGAGTCATACTGATTAATCATTAAAATGTTTAGCTAAGAGGGACTGTCAAGAGTTTTTCCAAAGTGGCAGTACCATTTTATATTATCACAGGGTGGTATATGAGGATTCCAATTTCTCTGCATCCTCAAAAACACTTGTTATTATCTGACTTTCATTATAGGTATCACAGGGTCATGTTCTCACTGTAGTTTTGATTTGCATTTCCTTGATGGCCGACGATGTCTATTTATTTTTTAAAGTTGACTCCTGAATGTGACAGCAGAATTATGTCATCAGCACAAAGGAGGATGTTTGTATATTTGCTAGGAGATGTAAGATGAATATACACCACTTCATGCTGGTATCAATTTGCAAGGGCTGCCATAAAAAAATACTATAGGTGGGTAGCCTAAACAACAGAAATTTTTTGTCTCATAGTTGTGGAGGCCAGAAGTCAAAAATCAAGGTGCTGGCAAGGTTCCTTCCTTATGATACATTGGTTTCATTCCTCTTTCCTTGGCTTATAAATGGCGGTACTCATGTTAATGTCCCAATTTCTCTATATAAGTATCGGCCTCCACATTTCCCTTCTTTTACAAAAGAGTTTATTTTTAGAGAGAGTGGATAGGATGGAGAAGGAGAGGAAGAGAAACGTCTATTAGTTGCCTCTTGCACACGCTCAATCAGGGGGCCTGGCCTGCAATCCAGGCATGTGCCCTGACCGGGAATGGAACCACCTACCTTCCAGTTTGCAGAACGATGCCTGACCCATTGAGTCACACCAGTCAGGGCTCCACATTTCCCTTTTTATAGGGACACTAACTACATTAGATTAAGGGCTCACCCTACTCCAGTATGACACCTGCAATGACCCCATTTCCAAATGAGGTCACATCTTAGGTACTGGGAGTTGGATTTCAACATAAGAATTTGGAGAGGGGCCAAAAAAAGAATTTGGTGAGGGACCAAGAATTTGGGGAGGGGCAATTCAACACATAGCAATATTTTTTAAATTTATGGTTTAAAAAAGGTGATGTAGAGAAAAGGATATACCTCTGTCTTAGATTTCCTTTTAAAACTAGATCTCTGTTAAAATGCCTTTTCCATGGAAGCTAATAATAAGTGGATGTCTTCTTACAGAAATACTAGTCTCAAAAAAATCCTAACACAGTACCTCTATATTTCAGAAGCTTTTGGAATTTCACTTGCTTTCAAATTTTTCATTAGTGCCTTACTTTTCACTGTACCTTAGTAAATGCTACGTTTTTTCCCCAAATACAACAGGTTTTTATGCAATGTTGTTAAAAAGTTTTAAAGACTAGAAATGAAAATTAAAGTTAAAAAGAATACTGAACTTATCCCATATATGTAGATTAAATGTATTTATAAAATAGCCGACTAACACAGACATCAGAATTTTGGTGTCAGCATTCCTTAAGACATTTCACTTTTAACTTAAAAAGTGTGGAAATTCAAATTATAAGATGTTTATATAATGACTCTTAAAAACATTTCATTTAAGAGAGAATGCTAATTCAAACTAAAAAAGAATCTTAGATTGGGTTATTTAAGAATTTACTGAAAAGTAAAGTTAATCTGAAAACCATATATAATGCTTATTTTTGCATGTCTAACTTAGTCCTCTCAAAACAGCTTGGAGCTATACAGTAACTAACTATATCTGTGATAAATAGCCTCAATAGTTGCTAATGAAAAAAAGATACCAATACTCTGATTATATAATTACTTTACAAAGTATCCAATATTTAGGCTTTTAGTTACATGTATAGCACATTTTAATACATTTTATGCATCATTTAATAATAATGAAATCTGATTTTGAAAAAAGTATTGCCAAAAACTGAAGCCCAACAAAGCTGTAATGATGAAAACCAAAAACACCCACAATTCAACAAAACCCAAATAACCCCATTTAAAAATAGGCAAAGAGTCTGAACAGGAATTTCCCCAATGATATACAAATAGCCAAACAAGCACATGAAAATATGCTCAACATCACAAATCACTAGGGAAATGCAAATAAAAACCACAAAAAGATACTACCTCACACTTATCAGGACACCTATTAAAAGAGCAGAAAATAACAAGTGTTGTTGCAAATGTGGAGAAACTGGAACCTCTGTGCATTGTTGATGGGAATGCAAAATGGTGATTCCTCAAAAGTTGGTGGGAATGCAAAATGGTGATTCCTCAAAAACTTGAAAATAGAATTACTATATGATCCAGCAATTCCACTTATGGGTATATAACCAAAAGAACTGAAAGCAGGATCTCAAAAAGATGTCTGTCCACTCATGTTCACAGCAGCATTATTCACAATAGCCAAAAGCTGGAAATAACCTAACTGTCCATCAACAGATGAATAAATAAAATGTGATATATAAAGACAACGGAATATTATTCTGCCTTGAGAAAGAATGAAACAGAGCCCTGGCCGGGTAGCTCAGCTGGTTAGAGCATCATCCCAATATGCCACAGTTGCGGGTTTGATCACTTATTAGGGCACATATAAGAATCAACCAATGAATGCATAAATAAGTGGAACAACAAATCAGTGTTTCTCTCTCTCTCTTACCCCCTTCCTCTCTCTCTAAAATCAATAAATTAAAAACGTTCTAAAAAGAAGGAAATTGTGATCCATGCTAAAACAGAATAACCTTGAGGACATTATGCTACATGAAATCACTCAGTCACAAAAATATAAATACTCTGATTCCACTTAATGTACTTAGAAAAGTCAGATTGAGAGAGATAAAAAGTAGAATGCTGGATTCCAGGAACTGGGGAAGAGGACTATGGGGAGGAGTTGTTTAATGGATATAGTTTTAGTTTTACAAGATGAAAAGAATTCTGGAGATTGGTTGTATAGTGATGTGAATGTACTTAACATTACTGAACTATACATTTAAAAATAGTTGAAGGTAAATTTTATGTTGTGTATTTACCACAATAAAAGTAGTTCTGTGTCTTTTAACACAAACCACATATCAGAAAAAGTACAGAAAGGAGACCATGTGAGTGATCTAGAAATGAAGTTCAGGACACTGGCCTCAGTGTCCCATTTTGTTTCACAATAGGATAGCAATTCAAGTTTACTGTGAAACAAAATGGGTGGCCACGTGGCTATCTCTCTGAAAAGGTTCTTAGGTAATTTTAATGTGGCTTGATAGGACAAACGTAAATTATAAAACATTTTTTTAAATCAGTATTCTTTATTATAAGTGATTACATTGCTAGTTCCCTCAATGACAGAATTCAAAATAGGACAATATTAACAAAGAGTTCTGAAAATCAATTCTCTTGACTAGGCAGAAATACAGATTCCCCAAGCAGTCCTCAAGACATGTCTCAGTCCAGAGGGAGTAAAATGAGAGTATCAGGAAGAATAAGGACAGTTCATTGTTTATGGCCAAATTGATCTAATGTCACTGTTGAGACTGGGATATGGTATTAACTGGGATATACACATGAGGCTAATGGAATGTGAGTTATCAGCTCATTTAAAAAAGGGTATCTATCAGCTAACAGACTGTAATTATTTCTTACTGGAGTTACACTTAAGCCAAGGGAGAATTTTATTCAAGTCAATAATTTGACAGCATTTTAGCTCGAAGCTGAAAATGTCTGAATTTATGAAAAGCAAGTTCCTTTTTCTAAATCTGTTACTAAATAGAATATTCTAGACATAACCTTGATCTCTACTATATTCTCAAATTAACACAAGATACCTAATTACATTTCAATTTACAAACACTTATTAAAAACAACAATGTAGAAGCTATTATTATCAAGCTGACCAAGTTCTTGACCTTAAATGGTAATTTATAATGGAACAATGTCTCTGGGTGTGGGGGGAAGGCAGGTTGTAGTGGAGGTAAGGTTGTACACATAATGAAGTTTGCATAGTAAAAGGATATGAAAATGACACGCATAAACATAGTGCCACATGAGAATATATGGGAGAGAGTACTTTTGAGGTATGTTTTAAAGAAATTGGCATTTAAGAACAGGTTATGGAAATGTGACATTCACAATGGGGGAGGGAAGGACTGGTAAATGGTTATTTCAGTTAGAAGAAATATTATGAGCAGACTTGGAAGTGAGAAACTTCATGATGATTTTAGGCAATGCTCAGTTTGATTTTAGGTAGGGTTAACCCTATAGGTTAAGAAATGGTGAGGTAAGAATTAAGGCAGGATGTTGCACCCTGTATTTATTTCAATATACTTTTTTTAAAAAACTAAAATTATCAAGTGGATCTGTAATAATTTATTAGATTGTCTCTCCTATTAGATGGAGCTCCTGAAGGTCAAAAGTCCAAATTATTGATTTTTATATTGCCTAAGGCAGGGCTAGGCATGCTGCAGATATTCACCAAATGTTTTTTTCAAAAAAATAGCTAACTAAACAAATGAATGAACAGTATAGTAGAACCAGATGAGAGAGCCTTAAATGCTCATTATTTTCTTCCAAAGAAAATTAAATGAAAATAATCTATGCAGTGTAATATTTAAGGGATAGTTAATTGCTAGTAAACAAAATAGTAAGATAACAAAATTATTCTAAAAGCCTAAAAATGTTAAAAGCACACATCATCCAACATAGACTGAAGTGACGTATCACTGTGAAGAAAACTGCATTAAATTCTCGCAACCCTTTAAAAGAAGAGTATTTCTTCTTCTTTTTTTAATCCTCACCAGAGGATATATCCATTGATTCCAGAGACACAAATGGAGGTGGGAAGAAGATGAGGAGGGGAGAGAAAAACATCGATGGGTTGCCTCCTATAAGCACCCCAACTGGGGACTAAACCCACGAACCTATACATGTGCCCTGACCAGGAATCAAACCCGCGACACAAGCCAGGGCTAAAAGAGTATTTCTACCTCTTAGGATATGAATTCAATTTGAGATAACAGTTGAACCTGTTTTGCATACTTCTCATTTTAAACACAATTTTTATTTGTATGCCTGAGTTAAAAAAAAAAAAAAACAATGGGATAAGAATAGAAAAATACTCCTGGAACGTTCTCATTTTCCCCTCAACTCTGCATTTATAATCTCTAAGGTCATTCTTTATGACTTTCAAAAAAGAAAAAGGAAAGAAAACATCATTTTCTTAAGCTGAATTTGCTTTGCTTCTTTAAATACTTATTTTAAAATAAAGGTCAAGAAAGGAATGAGACAATATAATCTTGTATTATCATATATAAGGAAGGCCCAATATATTTGAATCTTTCAGGATTCCATTATGTTGCCTAGGATTCATATTATCTGAAAACTCATAAAATTTTCTAAATTAAGCTATACTCTCATTCTAAAAAAGTAATGATAACCTCTCCCTCTCTCCTCCAGATGTGATATTACTTTACTATAAGAGATATGATATTAAGAAAAATAGGAGGTACACGCTGACTCTAAAAGAAAATTTTAAAATCAGTTTCCTGACAACCACAACTGAAGTATGAAAGGAAAACAGTTAACAGCATGAAAAATCAGAGGTGATGTTATGCTTTAAGAAAAACACAGCCTTAGTAATTAAAGCAATAATATATTCCAACACTACCATGCTCAAGATAAAATAGGTAATGATATACGTCAGTTATTATTATAAAGAGTGGGTAAAAGTAGGCTTATAGTTGTTTCTATGAAAAATAATACAATAATAAATACTAATGTAAATGCTAATATTGTTATAATTAATAAATACTAATACTGTTACAATTAATAAATACTAATACTGTTTCACGTAGTCACAATTACAAACCTACTTTTGCCTCATCCTGTATAATATAATATAAAGAGAAATGAGGCAAGCTAAGAGGGATGGAGAGTGACATGGTGTTATGTTATAGTTATACTGAGAAGCCTTCTTGGATGAGGGAAAATTGAGCCCTGACTTCAAGGTAGTACAAAAATACAAGGCATGTGAAAATGTCAGAAAAGCATCTCAGGCAGAGAAAAGAACAAGTGTGAAGATTCATTAGGATGATCCTCTTCTTTCTGTCTTCACTCAAATAATGAGATACTTTCTTTTTCACAATTTTTCTAACCTCTCCAGTCCAGCCACTCCTTATTCTTTTGAATTTCTCAAGCATTTATTATTTCAAGTCCTTTATTTGGCATGTAGTTATTTGCTTTCATCCTCTCAGATATGTACAAATGAAAAGTCACTAGCTCTTGAATTTTGGAGAGTACGTATCCCACCAATATGGACAAGTCTTAATAATAATCCAATGTAAATCATCCTTCTGTAGATAATTCATTAACAGGCCATTTCATTTCTCCATCCCTATGCTTAGAAGACAAAGTATAATCGTGGGCTTGCCATAGTGCCAATCTAAAAAATTAGCATCACTTCAAAATATATACTTTGAATACATGCAGTTTATTGTATGTCAATTACACATTAATAAAGCTTAAAAACAGTTTCTTCCCCCACCAAATAGTTTTCAAATGAAATATTATGGTGTGGGTAATTATATTTAAGACAGGTTACTTGGTATTATAGTCCATAAAAGAACTGGCTCAAGGTTCTAACTAATGGAAATACAATGAGCCAACAGCTATGTTGGGATACAGGTAAGTTCCTACCTTTCCAGTCATTTCTTATTTCTTAACTATGTACCATTGGTGCTAAGAGGTAATCAATCAAATGAGCATGTGTGAATGGCTCAGTACCAGACCCTTTATAAATAATTAGTGCATATTATTGTGTTGGCCAAAAACTGTGTCTAACTTTTTACCATAGGTGGTTCTAGTAGTGCTTAGTTGTCTTTAACTTCATTTGAAACAATTTTGTTAGACTGTACTGTGGCAGCTCTCATATCAGCATACATTTAAAAAAAATTATCAAAACTGATTTTTGTCTAGCCTTTTTAATATTAAAGATGGAAGAAAATAAGCAACGTTTTTGGCATATTATGCTTTCTTATTTTAAGAAACACAACTAAAATGCAAAAAGAAATTTGTGCAGTGTATGGAGAAGGTGCTGTGACTGATTGCATGTGTCAAAAGTGGTTTGTGAAGTTTTTTGGTACTAATAACACTCTGTCAAAATAATTTTTTGCTGTGGGGCTGTCTTATTCATTAGAAGATGTTTAACAGCACCCCTGGCATCTACCCACTAGAAGCCAACAGTGGGAGATAGCCGACATATTCAAAATATCCAAATCAATAAAGTTATTGGTGAAAATAAAAAATGTCTTTTACGGAAAAAAACATAAGGAATTTTTTGGCCAACCCAATACTTCATTCTGAGCCAGACATGGTCACTCTCAAATTAAGGAGAAAGTTATAGAATTAGCAAAAAGAACCTTTCTTAAAACCCAAATGGGCATCTCCTCTATAGAAATACAAATATCTTACAAGTGTCCGACTTACAAATGACCATTTGTGTAAATATCAAATCCCACTGGCCCCAAATAAAAACCATTCTATCCTTTTAATATGGCCTCAGAATCTGAAAGTTTTTCGACCTCCTGCCTCCCCGTTAATTCTTACTTCTAGTTCTCAGGTAGGAGGAGCACCATGAATCTTTCCCCTACTCTCAACAGATTTAAAGGTAAATATTACTGAGAGGATCAGCTCAGTTCATTGCTTCTAAATAGAGCTCTGTCCTAAGACTACCCTACTTACAAAAAATTATTTCACTTCCCTTCCCCATACTCTCCTGCCTCTATAAGCCTGTCTAACATGTGCATTAAAAACTCTTCCCTTCTCAATGAAAGAAAACTTCATTAATTTGGGGAAGAAAATACACATACAAGTCCAGGAAGCACAGAATCCCAAACAAGTTGGGCCCAAAGACCACACCAAGGCACACCATAATTAAAATGCCAAAGGGTAAAGATAAGGAAAGAATCTTGAAAGCAGCAAGAAAAAAGGAGAGTTATCTAAAAAGGACTTCCCATAAGACTATCAGCTGATTTCTCAATAGAAATCTTGCAGGTAAGAAGGGACTGGCAAGAAGTATTCAAAATGATGAAAAGCAAGGACCTACAACCAAGATTACTCTATCCAGCAAAGCTATCATTTAGAATGGAAGGGCAGATAAAGTGCTTCCCAGACAAGGTAAAGCTAAAGGAGTTCATCGTCACCAAGCCCTTATTACATGAAATGTTAAAGGAACTCATTTAAGAAAAAAGAGGATCAAAACTATGAACAGTAAGATGACAACAAACTCACAACTATCAACAACTGAATCTATAAAACAAAAACAAAACAAACTTAAGCAAACAACTAGAACAGGAACAGAATCAAAGATATGGAGACCACATGGAGGGTTATCAGTGGGAAGTGGTAAGGAGGAAAATGGGGGAAAAGATAGAGGGATTAAGAAGCATAATTGCTAGGTACAAAATAGATGAAGATGTTAAGAATAGTGAAGGAAATGGAGAAGCCAAGAAGTTATATAAATGACCCATGAGCATAAACTAAGGGGGGGGGGGGTTGCTGGAGGGAAGGGGGGTACCAGCTGGAGGGTGGCAAAGGGGAAAAAAATTGGGACAACTGTAATAGCATCATCAATAAAATATACTTAAAAAAGTAAATACTCTTCCTCTCTCACCACTTTAAAGAGATGGATGTTGCTAGGCTATATTAGGTGCGATTATTTCACAACTCAGAACTTATTGTCCCACTACAACGATAACAGGATTAGGGTCACAGAGCAACAACACCATTCTAATAGAATAATGTGTCACAAATGTGCTTGACCTTGAAATTGCTAAAAACATATCTCCAGGTGCCTTTCTTGGACATTCTGATCTAGTAGGCAGCAAACCGTGTATTTAAATAAGTACTTGAGGTTGTCAGTAAGATAGCCATATAACTTATTGTCCAAATCAGGGCATACTTCAGAATGAAAGACTGTACTTCAACAGGCATAAAGTGAGACTGTCCTGGGCAAGCTGATGACTATCCTATTTAACAGGTAAATTTGGAAAACACTGATAAATCAGTGTCTCTGTAATCCTCTAATAAGACTTAGAGCTTAAGCCTTTAATATGTTCATATATTTGGTTGGCCAAAAGGTCTGTTTTTTCTGTAAAATAAAAGACATTTTCATGTTCACCAATAACTTTATTGATTTGGATATTTTGAGTATGTCTCCTGCTTTTGGCTTCTAGCAGACAGAGGCCAGGGATGCTGTTAAACATTTTCCAATACATCAGACACCCCACAGCAAAGAATTATTTGTCCAAAATGTCAATAGTACTAAGAAATTTTGCAAACCACTCCTGACACATTTGATCAGTCATAGCACCTTCTCCACACACTGCACAAACCTTTTTTGTGTTTCAGTTGCTTTTTTACCTTTTTTTGAGATAATAAAGCATAATAGGCCGGAAGTGTTGTGTATCTTCTTCCATCTTTAATATTAAAATGCACGCGGATATGACAGCCGTCACAATACAATCTAACAAAATTGTAATGAAGTTAAAGGAAACCAAGCACTACTAGAACCATCGTAACTTTTTGGTCAACCAAATACTTACAGGCATACATCATTTTATTGCACTCCCCTTTACTGCAGTTAGAAGATACTGCAATTTTTTTACAAAGTGGAGGTTTGTGGCAACCCTGTGCTGAGCAAGTACATGGTGCCATATTTTCAACAGCATTTGCTCACTTCATATGCCTGTGCTACATTTTGGTAATTCTCACAGTATTTCAAAAATTTTTATTACTTTTATATTTGTTATTGTGAGATGTGATTAGTAATCTTTAATGTTACTACTGTAATTGTTTTGGGGTGCTACAACTGCACCCATGTAAGACAGCAAATTTAATTGATAAATGTATGTGTTCTGACTGCTTCACCAACCAGCTGGCCATTCACATTTCTCTCCTTCTCCAGCTCCCCTATTCCCTAAGACACAACAATAATGAAATTAGGACAATTAATAAACCTACAATGGCCTCTAAGTGTTCAGGTGAAAGAGATGCATGTCTCTCACTTAAATCAAGAGCTGGAAAAGATTAAGCCTAATGAGGAAGCCATGATGAAAGCCTAAACAGAGTGAAAACTAGGCCTCTTGCACCAAAATGATTGCTAATTTGTGAATGTAAAGAAAAGTTCTCAAAGGAAATTAGAAGTGCTACTCCACTGAACACACAAATGGTAAGAAAGTGAAACAGCCTTATAACCAACGTGGAGAAAGTTTTAGTGGTCTGGATAGAAGATCAGACCAGCTATAACGTTCCTTTAAGCTGAAGCCTACTGCAGAGCAAGGCCCTAACTAATTCTCTTCAACTCTATGAAGCCTGAGAAATTAGGAAACTACAGAAGAAAAGTTTGAAGCTAGCATAAAGTTTAAGGAAAGAAGCTGTCTCCATAAAATAAAAGTGCAAAGTGAAGCAACAAGTGCTGATGTAGAAGCTGCATCAAGTTGTCCAGAAGATCCAGCTAAGATAATTAATAAAGGTGGCAAAACTAAACAACAGATTTTCAATGTGGATGAAATGTCCTTATACTGGAAAAAAATGCCATCTAGGACTTTCATAGAGAAAAAGAAGTCAATGCCTGGCTTCAAAGTTTCAAAGGAAAGGCTGACTCTCTTGGTAGGGGCTAACGTAGCAGGTGATTTTAAGTGAAGCCAATGCCGGTCACCCAAAAAGCTCTGATGGAGATGTACAGTGATATTAATGTTGTTTTCACACTTGTAATCCTAAAATCTTAGCCCTGGCTGGTTTGGCTCAGTGGATTGAGCGTCGGCCTGCGAGCTAAGTGTCGCTGGTTCGATCTTCCAGTCAGGGCACATCAGAGAAGGAAAACTCTGACTCCAAAAAACCTCCGCTGCCTTGCGGCATACCTCTTCAGGGGAAAGGCTAAGGGAGTAAACCCCGACAGAAAATCCGGAGCCGGAGTCCCTAAGGCGGTTTGACGTTGTAGTCAACACCGGCAACTCCTGCGGCGCACCTGAAGCCAAGCTGTATTGACTCCGTCTTTCCCTTGGATCCTTCAGCTGCGAAGAGAGGGGGGGTCTGCTGCATCGGCAACAGCAGACCCTCCATATCACCCTGCCCAGGCTCTGTAGCTTCAGCTTCACTGGAGAGGACACTCCAGCGTCGTCGCAAGATGTCGATTCAACACGGGAGGAGACAGATACCGTGTCACTCCCGAGTCGGACTGCACAGCCATTCTCGGCGGTGCAGATAGACTCTTAAGAAGCTACACCATCGTCTCTCGAGACGGACGACTGCCGAGAATCCTAAAATCCATTCTCTACCTATAGGTCAAATAGTAACTTTGACCTTCATGTGTTATTACGTAAGAAATAAATTTCATAAGGTTATAGCTGCCATAGGTAGCGATTCCTCTGATGGATCTGGGCAAAGTAAATTGCAAATCTTCTGGGAAGGATTCACCATTCTAAATGCCATTAAGAACATTTGTTATTCATGGAAAGAGGTCAAAATATCAGCATAAACAGGAGTTTAGAAGAAGTTGATTCCAATTATTATGGATGACTTTGGTAAGTTCAAGACTTCAGTGGAGGCAACAACTACAGAATTGGTGGAAACAGCAAGAAAATTAGAATTAGAAGTGGCGCCTGAAGATGTGATTGAATTACTACTATCTCATGATAGAACGTCAATGAATGAAAACTTGTTTAATATGGATGAGCAAAACAGTTTCTTGAGATAAAATCTACTCCTGGTGAAGATGCTATGAAGACTGTTGAAACGACAACAAAGGATTTAGAATATAA